>NC_079191.1:320553526-321252692 GCF_029499605.1 Hyla sarda | reverse complement strand
GGCTAGGTTTGGGTGCCCCCCATTGGGGCGTCAGGATCACCTGGTCACTCTGCCACAATCCCTTAAAGGTACAGTGTATCATTAAAGGAAAATGGTCACCCTTTCACCCACACTTAACCCAATACATGGGGTTAAAGTGCGGGTGAACAGGAGACGGATGCGGGGACTCTTACTTATATACATACCTGGAGTCAGCTTGATTTGAATATTCATGGGTGTTGGTCACGTGAGTGCTCAGTAGCCACAAGCACTCATGGCACCGGACTGCAGGTACATATATAAATCAGAGACCCTGTATCGGTGTCCTGTTCACCCGCACTATAACCCGGTGTATTAGATTAACAGATGACCATTTTCCTTTAAGGCATAGCTGAACATGACAATATATCACATTACAACAGGTCAGACCAGGGGTCCTCAAACTACGGCCCGCGGGCCACATGCGCCCCGTGGAGCGCATTTACCCGGCCCACCGGGTGTTTTTGCCTTAGGACATTCCTGTGTTCCGAAAGATGCTTTTGGAACACAAGGATGCCTCTGTGAAGTCCCTGCGGCCCGCGTTTACTTTAAAAATGCGGGGACCGCCGGGAGCAGGCGCACGCAGCAACGTCACTGACGTCGCATGCGTGCGCCCATGGCAACTGAGCGCAGAGCGCGGAGAGTAGTAGAAGCAAGGACGCGCGCTGGTAGTAGGTAAGTGTTTACCAGCGGCGCGTCCCTTCGGTGTTCTGACCACCGATCCTCCGGTCCTGCTATGGCCGGAGCGGAGGTCGAAACACTGAAATGGGGCAGTACACAGGCATACAGCCTCCAGCCATACTTTATGGCTGGAGGCTGTATGCCTGTGGGGCAACATACTGCCAACGTAATTTGGGGGACTATACATCCAGCCTAATGTGGGGGAACATACTGCCAGCCTAATGTGGGGGACTATACTGCACCTAATGTGGGGAGAACTATACTGCACCTAATGTGGGGAGAACTATACTGCACCTAATGTGGGGGAACTATACTGCCAGCCTAATGTGGGGGAACTATACTGCACCTAATGTAGGGGAACTATACTGCCAGCCTAATGTGGGGGATTATATTGCACCTAATGTGGGGGGACTGTACTGCCAGCCTAATGTGGGGGATTATATTGCACCTAATGTGGGGGAACATACTGCCAACGTAATGTGGGGGACTATGCTGCACCTAATTTGGGGGAACTATACTGCCAGCCTAATGTGGGGGACTATATTGCACCTAATGTGGGGGACTATACTGCCAACGTAATGTGGGGGACTATATTGCACCTAATGTGGGAGAACTATACTGCACCTAATGTGGGGGACTATATTGCACCTAATGTGGGGGAACTATACTGCCAGCCTAATGTGGGGGACTATATTGCACCTAATGTAGGGGAACTATACTGCCAGCCTAATGTGGGGGACTGTACTGCCAGCCTAATGTGGGGGACTATATTGCACCTAATGTGGGGGACTATATTACACCTAATGTGGGGAACATACTGCAAGCCTAATGTAGGGGACTATATTGCACCTAATGTGGGGGAACTACAACCTAATGTGGGTGAACTATACTGCACCTAATGTGGGGGGGAACTACAACCTAATGTAGGGTACTATACTGCCAACCTAATGTGGGGGAATTGTACTGCACCTAATGTGGGGGAACTGTATTGCCAACCCTAATGTGGGGGAACTGTATTGCCAACCCTAATGTGGGGGAACTACAACCTAATGTGGGGGATCTATACTGCCAACCTAATGTGGGGGGAACTGTGCTGTGTACTTAAAGTGGTAGTCCACTAATAAGATATATGTGTGCATAGGAATTTATTCATGTTTTGTTATCTATAGTCCGGCCCTCCAACGGTCTGAGGGACCGTGAACTGGCCCCCCGTTTAAAAAGTTTGAGGACCCCTGGGTCAGACTATGGAGCAGTTGACCCAACATAGAGACAGCAAGGATGACTGAGGCAATCTAGCCCACATGACAGTCTTCAGTGCTGGAACACCACAAACTCCCCCCTTAAGAACAACCATCCTCAGTGCCCAGTCCTGGAGGCTGGAAAGTGATGAAGGTAGCAAAATATCATAACATTCCTATTTTTTTTCGTATTGCAAACAATTTCTGAGACAAGACTAAGGCGCAGTCCTTCACAGGAGCAGAACAAAGTTCCTTCCTGAGAAAGATAACACTGTGTGGTTGGTGCCTCTAATGTTGACCATTTTGGTTTAAGTGCCATAGATTTACTCGAAAGTGCATAGAACAATGACATACAAACACTTGAGACAGACACACATGGAACAATTCTTGAAGCTTTGGCTGTGTGCATTTTCATGAACAAGATCGGAGTCAGAGATTCGGGCCGAAACTGCCCGAGGCTTTCTACTCCAAGTCCTGTGCTATGGGGCCCATTGGCAGCATCTTCTCCCTGCAACTTAATAAAGTTGAGCACACCTCATGGCCACACCTAAGGGACACAACAAGAAAACAAACAAACAACTCTTCTATGGGAGGGAGTGTAATGGCGGTCACCCCCCCCCTCCCATAGACTTGCATTGAGGGGGCGGGGTGTGACACACAAGGGTGGAGTCATGACATCACGATACTCCTGCCCCGTGGTCGTCATGCTTCACACTCAGAGCTACCATAAAATTTTTAAGGTAATGTCCCAGGCCCAGCAGCATGAGTAAACCATATAGTGGTTGAATGACACAGCCTGGAGGTGGCGGAAGCATGAGGAGACTATAATGGGCTGAATGATACAGCTTGGAGGTGGTGGAAGCATGAGGAGACCATATAGTGGCTGAATGGCACACCCTGGAGTTGGGGACAGCATGAGTAGAATATATAGTGGCTGAATGACACAGCCTGGAGGTGGCGGAAGCATGTGGAGACCATATAGTGGCTGAATGGCACAGCCTGGAGTTGGCGGCAGCATGGGGCGACCATATAGTGGCTGAATGACACAGCGTGGAGGTGGCAGCAGCATGAGAACAAATGGTGGCAGAATGAGACAGCCTGGAGGTGGCAGCAGCAGCATCAGGAGTCCTAAAAGTGACCTGGTGACAGAGTGTTGCGGTGGACAGCAATACCAGTACCCTGTGACGAAGGTGGGTGAAAAAAGGTCTGATGCGGATGAATGTTTGTGACTGGGGAGCAGCGCCTTAAATCTGTTAAATCTGTTTGGCACTACCCATGTTTGTGAAGTGTTGGTGTGGCACCATGGTCAATCTACTCGGATGCATCAGGCATTCGTGAGTGGAAATCCTGGCTGATCCATGCCTGATTCATCTTCACAAAGGTCAGTCTCTCCACATTTTTCATGAACAGACAAGTTCTCCTGGGGGTGAATATGGGAGGCAGAGTCGCACACTGTCTCAGGACCAACGACCTGAGAGCGTAGAGGCGGAAGTGGCTTGACCTGTCCAAGTTGCTGTTGTGGCTGTGCAGGAACCGCATTCACCCAGTGGGCGGTAAAGGACATGTATTGTCCCTGACCACAATTACAGCTCCACACGTCGGTGCTGCCGTGCACTTTGGTACACTTTGGTAGAGTGGGGTGGTGGGTGTTAATACCAGTACCGGGTGACGAAGGTGGATAAAAGAAGGAGAACTTGGCATCAGATGTGTGGAATCAGGCGGATGGCATGATCAGAATAGTAGCTGAAACAGGTAGGCAGAAGAAAAAGGTCTATTTTGTCAAGTATTGAGGATATGCATTATGTAAAACTTATCTTTTAACATTATTCTTAGGATAAGATATATGGACTAAAATTTTTTTGGAAATCTAACAAAAGGAAAGGTGTGCATAAAACTCCATGTGCCACCTACATCACCAAGTATTGATGCGATGCAAAAACCTCTAAAAGGTGGTAGGGAACAACGTATGGTCCATTGTAACAGGTGGGGGTAAAACATTCCCCTGTAAGGCCCTACTATGGCACTATTAATTCCCTTCTTGGCAAGTGATTCTCATCCTAAAAAGGACAGCCCCACAAAGGAACCCCTCTCTATTTCCACGTAAAAACACAGCCATTTCCCAGGATTTTTAGTTGGAAATAGGGGGAGGTTCCTGTGTGGGGCTGCCCTTTTTAGGACGAGCAACACTTGCCAAGAAGGGAATTAATAGTGCGAAAGTAGGGCCTTACAACTGAGGGTTGAGCCTGAGGAACCCACCGACTGTTGACTGGAGGTGTCGGATGTCACTTGGGATGAAGTGGATGACCGAGTGAACCAATCAATCACGGCTGCTGGGTTGCTGATCGAGACAAGACTGCTAGCTGATACCGGGAGCTCAGACCTCTCGCTGCTACTCCTGCTGCCACACGCCCCTACTCTGCTGTGACCTCTGCCGGCACCTGATGAATTTAGGCCTCTGGCACTCCTCTGTGCACGTCCTGGCACTTCTCTGACTGACATACTTAGTGCGTATATGAGAGGAGTACAATACGCTTCACTATGCTTAAAACATTATTTATCTACAACAGCATCAGGTGTGTACTCTTGGCTGGCCCTTTACAGTAACTAGGCCCATTTAGACTTTATCAGGAACAAAATGGTACAACGCTTAGATGTACGTATGTGGTGCGCACTTATGAGGGCATTAGAATGTGCTCCACTACGCTTAACAGTATTTGTCTAGAACAGCAGCAGGTGTGTACTTTTTGGCTGTCCTTCCACAGTATCTAGGCCCTTGACAGATTAACAGGTACAAAATAGTACACTACTTAGATGTAGGTATGTGATATGCACTTAGGAGGGCAGAAAAATGCGCTACAGTACATTTAAAGAAGTATTTGAGTAAAACATCAGCCGGTGATTACTTTTGCCTGGATTTTCAAAGTATCCAAGCCCTTGAGAGTTTAACAGGTACAAAATAGTACACCACTTAGATGTAGGTATGTGGTATGCACTTATGAGGGCAGAAAAATGTGCTACAGTACGCTTAAAAAAGTATTTGAGTTAAACAACAGCAGGTGATTACTTTTGCCTGGATTTTCAAAGTATCTAGACCCTTGAGAGTTTAACAGGTACAAAATAGTACACCACTTAGATGTAGGTATGTGGTATGCACTTATGAGGGTAGAAAAATGTGCTACAGTACGCTTAAAAAAGTATCTGAGTAAAACACAAGCCAGTGATTAATTTTCCCTGGCCTTTCACAGTATCTAGGCCCTTTACAGATTAACACATACAAAATAGTACACTACTTAGATGTAGGTATGTGGTATGCATTTATGAGGGCAGAAAAATGCGCTACAGTACGCTTAAAAAAGTATTTGTGCACAACACCAGCAGTACGCAACAGTGCTGCAGTACACAGTTGCTGTGTACTAAACCCAAAATTGCACTTTCTCTCTCTCAAAAACTTTTAGGAATGGACTGCTGGGTTTGTATTATACCGTCTACAGACTAGCATAAGCAGCAGACCATTTGTTGTGGAACAAAGACACAGAGTTAAACGTATTTCTCTCTCCTCTCCTAACATTTCTCCAGCTGAGCCAGCTTGTACAAATGTATGAATAAACACACAGCTCTCTGTCCCTCTCTGTAATACAATGCTGTAGAAAGTGACTAGGAGGTGAAACGCTGCTGGAAAAAAGCTTGTCTGTGTATGACACAGTGTTGTCTGTCTTTTCTCTCTGCAGTGAAAAGATGAAGTGACTAGCTGTAATATGGCTGCCGATTATATAGGGCTGTGACATCACAGGGGTGACTGGCTGCTGATAGGCTGCATCCTGCATGTGATTCAGGGTCATCCCGCCTACCCTTGATTCCGTTTTTTCCAGGATATCTTGCCCCATGTCCTCACATAGATAGAATCACGGCAATATTCGCATTCTTTGCGAATCAACTTTTTCATGAAATTTGTAGCAAATTCGGATTTGTCAGATTCGCTCATCTCTAGTTATTATGTTAAATTTGAGACAAATCTATTGAAGTATTTTCTAGTTATCACAGAACATACACATAGAAAAAGAGTCAATAAGCAATCAGCAGATCACATGTGAAGGTCCCCTAGTAGGAATAGCTGAAAAGTAAAAAAAAAAAAAATATATTAAGTTTAATAAAATAATGTTTAAAAAATGTTTAATAAGAAAATGTTTAAAAAAATCCTCTATACCACCTCCCAGAATCTCCACCGCTGTAACCAACTGAACTGGAAAAATATATCATAACTTACCTTGCATGGTGAATGCTGTAAAAAATAAATACAAAAAAATTGAAAAGATCTAAATATTGTACGTAAAAATAAAAAAGTTATGGGTAGAGATGAGTGAATCGAAGCTGACAAACCCGAATTTAATACGAATTTCAGGAAATATTCGATTTGCAATGAATGCGAATATTGCCGCGATTCTATCACGCAAATCACTTCATTAAACTCCATTTTTCAGCGTTCCAGGCTCCAGGGCATCTAAAATGGCAGATCCACATGTCAGTACATGGGGCAAGGGACGCTGGGAAGGCGGAAGGAAATTAGGCGGGATGACCCTGAATCACATGCAGGATGCAGCCTATCAGCAGCCAGTCACCCCTGTGATGTCACAGCTCTATATAATCGGTAGCCATAATTCCAGCTCCTCACTTCATTACAAAACACTGCAGAAGGATCATAGGATGCAGTGCCTGTGTGTGTGTGTGTGTTACAGCAGAGAAAAGCGTATTCCAGCAGCGTTTAACCTCCTCCTAATCACATCAGCGTTTTCGTGGACGGAGAGCATTGTTTCTTTCACTGAAAAGGATTTTTACTGCAGCTGCAGGCATTAACCTCCCAGTCACTTTCTTCGGCATAGTATTACAGAAAGGAGCACATAGTTGTGTGTGTATGCCTCATACATTTCAACAAGCTGCATCAACTTCATAAACCTTAGCAGACGAGGCAGGAATAATTTTTCAGTGCAATTCAGTGTCTTTGCTCCACAAAAAAAATCATCTACTGGTTATACTAGTCTGTAAACGGTTTAATACCATAGCAGTCCATTCCTAATATTCTTTGACAGAGTGCAATTTTATGTTTAGTACACAGCTTTTTTTGGCGGCAGCACTGTTGTGTACTGCTGTTGTTTTAAAAAAAAAATTTTAAGGGTACTGTAGCGCATTTATCTGCCCTCATCAGTGCATACCGCATATGTACATCTAAGTAGTGTACTATTTTGTACCTGTTAATCTGTCAAGTGCCTACACACTGTGAAAAGACAAACAAAAGTAATACATATATGTATATATATATAAATATATGTATATATATATATATATATATATATATATAAAACTCAGCGTGTGTGTGTGTATGTATGTATGTGTGTATGTTCCAGCATCACGTCCAAACCGCTAAAGATATTAACGTGAAACTTGGCACACATGTTACTTATATGTCAACAACAACATAACTTTTGTATGGCTGGAGATATTTCAATACCTGGTACACATATTACGGGTTGGGATAGGAGGTCGGGATAGGAGGTCGGGATAGGAGGTCAGGATATGAGGACGGGATAGGAGGATGGGATAGGAGGACTGGGATAGGAGGACTGGGATAGTAGGTCGGGATAAGGGGTCGGGATAGGAGGTCAGGATAGGAGGTTGAGATAGGATGTCGAGATAGGAGGACGGGCTATGAGGATGGGATATGAGGATGGGATAGGAGGTCGAGATAGGAGGTCGAGATAGGATGTCGAGATAGGATGACGGGATAGGAGGTCGAGATAGGAGGTTGAGATAGGAGAACGGGATAGGAGGTCAGGATAGGAGGTCGAGATAGGAGGTCGAGCGAGATAGGAGGACAGGATAGGAGGACAGGATAGGAGGTTCGAAATAGGAGGTCGAGATAGGAGGACGGGATAGGAGGTCAGGATAGGAGGTCATGATAGGAGGTTGTGATAGGAGGTCGAGATAGGAGGACGGGATATGTTTTTCATTAAAGTTGAGCCCAGACCTCTGATGAAACTCTGAGGAGCAAAACATGTCAGAGCTGTGTCTAAGCTTTTAATAATCCTGTGTAGCCGGTCCATTTTTTATCTGTTGCTTGGACAGCAGCCAAAAACAGTGGTATATAACCCCGGTTAGGGAGCTCGTATTGTTTAATGAGAGCTGTAGCTCTAAGTGACAGGATGCTGTGGTCATATTGACAGTCATTTATCAAGCGATTTAATTATATTTTTTTTACTAAAAATGTCACACAAATGTCGCACCTGTCGCAACTGCGCAAACAAAAGTCGCAACAAGGTTAAAAATTGACTAAATTTACTCCAGCTCAAACATGGAGCAGAAAAAGCTACTACCAAAGTAAAAAAGAAAAATTGCTTACGAGAAAGAAAATTATCAACAGGCTGAAACCAACACATAAGCAAAAAAAAAAGTAAAGAAAAAAGTACTAAAAAAAGGAATACATAAGCAAACATTGATAAATGTCCCTCATTGTGATTGCAGCATCTAAGTGGTTTCTGACACCTTATCAGCACTTGTCCAAAACAATTGCAGGGAGACAGATGGGTTTCCATGACAGTGGGGTGCCTTATAAAGGCCCTCAGAAATGTTATATATTTGAACCAACTTGGCAATACCACCAGCAGAGCTAGATATGCCACCTGTTAGCTTTATGGTTGCAGGATAATACTTTGCACTACAGTAGTGAGCAATCGGGAGATTGCAGGTAAAACTCCAAGTGCAGAACTAATAGAACTAACTATTATTTAATTATTTATCACACATGGTGAACGATGGAAAAACAAAATGCCAGAATATCTGTAGTTTGTTAATCTGCCTTTAAAAAAAAATAATAATTTACAGCAAGTGATCAAAAAAGTACCATAAAATTTAAGAAGATATATCGCCACCTCCATGTATAAAAATACACGGAGGGGGTGAGTCGACAGGCTCCATTCCCGGGGAGGGTCGGGGTCCCATGCAGGAGATCCCTGGTCCCAGCGGTCGAACCACCCACGATCTAAAACTTATACCCTGTCCTTTGGATAGGGAATACGTTTTTCTGCACGATGCTTCTCCTTTAAGCCGAAAAAACTAAAACTTGTCTTTCAAAAAAAAAAAAAAAAAACAAGCACTAATATGGGTATGTGGACAGAAAAATAAGAAAGTTATGGCTTTTGGAATGAGATGCTGAAAAAAATAAAAATCTTCTTGTTCATTAACCTCTTGAGGATGCAGGGGGTACCTGTACACCCTGCGCCCGCTCCCCTGCTATGACGCGGGGTAGTCCCGGCAGCTATCAATGATCACGATAATGCCCGGCATTAACCCCTTAGACGCAGCAACATATCAGTTTAAACAAATGGTGAATGGAATAAAAAAAATGGGATTTTCATCCCACAAATCACTTTTTTTTTTACTTTTTCCAGTACATGTTACAGTAAAGTAAGTAGTGCCATTATAGTGCCATTATGTATAAGGGGAAAAAATCACACCCTTCTTGTCTCCGTCAATAAAAAAATAAAAAAATCCTGTCTCTTAAAAGGCCAGGGTGTAAAACTGAAATGCAAAGAACAAAATTGGCTGCATTTTGGGTCAGTCATATCCCTTCTAGCAGCTCACAGACCCTTCCCTTCTCAGATCTGGATACTGCTGCTATCACTATGAAATCAGGTTATACTGCAGTTATACACCTTTCCTGAAACTGTGTTCACACATTACATTTTTACAGCTTTTTTTCTGTGATTTTGCTGTGAGGTTTACTGAAATTGTGGTAAAGCTCTATTTAGCTCTAAAGGCTCTAAATGCATAATTTTTACAGCAGCTTCATGAAAAAATGCAGCACAGAAACAGCCAAAATGCAGTAAAAATGCAACATGTAAACACAGCCTGAAGACGTCAAATCTTCATAAAAGCACCTAATTTGTGATAATAGGTCTTTTAAAAACAACAGAGGAGATTTATCATTGCATTTAGAGCTTTTTTTGCCTACTCTGGGAGCACAAAATGGTGCACTTGTGTCTTTTTTTGCGACTTTTGTGGGTGCTCATAAAGAAGCAAGTACCCATACCTAAGCAACGTTCACTTTGCAGTGGTTGCAAATGTATGGAGTGCAAATGTTGCACGTAGGCATTAAAAAAAAGTCCCAGAAAAGTCAAATTTGGGTCAGACCTCACTTCGAAAAAAAAATTCAGAGAGCACTTTAAAAAAAAAAAAGTCACAAAAACTGAGACTTATTTTAACAGAAAAGTTGCAGAGAAGGGGGGGGGGGCGGATTATACAAAATATTGTTCTGAGGTGATTAATTGTTGTGTTTTTTTTTTTGTTTTTTGCTTATGTGCACCAAATTTATCAACCTTTCCTGCAATAGTATGATAAATATGTTGCAAATAAGCAAAACTAAAGCAAAAAAAAAAAATGACTTGAAAACTCACTTTGATAACTGTCCCCCAATATTTCTCTAAAAAGTCGCTTTGAATTAAAAAAAAAGTGCATATATTGTGAACTGACACCAAATTAAAGAAATTGACATTTCTGTGTTACCGCTTTAAAAGGACGGACTGACTCTTTGGGCATTAGGGTTATGTATGATGGCCCATAATCAATCAGGGATAGCCTGGACCTAAAGGTATACCCCACTACTTTAAAAACATATTCCCTCTCCTAGAGATTCTCCATGGGGGCGCCGGAGATACTCAAGTGCTACACAGGAAGAGATGGGTCCCCGTTCTGAAGATTACTGAGGGTCCCAGAGGTCGGACCTCCCCGATCAGACACTTACCCGCTATCCTGCTGACAGGGGGCAAGTTTTAAAAAGGTAGAGTATCCCTTTAAACATGCTATAAGTCAAAGTATCATAGTAAAAGCCCATGACCTTTAATAATTCCCAGGTTCTCTGGTGACCACTTGGCCTTATCCTTCACTATACAACATTGTAGAAATGTTTAGCAATTGAACAAGTTTATACTGTTACCTCCTAAAAAAAACTTATCTTCCAGTGGTAAGGACCATGACTCATTGAGGATACAGCTACTCATAAATACATTTTCAAGGGTGTAGTCAATGACACTTATAGGCTGTTTTTCTTTGTTAATAATGACACATGCAATAGACATTATTTCCAAAAATGTACAATATTTGTTATACATGTCATTTCTAGATAGCTTTTAATGTTTATAAAATGGTAATGTGTTTAGAAAATGTTGTTTCCAGTTGAGTTTGTTTGCCAATATGAACTACACATGGGCACTTTTGCAATCCATCCCATACTAAGATCCTTTTTATTCTCTTTCTACACATAGTAACAATTTTAAACCAAGTAGTGCCAAGGTCTTGCAATATGAATTTAATAGGTCAAGTAAGGACAGCATAATAAAAACACAACAGAAATGTCCAGTGTTTCCATGAAACTACTGAATGACTATTCATGATGAGTAGTAGAGAGTAATCTTGTTTCTGAAGTGTCAAAAAAATGATGATACATTTAACAGACATTCCCAAGAACCGTCAATGTTTTTTCAATCATCCATAGGGTAACTTCAGGACCAAGCCCACACACTTAAGCCTGCAAAAAATGGTCCTGTCAATAAATAGTTAAACAGATGATACATTTTTTTTGTGACCTATATTTCTCTGATGACACCCAGTAATATTTCACTTTGGGACACCTTTCTTCGGGCCTGTTAACACATGTGGAAGGAAGAAAGTCTCAATTAAAAACTGGCAGCACTTAATTTTGGGACTGTAAAATTTGTGAGTATGCCGGCCCATTGTTTTATGGCATGCAGGGTTGTCAAGACTTCTGAGCTGTAATATGCTGTTAGGTTTATTCTCAGTAATAGAAGCAATGAATTTTATTTTTGTCACGTATATTATAAAATTTGCTGTTTTGAGTAGTTATTGACTGATTTACACCATATTAAAAAATGGGAACAAAGATTTTAAAAAACAACAGGAATGTCTGCAGCACATTCCATACCTAAAGAGGGATATCTCCAGGCAAGCATATGAATTCTGTGAGCGGATGAAATAAAGACAGCTAATAAAACATACCAAGATGATTAATCTTACATTTTGCCATATACTTTAATCAGTTTGGGAATATCAATTTCATTTGGATCTTAGGCATTGTAAAAAGTCCCAAGAGCCTTAGGGCAAAGAGTTGAAAACTCAGCTGTTATGGAATTTTCTAGAAACAACTTGAAAACAACTTTATTTGGAATAAATATAAGCTGCAGATCTTCTCTGATAGTTGCTATTCTGGAAGGAGAAGAAAGGAACTGTAATATCTGTAATTCCATAATATACTCTCTTTAGCTGACTCACACTTGCTTACAGCAGCATTGATCCAAACAGTGATAAGGTCATACATGTGGAAGCCAAACTCCAAGGAGCCTGTCAACAATTGAAAGGCCCCAATAAATGATGTCCCATAGTCATTAGTGATGAGCGGCAGGGGCCATATTTCAATTCACGTTATTTCGTGAATATATAGACAAATATTCCTCCTATGTTTGCGAAATTCGCATATTCGCTATGTTCGTTCACTTTTTTTCCATGCAAAAATCGTAATGAAATTTGTATAGTGTGCATGCGCGATTATATCTTTCACCTAAAAGAAGGGAGGCATCAGTGCCATATACAATAATAATATTGGAGCCTTCTTTGGACCACAAGCTGGAAGCAGGGAGGGATGACACAGTACACATCATTGTTGTGATGTGTACTGTGAAGGAAAAAAAAAAGAATTCGTCATTACGAATATATAGCGCTATGTTCTAAATATTCGCGTAATTTGCATTTTGAATATTCGCGCTCAACATTAAAAGTCATGTACTTAAAACATTACTGTCCTTATGCAAGTCTTTTTATATGTCATGGAAACATGTCAAAAAATTTAGATTGGTTGGGGTCTCAGTGCTGACACTCCGACCGATCACTTGACACAGCCAGGTCAAGCATGCTACCGCACACTTTACCCGCCTTTATCTGGAGATCAGTTGGGGTTGCAGCACTAAGACCACTGACTGATCAAACGTTTGATAGGTCTGCATGACATGTCAAACGGTTTTTACAATGACAGTAATGCCTATTGTTTCTTTCTTCCTCATAGAATCTATTCCAGAATTGTAGATATATTTACCTTATATACAATTTTATGACAAGACAGGAGACATTCGCATTATGCAATAATCTCTCTTTACTGCAACAGATAGCAGCCATTTTAAACAATATAACAGGTATAAGAAAAAACTTTGAACACACAGGTATCCAGGTGATATGATACACAACCTAACATGTCAGCATAGGTATTGTCCAATGAAAGGTGGAGCCAGGTGATATAAGGCCCTGCAGTCCATAACTGTCCCTCTTTCTTTGCTGCTCCGCATCTGATTCTAGATTAACTATACTAATATATTATTTACAAATTATTTACAAAATTACAGATAATTCATTACAAAATCTTAAATATGTCTTCTGACCAATCTAAGTCTGCTGAATATGTATCCAAATAAACCTAAGACTCCTAAACAATTATGTATGCTATCGCCATTTCAAAATGGAGGGTATCCATCTCCTGAGAGACCTCCTCTTACAAGAGGATTGGTTGGTGAAAATCGACCTCAAGGATGCTTACCTCACGGTTCCTAACCATCCTTCTTCCCAATCCTTCCTTCAATTCATCTGGGACCATCAGAAATGGCAGTTTACCTGTCTACCTTTCAGTCTTTCTTCAGCTCCTTGGTGTTTCACCAAACTGATGAAACCGGTAGTAGCCTCTCTACGTTCCAGGGGTGTTCGTCTAATTATATATTTAGACGACATCTTGATCATGGCAGACTCACATCATTTGGTGTCTCTTCACAGAGATCGGACATTATACTTCCTCACAAATCTCGGGTTCATTGTCAACTTCAAGAAATCCAATTTGACTCCTTCCAAGGAGATGGAGTTCTTGGGGTTTTCAGTGAATACTCAGACTACCCTTCTGAGTCTTCCTTCGAAGAAATTGAAGGTTATTCGGAAGGAAATTTGTTCTATATTGAACAAAGACAAGATCTCCCTCCGTTCCATAGCCCGTATAGTGGGCCTTCTTTCAGCTTCCATACAAGCGATATTCCCAGCTCCTCTCCACTACAGAGCTCTTCAGAGGTTAAAGATTCATCATCTACAAGAAGGTTTGGGATACTCGGACTAGATCTCTTTATCTCTGGAGGCCAAAGAAGAGCTTCTTTGGTGGCTACAGTATGTTCAGGATTGGAATGGCAAAGCCATATTCAATCCCAATCCAGATCTCACACTCGAATCCGATGCGAGCCTCATTGGTTGGGGTGCTCCGATGGGTTCCCTATCAACTGGAGGCAAATGGTCTCCTTCAGAGAATTCACTCCACATCAATTGTTTGGAGATGCTTGCAGGAATTTTCACCTTGAAGAGTTTTGCAAGAGATCTTTCCAACATTTGGATCCGTATGGATATATACTAGTTACTTATTCCCTCATAATAAAATATCTTCATTTGTGCTCTTAACCCTTTCTTATCTTTTATATCCTTTTATATTGCATATATATTGCTATATACAGGGTTCTGTATATTCTTCCTTCTTCCCATACCTGTTATTACCGCTCTGTTCGGTTTCCTCGTCTTTTACACCTTCCCTGTGTTTCCCCCCTTTTTCCTCTTACTTTCCGGTTCTTTCATTGTTACCTTTGGCTTTCCGCTGCTTTTCCGGTCAGCGGCATCTCTGTATTGCCCGTGCGCGCGCTCTCCCGGTCTGCAACGCCATTATTGATCAGCGCATGCGCTCTGATTTCCCCCGCTCGCGCATCTCAGTTCAGTTGGTAATCAGCTGTTCTGATTTCCCGCCTCTAGCTCGTCCCCTCAGAAGTGCTCCGGACCGCCTCAGAGAAGGGCGTACTACCCCTCGCTCATCTATTAGTCTGACTAGTGCCTTACTGGTTCTCAAATTACCCTTCATTTCATTTATTGTATACTGCTGCCCCTACTGTCCTTTTCAGGACAGTGCAGCTATATATATTTTTCTTTATATATTTTCTTCTTCATACTTATCCATTCAATTCTCATATACACAAAAAAAAAAAAAAAAGGAACCAGGATTGCTTACCGATCAGCCTGGAAACTTTGGGCTGATTGGTGCTTGCAAAGGGGTATGGATCCCGTTCAAGCACCTATCTCCTTTATTTTGAATTATCTTTCAGCATCCTTTGATTCCGGGAAAGCATACCGTACCATAAATTTATATAGATCGGCTATATCTTTCTAACATGATCCTATTAACTCTATTCTTGTCGGTAAACATCCCCTTATATGTAAACTCCTTAAAGGAATACGTTTTAAACGTCCTCCTACTCCTAAGTATCAGTCCACTTGGGATGTAAATGTTATCCTTTCTCTTTTTTCCTCTTGGGAAGATAATGATCTTCTTTCCTTAAAACTTCTTTCTATCAAACTTACCACTCTGTTATGTCTGATATCTATCAAACGAGTTTCTGACATCAGAGCTCTAGATTTATCTTCCACACAATATACTCCTCACGGAGTCATATTTCAATTCCACAGACGCACTAAAACTAATCTTCAGCAAATATTTTATCCTTCTTTCCCACATAATGACAAATTATGTGTAGTTCGTTGTCTTAAAGGGGTACTCCGCCCCTAGACATCTTATCCCCTATCCAAAGGATAGGGGATAAGATGTCAGATCGCCACAGTCCCACTGCTGGGGAGCCCCGGGATCCCCCTGCGGCACCCCGCTATCATTACAGCACAGAGCGAGTTCGCTCTGTGCGTAATGACGGGCGATACAGGGGACGGAGCAGCGTGACGTCACGGCTCCGTCCCCCGTGACATCACGGCCCGTCCCCTTAATGCAAGTCTATGGCAGGGGGCGTGACGACCGCCACGCCCCCTCCCATAGACTTGTATTGAAAGGGGAGGGCCGTGACATCACGAGGGGCGGAGCCGTGATGTAACGATGCTCTGGCCCCTGTATTGCCCGTCATTACGTGCAGAGCGAACTCGCTCTGTGCTGTAATGATAGCACAGTGCGGCAGCGGGGATCCCGTGGGTCCCCAGCAGCGGGACCGCGGCGATCTGACATCTTATCCCCTATCCTTTGGATAGGGGATAAGATGTCTAGGGGCGGAGTACCCCTTTAAATCTTATGAGTCTAAAACAAATCTTTTACGTAACCCTTTTCACACCCAACTACTCATTTCCTTCTGTAAACCTCACTTACCAGTTTCTTCTGCTACTCTGGCCAGATGGGTCAAATAAGTTATGTCTTTAGCAAACATTGACATCTCAGTGTTTGGGGCTCATTCAGCCATAGGAGCAGCTTCTACTAAACTGTTTCAAGCCGGTGTTTCTCTTTCAGACTTATTAAAATCGGCCAACTGATCCTCTGACTCCACATTTAAGACGTTTTATTTCAGACCCAAATCACATGTTTGTTAATTTGTATTTCTTTGCATTAGCTTTGAACTTGCATAATGTGAATGTCTCCTGTCTTGTCATAAAATTGGAGATTTTCCTAGCCATTGTGACGGAAAATATGGATTTTATAAAAGACAGGAGACGAGCATTATCCCTCCCTTTTACCCATCCCTAACATTTTTTCTTTTATCTTTTCAGTTTATTAATGCTTCAAAGACTTGGTTATGTGTTTATTTTTTCGTGCGATGTTGGATCCTCTTCATGTTCTTCACTCAAGCATTTCTACAGTTTCACCACTGATTCTTCCTCATCGACCTCTAGGTTCTACAGTCAAGTTTATTAAAGCTTCAAGTGTTCTCATATACCAATGGACTTGTTCTCTTCTAGGACTTATACAAAGAAAGAGGGACAGTTATGGACTGCAGGGCCTTATATCACCTGGCTCCACCTTTCATTGGACAATACCTATGCTGACATGTTAGGTTGTGTATCATATCACCTGGATACCTGTGTGTTCAAAGTTTTTTCTTATACCTGTTATAATGTTTAAAATGGCTGCTATCTGTTGCAGTAAAGAGAGATTATTGCATAATGCTCGTCTCCTGTCTTTTATAAAATCCATATTTTCCGTCACAATGGCTAGGAAAATCTCCAATTGTATGCAAAAGTTTAGGCACTCCTGACAATTTCCAGGATTTTCATTTATAAATAATTGCGTGTTTCAGTGAGCAATTACATTTTGATCAAATAGGAGAAAGACCCAGTAAAATTTCAGCAGTGAAATGAGGTTTATTGGATGAACAGAAAATGTGCAATATGCATCAAAACAATAGTAGACAGGTGCATAAATTTGGGCCCCTTTGTCATTCTATTGATATGAATATTTGTAACTACCGAGCACTTATTGACTGGAACACACAATTGGTTTGTTCTCTTTGACTCTCCTCTGAAGAGTGGCAACATGGGGGGTCTCAAAACAACCCTCAAATTATCTGAAAACAAAGATTGTTTAACAATATTGTTTAGTTGAAGGTTCCAAAAAGCTATTGCAGGATTTTAAACTGTCAGTGTTCACTGTAAGGAACATAGTGAGGAAATGGAAGACCACAAGAATAGTTCTTGTTACGACTTTTTGCTTCCAGAAAAAATAAGTTATATTACTAGTTATGCCACTACCCTGAATGTATTATTCAGGGTAGCGGCATAACTAGTAATTAAACTTTTTTTTTCTATTATATTGTATTTTTATTTTATTTTATTCAACATAAACACCTGGAGGGGTTATTACTCTGACCGTGCTTTTTTCTGATAGGAAAACCACAAAACACTAAAAATATTTTCTCTTCTACTGTTTGCTCCTTGGAATCTGATATTGATCTAAAATAGCTTGAAGAGTTTTTTCCAGACTTTTTTTTAATGAATGGCCTATCCTTTGTGATCAGATTGTGGGTACGTTCACACGAGCGGCTTTTTGCAGCGGATTTCACTGCAAATCCGCTGGCGAAGGTCCGCTCTATGCTGTCTTTACGTGTGACTGCTCGTAGCGGCAATACGCCGCTACGAGCAGACACAGTGTGATGTGCGAGTCGCAGTATACTCGCACATCATGGGAGCTCTCTGCCTAGCTCAGAGCAGGGAGAGTGGCCGAGATGTGCGAGTACGCCACACACATCGCTGCAGTGTGTCTGCTCGTCGTGGCGTATTGCCGCTACTAGCAGGCACATGTAAAGACAGCATAGAGCGGGCCTTCACCAGCGGATCCGCAGCGTAAAATACGCTGTAAATCCGCTTGTGTGAACATACCCTATAGGTGAAAGTGCTGGAAGTCAGCCCCATAATGACTGGATAATAAAGTACAGGTCATCATAAAAAAAGTCATGAAAACCACTTTTAAGTTGTTTTCTCTAGGAGTCTTGTGCTGAGGTACCATAGGAGATGTGACACAGAATCTTCAAAAGAAAAGTTGTGATCATAAAATGACCTATTATTTAAATCAGGTTTTTGTGTTAAACAATAAAAAATGTTGGTGACTTTTTTTTTTAAATATATTTCCAATTTGCTATATATATGTATTTTATAATAATCCTGAAATCTTGCAGTTCCCATTTTGATCTCTAGGTCTAAAACTAAGCTGTGACTTCCTGTTCTGTACTGATCATTTCCCAGTAATGCCTTTCTTCTCAAGAGCATAGTGAAAGGTGACTTAAGTAGAGAGATAACACAGGATTCCAACCAATCACAGCAGACCTCAGCGTCCCAACACCCCCTTGCCCCTCCCACAATCCCCACCCCTCTGTAGAATAACCTCTGTAAAGGTCACCAGTTAATCTAAATGGGGCAGATCCTGTCTATTGCTGTCTATGGCCCATGGGTCCTGCAGTAAAGCATATCACTAAATGCTGTTAACAACAGCTCAGACAAAATGACAGCCCCATAAAAAAAAAATTACTAAAAAATTGTAGTAAAAAAAATAGAAAACAGAATAGAAAAAATAACAAGTTTTAGTATCTGTAGTCAGGAAAATAAAATCTAGGCAACACGTTTTTTTTTTATCTTACATTTCCTTTACCTGTAAAAAGTGCTCTGAAGTGAGGCACATAAAAATGTGCTCACATTATTTTTTTTTCATCCCTGGAAAAACTACCAATTCATCTAAATTACATTATTAACAAACACCAGTAAAGCCAAGGAACAAAATAACATATTATTTATTTTAACTTAAAGCCCCAGAAATAAATCAGCAGTATCCTGCCAAATTCTAATATCATTTCCTGCAAAAAAAAAAAATCATACAATGCTGAGCAAAGCCCCATGGGACCATTTTCTTTCCCCTATTCTTAGAAATAACAAAGCTATTTGCATGTCACATAGAAGTATTTGATTTATTTTTTGGCATATTTTGAACTGGCATCATTTAATATTTCCCTAGTTCTTAACACAAGCTTGGTGCTAAATGCTATATTATGGTGAGATCAGTTCTATCATGAGTCATAAATAAAGCTCCTTAGGAATTACGGTTATCTTGACTGGAAGCTCCCAGGTTCATGTACAGGTGTGGAGTGTGATAAGTCTATGGAATTATTACATTATACAGATTACATCCAATAATAAAACATTTGAGTTGGGTATGAAAAGTTGAAAATGGATAAACTCCAACACAAATTTCCTTTAGGCATTCAGGCACCAAAACTGAAACAGTACAAATCAGCACATCATTTTTCTACTGAAGTTTATTTAAGGATCATTTTTCTGAGCCAATGTAAGGTTAATTGAGGGTATACGAAAGACCTTGTGGGAACTTATCTTTGGATTTACTCTGCATCTGTGAATAATAATAATTATGCGAAAACTAGAAATAGGGGAACTTCAGCTACTGTGATGGCAAATCACCTATTGAAACCTCCTTAATTAAAAGGGGTACTCTACTGGCCAGCCTTTCGGCTCCATTCGGAACTAATGTTCCGAACGCTGTGCGCACGCTGTGGAGGTCGGTCACGCCCCCTCAAAGCAAGTCTATGGAAGGGGCGTGGTGGCAGACTTGTATTGGGGACATGGCCTGATGTCAAGAAGCATTCGGAACTAAATGTGCCAAACTCAGCCGGAAGGCTGGCCAGTGGAGTACCCTTTTAAAGAGTTTATCCAACAGAAAACAAATGATCCCGTATCTACAGGGTATCCAGAACAAGGCCCCGCCTCTCCCAGCTGCATGGAGCAGTAGACGGACATGCTCTAAGCTTTGTCTATGGGAGCACTGAAGATAACTGAGTGCTGTACTTGGGTATCTCTGGTGCTCCTATAGCCAATGCATGGAATGTGTGTTGGCCAACTGCAATTAGGAGAGCCGGGCCCTGTTTTGGCGATCGGGGAGTCCCAGCGGTCAGATATCTGTGATCAGACACTTATCCCAATCCTGTTGATAGGAGATAATACATTTTTTTTGGGGCTGGACAACTCCTTGAATTTGCAGAAGGCTGTAAATAATATACAAGTATTATTTTTCTTACTTGAGTTATAGTCAAAGTCTTAGGCCTCATTTACAATACAAATTAGGGTCCCATACAAATTAAAATGGTCTCTAAATTTTCTTACAACTTAACTTCATTTAATATCTTAAGGCTACAGCCCATTTTGGCCTTAAAGGGGTACTCCGGGGGAAAAACAATATTTTTTTCTTTTTTAAATCAACTGGTGCCAGAAAGTTAAACATATTTGTAAATTACTACTATTAAAAAATCTTAATCCTTCCTGTATTTATTAGCTGCTGAATACTACAGAGGAAATTCTTTTCTTTTTGGAATGCTCTCTGATGACATCACAAACACACTGCTCTCTGCTGACGTTATTATAATAATAATAATAGTAATAAGTCTTTATTTATTGTTGTCCATAGTGGGATTTGAACCCAAGGCCCCAGCACTGCAAGGCAGCAGTGCTAACCACTAAGCCACCATGCTGCCCTTAGCATGCATCTGCTATGCACGGTTGCTAAAATGGACAGAGATGTCAGCAGAGAGCACTGTGGTCGTGATGTCATCGGTGTTCCAAAAAGAAAGGAATTTCCTCTGCAGCATTCAGCAGCTAATAAAGTACTGGAAGGATTAAGATTTTTTAATAGAAGTAATTTATAAATATGTTTAACTTTCTGACACCAGTTGATTTAAAAAAGAAAAAAAAATGTTTTTCCACCAGAGTACCCCTTTAAGGACACAGACAAATTTATTTTTGTATTTTTTTCCTCCTCACCTTCTAAAAATCATAACTCTTTTATATTTCCATCCACGGACCCATGTGAGGGCTTTTTTTTACGTGACCAATTGTTCTTTGTAATGACAGCTAGAGATGAACAGATTTTTTGAAAAAATCGATTCCGCCGATTCACCGAACTATCTGAAAAAATTCAGTTCGGTCCGAATGTATTTATTTCTGGGCTACAGAGAGCCTCAATAGGGGTGTAGAACACTTTGCCTTGTCGTAACACACATAGGGAGTGTGCTGTTTAAGTGAAATAATACTGTTATTCAGTTTGACATGCAGATTGTTTTGGAAATGTCCTTCATGCCATGAGAATGTAGTGACAAGAGTTACCTTCCATTCAGTACTTCTTATCTGTCTTTTATACAAGCTGTGCAAGGTATTCACCTCTCCTCCATGTCCTGCAGCGCGTGGACTGGTGCGGACTGCACCACTTTGCAAATATGTAAGAAGAAACCAATGTCCAGCCTTGCTTCTGTAAAAGTATGCTTTTTTATTGGCTTATAACATGAAAACCACAGGTATACAGCCCTTCAATTTTATTTTAAATTTTACATGTCACTCTTCATCAATTATAAAACTTAAACATCTTTAACCCCTTATGGACTCTATTTTGGCTTTAAGGACTCAGCAAATGTTATTCTTACGTTATGTTTCTTCCTCCTCGCCTTCTAAAAATCACAACTCTTATATTTTCATCCACAGACGAGTATGAGGGCTTGTTTTTTCCACGATCAGTTGTCCTTTTTAATGACATCACTCATTTTACCATAAAATGTATGGCGCAACCAAACAAATACTATTTGTGTGGGGAAACTTAAACGAAAACCTCAATTTTGCTAATTTTTGAGGAGACCATATATTGGCTGATTGACACAGCGTGGAGGTAAAGGCAGCCTGATGAGAATATATAGTGGCTGAATGAAAAAGCCTGGAGGTGGCATCAGCATGAAGAGACCATATATTGGCTAATTGACACAGCGTGGAGGTTGAGGCAGCATGAAGAGACCATATAGTGGCTGAATGATACATATTGAAGGTGACATCAGCATGAGGAGACCATAAAGTGGCTGAATGACACAGAGTGGAGGTGGCAGCAGCCTGAGGAGACCATATGGTGGCAGAAAGAGACAGCCTGGAGCTGGCATGAGCATGAGGAGAACATGAGGTGGCAGAATGAGACAGCCTGGAGGTAGCATCAGCATGAGGAGAACTAATGGTGGCAGAATGAGACAGCCTGGAGCTGGCATCAGCATGAGGAGAACATATGGTAGTAGAATGAGACAACCTGGAACTGGCAACAGCCTGAGGAGAACATATGGTGGCAGAATGATATAGCCTGAAACTGGCATCGGCATAAGAGAAACATATGGTGGCAGAATGAGATAGCCTGGAGGTAACATCAGCATAAGGAGAACATATGGTATGGTGGCAGAATGCGACAGCCTGGAGCTTGCATCAGCATAAGGAGAACATATGGTGGCAGAATGAGACAGCCTGAAGCTGGCATCAGCATGAGGAGAACATATGGTCGCAGAATGAGACAGCCTGGAGCTGGCATCAGCATGAGGAGAACAAATGGTGGCAAAATGAGACAGCCTGGAGCTGGCATCAGCATGATAACATATGGTGGCAGAATGAGACAGCCTGGAGCTGGCATCAGCATGAGGAGAATATATGGTGGCAGAATGAGACAGCCTGGAGCTGGCATCAGCATGAGAATATCTGGTGACAGAATGTGACAGCCTGGAGCTGGCAGCAGCATGAGGAGAACATATGGTAGCAGGATGAGACAGCCTGGAGGTGGCATCAGCATGAGGAGAACATATGGTGGCAGAATGGCACAGCTTGGAGCTGGTATCAGCATGAAGAGAACATATAGTGGCAGAATGTGACAGCTTGGAGGTGGCATCAGCAGCATCAGGAGTCCTGAAAGTGTCCTGGTGACAGTGTGAGGCAGTGGGTGGCAGAAGGAGAACTTTGCATCAGATGTGTGGCATCAGGCGGGTGGCAGGATTAGAATAGTAGCTGAGGCAGGTAGGCAGTAGAAAATTGTCTCTTGCAAAAGTGTAAGTGGGCACAAGTAAGTATTGAGGTAAAACGTAAAACTTGACTTTTAATAATATGCTTAGGATAAAATATATGTACTTAAATCTTTTTATTTATTTATTTAACAAAAGGAAAGGTGTGCAATAAACACCATGTGCCACCTACACCACCAAGTATTCATGTGATGCAAAGACCTCTAAAAGGTGGAAATAAACAATGTATGGTCCATTGTAATCGGTGGGGGTAAAAACTTTCCCTGTAAGGCCCTACTCTCGCACTATTAATTCCCTTCTTGGAAAGTGTTACTCGCCCTAAAAAGGGCAGCCCCACCCAGCAACCTCTCCCTATTTTCACATACAAACACTGCCATTTCCCAGGGTTTTTAGTTAGAATATAGGGAGAGGTTCCTGTGTGGGGCAGCTCTTTTTACGACCAGTAACACTTGCCTCCAAAAGGTGGAAGGGAAGAACGTATTGTCCATTGTAGCAGGTAGGTGTAAAAACTTCCCCTGTAAGGCACAACTCTCGCCCTATTAAATCCATTCTTGGAAAGTGTTAATCGCCCTAAAAGGGTGGCCCCACACAGGAACCTCTCCCTATTTCCACCTAAAAACCCTGGAAAATGGCAGATTTTTTAGGTGGAAATATGGAGAGGTTCCTGTTTGGGCTCGCCCTTTTTAGGGTAACACTCGTCAAGAAGGGAATTAATTGTGCAGGAGTAGGGCCTTACAGGGGAAGTTTTTACCCCCACCTGTTACAATGAAAGAATACATCGTTCCCTTCCACCTTTTAGAGGTCTTTGCATCACATCAATACTTGGTAGTGTAGGTGGCACATTGTGTTTTTGCACACCTTTCCTTTTCTTAGATATAAAGAAAAATGGGGGTCCAAATATTTTATCCTAAGAAAAGTTAAGTTTTAGCTAATGGATATCCTCAACACTTACTTGTGGTCTGATGCAGAGGAATTCTGTAAATGGGGAGCAGCACCTTAAATCTGTTTGGCACTATCCATATTTGTGTTGGTGTGGCATCATGGTCAATCTACTCTGATGCATCAGGCATTGGTGGGTGGATATCCTAGTTGATCCATGCCTGATTCATCTTCACAAAGGTCAGTCTCTCCACATTTTTCAGACGAGTTCTCCTTGGGGTGACTATGGCCCCTGCCGCTCTGGTGGTACACTACTGGCTGGGCAGGACAGCTTTTCCAGGGCAAACTCTGCTAGTTGTGACCATAAATCAAGTTTGGCTGCCCAGAAGTCCAGTGGATCTTCAAGGTGTGTTGGCATGGGCATGTCAAGGTGTGCCACCACCTGCTGGTTCAGGTCCTGCTCCAGGTCTACCTGCTGCTGATGAGTTGCTTCACTATGCGGGTGAAGAAAGCTACTCATCAGCGACTGTAGACTCAGGCTGCTGCTGATGGAGTCGGTACTGCTCCTGCCACTCGACCCTTCCCCAGCAGCCATGGCAGTGGAAAGTGAGCACAGAGGGCCCCCGAATCAAACCTGTGGGAGGATGGGCGATGACGCCGATAGGCATCGGCCAACTAACTACGTAGGATGTCTCTGTAGTTGGTCAGTTTGTCCTCCCTCTCAGTGGGTGTAAAAAAAGGCCCCCATTTTGTGGCGGTAGTGAGGGTCCAATAAGGTGGGGAGCCAGAAATCATCCTGCTGCCGAATAGTGAAAATTCGGTGGTCACTACGCAAGCAAGTGAGCATGCATTGTGCCATTTGTGCAAGTGACTCAGAGGGACTACCTGCCTCCATCTCCACTGCATACTGCCACGGTGTGCCATGGTGGGTCCTCTGTCTCGTCTTCATCATCACCCTGTCAGATGACACCCATCTCGCAAAACCTAACCTTTGCTCCACTGTTCCCCTCCTCCTCCTCTTCCAGTTCAGCCCCAACAGGGCTCATGTGGCCATGAGATGTAGGTGCAACGTCTCCAGTGCCCTGAGCAGCCATCGTTTCCAACACGTGTTGTAGTACATGAAGCAGTGGAATGACGTTGTTCATCTCGTAATCCTGGCAACTGACAAATAATGTGGCTTCCTCAAAAGGACTGAGAGCGTGGAGGCGGAAGCGGTGTGACCTGTCCAAGTTGCTGTTGTGGCTGTGCAGGAGCCACATTCACCCAGTGTGCTGTAAAGGATATGTATTGTCCCTGACTGTAGTTACAGCTCCACACACCGGTGCTTCCATGCACTTTTGTAGACACCGACAGGCTCAAGGTACTGCCTATTTCGCAAATAAATGACCGCTTGGGACTCTCCACCTTGGCTTGGCACAAGTCATCAGTTCTCTGAAAGGTGCAGAGTCCACCACTTGAAAAGGGAGGGACTGCAGCACCAGCAACTTGGACAGTAGCATATTTAGCTTTTGCGCCATTGGATGAGTGGGTGCATACGGTTGTCTCTTGGACATGGCTTCGCCGATGGATTGCTGGCGGAATGACTGACTCGAAGTAGGAGAAGGAGCATCTGGAGCGATAGAAGATGGGTATGACAGACAGCTCCCTTCGGCTAAGGAGGTGGAACCTTGGCTGGCTGAAACAAGGTCTACCCCAGGCACGTTTGGCTCCAGACTTCCCACTTCTGCCACCATGCTGATTGCCAACCATGCTACCACCTTGCTGGCTCAACTGCTGCCTCACGGGCAACCTGCAACCCTCTTCTCCTGATGATGTAGCCCATTCTGCATCCAGCTCCCAAGTGCGATCGGCTTCATCATCATTGAGTTGTGTCTGCACGTCACTGATGTCCTCCTCAGGTTTCTCAACAGTGTCTTCTTCAGGATCCTGAACGCTCGCAATACCACCTCCCACGCCACTCTCCTCATCACTACTTGCCGCCAAGCGGAGGAAGCAGCGGATGTCTCCTCCACTTCTTGGCTGGGCAGTAGCTGCAGACTGTCCTCTAGTAGATAATCCTCACTAAATAGTGGAGCTGAACCCACAGCATACCATATCTCTGTGGGGGAGGGAACAGCATAGGACAGAGGCATTGGGAGGACAGGGACTGCTCTGGGACCATGCCAATTGAGGGTTGTGTCTGAGGAACCCACCGACTGTTGACTGGGGGTGTCAGATGTCACTTGTGATGAAGTGGATGCCCATGTTAAGCAATCGATGGTGGCAGATGGGTTGCTGGTTGAGACACGACTGCTAGCTGATACCGGGAGCTCAGGCCTCTCGCTGCGACTCCTGCTGCCACTCGCCCCTAGACTGCTGCTACCTCTGCCTGATGAATTTAGGCATCTGCCACTCCTCTGTTCACATCCTGGCATTTCTCTGCCTAACATACTAATATACCAGCTGAGTGTGTATATTTTACACTTATGAGAGGAGGACAATACGCTCCACTACCCTTAAAACTGTATTATATTACAGAAACAAGTGTGTAGTTTTGTCTGGCCTTTTATAGTAACTAGGCACAAATTAGTTTAACAGGAAAAACTAAAGAACACCACGTAGGTGTACGTACAGTTCACACTGATGAGAAGAGGACTATGCGCTCCACTACGCTTAAAACTGTATAAGGCTACATAAACAAATGTATAGCTTTGGTTGGCCTTTCACAGTAACTAGGCCCAAATTAGTTTAACAAGAAAATATATAAAGGACACCACATAGGTGTATGTACAGTTTAAACTTATGAGAAAAGGACTATGAGTTCCACTACAAACTGTATAAGGCTACAAGTGGGTAGCAAGTGGGTAGCTTTGGCTGGCCTTTCACAGTAACTAGCCCCTATAAGCTTTAGAGTTGCTGTACACCACTACAGCAGGACTGAATCACTGTGTAGTAGAGCCTGTCACGAACCGAGACGTGCAGGTGGAAGGGTTATCTCTAAAATCACTATTTGTCTGCACTAGACCGAAAATAATGATAAATAATCCCTCTTACACCACCCAATTTAACAATATCGCTGCCACCACCTGCCTGTTTTAAGCCGACAGGAAGCTATCAATCCAATCTGGATATGCTACAATTCCCAAATAAAATCTACTATCCCCAGTAATATATAAAAACAGGAAAAAGATTAATCCAAATCTATAATGTAGCCGAACAGGTAAGTACATTTAAGACTATGGCCCTTATTTACTTAGAAAATTGGGTTGTAAGTCTATCTTGCTTTCTTACCCGATTCTTTTTTCCCCTGATATTCATTATTATGTTGCATCCTGTTTGTCGCACTGGGTTTTGTTGGTTTTGGTTTCCAACTCCTCTGAGTTGTCGGGAAAAAATCCACAACAATTCACCAAATTCGGGTTGGAAAGCTCAGAAATGTCGGGTTACGCCCCTTTTTTGGGTTTGGGAGAATCCACATCGGGTCCGTCGGGAAAAAAATGTTGCATTGTGTCGCAGACTGGCGCACGATGTCTGCGACATGGCGCAGACTAAGATGCGCCAAAAAAACCCACAAAACAAGTTTACAATAGTAAATGAGGGCCTATAACTTCAATCTCCTCAAGGACAATGTAAGTCCGTTTTACCAGACATAAGGCGGTACTTAATAAATGAATGATTTATTATGAAAGAAAAATATTCACAGTACATGTAAAAATAGATGTTAGCAAGACAAAGTTTCACCACACAGAAAATAAAATAAAAGGGAAAAAAAAATAGAGTCATTACTTACAAAAGTTAGAGAGTTCTATTCCATGGGGTCTGTTAGGAAATGGCGTCTGGCATCCAAAATTAGATCTTGTCCCCCATGCCAGCGCCCCTAGTCCACCCAGGTCTGCAGTTTTATATCCTGCTATGGACAGGTGACACCTCTATGTTCAGCCCCTGGGCAGGACAAGGAGGAGAGATAGATGCTGCCCACTTCATCATGATAACTTTATGCCCAAAGAATAGGAAATTACCCCTAACTTTTATCAAGGGTCCGGCACCCACATCATTTTGTTATATTTGGGTTCTCCATCAAATCCTCTTTCTAGGGGTACCTGACATGACCCCCTTATTGTGTATAATTTAGCCAGTGCATACAGTTCGGGCAGGTATCAATACACAAGGGTCATGTGAGGACTCATTTTAAAGGTATTATGAGGGAGAATCTAACCGTATAATATAGGGCTGCATACATACTACCCTGAACCCCATATTTCATATTGGAAGACATGGCATTTACACAGGGGGAATATGTCCCAAACATTTATTTGATCTATTGACATCAGGCCTAGGAGTCTGCTTGGCTATGAAGGCGTAAAATTTACCATCCAGGCAAGCAGTGTCCATTAATTAGCACAGTTATGTTAATCGTTAAAAGTGTGCATACCGATGGACATATATTACAAATGAGAACAATCACCCTACAACATGGATATATTTTGCCATGGTATATGACAGAGCCCAGTACAGTATTATTGGGCACTAATAGCAGGTGACAATGGCTTCTAACTGGCCCCTATAAGAACAGAGTCACTGTGTAGTAGAGCCCAGTACAGTATTATTATGCACTAATAGCAGGTGACAATGGGTTTTAGTGCTCAGCCTAACTGCCCCCTATGAGCTTTAGAGTTGCTTTACACCCCACTGCAGCAGTAGAGTATTACACCCAAGAGTATACTTTCTCTCTCTCTCTCCCTTCCCTGTCAGTGCTTTTCTGCAGTGATTTTGGCTTGTGCTGAATTGCTGCTGTCAAGCTGTTTTTCTGCACAACGCACATTCTGCCCCATCTCTCCCTGCAATAAAATGCTCTCTCTGAAATAAAACGCTGGAATGCCTGGCCGCAAGATGGCTGCCTATTATATAGGGCTGTGCCATCACAGGGCTGGCTGCTGATAGGCTGAATGCTGCATGTGATTCAGGGTCATCCCACCTTTCCGCCTTCTCAGAGTTCTTTGCCCCATGTTCCCACATGTGGATCCACCATTTTAGATGCCCTGGAGCCTGGATTGCACTAAATGGAGTTTAATGAAGCGATTCATGCAATTGAAACGCGGCGATATTCGGATTCATTGCAAAGCAAATTTTTCCTGAAATTCGTAATGAATTTGGATTCACCAGATTTGATTCTCTCTTTCTTAATGATTAATTTTACCATAAAATGTACAGCAAACCCAAAACATTATTATTTGTGTGAGGAAATTGAAAAGAAAACTGTTTTCTTTATTTTGTGTAGATGATACTCATGATTACATACTTTTCTCTTTTTGTACTGCTTTAAAAAAAAAAAAAAGAAAAACTGTTTTCACAAAATAAATATGTTTAAAATTGCCCTATTTTGACCCCCCTCTAATTTTTCCATAAATGGTACTGTATGAGGGCTCATATTTTGCACCATGATCAGTTTATTGCTTTTTGGTACCACCTTTGCGTATATGTGACTAGAGATGAACGAATCGAACCTGACGAACCCAAATTTGTTACGAATTTCAGGGAATATTCGATTCACAACAAATGTGAATATTGTCACGATTCTATTGCGCAAATCGCTTCATTAAACTCCATTTACTGCGGTGCAGGCACCAGGGCATCTAAAATGGCAAATCCAAATGTCAGTACATGGGGCAAGGAACGCTGGGAAGGCAAGGTGGGAAGGGAAGTAGGCGGGATGACCCTGAATCACATGCAGGATGCAGCTTATCAGCAGCCAGTCACCCCTGTGATGTCACAGCCGTATATAATCGGCAACCATCTTGCGGCCAGTCACTTCATTACAATACACTGCAGAAGGATCATAGGACGCAGAGCCTGTGTGTGTTACAGCAGAGAAAAGGGCATTCTAGCAGCGTTTAACATCTTCCTAGTCACATCAGCGTGGATGGAGAGCATTGTTTTTTTTCACTGAAAAGGATTTTTACTGCTGCTGCAGGCATTAACCTCCCAGCCACTTTCTTCAGCATAGTATTACAGAGAGGGGCACATAGCTGTGTGTTGCCTCATACATTTCAACAAGCTGCCTCAACTTCATAAACCTTAGCAGAGGAGGTAGGAGTAATTTTTCAGCGCAATTCAGTGTCTTTGTTCCACAAAAATCATCTGCTGGTTATACTAGTCTGTAGACGGTATAATACACAGCAGTACATTCCTAATAGTCTGTGACAGAGTGCAATTTTGTGTTTAGTACACAGCTTTTTTTGGCTGCAGCCCTGTTGTGTACTGCTGGTGTTTTACAAAAATAAGGTTTTTTAAGGGTACTTGTAGCGCATTTTTCTGCCCTCATCAGTGCATACCACATACATACATCTAAGTAGTGTACTATTTTGTACCTGTTAATCTGTCAAGGGCCTATATACTGTGAAAGTCCAGGCAAAAGTACTCACCAGCTGGTGTTGTGCTCAGATACTTTTTTAAGTGTACAGTAGAGCATTTATCTGCCCTCATCAGTGCATACAACATATCTACATCTAAGTAGGGTAATATTTTGTACCTGTTAATCTGTCAAGGGCCTAGATACTGTGAAAGGCCAGCCAAAAATGCACACCTGATGGTGTTCTAGACAAATACTGTTTAAGCATAGTGAAGCGTATTGTATTCCCCTCATATATGCACTACGTATGTCAGGTAGAGAAGTGCCCGGACGTGCACAGGGGAGTGGCAGAGGCCTAAATCCTACAGGCAGAGGTCTCAGCAGACTAGGGGCGAGTGGTAGCAGGGGTCACAGAGAGAGGCCTGAGCTCCCGTTATCAGCTAGCGTTCGTGTCTCGACCAGCAATCCATCTGCCGATGTCGATTGGTTAACACGGTCATCCACTTCATCACAAGTGACATCTGACACCCCCAGTCAACAGTCAGTTGGTTCCTCAGACACAACCCTCAGTTGGCATGGTCCGGGAGCAGTCCCTGTCCTCCCATTGCCTGTGTCCTATGCTATTCCCTCCCCTACAGAAGTATCTTATGCTGTGGGTTCAGCTCCACTATTCAGTGAGGACAATCTAATAGAGGACAGTCAGCATCTATTGCCCAGCCAAGAAGTGGAGGAGACATACGCCGCTTCCTCTGCTAGGCGGGCAAGTAGTGATGAGGAGAGTGACGTGGGAGGCAGTGTTGCCAGGGTTCAGGGACCTGAAGAAGACACTGTTGAGGAACCTACTGCGGTGTTGCTATCAGTGTGTGAAGAGTGGGAGAAGAGGGTTGCATTGACAATCCAACACATTGAACACATTTTATCAGTGGTCAGAAACTTGTAAATAACTCATGAAAGAATAAAGTTACTCTAAAACCAAGCACATCATTGTTTTCCTTGTGAAATTCCCAAAAAGTTTGATGTGTCACAGGACCCTCTTCCTATTGAAAAAACAAAAGTTGGATTCAAAATGGCCAACTTCAAAATGGCCGCCATGGTCACAACCCATCTTGAAAAGTCCCCCCCCCCCGTCACATATACTAATGTGCCACAAACAGGAAGTTAATATCACTAACCATTCCCATTTTGTTAAGGCGTATCCATATAAATGTCCCACCCTGTAGAGTTGCCACAAATAAATTCGTATCGAACCAAATTTTTTCAAAAAATTTGGCGAATCGTCCGAATCGAATTTTTCAATAGTTTGCTCATCTTTAATGTGACTGTTTAAAAAAAATAATTCCGATCAAATGTGAAAAAACAGCAATTTTAGAATTTCTTTTATTGTTTACGTTTACGCTCTTCACCGTATGGGATCATTTACATTATATTTTGATAGTTTAGACACTTACACATGTGGCGATACCAAATATGTTTATTAATTATTCTTTTTACAAAATGTCGATTTACATTTTTATTGGGGGAGGGGCTTTTTCGCTTTAAAAAAAAAAACTTTCTTTTTTTACACTTTTTATGTCCCCACAGGGGACTATTTAAAGCAATCAATAGACTGAAGATACTGAACAGTGCTATGCTTTGGCAAAGCACTGATCAGTATTAGGGATGAGCGAATCGAATCTGACGAATCCAAATTCTTTACGAATTTCAGGAAAAATTTGATTCGTAACAAATGCGAATATTGCCGCAATTTGATCGCACAAATCACGTCATTAAACTCCATTTAGTGTGGTCCAGGCTCCAGGGGCGGGGCATCTAAAATGGCAGATCCACATGTGAGGACATGGGGCAAGGAATCCTGGGAAGGCGGGAACAGGGGTCGGTGGGATGACCCTGAATCACATGCAGCATGCAGCCTATCAGCAGCCAGCCACCCCTGTGATGTCACAGCCCTATATAATCGGCAGCCATCTTGTGGCCAGTCACATCAGCGTTCTATTACAGAGAGAGAGGGACAGACAGCAGTGTGTGTTGCACAGAAAAGCTTTTTTAAAGCAGCGATTCACCTCAAGCCTAAATCCACCCTAGAAGGACCGATAGGGAAGGGAGTGAGATTGAGAGAGAGAGAGTGCAATTTTGGGTGTGGTACACAGCGACTGTGTGCTGCAGCACTTGTGTACAACAACTGAAAAGCTAATAGTAGCAAGCCAGTACCCCTTTAAGGGCCTAGATACTGTGAAAGGCCAGGCAAAAATATATACCTGCTGGTGTTGTAGACAAATACTGTTTTAAGCGTACTGGAGCACATTGTCCTCCCCCCATAAGTGCATACCACATACGTACATCTAAGTGGTGTACCATTTTGTCCCTGTTAAAGTCTTAAGGGCCTAGATACTATGAAAGGCCAGCCAAAAGTACACACCTGCTAGTGTTGTAGACAAAAACGGTTTTAAGCGTAGTGGAGTGAATTGTACTCCCCTAAGTATGTCAGGCAGAGAAGTGCCCGGACGTGCACAGAGGAGTGGCAGATGCCTAAATTCATCAAGCAGAGGTCGCAGCAGACTAGAGGCGAGTGGCAGCAGGAGTTGCAGTGAGAGGCCTGAGCTCCCGGTATCAGCTAGCAGTCATGTCTCGACCAGCAACCCATATGCCGTCATCATTTGATTAACAGAGCCATCCACTTCATCACAAGTGACATCTGACACCCCCCAGTCAACAGTTGGCGGGTTCCTCAGACAAAACCCTCCGTTGGCATAGCCCCAGAGCAGTCACTGTCTTCCCATTGCCTCTGTCCTATGCTGTTCCCTCCGCCACAAAAGTATCTTATGCTGTGGGTTCAGCTCCACATTAGTGAGGACGATCTAGAGGACAGTCAGCAGCTACTGCACAGTCAAGAAGTGGAGGAGACATCCGCCACTTCCTCTGCTAGGCGGGCAATTAGTGACAAGGAGAGTGGCGTGGAAGGTGGTGTTGCGAGCCTTAAGGCTCCTGAAGAAGACACTGTTGAGGAACCTGAGGAGGACATCAGTGACGTGCAGACACAACTCGATAATGCCGAACGCACTTGGGAGCCGGGTGCAGAAGGGGCTTCATCATCCTCAGGAGAAGAGGGTTGCAGGTTGCCCATGAGGCAGCAGCTGAGCCAGCAAGGTGGTAGCATAGTTGGCAGTCAGCATGGTGGCAGAAGTGGAAAGTCTGGAGTCAAATGTGCCCGGGGTAGACCACCTGCTTCGCGGAAGCCTACCTTCCCAGGAGACAGTGGAACCGGGGTTCCTGAGTTGGCGGCAGTAGCAGTCAATCAGTGCGGACTGTTGGTGGGAAAATCAGCTACTCTGCGATGTGGCAAGATTTCATCAAGCATCCGGAGGAGGTTAACCTGGCCACATGTAAGATATGTCGACAGAAAGGGAAGTGTGCCCAGGGTCCCAATGTTGGTACCACGGCCCTGTGTCAACATATGCAGTGTCACAGTAAAGCGGCCTGGGAGACCCATATCTCCAATGTGGTAGTCCAGCCTGCTGCATCACCCAGTTGCACTCCCTGTTTCAGCCAGCCAAGGCTCCACCACCTCAGCTGAAGGGAGCTGTGTGTCATACCCATCTTCTGTCGCTCCTGTTGCTCCTCCGACTTAGAGTCAGTCATTCTGCCAGCAATTCATCGGCGAAGCCATGTCCAAGAGACAACAGTATGTGCCCACTCATCCAACGGCACAGAAGCTGAATGTGCTCCTGTCCAAGTTGCTGGTGCTGCAGTCCTTCCCTTTTCAAGTGGTGGACTCTGCACCTTTCAGAGAACTGATGGCTTGTGTCGAGCCAAGGTGGAGAGTCCATTCTTCTTTGCAAAGAAGACTGTACCAGCCCAGCACATTTTTTTGGAACAGAAGGTGGGCCAGTCCTTGAGCCTGTTTGTGTGTACCAAAGTGCACGGCAGCGCTGATGTGTGGAGCTGTAACTATGGTCAGGGACAATACATGTCCTTTGCGGCCCACTGATTAAATGTGGTTCCTTCACAGCCACAACAGTAACTTAGACAGGTCACGCCGCTTCTGCCTCCACGCTCTCAGGCCGTTGGTCCCAAGACAGTGTGCGACTCCGCCTCCTCATCCTCCACCGTGTCTTCATCCTCCATTGCACGGACAAGTCTCAGTGTCTGTGTGTACCAAAGAGCACGGCAGCGCCGATGTGTGGAGCTGTAACTATGGTCAGGGACAATACATGTCCTTTGCGGCCCACTGATTAAATGTGGTTCCTTCACAGCCACAACAGCAACTTAGACAGGTCACGCCACTTCTGCCTCCACGCTCTCAATCCATTGGTCCCAAGACAGTGTGCGACTCCGCCTCCTCATCCTCCACCGTGTCTTCATCCTCCATTGCACGAACAAGTCTCAGTGCCGCTCCAGCATACCATGTGTGCAGAGCATGGCGTTGTCACGCTGTTCCTCACAAGGTGTGCCTTGGCGAACGGAGTCACACAGGGGAGTAACTGCTAAAAGTCTTCATCAAGAAATCGAATCATGGCTTACTCCACGAAAACTAGAAATGTGAACCATGGTGACCAACAACGCTTCGCTACGACAAGGAAGCCTGAGATATGCACCCTGCATGGCACATGTGTTCAATCTGGTTGTCAAGCGGTTCCTGATGTGTTCCCCCATCTGCTAGACATCCTGACAATGGGAAGGAAACTTTGCATGCATTTCAGCCACTCATACACCGCAAAGCACACACTCCTTGAGCTGCAGTATCAGAACGGTATCCCCCAATATAGCCTGATTTGCAATGTTTTCACATTTTGGAATTTTACCCTCCATATGTTGGACTGACTATACGAACAGAGAAAAGCCATCACCAATTTCTTGATGATCCAAGAAGGATAGGGATCTCCCCTGTGTAACTTCAATGTCAACCAATGGCAACTCATACGTGACACCTGCCGTTTGGTCGGGCCCTTTGAGGAAGCCACATTATTAGTCAGTCACCAGGATTATGGGATGAACAATGTCATTCCACTGCTTCATTTACTACAACACGTGTTGGAAACGATGGCTGGTCAGGGCACTGGAGAAGTGGCGCTTACATCTCACAGCCACATGAGTCCTGTGGGGGCTGAACTGGAGGAAGAGGAGGAGGGGGAGGGGCACAGTGGAGCACAGTTTAGGTTTCATTAGATGGGTGGTTTTTCTAGTCATCTGACAGGAGAGGAGGAGCAGGAGCAGCTAGAGGAGCTAGAGGGTTGTGAGGGAGGCAAGACAGAGGACCCAGACAGATCATGTCAGTATGCAGTGAAGATGGAGGCAGTGAATCCCTCCGAGTTACTTGCACAAATGGCACAATGCATGCTCACTTGCTTGCTTGGTGACCGCCGAATTGTCACCATTCGGCAGCGGGATGACTTCTGGCTCTCCACCTTATTGGACCCTCGCTACCAGCACAAAACCTTTTTCACACCCACTGAGAGTTTGGACAAACTGACCTACTACAGAGACATTCTAGGTAGACAGTTGGCCTCTCTGCACTCACCTTCCACTGCCATGGCTGCTAGGGAGGGGTGGGGTGGCAGGAGCAGTACCAGCTCCATAAGCAGCAGCCTGAGTCTACAGTCGCTGATGAGTAGCTTTCTTCATCCGCATAGTGAAGCAACTCATCAGCAGCAGGACCTGAACCAGCAGGTGGTGGCATACCTTGACATCACCATGCCAACACACCTTGAAGATCCGCTGGACTTCTGGGCAGCCAAACTTGATTTGTGGCCGCAACTAGCAGAGTTTTCCCTGGAAAAGCTGTCTTGCCCGGCCAGTAGTGTGGAGAGACTGACCTGTATGAAGATTAATCAGGCATGGATTAGCAAGGATTTCCACCCACCAATGCCTAATGCATGCCCAACACTTCACAAATATGGATAGTGCAAAACATATTTAAGGTGCTGCTACCCAGTTACAGACATTCCTCGGCTTTAGACCACAAGTAAGTATTGAGGATATGCATTAGCTAAAACTTAACTTTTCTTAACTTCAAACAAAAGGACATGTGTGCAAAAAACACCATGTGCAACCTATACCACCAAGTATTGATGTGATGCAAAGACCTCTAAAAGGTGGATGGGAACACTGTATGGTCCATTGTAACCGGTGGGGGTAAACACTTCCCCTATAAGGCCCTACTCTCGCATTATTAATTCCCTTCTTGGCAAGTGTTACTCTCCCTAAAAAGGGCGGCCCCACACAGGTATATCTCCCTATTTCCACCTACAAACACTGCCATTTCACAGGGTTTTTAGTTGGAAATAAGGAGAGTTTCCTGTGTTTGCCGCCCGTTTTAGGGCGAGTAACACTTGCCAAGAAGGAAATTAGTAGGGCGAGATTAGGGCCTTACAGGTGAATTTTTTACCCCCCACCTGCTACAATGGACAATACGTCCTTTTTGAGGAAAGTGTTACTCATCTTAAAAAGGGTGGCCCCACACCGGAACCTCTCCCTCTTTCCACCTAAAAACTCTGGAAAATGACACTGTTTGCAGGTGGAAATAGGGAGAGGTTCCTGTGTAGGGCCGCACTTTTTAGGGCAAGTAACACTTGCCAAGAAGGGAATTAATAATGCGAGAGTAGGGCCTTACAGGGGAAGTTTTTGCCCCCACCAGTTACAATGAACTATTCATTGTTCCCTTTCACCTTTTAGAGGTCTTTGCATCACATCAATACTTGGTGGTGTAGGTGGCACATGGTGTTTTTTGCACTCCTTTCCTTTTGTTTGATTTAAAAAAAAATGTGGGTACTGTTAGGATTTCTCCCTGGGGATAGCTCTGGGATTGTACTTGACACCTCCACAGGACACGTTTCTACTTAAATCAGCAGGCAAACAACAGTTCTATATGCAAGTCCGGCACCACGCCAGCTTTATTAAACAGGTTGCAGGATAAATAAAAACATAACACAGGAACAAAACAAAACCCCAGACAGTCCAGTCGCTAACTAAACAATCCAGCATGCCTTGTCTATCAACTGGTGGGCTTTTCCTGGCCAGTTAAACTTATGCCTCCAGCAACCTTCTACTCACTGTTCACACACAGCGTTTTCAATGTCTTGCTGTGTGTCTTGTCCACACTGGGGGCCACTCACAGCTCGGGCTGTGTGTTCCTCACCAGGGCCCCTGCTTCTCCCTACAGCCACCTTGCTGTCTTCTAGGGAGAGCACAGATTATTCTGTTAATTAGGCCACAGGTCAAAGGTTTTTCAGGGATAAAATAGGGAAATACACCCTTTCCTTGCCACACTGTCACACATCCCCCCTCTGCTCATACTACCGGGAAGGAGCACTTGTATTCAAAAAGGCAGAGTCCACCTGCCTTTCCTTTTCCTTGAGCAACTTCGTCCAACAGGTTTTGTGGCACTTGGCTTACTTCTTCAGCAGATTTTATATGCACCACTTCAATGGCGCACACTTCTTTCTTTCGCAATTTCATCAGCCACCAAGCACAAGACTTTTGGTCACCTTTGACAAATTCCTTGTAAAAGGCTCTATTCATGTCACACCTTTCCAATGCATGTTCTTCACTTTGGTCTGTGCAGTGCTCTGGACACTAGGGGCAGACAAGGCAGATGCTCTAGGCCTTTGTCTTCTTCTGTCACCGGTAAGGCCATCGCCCGAACTTTGCTGGTGGCCACCAAAGCCTGTATCACCCATTTGCAGGACTTCTGCAGTTATCTCTGGTTTAGCTTCTGCCACAGAGAACTTCTCTGCCTCAGCATTTTCACCATCCAATGTCGATATCTCTGCAGCTTCAGAGGACCTTTCATAGGGTTTCACCTCAGTCTCAGCTTCAGAGGACTTCTCATATGGCTTCCTTGCATGGTCTTCAGACTCTACCATTTCTTGAGTTTATTTCTCAGACTCCGCCACTTTTAGAGAAAACATCTCAGTCTCCAGTAGCTTTAAATGTTTCTGCTGCTCACTCTTGAGCTAAGCAAAGTTCACCTTCTCACTTTCCAGCAATTCTGTCAGGTTTTTGACGGTATCCTCCAGGGACAGCAGTTGTTCTTTCATCTGCGTATTGTCTTTACTCAGCTGCGCCATCTTAGACACTTTCTGCTAACAGACTTTTAGCTGAGCCTCTTGTTCAGAGAGCTGCATTCCCAGTGAATCCAAGGTAGCTGCGTGAGACTTAAGGTGCATTTCGTTCTGCTCCTCCAGGCTCTGCACCTTATGAGCCATTACTACTTTCTCCTTCTCCAGCTCTTCCATGGCTACCAACCTAGCCTTGTGATCACTTTGTAGAGCCAGATATGCCTCACACAGGACAATCACTTCTTCATCCCTGAATGAGACCTGCTTGGACAGACTCTCCAATTCTCTCTTCTTGCTGGTCACAAGATCCTGGGAGTGGGAGAGTTCATCCTGCAGAGCCGTAAACACACTTTTCTGCAGCTGAAGCTTTGCTTCCTGCACTTTCAAGCCAACTCATTCCAACTCTTCTCCTCCTTTAGGGGTTGTCACCCCCTTTGCAAGGATCTTGGTCCCTTGGGCCTCAGGGTAATCCCCGGACAGTCTCTCTGGACTGTTTATCTGCTCTCCGGCAGACTTCTCTTTCACTTCTCCACCGTCTCTCCGCTCACTCGCAGAAACGTCAACAGCTCCTGGGTCTGCAACAACATCTGGTCCAGTGGTTCGACCTTCCTGGTCACGATCCATCTCATGTCCAGACATCACATCTCCTTCACTCAGGACTCTGTCTAGAACAGTAAGCGCAGCACCCAGCTCCACATGTATTCTCTTTAGTACTTCTGTATCTCTGTAGCTTATTTTCCGGTCACCCCTTCCAGATGACCGCACAATTCTAGCCCCACCTTGGGCTCATCTTCAGCCGGCGGATGGAACCTATGTTCCTGTACCTGATCCGTTTCTGGTTTTACTGAAGATTCTGTTTCAGTCAGAGGCACACTTGTCACTTGAGTCTCTGGATCCTCTTGAACTTGACTCACAGTCTGTTCTTCAGCTCTCCCAGCAGTCTGGCAGACCCCTATTTGACATATATCTAGTGACTGCTGACACTCCCTATTCTCAGCCTCTGTTGAGTAACTCTCAACTAGTGTGTGGTGCAAGTCAAGTGTTGTGAGCCTATCAGGTGTACCCGTTCAAGTTACCTGACAGTCTTCCCATAATTGCTGAAAAAATGGAAAATCCGTCCCCAGTACTACATCATACGCCAAGGAGGGCTCTATTGCAAGCTTGTGACTCACAATACCATAGGGGGTAGAAAAACAGACATTAACAGTTTTATAATCCTAAATATCTGCCTGTATAGACACTATGACAGGGTCCAGCTTCACCAGACTTAATATACCCCTAGGCTCTAGCAAAGGAATTATCTTTTTACCACTTACTACCACCAGCTCACCCAGGTTTTCTTTTTTCCTGTCAGAGTTGGCAGCAGTACACATTACTTCAGAAAACATAGGCATGATTTTTTGACAAAAAACATAATCACACTGCATAGGTTCAAAATTTACAGGACAGTTCACACAGTCAAGTAGTGACACACCACCCATCATTAGCTCAGGAACCTTTGTGTTCGGTTTTTCTGGCACACTCTCCTCATTCCACAACTGCCAAAAACATGGGAAGTCTCTGCCCAGTATAATCTCTATCTCAAGCTCGGCACACACCTCCATAACATGGCTCACTGTCCCATAACAGGTTTCAAAGACAATTAGAACAGTCTTACCAAATTCTGGTCGAATCTTCACAAACGGTATTATGTCCGGCATGACTCTGGATAAGGCCTGGGGACAGTCCAGTTCCACGTACAGTGGGATACCTCCCACCAGTAACTCATGGGTCCTCACATCCATCTTTTCTGGCCTTCTGACCAGAGGATAATCAGGTGCAAAGACGTCCTCTTGCTGAACTGCAGCCAATTTCATCAAGGTGCTCACCATAGCATCCATCTTGGCGACAATCGGTTGATGTCCACGTCGGTTGCTCCTAGCAAAGGCATTTCTACGTCTACCCATCTTTGCAAAACAAACCACATGGCTTACTGCTGTTGTGCTGCAGGTGGCCCATCTACCTGTCTCCTTAGCTGAGAGAGCGCTCACTTGCTTGACGCGATCCGTTGCCCCTGCCAGCGCTTTCACCACAGGCTCCGTCCTGCTCTTGCACTCCACAGCTGGGCTTGTCCGACTTGCAACGTGCAGGGTGAGTTGGTCCTGGCAACAACTTCACTGCAACTTGACCGTTGGTTGCCCTTAGCAACATGCTGCCCTCATCCTCCACCAACGTTGCAGAAATATTGTAAAATATGGTACAGACCTCAAGATATATATATATATATATATATATATATATATAGTTATGACAGACTAGCTGTATAAGCAGGTAATATTTATTATATGTTTGGTGCTCTGCAACTACTAGATACATTTTACCTTCTGTGGATCAGAAATGTTTATGCGCAAATAGTTACATTGATGCAGTGAACTAAGCGGATCATAAACTGCTTACTATTCAAGTATCAAACTACCAGTTCGCAACCAGGTGGCTGCTATATGGAAATTTTTTATGCACTTCAATTTTTTGTGCACTTTATATTTACCTTTTTAATGTATATTTTATCCTTTATGTTTATGTATATTCATAACATTAATCCATAGCAAGAGCCCAATACCATTTTATTAATGTAATAAATATTACTTGCTGATACAACTAGTCTGTCATATATATATATATATATATATATATATATATATATATGGGAAAATGCAAAGCAGCTCATTACACCACCTTATTCAGGTAGTGTTCCCTGGTATCAGCTTAGCTCCTGTTAAGGAATATGAAAAGCTAATCGGGATTAATGCCAAGCCAGACTACTTCCCAAAAGGAAAGTTTTTACCCATCTGCAGACAGCTGTTTCGTGGTTTTTGCCACTTGTCAGTACAGAGCAGGGTGATCTGGCTTGGCTGGGGTAAGAGGCCTGAGAGCAGCTAAAGGGGATGAGCAGGGTGTCAGCCAGATCACCCTGCTCTGTACTGACGAGTGGGAACAACCACGAAACAGCTGTCTGCAGATGGGTAGAAACTTTCCTTTTGGGAAGTAGTCTGGCTTGGCATAAATCCCGATTAGCTTTTCATATTCCTTAACAGGAGCTAAGCTGATACCAGGGAACACTACCTGAATAAGGTGGTGTAATGAGCTGCTTTGCATATTCCCCTACCCAGAATGCCCGCGGAGTGCAAAATGGCCTTATGAAGCTCCGTCATACCAGGAGTGGTAATCTCTCCCTGAGATAAATACTCATCCCCTTTAGCTGCTCTCAGGCCTCTTACCCCGCCATGCTAGATCACCTTGCTCTGTACTGACGAGTGGCAAAAACCACAAAACAGCTGTCTAAAGATGGGTAGAAACTTTCCTTTTGGGAAGTAGTCTGGCTTGGCATAAATCCCGATTAGCTTTTCATATTCCTTAACAGGAGCTTAGCTGATACCAGGGAACACTACTTGAATAAGGTGGTGTAATGAGCTGCTTTGCATATTCTCCTACCCAGAATGCCCGTGGAGTGCAAAATAGCCTTTCAAAAAATTGAGGCTCTTAGAGCACTTTTTGATCAAAACGTGTCCCCCCATCCACCATGGGGAGGTGGCCTCATTTAGGATGGGACCCTAAGGGTGCATTTCCACTTGGAGTATACGCAGCGTATTTCTCACTGCGCAAAATGTATGGCAGCAGTGGGAAATACGCTGCGTATTCCTTGCTCACTATACACACAGGCTTTCCGGCAGCAGCCCTATGTGTGTAGTGCGTTTTGGAGGCTGGGCCATGTGCCGGCGTGACCATGACATGCGGCTCCGCCTCCAAAACTCACTACACATATAGGGCTGCCGCCGGGAAGCCCTGTGTGTATAGTGATCAAGGAATACTCAGTGTATTTCCCGCTGCTGCCATAAATTTTGTGCAGCGTGAAATACGCTGCGTATACGCCAAGGGGGAACGCACCCTAACGCTCATATCCACTCACCTCTGCTGGGCATATAGCCTCTGACTGGGTGACATGTTGGATCCATTAACAATTTAAAACACCACCTGTGAAAAAGGGGGAGGGGTGCACAGCTGAAGAGGGTGCCATTCCCCCTGAGTTGTACAAACAAGCAAAAAGAAAAATAGCCAGCACAATAACCTAATACACAGGTGCACGCTGCTGTGGCAAATACAGAGTATACAAAAAAGAGGATTGCAGCAGCACACATTGGTCAAAAAATTGAGCACACTTTTTGATCAAAACGTGTCCCCCCATCCACCACGGGGATGTGTGCTCTGCAATCCTCTTTTTTTGTATACTCTGTACTTGCCACAGCAGTGTGCACCTGTGTATTAGGTTGTTGTGATAGCTATTTTTCTTTTTGCTTGTTTGTACAACTCAGGGGGAATGGCACCCTCTTTAGCTGTGCACCCCTCCCCCTTTTTCACAGGTGGTGTTTTAAATTGTTAATGGATCCAACATGTCACCCAGTGAGAGGCTATATGCCCAGCAGAGGTGAGTGGATATGAGCGTTAGGCTCCCATCCTAAATGAGGCCACCTCCCTGTGGTGGATGGGGGGACAGGTTTTTGATCAAAAAGTGCGCAAAGAGCCTACATTTTTTGACCAATGTGTGCTGCTGAAATCCTCCTTTTTGTATACTCTGTATTTGCCACGTGCACCCATGTATTAGGTTGTTGTGCTGGCTATTTTTCTTTTTGCTTGATATCTTGAGGTCTGTACCATATTTGACAAATTTGTTCTCTTTTTGGCATGTGGGGTTACGTGCAACACAGAAACCTCGATATATATATAAATATATCCAATTATATTGTGTGAGCCCCCCGACTTCCAGATTTCCCTACTTTTACAAAACATACCATTTTATTCTGCCTACCTGCCTCAGCTACTATTCTGATCCTGCCACCTGCCTGATGCCACACATCTGATGCCACACATCTCCTTTTTTCACTCACCTTCGTCACTGGGTACTTGTATTGCCACCCACCGCCCCACTATGTCACTGAGTAACTTTCAGGACTCCTGATGCTGCTGATGCCACCTCCAGGCTGTCTCAAACCTCCACCATATGTTCTCCTTATGCTGATGCCAGCTACAGGCTGTCTCATTCTGCCACCATATGTCCTCCTCATGCTGCTGCCACCTCCAGGCTGTCTCATTCAGCAACTATATGGTCTCCTCATTCTTCCGCCACCTCCAAGCTGTGTCATTCAGCCACTATATGGTCTCCTCATGCTTCCGCCAACTCCAGGCTGTCATTCAGCCACTTCATGGTCTGCTCTTGCTACCACCAACTCCAGGTTGTGTCATTCAGCCACTATTTTTGTCTCCTCATGCTGCTGCCAACTACAGGCTATGTCATTCAGGAACCATATGGTCTCCTTATGCTTCCACCACCTCCAGGCTGTGTGACTGTACTGCCATGTGGTCTCCTCATGCTGCTGGCACATTAAATAAAACTTTTTAGGTTTCTATTTGAAATCTTCAATTTAAATGTAAAAAAAATGTCTTTAATCTTTTCAATTTTGAGGCCCTATGGTCTTGTCAGGCTTTTGCCACCTCCAGGCTGGGTCATTCAGCCACTATATGGTCTCCTCATGCTGCTGCCACCTCCACACTGTCATTCATCCACTATATGGTCTCCTCATACTGATGCCAACTCCAGGCTCTGTCATTGTGTTGCTCTGCAACAGTGATTCTAACAGCGACACCTCTAATCTGCATGTCATACTAAATAACAGTATTATTTCACTAACCCAGCATACACCATATGCGTGTTACAGCAAAGCAAAGTGTTGAGGCTCTCTGTAGGCCAGAAATAGCCATTTTTAATACAGATTTGCCACAAATAAATTCGGACCGAACCACATTTTTTCCGAAAATTCTGCGAATCAGCCAAAACAAATATTTTTTTAGCAAAATTTACTCATCTTTAATCAGTATTATCAGCAATATTTTTCTCTGGTCTGCTCAATTTTGGACCAGAGAAGAAGACCCCAGGACCGGCGGAGGGAGGGGATGGGACCTCCGTCCGTCAACTTGGATGATCGGATCCCTGCTGCAGTGCCGCGGGCAATCCGATAATCTATTTAAATGGCCACTGTCACCAAAACCTTTTTTTTTTTAAACAATAGAGCCATAGAAAATAAGTATATCTCAAATTCTATTTCATTGTTTTTTCCCACAGTTTCTCTTAGAAAACTGCTCCTATAAAAGTGGAAACTAGGGGTTCTTATAAAGTTACTGTTACAATGGTCTCACCTGTTACTATGGACTTTCTGACGGTAGCAACAGCAATGAGGGGAGGGGGGGGGGGGCTTTGTGTGTGCTGAAGATCTCCAAACACAGAGAGCAGGCAGTGTTTGTGCTGCTGTGATTGGCTGAGAGAAGGCCACACCCCCTATGTAGCTTGAGTGAGAGAAGGAGAATGATTCAGTGCACAGCTTCATCCTCAGCATAGAGTAGAAGGAGCAGAAGTGTGACAGCATGTTCAGCCTTATACAGCAACATGTACCTCACTAAGGTAATTACATGAGGAGGAGATTTGTTAAAATGTGTCACCCCAGTATTAAAGGGGTACTCCCGTGGAAAACATATTTTTAAATCAACTGGTGCCAGAAAGTTAAACAGATTTGTAAATCGCTTCTATTAAAAAATCTTAATCCTTCCAGTTCTTTTTAGGGAATGTATACTAAAGAGAAATCCAAAAAAGAAATGCATTTCCTCTGATGTCATGACCATAGTGCTCTCTGCTGACCTCTGCTGTCCATTTTACGAACTGTCCAGAGCAGCATATGTTTGCTATGGGGATTTTCTCCTGCTCTGGACAGTTCCTAAAATGGACAGCAGAGGTCAGCAGAGAGCACTGTGGTCATGACATCAGAGGAAATGCATTTCTTTTTTGGATTTCACTTTTGTATACAGCCCCTAAAAAGTATTGGAAGGATTAAGATGTTTTAATAGAAGTGATTTACAAATCTGTTTAACTTTCTGGCCCCAGTTGATTAAAAAAAAAGTTTTCCACGGGAGTACCCCTTTAAGGAGATTACATGAGGAGGAGGTTTGTTACAGTGTGTCACCCCAGTATTAAGGAGATTAAATGGGGAGAAGGTTTGTTACAGTGTGTCACCCCAGTAGTAATGAGATTACACGAGGAGGAGGTTTGTTACAGTATGTCACCCCTGTAGTAAGGAGATCACATGAGGACGGGGTTTGTTACAGTATGTGATCCCAGTAGTAAGGAAATTACATGAGAAGGGGGTTTGTTAGAGTTGGTTACCCCAGTAATAAGGAGATTATATGGGGAGGAGGTTTGTTACAGTGTGTCACCCAAGTAGTAAGGAGATTACATGAGGAGGGGGTTTGTTACAGTGTAACCCCAGTAGTAAGCTTGGGAAAGCTGGATAACATACAGTACAGACCAAAAGTTTGGACACACCTTCTCATTCAAAGTTTTCTATTTTTTCATGACTATGAAAATTGTAGATTCACACTGAAGGCATCAAAACTATGAATTAACACATGTGGAATTATATACATAACAAAAAAGTGTGAAAATATGTAATATTCTAGGTTCTAGCCACCTTTTGCTTTGATTACTGCTTTGCACAGTCTTGGCATTCTCTTGATGAGCTTCAAGAGGTAGTCACCTGAAATGGTCTTCCAACAGTCTTGAAGGAGTTCCCAGAGATGCTTAGCACTTTTTGGCCCTTTTTGCCTTCACTCTGCGGTCCAGCTCACCACGGTTCAGGTCTGGTGACTGTGGAGGCCAGGTCATCTGGCGCAGCACCCCATCACTCTCCTTCTTGGTCAAATAGCCCTTACACAGCCTGGAGGTGTGTTTGGGGTCATTGTCACTGTTGAAAAATAAATGATGGTCCAACTAAACGCAAACCGGATGGAATAGCATGCCGCTGCAAGATGCTGTGGTAGCCATGCTGGTATGCCTTCAATTTTGAATAAATCCCCAACAGTGTCACAAGCAAAGCACCCCACATCATCACACCTCCTCCCCCACACCATCACACCTCCTCCTCCACACCAGCACACCTGTGAAGTGAAAACCATTTCAGATGACTACCTCTTGAATCTCAACAAGAGAATGCCAAGAGTGTGCAAAGCAGTAATCAAAGCAAAAGGAGGCTATTTTGAAGAACCTAGAATATGACATATTTTCAGTTGTTTCACACTTTTTTGTTATGTATATAATTCCACGTGTTAATTCATAGTTTTAATGCCTTCAATGTGAATCTACAATTTTCATAGTCATGAAAATAAAGAAAACTCTGAATGAGAAGGTGTGTCCAAACTTTTGGTCTGTTCTGTACATGTTAACAGCCATATTGCTTGTCATTTACTACATAGTGTATAAGGAAAACAGCAGGCAAATTCCAGTAATAATTCTTCCTCTCTGTGTAACATGTGCAGCATAAAACCAGAGAGTAAAGGGTTACAGAGCAGAGTGCAGTGATTGGCTGACAGCTCAGTGACGCACAGTGAGGGATGAAGTTTAGTCATGTACAGTGAGGGCAAGAGGGACACACGCCCCCTGCCAGAGAGAAAATGGTAATTCAGTGGGAACTGATGTAAGCTGATTTTAACCCCTTAACGACTGAGCCCTTTTTCACCTTAAGGACTGAGCCCTTTTTTGCAATTCTGACCACTGCCATTTTAAGCATTAATAACTCTGGGATGCTTTTACCGATTGTTTTGATTCCGAGATTTTTTTTTCATGACATATTCTACTTTAACACAGTGGTAAATTTTCATCGTTACTTGCATCCTTTCTTGGTGAAAAATCCCCAAGTTTCATGAAAATTTTGAAAATTTAGCATTTTTCTAACTTTGAAACTCTCTGCTTGTAAAGAAAATAAATATTCCAAATAAATTATATATTGATTCACAAATACAATATGTCTACTTTATGTTTCCATCATAAAGTTGACATGTTTTTACTTTTGGAAGACATCAGAGGGCTTCAAAGTTCAGCAGCAATTTTCCATTTTTTCCCAAAATTTTCAAAATCGGAAATTTTCTGTGACCAGTTAAGTTTCGAAGTGGATTTGAGGGGTCTTCATATTAGAAATACCTCATAAATTACCCCATTGTAAAAACTGTACCCCTCCAAGTATACAAAATGACATTCAGAAAGTGTGTTAAGCCTTTAGGTGTTTCACAGGAATAGCAGCAAGGTAAAGGAGAAAATTCAAAATCTTCATATTTTACACTCGCATGTTCTTGTAGACCCAGTTTTTGAAATTTTGCAAGAGTTAAAAGGAGAAAAAGCCCCCGAAAATTTGTAACCCAATTTCTTTTGAGTAAGGAAATACCTCATATGTGTATGTCAAGTGTTCGGCGGGCGCAGTAGAAGGCTCAGAAGGGAAGGAGCGACAATGGAATTTTGGAGAGTGAATTTTGCTGAAATGGTTTTTTGGGGGCATGTCATATTTAGGAAGCCCCTATGGTGCCAGAACAGGAGAAAACCCCACATGGCATACCATTTTGGAAACTACACCCCTTAAGGCACGTAACAAGTGGTCCAGTGAGCCTTAACACCCCACAGGTGTTTGACGACTTTTCATTAAAGTTGGATGTGTAAATACATTTTTATTTTTTTTCACTAAAATGCTTGTTTTCCCCCAACTTTTACATTTTCACAAGGGATTATAGGAGAAAATGCCCCCCAAAATTTGTAACACCATCTCTTCTTTTTACGGAAATACCCCATTTGTGGACGTCAAGTGGACTGGGGGCGCACTATAATGCTCAGAAGAGAAGGAGTCACATTTGGCTTTTGGAAAGCAAATTTTACTGAAATGGTTTTTGGGGGGTATGTCGAATTTAGGAAGCCCCTATGGTGCCAGAACAGCAAAAAAAGAAAATCCCATACTATTTTGGAAACTACACCCCTCAAGGAACGTAACAAGGGGTACAGTGAGCCTTAACACCCCACAGGTGCTTGACAAATTTCCGCCAAAGTTGGACGTGAAAATGAAAAATTAGATTTTTTACACTAAAATTCTGGTTTTACCCCAAATTTGGAAGTCAGGGGCCATGTGTGTTCACAAAGCCCCCCGTGGTGCCAGAACAGTGGACCCCCCCCCCCCCACATGTGACCCTATTTTGGAAATTGGAATTTGGAAACTTTTGGGGGCTTTTTTCCTATTCTCCCTTGTGAAAATGAAAAATGTAGGGTAACACCAGCATTTTAGTGAAACTTTTTATTTTTTCATTTTCACATCCAACTTTAACGGAAATTGGTCAAACACCTGTGGGGTGTTAGGGCTCACTTTACCCCTTATTACATTCCGTGAGGGGTGTAGTTTCCAAAATGGTGTCACATCTGGGTATTTATTGTTTTGCGTTTATTTCAGAACCGCTGTAAAATCAGCCACCCCTGTGCAAATGAGCAATTTATACCTCAAATGTACATGGCACGCTCTCACTTCTGAGCCATGTTGTGCGCTCGCAGAGCACTTAACGCCCACATATGGGGTAGTTCTGTACTCAGGAGAAATTTGCACGGGGTGCCTGCTGATAGATATCAGCAGTCACCCAGGTCCCCGCCGGGCGAGCGGTGGGGACCGGAATTCTCACGGGCATATCCATATGCCCTTAGTCCTTAAGGACTTTAAAATGGGGGCATATGCATACGCCCGCCGTCCTTATGGGGTTAAAAGAAATGCAGAAGCTAGACACATAAAAGTTACATGTATATGATTAACATGAGGTACTGAGCAACATATCACTTTTTTTCCTCGGATATGACAGGTACGCTTTAAAGTGCCACGTTGACGCAGATACAGTGATCTGTATTGATCGTGGCATCTGAGGGGTTAATGGTGGACATTAGCGCCATCACTAATGTCCGCCATTACCGGCGGGTCCCTGACTGCTGATAGTTTCATCCGATGCTCACGTAATTTACAGGATGTAAATGTACATCCTGGTGTGCTAAGTCCTAGCGGATAAGGACATAAATGTACGTCCAATGTCCTTAGAGGGTGAACGTTTATGTGCAAATGATCTAAAATGGAATTTATAGTAAATGTCTCATTTACACATTCAAAAAATCACTCCACATACTGGAAATATTTTCTGCTTTACTCATTGTATAACTCACAAACTCACAAATAGAGAAACAGAACATGGCTGCACATCCACAGCTTGTACAATGATTTACTTGCTTCTCAGCATTATTTAAAAAAGGGACAGATTGTTAGTGCATCTTTTGATCAAAACATGCAAGCCCGCTCGCTACGTCAAGGATAAAATTGGGTCCCTACACAAACACTGGCATGGCGCTGGTCGGCAACTACCGTTGCTGTGGCACCAAGCCCACAGGGGAAATGACCCAGTGGCTAGGAAGCCCCAATGCTGCCAGACCAAGCCCCGACTCTGGGCCACACCACCCCTCAGACAAAGCCCCACAGCCACAATGGCCATGTTCTGTTTCTCTATTTGTGAGTTACATTTGTATTCTGTCCCTTCTTTTATTTCATTTTTCCATGGCCGCCACTACACTCAATCCATTTGGCCCAGGTGTTTTTAATAAGTAGGAGACTGCTTAAGGGCTTCTTCCTAGCATTCTCCCAGCCCTCTGGCAGAGAGCACATGGTAGGTATTTACACTGTGCTGGTGCTCTGTGGGAGCCTTTGTTGCTCTGGTACTTTGTCTGTGGAGTCATGTGGCCAAGAGCCAAGGACTTGGTCGGGTAGCAATGGGGCTGCCTGGCCAATGGGTCACTCCCCCTCTGGGCTCAGAGTTACGGTCACCACCCGGCGTTACACCAGTGTTAGTTTAGAGACCTCTTCTTATCAGGTGGCCTTGACTGGGCAAGTGGGCTTGCACATTTTGAGCACAAGGTACTCTAACAACCTGTTAGTTTTTCAGATTATGTTGAGAAGCAAATAGATCACTGTAAAAGTTGTGGATGGAGAAAGTTTTTCTCTATTTGTGAGTTACTCATTGTAAAAAACACAGGTCTTTTTAATGTAACTTTGTGAAGTAATTTTTTTCAATTGATTTTTAGGCCATATTATGTGACCTTGTATGCCCTGAATGGTCAGGTAGGCCTGGCTGCGAGACTCAGGGTTGTGTGACCCTGAATTATTTCCCCTAAGCCTCCTATTTCTTTCTGCTGTTTTATTTCTTGGGAGGCCCCTGGGCCTTTAGAACGGACACTGCTGTCGGCTGTATGCGCGGCTTTCTGCCCGTACAGCTGATACTTATTCCAGGGCTAACGCTACAGGCTGTAGATGTATGCTGTGGCCTATAGGATGATGGTAGCCGTGCAGGACGTCTGGGGCCCCAACGCACGATGACGTCATTCATCAGCCCACACCACCGATAGAACAGAAGAAGTAGAAGTCCATGCTGTGAGGCAGAACATACAAGTAGTTTTCTGCCTACCACTGGGGGCTTACCTATTTACTTAGAAGATATAATTACATAATAGGGAGCCCTACCTTCCTTCCTCATACGGGGACATACCTACCAGCAACCCTATATACCTAACTACTGTGGAGACATACATAACAGGGACCCTATCTACCTACTAAGGAGCCCTACCTTCTTAACTACTGTGGGGACATACCTACCTCCTGGGGAACCATACCTTCCTACCTACTGTGAGGAAATACCTACCAGCGACTGTATCTACCTACTGGGGTGCCTTACCTGCCTACCTGATAGAGGGACATACCAACAGGGACCCTATCTACCTTGTTGGAGAGCCCTACCTGGCTACCTATTGTGGATACTTACCTACCAGGGACCCTATCAACCTATTGGGGAGCCCCACCTGCCTACCTGATAGGGGGACATACCTACTGGGGAGCCCTACCTGCCTACCTACTCTGGGGACATACCTACCAGGAGCCCTGCCTGCCTGCCTACATACTGGGTGGACATACCTACCATGGGCCCTATTTACCTAATGGGGTAGCCCTACCTGCTTTTCCACTAGGGAACACATACATACCTGATAACAGGACATACTTACCTGATGAGAGGGATGTACCCACTTGATAGGGGAACTATCTACTTCATGGGGGACTTACTTGTCAAGGGTACTATCGACCTTATGGGAGAGGGACATACTTATCTACTTAATGAGGGAATCCTATTTAATTAAAGGGGTTATTAAGGCAAAAAAAAAAAGCCATACTTACTTTCAATCCCCTGCAGCTGCTTCATCAATGCTCTCGGTCCCCACTCATCACCACTACTGATGCTTTTTCTCAACAGGAAATGCCTGCTCAGCTAATCACTGGCTACAGCGGTGGCTGAATGGGCACCGCAATATCACCAGAAACCAGGAAGTGGCGGTGATGAGAGGGGACTGGCAGCATCAGTGCCACAGCTGTCTGGATAACCTCTTTAATGGGAAAGACCTACCAATAGAGTTGTCGCGAATTGTTCGCCGGCTAACAGTTCCCGGCGAACTTAGCATGTTCGCATCGCCGGGCGAACATATGTGAAGTTTGATTCGCCTCCTATACTTTAACATTGCGGTAAACTTTGACCCTGTGAGTCAGAGTCAGCAGACACATTATAGCCAATCAGCAGCAGTCCCTCCCTTCCAGACCCTCCTACCTCTTGCACGCACACCATTTTACCCTCATTCGGCATGCTGCTGGCTTAGAAAGTGGAAGGACAGAGAAGCTGCTCCTGCTGTATAGGAATAGGGATAGCTAGGTTGCTGCTAGGTGGTGTATTCAGGGTCCACTTTACTCCTAAAGCACTAGTGTAACATCTGCTTTAAGGACAGCACCCAAAAAAGCCCTTTTTAGGGCTCAAATATCAGTCCGTGTGTCTTGCAACAGCTGGAGGCACCCTGGTTGGGAGGGAACCGCTGGTTAAAAGGGGTACTCCAGTGTAAAACTTAAATTCCTTCAAACAACTAACTACAGTATTAAAAGGGCTATAAGTTCAGTCCGTGTGTCTTGCAACAGCTGGAGGCACCCTGGTTGGGGACCTCTGCTTAAAAGGGGAACTCTGCTGGCAACTTTTTTGCTCATTGTCACACTAGTGCAAATCACATTTGGTGTGACAGTTGTTCAAATAGATCTAACTATGTGCTGCCTAAAGGGGGGATCTAACTATGTGATGCCTAAAGGGGGGATCTAACTATGTGATGCCTAATATGGGGATCTAACTATCTGCTGCCTAATATGGGGGAATCTATGTGCTGCCTGAATGGGGATCTAACTATGTGATGCCTAAAGGGGGGGATCTAACTATGGGCTGCCTAATATAGGGGAATCGATGTGCTGCCTAAAGGGGGGGATCTAAATATGTGCTGCCTAAAGGGGGCTCTATGTGCTGCCTAAAGGGAGGCTCTAACTATGTGCTGGCTAATATGGGGGAATCTATGTGCTGCCTAAAGGGGGGCTCTAACTATGTGCTGCCTAAAGAGGGGATTGAACTATGTGATGCCTAAAGGGGGGATCTAACTATGTGCTGCCTAATATGGGGGAATCTATGTGCTGCCTAAAGGGGGATCTAACTATGTGATGCCTAAAGGGGGGCTCTAACTATGTGCTGCCTAATATGGGGGAATCTATGTGCCGCCTAAAGGGGGATCTAACTATGTGATGCCTAAAGGGGGGCTCTAACTATGTGATGCCTAAAGGGAGCTCTATGTGCTGCCTAAAGGGAGGCTCTACCTATGTGCTGCCTAAAGGGGGGCTCTAACTATGTGCTGCCTAATATGGGGGAATCTATGTGCTGCCTAAAGGGGGATCTAACTATGTGATGCCTAAAAGGGGGGCTCTATGTGCTGCCTAAAGGGGGCTAAAGCACGTTATTCCAAACAATTTAGGAATAATAGGTGATTTATGCCCTTTATGGATTAAAACCAGACTCTGCATCAACTATGTAATTTTCCATGGGAGTTTTGCCATGGATCCCCCTCCAAAACGCCACAGTCCAGGTATTAGTCCCCTTGAAACAACTTTTAAATCACTATTGTGGCCAGAAAGAGTCCCTGTGGGGTTTAAAATTCACCTGCCCATTGAAGTCAATGGCAGTTCGCCGGTTCGCGAAGATTTGCGGAAGTTTGCGTTCGCCGTTCGCGAACCGAAAATTTTATGTTCGCGACATCACTACCTACCATCGTAGTTAATGGGGGATCCTTCCTACCTACTTAATGGAGCACAACCTATGTATCTATGTGTGGGGCACTTTTATACTGTGTGGAACATCACCCTGGACATTACCATTTTGGGCTTTATGTATGGGAAATTTGTGTAGGTTGGGAACATACAAGAGCAAAGCAGAGCTTAAAATGTTTGTCTGACAGGTCTGTGGAGACGAGTTATGTCTGGAAGAAATCGTCATGCCGGTCTGGGACAGATGGAAAAGAAAAAGGAAAGTGAATCTCCAATTAGAGAAGACGTCACCTGATGTAACTGTATGTAATCACTTATATGATATACAGATCCTGTGTTGAGCTGGTATATACAGTACAACTGTAGGGTCACTGTATGGGGGTAATGTTGATCTTAGTATAGTGGTTTTATTCAGTAACAGTATAATGGTAATGGTAATAGTCACTGTTTGTTGATAATGGTAGTGTTCCCAGTATGGCAGTATTATTTGGGCCTTATATAATGGTATTATTGGTTATGTTAGTCTTTGTATAATAAACATAGCATATTGTATGTGATGTGTACTGTGAAAAAAAAAACAACAACAATATTCGTAATTGCGAATATATAGTGCTATATTCGCGAATATTCGTGAATTCACGAATATGCGATATTCGCGAATAAAATTTGCATTGCGAATATTCGCGAGCAACACTAGTATACATCACTGAACAATAAACAATTCTCCTTCTGTTCTCAGATAGTATGGGAATCATTTTATTCTGCTGGTGTTCCAGGACAATTATCACTGAACTAGTGTCAGAACTCATGAAAAGTTCTTAATTATCAAGTTGAACATATTGGCCCCAGCGCTGTGTTCATTGCTGGAGTCTCTTCTGGTAAACAACACTGTCGTCTGAATATGACACAGATTTTCATCTGGCAAAGGAGGAAATAGAATTGTGTTACGGCTTGCGAACTTCATGATATGTAATTTGCTACTAAAATTTGTTGCATTTTGCTCCAGTACACTGTAATCATAGATTAGCATAAATATTTATTTTATTTGGTCATTTAGATGGTACGAAAAAATGCAAATATGCTGTATAAACAAAGTGGGGGATATTAAAAAAAGAACTGGTTAGTTCTTAGAGAGTTTTAATTTAGAATAGGCAGTCTAAGAGTGTGCCAGATTTTTAAAGAGGTATTCCGGCATTTTCCGGCAAGAAAAGAAAATGTAAAACCTCATAAAAATGTTTAAAAAAATAATTAATGAGGATCACAATGGGTTTATTCCAGAGCGAATGGGCAAACATAATCTTAGGAGGCTGTATGGAAACATGCAGATTTATGAGGGAGAGGGCTAAAAAGGGTGCAGTGGGATTTCTTATGGAGAGTTATGAGACAATATGGAATAAGAGAAAATTTTACCGGTATGGTAAGGGCCCTGTATAGGAAGGCTAGAGAGTGCATATATGTTAATGAGAATAAATTGAAAGGCTTTAGCTTATCTCGGGGTATGAGACAGGGGTATCCCTTTTCCCCCCTTCTTTACGCACTTTTCATAAAACCCTTTGCAACCCAGATTAGTTAGATTCAAATATAGAAGGTTTCAGAGCAGAGGGTAAGAGAGATAGAATCTCTCTATGTGCAGACGATATCTTGCTTTATCTAAGGAACCCTAAGACTTCTTTCCCTATTGTTATGGAAAAAAATTTTATTGTATGGGAAATACTCTGGGTTAATAATTAACTGGGAAAAGTCAATTATGATGACATTAGTAGAAGGGATAGACTTGGATATCTCAGAAGTGAGGATATTAAAAGAAAATTAGAGTTTCCAATATCTGGGGATATAGGTCTCGAGGAAAATACAGGAATTTCACCAAATTGATATTCTCCCTTTAATTAAAGACATAGGGAAAAAGCTAATATTCTGAATAATTTACCTATTTCCAAGGATGACAAAATAATATTAATAAGATCTATTTTCCTTCCAAAACTGTTGTATCTATTTTGTCCCACGTCTATATGGATTAATGAAAAAATATTTAGAAGCGTTATTTCAATTTTCAATTCCCTGATCTGGGGCTGGAAACACACTAGAATAAAGATAGAGTATCTGTTTGTACAGAAGAGTAAAGGAGGACAATCATTCCCTGATGTTAAAAACTATTTTTTGGCCACAAAATTGTTGTGGTTAAAAGAACGGTGGAATGATGGCTTTCTTAGATCTACAGTTGAAAGTTTTGAGGGTAAATTTATGAATATATTTAAAACTCTTGAATCTGGTCAATTGGAGGGAGAGTGATATAGAAAGATCCCAGGGGTCGTCTCTCTCCTTAAGGCTTGGTAACTACTAAAAAAGATAGAGGAAGAGACAGATTTATTGGAAATAGCTTCAATATGTATAGGTATAATAAGAAATTGGGAGAATTCTGCAAGCTGGGGGTCATTAAAATATATGGAAGAAATTGGAATTAGAAAAGTGATTGATTTAAAGGGGTATTCCGGGCAAAAACATTTTATATTATTTATATTAAAAACAGATATTGGGGAAATTGGGGAGGAGGAGTGAAGAAGGGTTTACAGGAATGTCAAGTATAATTAATTTAATAATAATCATTGTTTGACACAATTTTGGATTATTCATAGAACATATTACTGCCTAAAATTCCTTTGTAGGATAGGAAGGCTAGCCGATTCCAGTTGTGGTGAATTAGAAGCAGACCTTTTTCACTTGTGGTGGGGCTATGTTGAGGTAAAAAAAATATTGGATGGAAACATTTAATGAAATTAGGAAGATTGTGGGGAAAGAGATACAAATCTGTTTCAAGATAGCTATTCTGGGAGATTATATTATCTGGCTAGATTATTGATTGCAAGGAACTGGATTGCAAAAAAATTGCCTAGCATCAAGGCTTAGCTGGAAACGGCTTCTTATTATGAAACATTTCTGAAGTAGTATTATGGAAATTAGAGAATGTACTAAGTATTTTTGTAGTACAAACCCTCTGTTAAAGAGAAGAAAAAAAAAACTATACTTACCTACCCCCAGTGCCCTGCAGCTAGCTGCCATTTGGCTCCTTCTGGTTCCACAATCTTCCTGTTCTTTCTGTATTTAGCACTCAGTACAGGACCTTTCTGCTTAGCTAACCACTGGCCGCAGTGGTGTCCTTTCTCAATAAGCAGACAATAATAAGACAGATGCATCAAGAACCCAAAAGGAGCCTAACAGGAGCTGGGGGGGAGCAGCCAGGGACCGGAGGTATGTTATTATTATTTTTTATTTAATTGGCCCCCAGAAATAAAAGATTTTTTTTAAATCACCAGCCTTTAACAGTGTGTAAAAATCTAGTGCACCTTTAAAACTGTCTATTCTAAGTTTTAGACAACTTTTAAAATGGCTGACTTCAAAACCAAAAATGTACAAAACAAAGTAGCTCATATTTTGAAGCATGTCCTGAAAAGCCCTATCCTATTTTCAATAGCCATACCCTCTTTTTTTTTTTTTGGGGGGGGGGGGGGGGGTAACCCTTGCCCTCTTGTCTAGCATGGTGTAAAACTATTTTTAATCTAATTATGTTCTAAAAAATAAGTCTAAAAATACGTGCCAGTTCTTTCCCACAAACACTTTTATCTCCCCCCCCCCCCCCCCAGGATGTGCAGCGTGTATTCATTCCTAGCAACAAAAATGTATTGACTTCCATGGGGAGCAAAATCCGCTGCTGAGAATCTGGAACAAAATATGTATGTGTGAAGGTACCTTAAAGGTATATTCACATGTATAGTGTTTTCTGTAGATTTGATACTGTGGTGAGTCATTTAGTTATATTGATTTAAATAGCATCAAATTTACAGTGTACGCGACTGTACCCTAAAGTCATTTAAAGGGCTCATTATATCTATATCTGCATCAGTATTTCATAAATGTTTTAACCATTTTTCAAAAAGGTTGTCTTCTGTCATTCGATATTCTGTTTAGATGACAACCCATCTGTTAGACAGATCTGTAATATTGATGTTATACTGATCACAAACTGATACAATATGATCTGTTGGACAGCCATATGCCAGGCCCATGTTTTGCAAGTTTACAAATGCACTCATGTGAAACTGACCGTACAATGTATTCTGGGACTGATTAAAATATTGTGGAAGCCATCTGAAGAGGATCTGTCAGTTCTTCCTTTTAATAAATGCTTGCAGTCCCCATGAAGCAGCATGCTGTAGCTTCTTTCTTAGAAGTCTGCATTGCGTGCTATAGATGCCCCCTAAGAAGCATCCCTTCATCTCTTCTACTCCGGCCTTGTGGGATATAAATTGTTCTCTCCACACACATCAAATCCTATCTTCGTTTGCAGCCTTTAGCCACAAGTCTTCCAGTGGTGGATAGATATGGGGCTCTATAGAAAAGGAAACTTCTTTTATATATAAGTAATCTAGATTACTTCAACTTCAAGACATTCATAATATGCCTGATACAGGTATTTCCTGCAAGCCTTAAAAATGTCCTCTCCTGATGTGACTATTTGTATTTACTTTGAAGGACTTTGCCTAAATATGCCCTCAGGACCACACATCATTTTTAAAATGAATGCAAAACTCGTACTCCAATAAGACAAATTCTTACCAAATTTTACCCCACAAGGGAGTGGCAAGATAAGGCATTGAGAATGGCTAAAATTTGGCATCGGTGGAAGCAAAGTGTTACTACAGTAGTACCTAGTTCTACAATGCCTAACAAAAAAAAATAGTTCTCCTGTGTAACAAAAATGTTTTCTATAGCATTATTTTTACACAGGAGTACTGTGTTTTTAACTTCCCCGTTCATACATTTTTTACCTTTTCAAATATTCGTTATTTACCCAATAAAAGTTTTAGAAGCAGATTTTGTACTGATAAGGGATTTTTATACACCAGGCCTAGGCCCTGGGTTAGAGTGTTAGCTTTGTCAAGTTGCCCCCTAAACACCCTCATCTAGCGTTTGGTTTGTATTGAGCCTTACACTACTGTCATAATACGCTCATTGCAAATATATCCCTCATAATATATGATTATATGGGATCTTACCCAGTGTGTGCATCATTCCATCTTACTGTTTGAACCATCCTAATGTGGTTTCTGACTGTGTGCTTTCTGTAAATATGTCCTAACACAAAGTACATACAGTACATCTGCATATAACTCAATCTTTATGTACCATATGAATTGAGAAAGGAGATCTGTGAGATTAGAAAAACATAGAAAAGGCCAGGCCTTTCATGTTAATGGTGCTTAGAAAATTCATATACTATGATGTCAATGCCCTCTTCAGGATGATGTAAAGCAATGGTCTCCAAACAGTAAAGCAATCTTCTCCAATGGTCTCCAAAAGGGACCAGATTAGTGATGAGCAGTAGGGGCCATATTCGAATTCGCGATATTTCATGAATATATTGACGATTATTTGTCTTATGTTCGCGAAATTCGCATATTCGCTATGTTCATTCGCTTATTCGCTATGTTCATTCACTTTTTTTTCCATGCGAAAATTTGTATTGGAAAATTCGCATAAAATGTGTATAAAAATTTGCATGTGAAAAAAAAGACCCAAGTGATAGACCCATGTGATAGACCCCTATTCACATGGAAAATTCACATAAAAATTTGCATGTGAAAAAAAAAACAGACCCATGTGATAGACCCCTATTTGCATGGAAAATTTGCATAAAAATTTGCATGTGAAAAAACAAACAAAAAAAGCACGAATATTCGTCATTACAAATATAGAGCACTATATTCTAAATATTTGTGAAATCGCGAAGTGCGAATGAAAATTTGCATTACGATATTCGTGCTCAACACTATACTAGATATGGCATTAAGATTGGCTAAATTTTTAAGAACATGGCATTGGTGGAAGCAAAGTGTTGCTACGGTGGTACCTAGTTCTACAGCACCTAGCAAAAACCCAGTACTCCTGTGTAACAAAAGTCTTTTCTATAGCAATCATTATTATTAGTATGCATCTTATAAGGCACCATGCAAACTACACAAGGGGCTACGGACGGTCAAAGAGTACTATGCCAGTAGGGCACCAACATTAAAGTTACCACAGACAACATCTGTACTTGTGCAATGAGCCATTGGAAGTCAGCATAGGATATACATATAGGGGGAGATCATCAAGACCTGTGCTGAGGAAAAGTTGACAAGTTGCCCATAGCAACCAATCAGATTGCTTCTTTTATTTTTTTAGAAGCCTTTTGATTGGTTGCAACTGGTTGACTTTTCCTCTGCACAGATTTTGCTGAATCTCCCCCATAGAGCTATGTTGGACCAGGTTCTCAAACTGCACCTGCTGCATACGGACAAATCCATGCAAACACAATTTAGCTAATACCACAGTGGCCCTGATTTACTATTGTAAACCAGACATGTTTTGTCAGGTTGTGTGCCTGATTCTGGTGCATTGTACCAGAAATTCTGTTTTTGCCAGAATTTGCGCCAGAATTGAAAAAAAAACTTACCAATGCTCCATTCTGAAAAGGGGGCCTGGCCATCGGGGGAAAGGGAGTGTTGAGACTGAAAAAGGGCATGTCCCCCACATTTTCGAAAAATCCCAACATATTTACTATGGTTTCCACAGAAAATGTGGTGGATTTGAGCCGAGGAAAACCTCACAGCTCAGAGCATCTGTAAAAAAAAAAAAAAAAAGCAAAATGTAGGGAAAAATGCAAAATATAGGGAAGTATAGGTAAATACCATGGAAAAATACCTGTTGGGGAAAAAAAACACAAAGAAAACTACACTACACTCTTAGTTAATCAGGGCCACTGTGTCAGTGTGCACAGCATACGAACCAGGTTTTACAATAAGATGTGTACCTGCCTCATGTAAACAGGAAAAGTCTTCTGCTTCTAAATGTAAAAATAATGTTCCCAAACACAGAGAGAAACCAAAATATAACAATGGTGAGATAGTGAACAACAAAAAAATGTGCATTATTTTTCATAATATAATAAAATAAATTTACATCAATCATAAAAATCTCTTACTGTCTGGAAATGCCTTCCCCTTCACCTATAGACCCATGTCATTCTTGAATACTTGTCTTCATATATTATATAATATCTGTCTTTTGTGGGACATTATTACATTGTGTATTTGTTATTTACACTTTTATTTGGAAACCATTACTGTACGTGGGACATGAGCTGCCTTAGGCACATCTGAATGCCAGTACAGTTTGGGAGTTCACGTTTTCGATTCATTAAATATTTGAGATATAAATTATGCACAATGACCCCTCTCTGATCTCCTGTATCTTTACATTCCAGGGTAATTTACGGCTGCTTCTAATTGTCCCGATGACTCAATTCTGTCATGTTCTTTTTTTCTGTTCATTAGGTTTCCATGCAATGATTCCTGCTAGATTTTTCCACAGCAAAAAGGACCCCACCATAAACATAAAATACTGTATTTCCAGTTGACCACAGCTGTAACAAATCTTGATTATGGTTGTGTTTGTTAACACCAAATGGCCTGAATGAGTGATGAAAGCAAATACAATAGGGATAGGATATTTCTTTAAACACATGGCTTGCAATCATTTCCAGCAATTTTCCAGCATGAGACACCATTTACATAACTGTTTCTTTGTTTGTTCCATCATTGTTAGTATGCAAAAACGGGCACAAAAGTTTGACAGACGTTGGAAATCAAAGAATTTTTTAGCTTGGCAAATAAAAGCATAAATCAATAAACTAAAATGTGAAATACTCAAAATTTTAACTATTGTCTGGTGGGGAAAATATATTTTTCAAAAAGGTCCAAACTAATCAAAAAGAGAGTTTTCAGCTATCCTAGTCGCTGCCAGGTCCTCTTTCGTATCCCATTTCCCCACAATGGAAATCCCTACTCACTGGCTGAGGCAGATCATTGTATTTTCTGTGAGTAAAGATGGAAATAGAAGGTGGAGATCAGTGGGGACCCAATGAGTTTTGGAATGGCAGTGATGGAGAATCACCGAAGTAAGTAATGTTTATTATTTGAAGCTACTCTGCACTTTCTTGAAAGAAAAAAGTATTTTTCCCTTCACGCCTCCCCTCTTTTTGTATTTTGGACTTCTGTGCTTCTGACTCTCTTCGCCTGGTTTCCAGACTATGTCACTGCCTGTTCATTTGGTCGCTGATGTCATCTTCTAGTTCTGACTTCTGGTTTGGATTCTGACATCAATACTGATTCTGCTCATGAAGGGTCCAGTGTGTTTAGACCCAGTTAGTCTGACTGCTTGGTTAGTCTCTGTGCACTTAGTGAGGTAAGGGACCGTCACCTAGTTAGGGGCATCGCATAGGGTGGATTCTCCAAGTAGGAAGGGGCAGTTTTCCAGCAGTTCTTGTATCTGTTTTATTTGTTTTGATTTTTGTTTACACTATTAACTAAGCAGGATCATAAGCATTATATTATATTAATAGGCCAGTTTGAATAATTATGTACAACCAAATATGCTTATATTTTGGAGCTGTTTTTTTATTTGAAAAATAGAGGGGGTGATTTGAATATTGTGGGGAGCTGTTTATATTGCTTGGGGACTATTATAAGTACTACTACATTGCACTGATAAGTTGAAAAGGCGCTCTGCTATTACAGTCTGCCTGAAGCAGATTGTATTAGCAGAGCCAATATGGCTATCAGTATTTGCAGAGCCAGTTTGGTCTTCAAAAGGCCACTGCCTGCCATATTATCTGATGGGTGCCTCCTAATCCCTTTGCAGGGGTGCCAATCAGCTACCCAACCCCACCAGCAGCGGTCATTTTTACATTTACATGCCAGGATTGCTATTGATCACTGCAGTTAAATGACTGACATCCGCATGATAGCTGATGTTCGTTATTAACAATAAGTGCTGGCTATGACCTGAGCTCGCTTCCTATTCTCCGAGCACAGGCGATGTAAGTGTATTTACATCATGTGTCATGTGCCATAAAATTACAAAACAAAGGAGAAGCGATAGATGGTGCAATACCATTATGGTTCAGCAAGCTCTTAATGTGAATAGACGCTTTCCTTGGGTGGTTCCGCAGATCCAAACACAACTTTGGAAAGAACATTTCCAAATTTCCTCCAACAAAAATGGGATTACTGCGCTGAGAGAACTTTAAGACAACCGTGGACAGGTAAAAGTTTGTTTCACACCCATCATGCGATGCCTGAAGAAGGGGGATTGGCTGGTGAAACACATTGCATGAAGGGAATTAGTTAAACTTTTACCTATCCATGTTTGTCTTGAAGTTCTCTCATAATTCAATTTTTGTTGGAGGAAATTTTAAGTATCGCAATTAGGGATGAGCGAAATGAGGAAAAATTTGATTAGTAATAATAGCGAATATCAGCGCGATTCACTCACATGAATCGCTTCATTGAACTCCATTTAGTGCGGTCCAGACTCCATGGTATCTAAAATGGCAGATCCACATGCGAACACATGGGGCGAGGAATCTTGGAAAGACAGGAACAAGGGTAGGCGGGATGACCCTGAGTCACATGCAGCATGCAGCCTATAAGCAGCCAGTCACCCCTGTGATGTCACAGCCCTATATATAATCAGCAGCCATATTGCGGCCAGTCACTTCAGCCTTTCATTACAGAGAGATAGATAGGGACAGACAGCGCTGTGTGTTGGCCAGAAAATCTTTTTCTCCAGCAGATATTCACCTCCTAGTCACATCAGCGTTCTGTTGCACAGAGGGACAGAGAGCAGTATGTGTTGCACAGGAAAGCATTCTTACGGCAGCGATTCACCTCCCAGTCACTACAGCATTCTATTACAGAGAGGGACAGAGAGCAGTGTGTTGCCCAGAACAGCAGCGATTCAGCTCAAGCACAAATCCCGGTTAAAAGCGCTGGTAGGGAAGGGAGCAAAATTGAGAGAAAAAATGCAATTTTGGGTGTAGTACACAGCGACTGTGCATACCACATACATACATCTAAGTGTTGAACAATTTTGTTCCTGTGAAAGTCTCAAGGGCCTAGATACAGTGAAAGGCAAGGCAAAAGTACTCACCGGCTGGTGCTGTACACAAATACTTTTTTTAAGCGTACTGTAGCGCATTGTCCTCCCCTCATAAGCACTGCATACCACATACGTATATCTAAGTGGTGTACTATTTTGTTCCTGTTAAAGTCTCAAGGGCCTAGATACTGTGAAAGGCCAGGCAGAAGTACACACTGGATGGTGTTGTAGACAAATACTGTTTTAAGCGTAGTGGAGCGTATTGTACTCCCCTTATATACGCACTAAGTATGTCAGACAGAGAAGGCAGAGGACATGCACAGATTAGTGCCAGAGGCCTAAATTCATCAGGCAGAGGTCACAGCAGACTAGGGGAGAGTGGCAGCAGGTGTCGCAGCGATAGGCCTGAGCTCCCGGTATCAGCTAGTGGTCGCGTCTCGACCAGCAACCCATCTGCCTATGCTATTCCCTCCCCCATAGAAGTATCTTATGCTGTGGGTTCAGCTCCACTAATTAGAGAGGACGATCTAGATGACGGTCAGCAGCTGCTGCCCAGCCAAGAAATTGAGGAAACATTTGCCACTTCCTCCGGGGGGCAAGTAGTGATGAGGAGAGTGGTGTGAGAGGTGTTGTTGCGAGCGTTCAGGCTCCTGGAGCAGACACTGTTGAGGAACCTGAGGAGGACATTAGTGACTTAAAGGCACAACTTGATGATGATGAAGCCGATCGCACATGGGAGCCGAGTGTAGAAGGAGCTTCATCATCATCAAGAGAACAGGTTTGCAGGTTGCCCGTGAGGCAGCAGTTGACCCAGCAGGGTGGTAGCATGGTTGTCAGTCAGCATGGTGGCAGAAGTGGAAAGTCTGGAGCCAAACGTGCCCAGGGTAGACCACCTGCTTTGCGGAAGCCTACCTTCCCGGGAGATAGTGAACAGGGGTTCCTGGAGTCGGCAGCAGTAGCAGTCAATCAGTGTGGACTGTTGGTGGGAAAATCAGCTACTCAATGGTGTGGCAGTTTTTCATCAAGCATCTGGAGGAGGTTAACATGGCCACATACAAGATGTGTCGGCAAAAGCGTGGCCAGGGTCCCAATGTTGGCACCACAGCCCTGCATCAACATATGCAGCATCACCATAAAGTGGCTTGGGAGAACCGTGGCTCCGATGTGGTGGTCCAGCCTGCTGCATCACCCAGTGGCCCGCCGCTCCCTGTTTCAGTCAGCCAAGGCTCCACCACCTCAGCCAAAGGGAGCTGTGTGCAATACCCATCTTCTGTCGCTCCAGATGCTCCTGCTCCTCCTACTTTTAGTCAGTCATTCCACCAGCAATCCATCAGCGAAGCCATGTCCAAGAGAAAACAGTATGTGCCCACTCATCCAACGGCACAGAAGCTGAATGTGCTCCTGTCCAATTTGCTGGTGCTGCAGTCCCTCCCTTTTCAAGTGGTGAACTCTGCACCTTTCAGAAAACTGATGGCTTGTGCCGAGGTGGAGAGTCCCAAGCCGTTATTTCTTTGAGAAGAAGGCAGTATCAGCCCTGCACAATTTTGTGGAAATGAAGATGGGCCAGTCCTTGAGCATGTTGGTGTGTACCAAAGTGCATGGCAGCACCGATGTGTGAAGCTGTAACTACGGTCAGGGACAATACATGTCCTTTACGGCCCACTGGATGAATGTGGTTCCTGCACAGCCACAACAGTAACTTGGACAGGTCACACCGCTTCCGCCTCCACACTCTCAGGCCGTTGGTCCTGTGACAGTGTGCGACTCCGCCTCCTCATCCTCCACCGTCTCCTCAGCCTCTACTGCACGAACAAGTCTCAGTGTCTGCAGTGTCACTCTGTTCTTCATATGGTTTGCCTTGGCGAACGGAGTCACACAGGGGAGGAACTGCTAAAAGTCATTCATGAAGAAATCGAATCATGGCTTACTCCACAAAAACTAGAAATGGGGACCATGGTGATTGACAACGGGAAGAACATCTTGTCTGAGCTGCAATAAGGAAGCCTGAGACATGCGCCTTGCATGGCACGCGTGTTCAATCTGGTTGTCAAGCGGTTCCTGAAGTGTTCCCCCCATCTGCAAGACATCCTAACAATGGGATGGAAACTTTGCATTCACTTCAGCCACTCATACACTGCAAAGCCCACCCTCCTTGAGCTGCAGCGTCAGAATGGCATCCCCCAACAAAGTCTGATTTGCGACATTTCCACCCTCCATTTGTTGGACCGACTATACGAACAGAGAAGGGCCATCACTGATTTTTTGATGATCCAAGGGGATAGGGGGACTCCCCTGTGTTACTTCAATGTCAACCAGTTGCAGCTCATACGTGACACCTGCCGTTTGCTCAGGCCCTTTGAGGAAGCCACATTATTGGTTAGTCGTCAGGATAACGGGATGAGCAACGTCATTGGTCAGGGCACTGGAGACGTGGCGCCTACATCTCACGGCCACATGAGTCCTGTGGGGGCTGAATTGGAGGAGGAGGGGAGGGGCACAGTGGAGCTCAGTTTAGGTTTTGCGAGACGGGCAGTTTTTCTTGTCATCTGACAGGAGAGGAGAAGCAGGAGCAGCTAGAGAAGCAAGAGGGTTATGAGGGTACTGGTATTGCCACTGATGCTGCTGTGTTGGACTACCAGGTGTAATGGGGGGTCCACGGGTGTAGCAGTGTGAGTGGTGGGATCAGATGGTATTAACCCCGGGGTCTGGATGGTATTAACCCCTAGGTCCTCTATGCTACCTATACATAGGGATCCTGTCTAGGCATTAAAGTGACACACACACCTTTATAAAACCAACAGGGGGAGACCTTGCAGGGGAGCCCTTAGTTCACTGAGGGACTCAACCTGACAGGGCCTAAGGGTAGTACAGGACCAGTTCCTTTACTGGGACATCAAAAACCCCCTTACTTAACATAAGTCGTCCTCGACGTAGGTTCTGTCAGCGTTGAGAGACAAAGTGGCCGTGGGGCCAGATGCAGTCCTGAGGCATTTTTGCACAAACGTCCATTTCAGGCTGGTGAAATAGCGGATAACATTAGAGTCTTTGTATAATAGTCCATTCACGTTCTGTTTTGTGTTTGAACAGGATTAATGATGTTTTATAACTTGTACATAAACATTTACTTGACTTGTAAGGACCTTTGACTATACACATAACAACTCGACTATAAATTTATTGACTTGCATAACTGTTTACTTAACATAACATGACATTTTTGACTATGCATGTGGAATACTGTGCACGACTTGACTATATACTAGACATTGTATACATGACTAGACTTATGACTTTAGACTACTAGTTGTGGATTGGATTACCAGGTTCTCTGCCCAATGCTTTGGCTACTGGGGTCCCTTGGCATAAAAACACATCTCCCCAGAACACAATTTTTTCTAGACAATTTCATGCTAGACAATGAATACAGAAAACACTTTGACATTCATGTTACCTTGTATTGTCTACGTGCTTTAGGTTGGTTTCAGGAGTACTTTATGGCCAGGGCACAAGAACATATGACATTATGTGGATGTGCACATCCACCTTCATTTTATCATTAGTTTTATCGTATCCAAACAAATGAATTATCATGATTTCTACTACCGAGAGTTCTGCTCCTTGTTTCAAGTCCCATTTTCCTGTGGAAACTTCTTCTTACTACCGATTGACTACTACTGCACAGGGTGTTCCAATTGGACCTCCGGAGGGACCCAGAGGCTGCAATCTCCTGTTTATGCTGTTACAGATGTTATGCTCTCGGCATAACGCCCAGAGGTAAGGGGCCACCCACCTGGCTCTCTCCCTTTTTCCTCTATTTTTGATATCATCTTGGTTATCTGCACGAGGTGCACACCTTTTTCTTTTTTTATTGTTCACCCATATGTACTGTAATGGCGTACACAACTATGTGTACTTTAATCTTTGTATCTAGCGGGTATCTGCACTTGTGTGGACCATTGGGACCTACGCCCATTTCTTGAGGCTCAGGAACAGCAATCACTTCAGGAGCTCTTAACTCAGCTGGGCAGGTGACAGGTTCTTCCCTTTCGGTAGCTGAAATAGGTGATGATACTTGACTGACAGGACTGACACTTGAAATTGGGGGTTCTGACATGGGTGAGGTATGTGATCGGGAAATTGGAGTATACTCCTGCGCCAACGGTGACAGAACTTGAGGCGGTGTAGTGATTAGTGATGTCCAAAAGACCTATCTTTAGGTAGCTGGCCATGTCGACCCATCATCAAATAGAATGGAGTGTATCTGGTGGAATGGTAGTGTATGGTATTATTATAGATCTCCAATAGTTCTGCTCACAGCATGTAGATGAAGACTTGGTTAATTCTTTCACAGAGCCCATTCCCTTGAGGGTGATAAGCAGTTGTCCTGAGTTTTTTGTAGGCATGAAATTGACATAACTCTTGGAAGAGTTGGGCCTCAAAGGCCATTTCTCGGTCAGTGAGGACAGACTCTGGACATCTGAGAATTTGTACCCAATGGAAGTAGAACATCTCAGCTGTGGATTTGGCTGTAAGATCTATGACTGGTACGACTACAACCCACTTGGAGCAGTGATCCACCATGGTGAAAGCATAAGAATGCCCAGAAATGGTAGGAGACAACTTGACATGGTCAAGCGCAACCAACTGGTTAGGCCTTTCACTCTGGATGGAATGGAGGGGTGCTCTGGCATCCTTGCGACTGTTCTTAGTGACTGTCACGATGCCGGCTGGCAGGTAGTGGATCCTCTGTGCCAGAGAGGGATTGGCGTGGACCGTGCTAGAGGATCGGTTCTAAGTCACTACTGGTTTTCACCAGAGCCCGCCGCAAAGCGGGATGGTCTTGCTGCGGCGGTAGTGACCAGGTCGTATCCCCTAGCAACGGCTCAACCTCTCTGGCTGCTGAAGATAGGCGCGGTACAAGGGAGTAGACAGAAGCAAGGTCGGACGTAGCAGAAGGTCGGGGCAGGCAGCAAGGATCGTAGTCAGGGGCAACGGCAGAAGGTCTGGAATCACAGGCAAGGAACACACAAGGAACGCTTTCACTGGCACTAGGGCAACAAGATCCGGCGAGGGAGTGAAGGGGAAGTGAGGTGATATAGGGAAGTGCACAGGTGTAAACACTAATTGGAACCACTGCACCAATCAGCGGTGCAGTGGCCCTTTAAATCGCAAAGACCCGGCGCGCGCGCGCCCTAGGGAGCGGGGCCGCGCGCGCCGGGACAGAACTGACGGGGAGCGAGTAAGGTACGGGAGCCGGGGTGCGCATCGCGAGCGGGCGCTACCCGCATCGCGAATCGCATCCCGGCCGGAGGTGGTAACGCAGCGCCCCGGGTCCGTGGAACCGACCGGGGCGCTGCAGTGAGGGAAGTGTAGCGAGCGCTCCGGGGAGGAGCGGGGACCCGGAGCGCTCGGCGTAACAGTACCCCCCCCCTTGGGTCTCCCCCTCTTCTTGGGGCCTGAGAACCTGAGGATCAGACTTTTGTCCAGGATATTGTCCTCAGGTTCCCAGGACCTCTCTTCTGGACCACAACCCTCCCAATCCACTAAAAAAAAAGTTCTTCCCCTGACCTTTTTAGAGGCCAAAATCTCTTTGACAGAGAAGATGTCCGAGGAGCCGGAAACAGGAGTGGGAGGAACAGATTTAGGAGAAAAACGGTTGAGGATGAGAGGTTTAAGAAGAGAGACGTGAAAGGCATTAGGGATACGAAGAGAAGGAGGAAGAAGAAGTTTGTAAGAGACAGGATTAATTTGACACAAAACTTTAAAAGGACCAAGATAGCGTGGTCCCAACTTATAGCTCGGGACACGGAAACGGACATATTTAGCGGAGAGCCATACCTTGTCTCCAGGGGAAAAAATGGGAGGAGCTCTTCTTTTCTTATCTGCGAATCTCTTCATGCGAGAAGAAGCCTGTAAGAGAGAATTTTGGGTCTCTTTCCATATGGTGGAAAGATCACGAGAAATTCCATCCACAGCGGGCAGACCAGAGGGCAAGGGGGTAGGGAGGGGGGGAAGAGGGTGACGGCCGTACACCACGAAAAACGGAGATTTGGAGGAAGATTCAGAGATTCTGAAATTATACGAGAATTCGGCCCAAGGTAGAAGATCTGCCCAGTCATCCTGGCGGGAGGAAACAAAATGTCGTAAATAGTCACCCAAGATCTGGTTAATTCTCTCTACTTGTCCATTGGATTGAGGATGGTATGCAGAAGAAAAATTTAATTTAATCTTGAGTTGTTTACAGAGAGCCCTCCAGAATTTAGACACAAATTGGACGCCTCTATCCGAGACGATCTGTGTAGGCAACCCGTGAAGACGAAAAATGTGTACAAAAAATTGTTTAGCCAACTGAGGCGCTGAAGGAAGACCAGGAAGAGGGATGAAATGTGCCATTTTGGAGAATCGATCAACGACCACCCAAATAACAGTGTTGCCATGGGATGGGGGTAAGTCAGTAATAAAATCCATACCAATCAGAGACCAAGGTTGTTCGGGGACAGGTAGAGGATGAAGAAAACCAGCGGGCTTCTGGCGAGGAGTCTTATCCCGGGCACAGATAGTGCAGGCTCGCACAAAGTCCACCACATCAGTCTCTAGAGTCGGCCACCAATAGAAGCGAGAGATGAGTTGCACAGATTTCTTGATGCCCGCATGACCTGCGAGATGGGAGGAGTGACCCCATTTGAGGATCCCAAGGCGTTGGCGTGGAGAAACAAAGGTCTTTCCTGGAGGAGTTTGCCTGATGGAGGCTGGAGAAGTGGAAATCAGGCAGTCAGGAGGAATGATGTGTTGAGGAGAGAGTTCAATTTCAGAGGCATCTGAGGAACGAGAGAGAGCATCGGCCCTAATGTTTTTATCAGCAGGCCGAAAGTGAATTTCAAAATTAAATCGGGCAAAGAACAGAGACCACCTGGCCTGACGAGGATTCAGCCGTTGGGCAGACTGGAGGTAGGAGAGGTTCTTGTGATCGGTGTAAATAATAACTGGAAATCTTGATCCCTCCAGCAGATGCCTCCATTCCTCAAGTGCTAATTTAATGGCTAGAAGCTCTCGATCCCCGATGGAGTAGTTCCTCTCCGCCGGAGAGAAGGTCCTGGAAAAAAAACCACAAGTAACAGCATGCCCGGAAGAGTTTTTTTGTAGAAGGACAGCTCCAGCTCCCACTGAGGAGGCATCAACCTCCAATAGGAAGGGTTTAGATGGGTCAGGTCTGGAGAGCACGGGAGCCGAAGAAAAGGCAGACTTGAGTCGTTTAAAGGCGTCTTCCGCTTGAGGAGGCCAAGACTTGGGATCGGCATTTTTTTTTGTTAAAGCCACAATAGGAGCCACAATGGTAGAAAAATGTGGAATAAATTGCCTGTAATAATTGGCGAACCCCAAAAAACGTTGGATGGCACGGAGTCCGGAGGGGCGTGGCCAATCTAAGACGGCAGAGAGTTTATCTGGGTCCATTTGTAGTCCCTGGCCAGAGACCAAGTATCCTAGAAAAGGAAGAGATTGGCATTCAAACAGACATTTCTCTATTTTGGCATAGAGTTGATTATCACGAAGTCTCTGAAGAACCATACGGACATGCTGGCGGTGTTCTTCAAGATTGGCAGAAAAAATCAGGATATCGTCCAGATATACAACAACACAGGAGTATAGTAGATCACGAAAAATTTCATTAACAAAGTCTTGGAAGACGGCAGGGGCGTTGCATAGACCAAAGGGCATGACCAGATACTCAAAGTGTCCATCTCTGGTGTTAAATGCCGTTTTCCATTCATCCCCCTCTCTGATGCGGATGAGATTATAAGCACCTCTTAAGTCCAGTTTGGTAAAAATATGGGCACCTTGGAGACGATCAAAGAGTTCAGAGATGAGGGGTAGGGGGTAGCGGTTCTTAACCGTGATTTTATTAAGACCGCGGTAGTCAATGCAAGGACGTAGAGAGCCATCTTTTTTGGACACAAAGAAAAATCCGGCTCCGGCAGGAGAGGAGGATTTACGGATAAAGCCCTTTTTTAAATTTTCTTGGACGTATTCAGACATGGCAAGAGTCTCTGGGACGGACAGAGGATAGATTCTGCCCCGGGGTGGAGTAGTGCCCGGGAGGAGGTCAATGGGACAATCATAAGGCCTGTGAGGAGGTAGAGTCTCAGCTTGTTTTTTGCAAAAAACGTCCGCAAAGTCCATATAGGCCTTAGGGAGACCGGTTACATGAGGAAGCACAGGGACACGGCAAGGTTTACTGGGAACCGGTTTTAAGCAGTCCTTGGAACAAGAGGGCCCCCAACTCTTGATCTCCCCAGTGGACCAATCCAGGATTGGGGAATGGAGTTGAAGCCAGGGAAGTCCAAGAAGGATTTCAGAAGTGCAATTGGGGAGGACCAACAGTTCAATCCTCTCGTGATGAGATCCGATGCACATTAGAAGGGGCTCCGTGCGGAAACGTATAGTACAGTCCAATCTTTCATTGTTTACACAATTGATGTAGAGGGGTCTGGCGAGACTGGTCACCGGGATGTTGAACCTGTTGACGAGAGAGGCTAAGATGAAATTTCCTGCAGATCCAGAGTCCAAGAAGGCCACAGCAGAGAAGGAGAAGGCAGAGGCAGACATCCGCACAGGCACAGTAAGACGTGGAGAAGCAGAGTAGACATCAAGGACTGTCTCACTTTTGTGCGGAGTCAGCGGACGTCTTTCCAGGCGGGGAGGACGGATAGGACAATCCTTCAGGAAGTGTTCGGTACTAGCACAGTACAGGCAGAGATTCTCCATGCGGCGTCGTGTCCTCTCTTGGGGTGTCAGGCGAGACCGGTCGACCTGCATAGCCTCCACGGCGGGAGGCACAGGAACAGATTGCAGGGGACCAGAGGAGAGAGGAGCCGGGGAGAAGAAACGCCTCGTGCGAACAGAGTCCATATCCTGGCGGAGCTCCTGACGCCGTTCGGAAAAACGCATGTCAATGCGAGTGGCAAGATGGATGAGTTCATGTAGGTTAGCAGGGATTTCTCGTGCGGCCAGAACATCTTTAATGTTGCTGGATAGGCCTTTTTTAAAGGTCGCGCAGAGTGCCTCATTATTCCAGGATAATTCTGAAGCAAGGGTACGGAACTGTACGGCATACTCGCCAACGGAAGAATTACCCTGGACCAGGTTCAACAGGGCAGTCTCAGCAGAAGAGGCTCGGGCAGGTTCCTCAAAGACACTTCGAATTTCCGAGAAGAAGGAGTGTACAGAGGCAGTGACGGGGTCATTGCGGTCCCAGAGCGGTGTGGCCCAAGCCAGGGCTTTTCCAGACAGCAGGCTGACTACGAAAGCCACCTTAGACCTTTCAGTGGGGAACTGGTCCGACATCATCTCCAAGTGTAATGAACATTGGGAAAGAAAGCCACGGCAAAACTTAGAGTCCCCATCAAATTTATCCGGCAAGGATAGTCGTATTCCAGAAGCGGCCACTCGCTGCGGAGGAGGTACAGGAGCTGGCGGAGGAGATGATTGCTGGAGCTGTGGTAGTAACTGTTGTAGCATAACAGTCAGTTGAGACAGCTGTTGGCCTTGTTGCGCAATCTGTTGTGACTGCTGGGCGACCACCGTGGTGAGGTCAGCGACAACTGGCAGAGGAACTTCAGCGGGATCCATGGCCGGATCTACTGTCACGATGCCGGCTGGCAGGTAGTGGATCCTCTGTGCCAGAGAGGGATTGGCGTGGACCGTGCTAGAGGATCGGTTCTAAGTCACTACTGGTTTTCACCAGAGCCCGCCGCAAAGCGGGATGGTCTTGCTGCGGCGGTAGTGACCAGGTCGTATCCCCTAGCAACGGCTCAACCTCTCTGGCTGCTGAAGATAGGCGCGGTACAAGGGAGTAGACAGAAGCAAGGTCGGACGTAGCAGAAGGTCGGGGCAGGCAGCAAGGATCGTAGTCAGGGGCAACGGCAGAAGGTCTGGAATCACAGGCAAGGAACACACAAGGAACGCTTTCACTGGCACTAGGGCAACAAGATCCGGCGAGGGAGTGAAGGGGAAGTGAGGTGATATAGGGAAGTGCACAGGTGTAAACACTAATTGGAACCACTGCACCAATCAGCGGTGCAGTGGCCCTTTAAATCGCAAAGACCCGGCGCGCGCGCGCCCTAGGGAGCGGGGCCGCGCGCGCCGGGACAGAACTGACGGGGAGCGAGTAAGGTACGGGAGCCGGGGTGCGCATCGCGAGCGGGCGCTACCCGCATCGCGAATCGCATCCCGGCCGGAGGTGGTAACGCAGCGCCCCGGGTCCGTGGAACCGACCGGGGCGCTGCAGTGAGGGAAGTGTAGCGAGCGCTCCGGGGAGGAGCGGGGACCCGGAGCGCTCGGCGTAACAGTGACATTGCAGATGGCACACTCACTGCACCATTTTTCAATGTCACTTTGCATCCTAATCCAGTAGAACTGCCATGTGACAGTAGCTTCGGTCTTGTGGACCCCAAAGTGTCCCGACTGATCATGGTAGGCATTGAGGACCATCGCCGCGTCCCTTCGGGGTACCATGATCAGATGAAGTCTTTCACCCGACACCGGATCCAAAGAGTTTTGGTACAACAGTCCTTTGTGCACGAACAGCCGTTTCCTTTGTTGCCACAGATGTTTCAATTCGTAGTCGCTCTGAACCCGGCGTAGACGGGTTTGCACCTTTTTCATTAGTAGGTAGTTCAACAGATCCCCCATAACTCGACTTTCGTCTTGCAGAGTCCTCTAGGGGTATAAGTCTTCTTGGACCTTCTTAGACCTAGATTCGCCCCCTTCAAGGATGGTTGCAGCATTCTGACTCGCGAATCTCTGGTAGAATGGGGGCATCTCCATGTCTTCCCACTCGTCTTTGACAGGTGGTTCTTCGCCGGTGGCCATCCGAGACAGTACATCGGCGTTGACATTCGACTTGCTGCTTCAGTACTTGATGGGGAAATCATAATTGGCTAGCCTCGGGGCCTATCGCTGTTTAACAGCACCCATTTTGGCAGTGTTCAGGTGGGCCAGTGGATTATTATCGGTAAAGGCAAATAATTCTTAAACTTCTCAGTCACAGCCCATACGAGGGCTAGGAGTTCCAACTTGAAGGAGCTGTAATTGGCATCATTCTTCTCGGGTCATCGCAGATTACGACTTGCATAGGCTATCACCCGCTCTTGTCCTTCTTAGACTTGGGATAGGACCGCCCTTAACCCTTCAAAGCTGGCGTCCGTGTCAAGCCAGAGTGTAGTCTGGGTATGCCAGGATGGGTGGTGCTGTCAACAGGTGTTTCAGGGCTTGGAATGCCGTCTCTTGCTCCTTGGTCCAATCCACAGGTAGCTTCCCACTGTAGTTCTCCTTCGCTGGGCCCCACAAGAGAGCTGTGAGGGGATCTGCAATGTGGGCGAAGTGAGGAATGAAGTGGCGGTAATAGCCGGCAAATCCCAGGAAGCTCCGGACATCCTTCAATGTGCATGGGGTAGGCAAGTGATTTCCACCTTAGGCTGGACTCCCTCAGCGCTGACAACATGACCTAGATAGTGCACCTGAGGTTTGAGCAGATGGCACTTGGACGGCTTGACCTTTAGTCCATGTTTAATCAATACTTGGAATACATCTGACAGATGGCCAAGGTGCTCCTGGTAGGACTTAGAGTAGACATTGACATAATCGAGGTACAGCAGGACACTCTGGAAGTTTAAATGGTCCAAGCATCGCTCCATCAGCTGCTGGAAAGTAGCACAGGCATTGCACAGCCCGAACGGCATACTTTTGAACTAGAACAATCCCATGGGGGTTATGAAGGCTGTCTTCTCTCGGTCTTCCACAGCCATAGGCACTTGCCAATACCCACTGGTTAAGTCCAAGATGGAGATGTATGCGACCGTCCCGAGGGCGGGGAAGGATTCCTCAATTCATGGGAGAGGGTAAGTGTCCTTATGGGTAATATCATTCAGTTAGTCGACACAGAAGCGGATGGTCCCATCCTTCTTTTTGACTAGTACCATGGGTGCTGCCCAGGCGCTCTGACTTTCTTGAATGACGTCTGCATCCTTAATTTCGAATAACATCTTCTTAACAGTTTGGTACATGCCTGGTGCGATCGGACGCTGTCTCTCCTTGATATGTGGCTTGTCACCGGTTAAAATCTGATCCTGAATCATGGACGTACATGCAAAGTCCATCGGGTGTTTAGAGAATGCTTCTTGGTACCTTTTGGCTACATCAATGACTCAGTTAACTTGATCTTGCGGGGTGGTTTGGTCTCCCACCTGCAGTTGCATCCACCAGAGCTCAGGGGAACTTCCTGCAGAACTTGAGGCTACTTGAGTTGCTCGTTGCTGAGCCCCTATGCGCTCGGACACAACATCACTTGGTTCCAGAAGATACAATTGGGCTACTGATGTGTACTTTGGTAAGACTGTAGCCACACTGACTAGATGAACTGGAACTCTTCCATTGACAACTGTGACTAAGCTTCTCGCAGCTCGAACTAATGGATGATTGTCAGGGTCCGGACTGGTGGAGGGTGAGGACACTGGAAGTGGATCCTCTGTGCCAGAGAGGTGATGGCATGGGCCGTACCAGGGGAACGGAGTCTAAGGGGTTACTGGTATTCACCAGAGCCCGCCGCAAAGCGGGATGGACTTGCTACGGCAGGTAACCCCCAGGTCGTTCCACACGGTAGCGACTCAACCTCTCTGGCAGTGGAGATGGCGTGGTACAAAAGGACGAGGCAAGGCAAGGTCAGACGTAGCAGAAAGGTCAGGGCAGGCGGCAAGGTTTGTAGTCAGGGGCAACAGCAAGGATTCTGGAAACACAGGCAAAGGACACACTGGAATGCTTTCACTAGGCACTAGGCAACAACGAGACAGGATGGGGATGTTTTATAGGGAAAACAGTGATTGGACTAGATTGGGCCAGGCACCAATTAGTGGTGCACTGGCCCTTTAAATTTCAGAGAGCCGGCACGCGTGCGCGCCCTAGAAAGCGGGGCCGCACGCACCGGGACGGGACAGGGGAAGGACGGGGCAGGTGAGAAGAGACATGGGATGCGATCCGTGAGCGGTCACGTCCCGACCCGCGGATCGCATCCCCTCCGGTGACAGGGTAGCTGCTGACCGAGAGCGCTGCAAGCAGAGTAACGTCGCGAGCGCTCCGGGGAAGCAGCGGGACCCGGAGCGCTCGGCGTTATAGTACCCCCCCTTGGGTCTCCCCTTCTTTTTGGAACCCAGAAATTTACGAATGAGTTCCTTGTCAAGGATATTGACCTCGGGTTCCCAAGACCTCTCTTCGGGGCCAAAATTCTCCCAATCAACAAGAAAAAATCTTTTACCTCGGACAACCCTGGAGGCGAGGATCTCTTTCACAGAGAAGATATTAGAGGATCCAGAGACAGGAGCAGGAAGAGTGACTTTGGGAGAATAGCGGTTAAGAACAACAGGTTTGAGTAGAGAGACATGGAAAGAATTAGGACTACGGAGAGAGGAGGGCAGATGAAGTTGGTAAGAGACAGGGTTGATTTTTTTTTACTTTGAAAGGGCCTAAAAATCGGGGGCCCAACTTGTAACTGGGTACACGAAATTGAATGTACTTAGCAGAAAGCCATCCCTTGTCACCAGGGGAAAATACCGGAGGAACCCTTCTCTTTTTATCAGCATGCCCCTTCATTCGAGATGAGGCCAGTAGAAGTGACTTTTGAATCTCACACCAAATGGAAGAAAAATCTTGCATCAATTCATCCACGGCAGGAACCCCAGAGGAAGTGGGGATAGGGAGGGGGGGAAGCGGGTGACGGCCGTACACCACAAAAAATGGGGATTTGAAAGAAGACTTAGAGTTTTTAAAATTGTACGAAAATTCCGCCCAGGGCAGGAGGTCCACCCAATCATCTTGGCGAGAGAAGACAAAATGTTGCAGGTAGTCACCAAGTATCTGATTTACTCTTTCCACTTGACCGTTGGATAGAGAGTGGTAAGCAGAAGAATGTGCGTGGGAAGCCTGTGGAAGCGAAAAATATGAAGAAAAAATAGTTTCGCCAATTGTGGCGCAGAAGGAAGACCCGGCAGAGGAACAAAATGAGCCATTTTAGAAAAACGATCAACGACCACCCAGATGACTGTATTATTGCGGGATGGTGGCAGATCGGTAAAGAAGTCCATAGCAATATGGGACCATGGCAGTTCAGGTACAGGTAAAGGAAGGAGGAGACCTGCCGGCTTCTGGCGTAGAGTCTTGTCACGGGCACAGGTAGTACAAGCCCGAACAAAATCAGTCACATCCTTCTCCAAGGAGGGCCACCAATAGTGTCTGGAAATCAACTGCACCGACTTCTTGACACCAGCATATCTGGCCAAAAGACAAGAGTGACCCCATTTAAGAATCTTGAGGCGAAGGCATGGAGGTACAAATGTCTTCCCTGGAGGAACTTGCACAAGAGTGGTAGGAGCGGAGGAGATGAGAAACTCAGGAGGTATGATGTGCTGTGGAGGGGCTTCAGATTCGGAAACATCGGTGGAACGTGATTGTCGGCTGGACGAAAATGAATTTCAAAATTGAAGCGGGCAAAAAACAATGTCCATCTAGCTTGGCAAGGATTTAATCGCTGGGCAGTCTGGAGATACGATAAATTTTTATGGTCCGTGTAAATGATGATGGGATGCAGGGACCCCTCTAAAAGATGTCTCCACTCCACGAGTGCCAATTTAATAGCTAAAAGCTCACGATCTCCAATCGAATAATTTTTTTCTGCAGAAGAGAAGGTCTTGGAGAAAAAACCACACGTGCGATTTTTTTCCAGTAGTGGTTTTTTGAGTTAAAACGGCACTGGCACCGACAGAAGAAGCATCTACTTTGAGGATGAAAGGCTTTGAGGGGTCAGGCCTGGAGAGAACAGGTGCAGAAGTGAAGGCAGCCTTGAGAAGATTAAAGGCCTCCTCCGCCATTGGTGGCCAGGACCTCGGGCCTTTTTTGGTCAATGTTACAATAGGTTCAACGATGGTGGAGAAGTGGGGAATAAATTGACAATAGTAGTTAGCGAACCCGAGGAAGCGTTGGATAGCTCGCAATACAGAGGGGCGTGGCCAATCCAGAACCGCAGAGAGTTTGTCAGGGTCCAATTGAAGGCCTTGGCTGGACACAATGTAACCCAGGAAAGGTAGACTGCTGCGTTCAAAGAGACATTTTTTTCAATCTTAGCATAAAGGTGATTTTTGCGTAGGTGCTGTAACACCTGATGGACATGGAGGCGATGTTCCTCAGGGTTAGAAGAAAAAATAAGAATGTCATCCAGGTAGACTACTACACAGGTATATAGCATGTCATGAAAAATTTCAGTGACAAAGTCCTGGAAAACTGCTGGGGCGTTGCAAAGGCCGAAAGGCATGACAAGATACTCGAAATGTCCGTCACGGGTGTTGAATGCAGTCTTCCACTCGTCTCCTTCACGAATATGGATAAGATTACAAGCCCCTCTTAGATCGAGTTTGGTAAAAATGTTAGCTCCCCGCAGACGGTCAAATAGTTCAGAGATTAGGGGGAGTGGATATCGGTTCTTAACGGTAATCTTATTTAAACCGCGATAATCGATGCTTGGGCGTAGGGTTCCATCTTTCTTAGCAACGAAGAAGATCCCTGTTCCAGCAGGAGATGAAGATTTTCTGATAAATCCTTTTTTTAGATTTTCTTGAACATACTCGGACATGGCTTGGGTCTCTGGGGCAGAGAGAGGATAAATCCTGCCACGAGGTGGAGAAGTACCAGAAAGCAAGTCAATAGGGCAGTCAAAGGGTCTGTGTGGTGGTAAGACCTCGGCTTGCTTTTTACAAAAAACATTGAAAAAGTCCTGGTAAGCCTTAGGCAGGCCTGGCAGAGAAGAAGCGACGGTTACTTGGCTGATGGGTAAGGTCTGAAAGCATCGCTGATGACAGGTAGGACCCCAACTTCTAATGTCCTCAGAAGACCAGTCGAGCGTAGGTGAGTGGAGCTGGAGCCAAGGCAAGCCAAGTAGAACTTCAGAAGTACAGTTGGGAAGCACAAGAAATTCAATCACCTCATGATGGAGGACACCTACGTTCATACGCAAGGGCTCTGTGCGATACAGTGCAGTCCAGATTTTGTCCGCTCACAGAGGAAATGAAGAGAGGCTTGTCGAGACGGGTCACAGGGATGTTGAATCTGTTGACTAAAGAGGCCTCAATAAAGTTACCTGTAGAACCAGAGTCCAGAAAGGCCACGGCAGAAAAGGCAGATTTAGCAGGCAAAGAAATCCGTACAGAAATAGTCAGGCGTGGAGAGGTAGAATCCACACCCAGTAACGCCTCTCCCATGTTTACTAGGTGCGTGCGTCTTCTCAGACGCGGAGGACAAATAGGACAGTCCTTCAGGAAATGCTCGGAGCCCGCACAGTAAAGGCAAAGGTTCTCATTCCTGCGGCGAGTCCTCTCAAGTTGGGTCAGGCGAGACCGATCCACTTGCATAGCCTCCTCGGCGGAAGGCACAGTCACAGGTTGCAGCGGATGCTGGAAGAGAGGTGTTAGGTGGGGAAACCGCCTGGTGTGAACAAAATCCTTTTCTTGGCATAGCTCCTGTCGCCTTTCTGAAAAACGCATATCAATGCGGGTGGCCAAATGGATTAGTTCAGACAGGGTTGAGGGTATCTCTCGTGCGGCCAGAACATCTTTGATGTGGCTGGATAAACCTTTCTTGAAGGTCGCGCAGAGAGCCTCATTATTCCATGCTAATTCTGAGGCAAGAGTCCGGAACTGATTGGCATAATCGCCCACTGCAGAGTTTCCTTGAACAAGATTCAACAAAGCCGTCTCGGCTGAAGAAACCCGGGCTGGTTCCTTAAAGACAGAGCGTACTTCTGAGAAGAAGGTCTGGACTGAAGTGGTGGCAGGATCGTTGCGGTCCCAAAGCGGAGTGGTCCAAGACAAAGCCTTTCCAGAGAATAAGCTGACCACGAATGCCACCTTAGACCGTTCAGTGGGAAATTGGTCAGCCAACAGCTCCAAGTGCAGAGAACACTGGGTCAGGAAGCCACGGCACAACTTAGAGTCCCCATCAAACTTGTCCAGAAGAGAAAGACAGACTCTGGCGCTGGAGGCGGCAGCTTGCGGTTGAGGAATTGGCAGAGAAGATGGCTGTAGAGGCAGAAGTTGCTGGACCATTGCAGTCAGTTGTGACAACTGATGTCCTTGTTGAAGTACTTGTTGAGACTGTTGGGCCACAACGGAGGTAAGGTCTCCAAGGCTTGGTAGCGGCACCTCAGCGGAATCCATGGCCGGATCTACTGTCAGGGTCCGGACTGGCGGAGGGTGAGGACACTGGAAGTGGATCCTCTGTGCCAGAGAGGTGATGGCGTGGGACGTACCAGGGGAACGGAGTCTAAGGGGTTACTGGTATTCACCAGAGCCCGCCGCAAAGCGGGATGGACTTGCTACGGCAGGTAACCCCCAGGTCGTTCCACCCAGTAGCGACTCAACCTCTCTGGCAGCTGTGATGGCGCGGTACAAAAGGACGAGGCAAGGCAAGGTCAGACGTAGCAGAAAGGTCAGGGCAGGCGGCAAGGTTCGTAGTCAGGGGCAACAGCAAGGATTCTGGAAACACAGGCAAAGGACATACTGGAACGCTTTCACTATGCACTAGGCAACAAGATCCGGCAGGGACAGGAAGGGGAAGTGATGTTTTATAGGGAAAACAGTGATTGGACTAGATTGGGCCAGGCACCAATTAGTGGTGCACTGGCCCTTTAAATTTCAGAGAGCCGGCACGTGCGCGCCCTAGAGAGCGGGGCCGGGACGGGACAGGGGAAGGACATGGCAGGTGAGAAGAGACATGGGATGCGATCCGTGAGCGGGCACATCCCGACCCGCGGATCGCATCCCCTCCGGTGACAGGGTAGCAGCGCTCTCGGTCAGCAGCACCGACTGGAGCGCTGCAAGCAGAGTAACGCCATGAGTGCTCTGGGGAAGCAGCGGGACCCGGATCGCTCAGCGTTACAATGATCTTCCAACTGGAGAACTTCTGCTCCACTTGGAGAACCTTTAAGTGGTGCTGCGCAGCCTGCTGGCCTGAGGGGGACATGTAGCGGAGAGAGGCATGCAAAGATGCAAAGAATCTACTATGTCAGTGAAACAGTGTCTCATGAAATTCATCCCTAGTTTGAATTCGGCAGACCCCTTTTCAGACACATCAGTTACAATTACTCCCTGCCATTTAAGCACATGGTTCCCCAACTGAATGGTGGGCTCCCAGAATCCATGTCTGGGGACTGGTTTCCCATTACCTGCCATTATCCTGAAATCAACATCATCAGGTTCACATAATGAATCAACATTCCAGTACTGGTAGAAGATGCTATTAGATATATTAGACACCTGTGACCCTGTGTCAATTAATGCTTCTAACTGAATACCATCTATGATGACAGTTACATAGGGGCAGGGGGCGATGTATAGTGAGAGTCCTGACTTAGATTGTTCTGGATTCGGACCTGAGATCTCTCCTGAGGGCCATTCTTCGACCCCAGGGGAAGTCCATTTAAATCCCAACATTGCATCTTCCAATGTCCAGATTTATTGCAATAGGTGTAAAAAGGCCTTTGAGTCCCTGGGGGCCTATTGGGCAGATTATAACGGAGTTATTTTGACAAAGGGCAGGAGCAGATACAGGTCTTTTAGGTAGGAACGGCTCACGGTTGGCATGAGCGGCCTGACTAGCAAGTTCCTTCACAGTCAATTGTTCAATGTCCTGACATCAGTATGGTCTTGGTAGGGTCTTGGTCACTGGGGAGGAAGCCGGTGGTGGTATGGGGCCAGCTGCCGCACCCAGTGGTTCTGGCATAGGGGTAGAACTTTCTTCAGAATGTGTCCCGGGCTCTATAACTTGACTAGCCAGTCTTTTAAAGGCAGAGAAGGACAGATTAGGGTTCTGTACCACTAGCATTCTCAACTGAGCTTTGTCCCATTTGTTATGAGCCCCATCAATGAACCTCTCCATCAAGACTTTGTTACCCTAATTGGGAGTGATACCGTCTAACTTTTGAACAACCTCTAGGGCATTTTGTAGGGCTACTGCATAAGCTCTCAGTGTCTCACCTGGCCTTTGTCACCTCTCGTACAACCGGAGGCATACCTCTGAGGGAGAATGTGATTCAACTACCTGGTATAACCCCCAAAGATCTCCTCCATCGTCGCCTTCACGGAGGCGGGCCAGGTGCGGACTTCCTCAAGTGCTGGTCCTTGTAGTTGTCCGGTGAGCAGCGGCACCTGTTGATTAGGGGGGGAGGGGGAGAATAGAAGACAAACAAACTCTGGATACTCTCCTTGAAATCCCTCAGGGTGAAGGGGTCTCCGCTGTAGGTAGGAAGGACAGGCTTCCCCAAGAATACTGGTGCAGTTGCTGGGGCACTAGCGCAATTGACATGGACTGCAAGCAGGACTGGCAGGACTCCTACCACTGGTGTAGCAAATGTTCTTGCTGTTGGTGATGGAGGGGTACTTGCGCAGGGTCGAACTGGAGATCTGGATGCTGACATGTTGACAAGCTCTTTGAGGGTGCTGTCGCTTTAAGAAGACTTGAGTGCGCTGGGGCTTTAAGACGATTTGAGTGAATATGTTGTCTCTGTAGGACAAATTGAGTGCGCTGTTTCTTTAAGAAGAATTGAGTGCGTCGTCTCTGCAAGATGAATTGAGTGCGCTGTTCCTTTAAGAAGAATTGAGTGCACTGTTTCTTTAAGCTGCCTACCAATAGACTAACGAGCAAACCAGCAAACTTTACTGGGCACCGAGGGGTTAACGCTGACAGCCACCGTTGCTGAAGTCTCTTTGCAGCAAATTGTGAATTTATGCAGAGTCTGTGCTGCAGCGGGCACTTGCCGGTATTCTGTAGAGCGAGATGCAGCCATCGGAATCTTCACTATGGCTGCGCCCAGGGAACTTCCTGTTTGATCCGGTTGGTAAAGGCTTCCCCTGTGCAACACAAGGCAGATTCTTAGTTCCGGCTCGCACACTGAAGAGGCGTCACCGCTGGGGACTGACTCGACAGAGCTGTGACCGTTACCGCACGCGGGAAACACTAGGCTTGATTTAACCCCTTCAGGTACAGACTTTACACACTTAGCAATGGTAATTAACAGTCTTTCTTTCACCTGCCCCACTACTTTTCTCTGCGCCACAGTAAAAACAAACTTCTGTAACACAGTCCCGTACACTTTGCTGGCGCACACTTTTCCGCGGCAACTTGCATATGGCACACACTTGTATACTGTTGATGGGTGGCCTGACTTAATTGGGTGGCTGAATGGTTAAGTTACACACCCATATCCTGTTTGTGACGCCAAGATTGTGGTGGACCACCGGGTGTAATGGCGGGACCACAGGTGTAGCTGTGTGAGTGGTGGGAGCAGATGGTATTAATACTTAGTGTTCTTGATGCCAGTGTGGTTTTTGTGTTCTGGAACACCACACGCCCGGATTCTCCGCTATCCCAATTGCTAGAAGGGAAATTAGAGTCCACAACCAGTTATGGTCAAACGGAGGCTCTACTGAGTAGAAGACAGGTGTAATTATCTTCACTGCTAAGGCCAAATTTCCCAGGACCCATAGGACCAATATACTTGTAGTTAACTTGACTTGAAATTAGACTTGACTTGACTATGTTGAGGACTTGATTAGTTTCAGTGACAGCAGACAGACTGGAGACTTACTGGAGAGACTGTAGCTTTTGGGGTCTTCCAGATGCTGTTCACTTTCTCTGAGATCTCTGGTGTTTGCTGTCTCAGCAAAGGCTTAGATGCAAGAGAGTGAATTGTAATGGCTGCCCCTTTATATAGTGGAGGGCTGGACCAAAGCTCATTGGTCAATGTCACGATTCGGCTGGCAAGAGGTGGATCCTCTGTGCCAGAGAGGGATTGGCGTGGACCGTGCTAGTGGACCGGTTCTAAGTTACTACTGGTTTTCACCAGAGCCCGCCGCAAAGCGGGATGGTCTTGCAGCGGCGGTAGTAACCAGGTCGTATCCACTAGCAACGGCTCAACCTCTCTGACTGCTGAAGATAGGCGCGGTACAAGGGAGTAGGCAAGAGCAAGGTCGGACGTAGCAGAAGGTCGGGGCAGGCAGCAAGGATCGTAGTCAGGGGCAACGGCAGGAGGTCTGGAACACAGGCTAGGAACACACAAGGAAACGCTTTCACTGGCACGATGGCAACAAGATCCGGCGAGGGAGTGCAGGGGAAGTGAGGTATACATAGGGAGTGCACAGGTGAACACACTAATTAGAACCACTGCGCCAATCAGTGGCGCAGTGGCCCTTTAAATCGCAGAGACCCGGCGCGCGCGCCCTAGGGAGCGGGGCCGCGCGCGCCGGGACAGGACCGACGGAGAGCGAGTCAGGTACGGGAGCCGGGGTGCGCATCGCGAGCGGGCGCCACCCGCATCGCGAATGGCATCCCGGCTGGAGGCGGTATCGCAGCGCACCCGGTCAGTGGATCCGACCGGGGCGCTGCCGTAGCGAGGATGTTGCGAGCGCTCCGGGGAGGAGCGGGGACCCGGAGCGCTCGGCGTAACATTACCCCCCCCCCCCTTGGGTCTCCCCCTCTTCTTGGAACCTGAGAACCTGAGGACCAGACTTTTATCTAGGATATTGTCCTCAGGTTCCCAGGATCTCTCTTCAGGACCACAGCCCTCCCAGTCAATCAAAAAAAAAGTTTTTCCTCTGACCTTTTTGGAGGCCAGTATCTCCTTTACGGAAAACATGTCAGAAGAACCGGAAACAGGAGTGGGAGAAACAAGTTTGGGAGAGAAACGGTTGATGATGAGTGGTTTAAGAAGAGAGACATGAAAGGCATTAGGAATACGAAGAGAAGGAGGAAGAAGAAGTTTGTAAGAGACAGGATTAATTTGGCACAAGATTTTGAAAGGACCAAGATAGCGTGGTCCCAATTTGTAGCTGGGGACACGGAAGCGGACATATTTAGCGGAGAGCCATACCTTGTCTCCGGGAGAGAAGATGGGGGGAGCTCTTCTTTTCTTATCGGCAAACTTTTTCATGCGTGAAGAAGCCTGTAAGAGAGAATTTTGGGTCTCTTTCCATATGGTGGAAAGATCACGAGTTATTTCATCCACAGCGGGCAAGCCAGAGGGCAAGGGAGTAGGGAGGGGGGGAAGAGGGTGACGGCCGTACACCACGAAAAATGGGGATTTGGAAGAAGATTCAGAGACTCTGAAGTTGTACGAGAGTTCTACCCATGGTAGAAGATCCGCCCAGTCATCCTGGCGGGAGGAAACAAAATGCCGTAAATAGTCACCCAGGACTTGGTTAATTCTTTCTACTTGCCCATTGGATTGAGGATGATAAGCAGAAGAAAAGTTTAATTTAATCTTGAGTTGTTTACAGAGAGCCCTCCAGAATTTTGACACGAATTGGACGCCTCTATCCGAGACGATCTGCGTAGGTAAACCGTGAAGACGAAAAATGTGTACAAAAAATTGTTTTGCCAACTGAGGTGCTGAAGGAAGACCAGGAAGAGGAATAAAATGTGCCATCTTGGAAAATCGATCAACGACCACCCAAACAACAGTGTTGCCACGGGATGGGGGTAAGTCAGTAATAAAGTCCATACCAATCAGAGACCAAGGCTGTTCGGGGACAGGCAGAGGATGAAGGAGACCAGCAGGCTTCTGGCGAGGAGTCTTATCTCGGGCACAGACAGTGCAGGCCCGCACAAAATCAACAACATCCGTCTCCAGAGTCGGCCACCAATAAAAACGAGAGATGAGTTGCAAGGATTTTTTGATGCCCGCATGGCCTGCGAGGTGGGAGGAGTGACCCCATTTGAGGATTCCGAGGCTTTGGCGTGGAGAGACGAAGGTCTTCCCTGGAGGAGTTTGCCTGATGGAGGCTGGAGAAGTGGAGATCAGGCAGTCAGGAGGAATGATGTGTTGCGGAGAGAGCTCTACTTCCGAGGCATCCGAGGAACGAGAGAGAGCATCGGCCCTAATGTTCTTGTCGGCAGGGCGAAAATGAATTTCAAAATTAAACCGGGCAAAGAACAGAGACCACCTGGCCTGGCGAGGATTCAGCCGTTGGGCAGACTGGAGATAGGAGAGATTCTTGTGATCGGTGTAAATAATAACTGGAAATTTTGATCCCTCCAGCAGATGCCTCCATTCCTCAAGTGCTAATTTAATGGCCAGTAACTCTCGATCCCCGATGGAGTAGTTCCTCTCCGCTGGAGAGAAGGTCCTAGAAAAAAAACCACAAGTAACAGCATGCCCGGAAGAATTTTTTTGTAGAAGGACCGCTCCAGCTCCCACTGAGGAGGCATCAACCTCCAATAGGAAGGGTTTAGATGGGTCAGGTCTGGAGAGCACGGGGGCAGAAGAAAAGGCAGACTTGAGCCGTTTAAAAGCGTCTTCCGCTTGAGGAGGCCATGACTTAGGATTGGCATTCTTCTTGGTTAAAGCCACGATAGGAGCCACAATGGTGGAAAAATGTGGAATAAATTGTCTGTAATAATTGGCGAACCCCAAAAAACGTTGGATAGCACGGAGTCCGGAGGGGCGTGGCCAATCTAAGATGGCAGAGAGTTTATCTGGGTCCATTTGTAGTCCCTGGCCAGAGACCAAGTATCCTAGAAAAGGAAGAGATTGACATTCAAACAGACATTTCTCCATTTTGGCATAAAGTTGATTGTCTCGAAGTCTCTGAAGAACCATGCGGACATGCTGGCGGTGTTCTTCTAAGTTGGCAGAAAAAATCTGAATATCGTCCAGATACACAACAACACAGGAATATAAGAGATCACGAAAAATTTCATTAACAAAGTCTTGGAAGACGGCAGGGGCGTTGCACAGGCCAAAGGGCATGACCAGATACTCAAAGTGTCCATCTCTAGTGTTAAATGCAGTTTTCCATTCGTCCCCCTCCCTGATGCGGATGAGATTATAAGCACCTCTTAAGTCCAGTTTGGTAAAGATGTGGGCACCTTGAAGGCGATCAAAGAGTTCAGAGATAAGAGGAAGGGGGTAGCGGTTCTTTACCGTGATTTTATTAAGTCCGCGGTAGTCAATGCAAGGACGTAAGGAGCCATCTTTTTTGGACACAAAGAAAAATCCAGCTCCGGCAGGAGAGGAGGATTTGCGGATAAACCCCTTTTTCAAATTTTCCTGGATGTATTCAGACATGGCAAGAGTCTCTGGGGCGGACAGAGGATAAATTCTGCCCCGGGGAGGAGTAGTGCCCGGGAGGAGGTCAATAGGACAGTCATAAGGCCTGTGAGGAGGTAAAGTCTCAGCTTGTTTTTTGCAAAATACGTCAGCATAGTCCATACAGGCCTTAGGGAGACCGGTTACAGGGGGAACCACAGGGTCACGGCAGGGAGTACTGGGAACCGGTTTAAGGCAGTCCTTGAAACAAGAGGTACCCCAGCTCTTGATCTCCCCTGTGGACCAATCAAGGGTTGGGGAATGGCGTTGAAGCCATGGTAGTCCAAGGAGAATTTCGGAAGTGCAATTGGGGAGGACCAAAAACTCAATTTTTTCGTGATGAGGACCAATGCACATTAGGAGGGGCTCCGTGCGGAAACGTATAGTACAGTCCAATCTTTCATTGTTAACACAATTGATGTAGAGGGGTCTGGCGAGACTGGTCACCGGGATGTTGAACCTGTTGATGAGAGAGGCCAAAATAAAATTTCCTGCAGATCCGGAATCCAAGAAGGCCATAGTAGAGAAGGAGAAGGTAGAGGCAGATATCCGCACAGGCACAGTAAGACGTGGAGAAGCAGAGTTGACATCAAGGACTGTCTCACCTTTGTGCGGAGTCAGCGTACGTCTTTCCAGGCGGGGAGGACGGATAGGACAATCCTTCAGGAAGTGTTCGGTACCGGCACAGTACAGGCAGAGATTCTCCATGCGGCGTCGTGTCCTCTCTTGAGGTGTCAGGCGAGACCGGTCAACTTGCATAGCCTCCACGGCGGGAGGCACAGGAACGGATTGCAGAGGACCAGAGGAGAGAGGAGTCGGGGAGAAAAAACGCCTTGTGCGAACAAAGTCCATATCCTGGCGGAGCTCCTGACGCCTTTCGGAAAAACGCATGTCAATGCGAGTGGCTAGATGAATGAGTTCATGTAGGTTAGCAGGAATTTCTCATGCGGCTAGAACATCTTTAATGTTGCTGGATAGGCCTTTTTTAAAGGTCGCGCAGAGGGCCTCATTATTCCAGGATAGTTCGGAAGCAAGAGTACGGAATTGTATGGCGTACTCGCCAACGGAAGAATTACCCTGGACCAGGTTCAGTAGGGCAGTCTCAGCAGAAGAGGCTCGGGCAGGTTCCTCAAAGACACTTCGAATTTCCGAGAAGAAGGAGTGTACAGAGGCAGTGACGGGGTCATTGCGGTCCCAGAGCGGTGTGGCCCATGACAGAGCTTTCCCAGACAGAAGGCTGACTACGAAAGCCACCTTAGACCTTTCAGTAGGAAACTGGTCCGACATCATCTCCAAGTGCAGGGAACATTGTGAAAGAAAGCCACGGCAAAACTTAGAGTCCCCATCAAATTTATCCGGCAGGGATAGTCGTAGGCCGGAGGCGGCCACTCGCTGCGGAGGAGGTGCAGGAGCTGGCGGAGGAGATGATTGCTGAAGCTGTGGTAGTAGCTGCTGTAGCATCACGGTCAGTTGAGACAGCTGATGGCCTTGTTGCGCTATCTGTTGTGACTGCTGGGCAACCACCGTGGTGAGGTCGGCGACAACTGGCAAAGGAACTTCAGCGGGATCCATGGCCGGATCTACAGTCACGATTCGGCTGGCAAGAGGTGGATCCTCTGTGCCAGAGAGGGATTGGCGTGGACCGTGCTAGTGGACCGGTTCTAAGTTACTACTGGTTTTCACCAGAGCCCGCCGCAAAGCGGGATGGTCTTGCAGCGCCGGTAGTAACCAGGTCGTATCCACTAGCAACGGCTCAACCTCTCTGACTGCTGAAGATAGGCGCGGTACAAGGGAGTAGGCAAGAGCAAGGTCGGACGTAGCAGAAGGTCGGGGCAGGCAGCAAGGATCGTAGTCAGGGGCAACGGCAGGAGGTCTGGAACACAGGCTAGGAACACACAAGGAAACGCTTTCACTGGCACGATGGCAACAAGATCCGGCGAGGGAGTGCAGGGAAAGTGAGGTATACATAGGGAGTGCACAGGTGAACACACTAATTAGAACCACTGCGCCAATCAGTGGCGCAGTGGCCCTTTAAATCGCAGAGACCCGGCGCGCGCGCGCCCTAGGGAGCGGGGCCGCGCGCGCCGGGACAGGACCGACGGAGAGCGAGTCAGGTACGGGAGCCGGGGTGCGCATCGCGAGCGGGCGCCACCCGCATCGCGAATCGCATCCCGGCTGGAGGCGGTATCGCAGCGCACCCGGTCAGTGGATCCGACCGGGGCGCTGCCGTAGCGAGGATGTTGCGAGCGCTCCGGGGAGGAGCGGGGACCCGGAGCGCTCGGCGTAACAGTCAAGCTGCGGGTCCTAGGTTAAGCTAGTGCTCTCTGGGAGAACATGTGACAACAAATCATGTGACTGCATAACATAACATGTGACAGACTTACACAGGTCCTTGAGACCTCCCACAGGTCCTTTTTACTACCTATACATATGGATCCTGTCTAGGCATTAAAGTGACACACACACCTTTATAAAACCAACAGGGGGAGACCTTGCAGGAGAGCCCCCAGGTCACTGAGGGACTCAACCTGACAGGGCCTAAGGGTAGTACAGGACCATGTCCGGTACTAGGACATCACACTGCTACCTCCAGGCTGTCTCATTCTGCCACCTTATGTTCTCCTCATGCTGATGCCAGCTCCAGGCTGTCTCATTCTGCCACCATATGCTCTCCTCATGCTGCCGCCAACTCCAGGCTGTGTCATTAAGCCACTATATGGTCTCCTCGTGCTGCCGCAAACTCCAGGCTGTGTCATTCAGCCACTATATGCTGCAGCCAACTCCAGGCTGTGCCATTCAGCCACTATGTGGTCTCCTCATGCTGCTGCCAACTCCACGCTGTGTCATTCAGCCACTATATGTTGTCCTCATGCTGTCGCCACCTCCACGCTGTGTCATTCAGCCACTATATGTTCTCCTCATGCTGCCGCAAACTCCAGGCTGTGTCATTTAGCCACTATATGGTCTCTTCATGCTGCCGCCACCTCTACGCTGTGTCATTCAGCCACTATATGGTCTCCTCATGTGTCAAACACCTCCAGGTTGTGTCGTTCAGCCATTATATGGTCTCCTCATGCTGCTGCCACCTCCACACTGTGTCATTCAGCCACTATATGTTCTCCTCATGCTGCCGCAAACTCCAGGCGGTGTCATTCAGCCACTATATGCTGTCACCAACTCCAGGCTGTGTCATTCAGACACCATATGTTCTCCTCATGCTGCCGCCACCCCCAGGCTGTGTCATTCAGCCACTATATGGTCTCCTCATACTGATGCCACCTCCAGGCTCTGTCATTGTGCTGCTCTGTGACAGGGTTTCTAATGCACTGATCTGCATATAATACTGAATAACAGTATTATTTCACTACCCCAGCACACACCTTATGCATGTTACAGCAAGGCAAAGTGTTCTACACCCCGATTGATGCTCTCTGCAGTCCAGGAATAGCCATTTTCATAGCGTTTAACCACAAAGAAATTTGGAATGAACCCAATTTTTATCCGAAAATTCGGCGAATCGGCCGAATCTAATTTTTCAAAAAATTTGCTGATCTCTAATTGCAATGTGTTTTAAAGAGGTTTTTCAAGTTGTGATAAATATGATAAGTGCTGATGCCACGCTTCCTTCATATGCAAAGCTCTGCCCCCCCCCTTCTGCCCCTTGGCATAAGTAACACAGACTGTGCAAAGTCACAATTGTTTTGCACAGAATATCGGCAACTTTTCACAGTCTGCCCACTCAGGCAGATTGACAAATCTCATTCTTTATTTTTGGAAGGTATACTTTCGTATTATTATACAAATAACAGATGTATGTAGAATACTATAAACCTTGCCACACCCCCAATATGGTTTCAACTTTCTAGTACACTCCATGTTCAGATTTTGCCCCATGCACCATTTGTGGAGATCATTGTATTCAGCAGAAAAGCTGTAGGGCCCACATTCTAGAAATCACAAAGCAAAAGTATTTTGAGGTAACACATGTTTTAAGACAGACAGACAGAAACATGGATATTGCTCTTGCTTTTCCAGTCTAAGTTTATTCATTTCATCCTTTTCAATACATGTTTGGCAGAGCAACCCACAAATCTAGGACATAATATAATGCTGGAGAAGAATCGAGGTAGGAATAGAAGAAGCTGTTTCCAGGAAGTAAGAGATATTTTGGGGCTCCATCATGATATTAAATGACTTCCATAGCACATACACACACAAAAGAGTGCTTCCACTGCTCACTGCTCACTAACTCTGCGCCAGGTATTAACTCAAAATGAGAATCAGATATTATGTTGTATATTAAAAAACATTACTTATCAATCCTGTTGGTCTGCACTGAATGCTGACTATGTAGCTGTGGAGCTGAGGAGCTGTGAAGTTGGGGAGCTGTGGAGCTATAGAGCAATGGAGTTGTGAAACTGTGGGGCTATGAAGCTATGGAGTTGTAGAGTGATGGAGCTGTAGAGTGATGGAGCTGTAGAGCTATGGAGCTATGCAGCTGAGGAGCTGTAGAGCTATGAACTGTGGACCTTTGGAGATGTGGAGCATGGTTCATGAAAGCGAAGAAATTAATTAAGGGGCTAGGATCTATTATCAAGCATTTGATAGAAGTCTAATGACTTGCCAAGACATTTAAATTAAGCTTTCCCTAAAGCAAGACATATTTGGCTTAATTGAAAAATAATTTTATACAGTAAATGGGTGTGACTCTTCTCCAAGGTTACCCGCTATGAACAAAGAAGACGGGAACATATCTCGAAAGCAGAACATAAATGTTTTACATTTAAAAAAAATAATTTAAATAGATATATTGTACTTTTCATATGTTTTTTACATGACAACAGAGTCATACTATATGATTATTACTAAAAAGTTGGCATAGATTGTGAACCCAGGAGCTCTGAACTGTCACTGCAATGTGAAACTGAACACCGTCCTGTTGATACACATACAGGGCTTTTCAGTTTCATCCGTAATCCTCATCATGCATGAACATGAATCCAATCTTATACAGCTGGTGAACATTTCATGCATCACTCTACCTGGCAGCCTTATAACATTGAATTTATTTTTAATTTAAGAAAAGGAAATTCCTAATTTTGAGCCCTTTCAGTACTTTAAGTTTATCATTCTGTTTACTGTGACTGCTTTCGCTGATATAGCATTCTCTGACAATGAGTGTGCAAGGAAGCAGAGCATAGAGCTGTAAACAAGCCAATTAGATCTATGAAGAAGAAAATGTATAGGATGTCACATAAAAGCTAATTTTATGATTTAAGAATTACTATTAATCATTATGATTAGAGATGGGTGAATCGAAGCTGACGAAGTCGAATTCGTTCCAAATTTCATGAAAAATTTGATTCTGAATTAATCCGAATTTCCTCACGCTTTGTGTTGATGAATCACTTCATTCACTACATTTTGTGCGGGCAGGGGGGCTAAAATGGCGGCTACGCGTGTGAGGACATGGGGCAAGGAATGGGAAGGCGGGTAGGCGGGATCACCCTGAATCCCATGACGGCATGCAGCCTATCAGCTGCCAGCAAGCCCTTTGATGTCACAGCCCTATATATTCAGCAGCCATTGCCGAAGACGGGCATTTCCCGGAAAATTTGCTGAGAGAGCAGAGACTGTGTGCGCGCACTAATCACCGTTACTGACAATACAGATCTAATGACTTGCTTTCCCTAAAGCAAGACATATTTGGCTTAATTGAAAAATAATTTTATACAGTAAATGGGTGTGACTCTTATCAAAGGTGACCCTCTATGAACAAAGAAGACAGGGGAACATATCTCGAAAGCAGAACATAAACGTTCTGGCTAGAGAGAGAGAGAGAGAGCAGACACTGTGTGGTCACTAATCAGTGTTACTGACAATACAGATCAACACAGGGGAAATCCATTGACCTCAAGCCTGCACCACTGCAGGCAGGCGAGCAGGGAGAGTTTAGAAGTCATTTCATAGTCTGCCAATTGAGATCATCACAGGAAGCACTCCCCATTCAAAGACTGAAAGCAACCATAGTGCAGGCAGGGACAGTTCAGAAGTTGTTTCAGAGTCTGTCGCTACCCCGGCACAACTCGACTGTGGTGATGCGAGGTACAAGGGGAATTAAGCAAGACATGGTTCGGATAACAGGAGGTCTGGGCTGGCGGCACAGGTGCGTAGACACAAAGTAGCAGGAGATCTAAAGGCAGGCAGCAAGGAGCAAGGTCAGGTCACGGAATGCAAGGGCCTGGAACACGCCAAGGCAACAGAATATACTTTCTCTTGGCACTAGGGCAACAAAGATCCATCAGGGAGTGATGGGGGGTGCAGATATTAATAAAAAAAACAGTGCAGGTGCAGACCATAATTACAGGCGCACTGGCCTTGTAAAACAGAGCGCTCTGGCGTGCGCACGCCCTCGGAGGCGGGGGCACGCGTACCAGCGCTGAGGAATGACAGAGGAAGGAGACGTGCACGGAAGTGAGAGACGGGCTGGGACTCGCATCCCGGCTGGGGAAGTGAGAGGGGGGATGCACTCACGGCCAGCGGGTCTGGCCATAGTGCTAGTTGTAACACCAAATATTGCTGCAATTCGATCACACAAATCTCTTCATTAAACTCCATGTAGTGCGGTCCAGGCTCCAGGGCATCTAATATGGCGGATCCACATGTGAGGACATGAGGCAAGGAACTCTGAGAAGGCAGCAAGGCAGGTAGGTGGGATAACCCTGAATCCCATGCATCAGTAGCCAGCTGCCCCTGTGATGTCACAGCCCTATATAATCGGCAGCCATCTTGTGGCCAGTCACTTCAGCGTTTTATTTCAGAGAGAGCATTTCATTGCAGGGAGAGTTTTTAGTCACATTTTATTCCCAAAAAATAATAAAAAATGATTTAAAAGTTTTATATATGCAAATGTGGTAGCGGTAAAAAGTACAGATTAAGGCGCAAAAAATGAGAACTCATACCGCCCTATATATGGAAAAATGACAAAATTATAGGTGGTCAAAATAGGGTGGTACAAAAATATAAGTATATAGCCATGGGTATCATTTTCATCGTATTGACCCACAGAGTAAAGAACACATGTCATTTTTACTGTAAAGTGTACAGTGTGAAAATGAAACCCTCCAAAATGTGCTAAATTGTGGTTCATTTAAATTTCCTCCCTAAAAAAATAATTTTTGGGGTTTGCCGGACATTTTATGGTAAAATAAGAGGTTTCATTACAAAGTACAATTGGTCACACAAAAAAAATAGCCATTATATGGGTCTGTAGATGGAAATATAAAAGAGTTATGGATTTTAGAAGGCGAGGAGGAAAAAAGAAAAAATCAAAAATAAAATTGGCCTGGTCCTTAACCCCTTCAGGACCAAGCCCATTTTGGCCTTAAGGACCGAAGCGTTTTTTGCACATCTGACCACTGTCACTTTAAACATTAATAACTCTGGAATGCTTTTAGTTATCATTCTGATTCTGAGATTGTTTTTTCGTGACATATTCTACTTTAACATAGTGGTAAAATTTTGTGGTAACTTGCATCCTTTCTTGGTGAAAAATCCCAAAATTTCATGAAAAAATTGAAAATTTTGCATTTTTCAAACTTTGAAGCTCTCTGCTTGTAAGGAAAATGGATATTCCAATTTTTTTTTATTATTCACATATACAATATGTCTACTTTATGTCTGCATCATAAAATGTATGAGTTTTTACTTTTGGAAGACACCAGAGGGCTTCAAAGTTCAGCAGCAATTTTCCAATTTTTCACAAAATTTTCAAACTCGCTATTTTTCAGACACCAGTTCAGGTTTGAAGTGGATTTGAAGGGTCTTCATATTAGAAATACCCCATGAAAGACCCCATTATAAAAACTACACCCCCCAAAGTATTCAAAATGACATTCAGTCAGTGTTTTAACCCTTTAGGTGTTTCACAGGAATAGCAGCAATCTGAAGGAGAAAATTCAAAATCTTCATTTTTTACACTCGCATGTTCATGTAGACCCAATTTTTGAATTTTTGCAAGAGGTAAAAGGAGAAAATTTTTACTTGTATTTGTAGCCCAATTTCTCTTGAGTAAGCACATACCTCATATGTCTATGTTAATTGTTCGGCTGGCACAGTAGAGGGCTCAGAAGCGAAGGAGCGACAAGGGGATTTTGGAGAGAACATTTTTCTGAAATGGTTTTTGGGGGGCATGTCACCTTTAGGAAGCCCCTAGGGTGTCAAACCAGCAAAAAAATAACACATGGCATACCATTTTGGAAACTAGACCCCTTGGGGAACATAACAAGGGGTAAAGTGAACCTTAATACCCCACAGGGGTTTCATGACTTTTGCAAATGTAAAAAAAAAGTAACATTTTTTACCTAAAATGCTTGTTTTCCCAAAAATTTTACATTTTTAAAAAGGGTAATAGCAGAAAATGCCCCCCAAAATTTGAAGTCCAATTTCTCCCGATTCAGAAAACACCCCATATGGGGGTAAAAAGTGCTCTGCTGGCGCACTACAGGTCTCAGAAGAGAAGGAGTCACATTTGGCTTTTTGGAAGCAAATTTTGCTCTGGGGGCATGCCGCATTTAGGAAGCCCCTATGGTGCCAGGACAGCAAAAAAAAACACATGGCATACCATTTTGGAAACTAGACCCCTTGGGGAACATAACAAGGGGTAAAGTGAACCTTAATACCCCACAGGGGTTTCATGACTTTTGCAAATGTAAAAAAAAAGTAAATTTTTTTACCTAAAATGCTTGTTTTCCCAAAAATTTTACATTTTTGAAAAGGGTAATAGCAGAAAATACCCCCCAAAATTTGAAGCCCAATTTCTCCCGATTCCGAAAACACCCCATATGGGGGTAAAAAGTGCTCTGCTGGCGCACTACAGGTATCAGAAGAGAAGGAGTCACATTTGGCTTTTTGGAAGCAAATTTTGCTCTGGGGGCATGCCGCATTTAGGAAGCCCCTATGGTGCCAGGACAGCAAAAAAAAAACATATGGCATACCATTTTGGAAACTAGACCCCTTGGGGAACATAACAAGGGGTAAAGTGAACCTTAATACCCCACAGGGGTTTCATGACTTTTGCAAATGTAAAAAAAAAATTAAAATTTTTACCTAAAATGCTTGTTTTCCCAAAAATTTAACATTTTTGAAAAGGGTAATAGCAGAAAATGCCCCCCAAAATTTGAAGCCCAATTTCTCCCGATTCAGAAAACACCCCATATGGGGGTAAAAAGTGCTCTGCTGGCGCACTACAGGTCTCAGAAGAGAAGGAGTCACATTTGGCTTTTTGGAAGCAAATTTTGCTCTGGGGGCATGCCGCATTTAGGAAGCCCCTATGGTGCCAGGACAGCAAAAAAAAACCACATGGCATACCATTTTGGAAACTAGATCCCTTGGGGAACATAACAAGGGGTAAAGTGAACCTTAATACCCCACAGGGGTTTCATGACTTTTGCAAATGTAAAAAAAAGTAAAATTTTTTATCTAAAATGCTTGTTTTCCCAAAAATTTTACATTTTTGAAAAGGGTAATAGCAGAAAATACCCCCCAAAATTTGAAGCCCAATTTCTCCCGATTCATTAAACACCCCATATGGGGGTAAAAAGTGCTCTGCTGGCGCACTACAGGTATCAGAAGAGAAGGAGTCACATTTGGCTTTTTGGAAGCAAATTTTCTCTGGGGGCATGCCGCATTTAGGAAGCCCCTTTGGTGCCAGGACAGCAGAAAAAAAACCACATGGCATTACATTTTGGAAACTAGACCCCTCGGGGAACGTAACAGTGTTACAGTGAGTTCTTACACCTCACAGGTTTTTTGAAAAGTGGGCCTAAATTGAAAAATTAGATTTTTTTACACTAAAATGCTGGGGTTACCCAATTTTTAACATTTTCACAAGGGGTAATATGAGGAATTGGGTTACAAATTTTGGAGGGCTTTTTCCCCTGACTATAAAAATCCATCCACATATGGGGTAACGTGCTGGGCGGGCGCACAACAAGGCTCAGAAGTCATAGAGGTCACTTTGTATTTGTGGCCTATGGCATATCAGTAGCTGACGGTTACATACATTCCGAGGAAAATACAAAAATGAAACACCCACATGTGACACCATTACAGAAAGTACCCACCCTGAGGAATGGGTATAGGGGTAAAGAGGACATTTCTAACGCACAGGGGTTTCCTAAATTTATTTTCCAGGAATGGATGAAGGGTAGCTTTTGAAAATTGCAATTTTCAACCTATGTTCTGCTTCATCTTTTTGGGAACAACTAACATGTGACTCTGAATTGTCGCCTGGAAATACGACAGAGCTCAGCGAGAACTCTTCGCATTTGAGGCGGATGTTTGTTACGGACCTAACAGTTACATACATTCAGAGGAAAATACAAGAAAGGAACACCCATATGTGAGATTATTACAAACAGTACACCCCCTAGGGAAGGTGTATAGGGTGAAGTGGAGATTTGGAACAGATGGGTGTTCCCTTCATTTATTTTCCAGGAATGGATGAAGTGTACTATGGGGGGAAGAAAATTGCAATTTTAGAACTGATATGCCAATTATTTTCCCAGAATGATGACCCAGAGTACAGCCAAAAGTAAAAAGGATGCCCGCCCCAAACCCTATACTCTGAATCATCATTCTGGGAAGGGGATGTGTGGGGCCGTCCCTATTCTGTTACCTCAAATGCGCAACTCGCTCAGGTGGGGAGAGAGAGCATTGCGCATTTGAGGCAACTGCAAACCTCCAATGCTGTTGACTCTGTGTCCCATGACCCATTTTTTAGGGGGAAGAAAAAAAAAAGATATTGGGGGTATTGAGAAAAAGGTTATTTTTTTTTTTTGGGGGGGGGGGGGTTTGGTATAAAATTTGGAAGACAATGTACCCTGGACTGGTACATTGGAGTCGAATTGTGGGTAATGAAAATTAGGGCAAATGACGGAAAATTTAGTACTCCATGGAAGTGTGATACTCCCTGAAGCAGCCTATGCAGAGGCCCGGATGATCGGGGCAAGTGTCGCATTGAGTGGTGGTGTCCTTCCGAATCCCCCTCTTGCGACACACTCTGCATTTCTTCTGAGATCGTCCCTTCTTTCCAGTGTGGGGGATCACACCTGGAAAGTGTTGGCCGGGGACGATCCGGGGACCTGAAGTTCCAGAGGTGCTCTGACCCGCTCTTTGGCGGTCACCATAGATGAGGGCCTTTAGAACTTCCTCTTGGAACTCCAGGTATGTCCCTGTGTTGCCAGCGTTCTTGTACAGTACAAAAGAGTTGTACATGGCAACCTGTACCATGTAGACCGCAACTTTTTTGTACCATATCTTTGTTTTCCGCATGGCATTATATGGCTTGAGGACTTGATCAGAAAGATCAACTCCCCCCATATACCGATTGTAGTCCAGAATACAATCGGGCTTGAGGACCGGTCCCACGGTACCTCGCACAGGGACAGGGGTGCTGCCATTCCCATGAATTGTGGTGAGCATAAGGACATCCCTCTTGTCCTTATACCGGACCAACAACAGGTTATCATGGGTGAGGGCACGGGACTCACCCCGGGGGATAGGAGTCTGCAGGGGATAGGAAGGAAGGCCTCTTTGATTCTTCCGGACTGACCCACAAGCGAGCGTGGATCTGGCGGCGAGGGATGTGAAGAGAGGGATACTAGTATAAAAGTTATCCACGTAAAGGTGGTAACCTTTATCTAGCAATGGGTGCAAAAGGCCCCAAACGATTTTCCCGCTAACACCCAGAGTGGGGGAACAATCTGGGGGTTCAATGCAGGAATCTCGTCCCTCATACATCATAAACTTGCAAGTGTACCCTCGCAAAGTTTATACATCTTCACGCCATACCGCGCTCGCTTGGTAGGGATGTATTGCCGGAAGCTGAGTCTCCCCTTAAAGCTGATGAGCGACTCATCAACAGTACTACGGGACTGATCAGCGGCGGGTGGGCTTTAACAAACGGTGGCGGACCGCTCTTTTATAACTAAGAGGGTCCGCACACACGCTTAGGGAAAAAAGAAAAAAAAAAAGATCTGCGCCAAAAAAAAAAGGCTGGCGGCAGACCGCAGCGACCCAGCAGGGCCGGGGTCACGCAGCTAAAGGTGCTACGGACCCACGGACACCCACTGAGGTACGCCGAAAAAAGAAAAGAAAAAAAACTTTTTTTTTTTTAACCCTAACCTGTCCCTACCTAAATCTAAAGCTATCCCTGGGGATTTCTGTGCCAAGGGGCCACAGAAAGGGGGCAAGGGGCACTTTCTTTTTTACTGAGGGGATGGTGGGCAGCACGGGGCTCCGTCCTGCACACCAGATCTCTGTGGAATGGTGGGCAGAACGGAGCAACGTGCTCCTAGCCCCCACCATCCCCTCCTATTACATTGTGATTGGTGTGGCCACTTTGGCCACCCAATCACAACTGTACTGAGGGGGGTGGCCACAATGCCAGCCCCCAGTACAGTACGGATGGTGATTGGTGGTGTATACTACACCACCAGTCACCATCTATATCCGGGTAACAGGGTCACACGTGACCCTGAGGACCCGGAACCGCTGCAGAACGCCGGTTAGTAGTTACCGGCGTCCTGCAGCGATCGCCGGTATAGGAGGTCCTCCGGACCTCCTCCGGCACACTGCCGGGACGTCTGCTGATAGAAATCAGCAGACATCCGGCTCCGATCCCCGCCCGGCGAGCGGCGGGGAACGGAATCGCAGCGCATCGCTCATCTGAATTGATGAGCGATGTGCTGCGATCGCCGACATGGGGGGACATAATGACCCCCCTGGGCGATATGCCGGGATGCCTGCTGAACGATTTCAGCAGGCATCCGGCTCCGACGCCCCTCCGGCTAGCGGTGGGGGCCGGATTTCCCACGGGCGTATGGATACGCCCTCGGTCCTTAAGGACTCGGAATGCAGGGTGTATCCATACGCCCTATGTCCTGAAGAGGTTAAAGGGGTTATGCAGGTAAGAACTTTTTTTTTATTTATCAACTGGCTCCAGAAAGTTAAACAGATTTGTATATTACTTCTATTAAAATATGGTGTTGGCAGCATGAGGAGACCATATAGTGGCTAAATGACACAGCGTGGAGTTGTTGGCAGCGTGAGGAGACCATATAGTGGCTGAATGATAAAGCTTGGATGTGGCTGAAGCATGAAGAGACCATATAGTGGCTGAATGACACAGCATGGATGTGTTGGCAGCATGAGGAGACCATATAGTTGCTGAATGACACAGCCTGGAGCAGGCAGCAGCATGAGTAAACACAATCCCTAAGATTAATTTTGAAATTTTAATTTAAGATTTATGGTAGCTAGTGCTACCACAAAAAGTTTTAGGCCCAGGAACAGCAGCATAGGTAAACCATATATTGGCTGAAAGGAAATGGCTGAAGCATGGGGAGACCATATAGTGGCTGAATGACACAGCGTGAAGTTGTTGGCAGCGTGAGGAGACCATATAGTGGCTGAATGACAAAGCTTGGATGTGGCTGAATCATGAAGAGACCATATAGTGGCTGAATGACACAGCGTGGAGTTGTTGGCAGCGTGAGGAGACCATATAGTGGCTGAATGACAAAGCTTGGATGTGGCTGAAGCATGAAGAGACCATATAGTGGCTGAATGACACAGCATGGATGTGTTGGCAGCATGAGGAGACCATATAGTGGCTGAATGGCACAGCCTGGAGGTGGCTGAAGCATGAGGAGACCATATAGTGGCTGAATGGCACGGCCTGCAGTTGGCTGAAGCATGAGAAGAGACCATATAGTGGTTGAATGGGACGGCCTGAAGGTGGCAGCAGCAGCATCAGGAGTCCTGAAAGTGACCCGGTGACAGAGTGGTGTTGTGGGTGGCAATAATAGTACCCGGTGAGGAAGGTGGGTTAAAAAAGGACTGATGCCGAGGAAGGTTTATAACTGGGGAGCAGCGCCTTAAATCTGTTTGGCAATATCCATATTTGTGAAGTGTTGATGTGGCACCATGGTCAATCTACTCTGATGCATCAGGCATTGGTGGTTGGAAATCCTGGCTGATCCATGCCTGATTCATCTTCACAAAGGTCAGTCTCTCCACTCGTGGACAGACGAGTTCTCCTTGGGGAGACTATGGCCCCCGCCACACTAAACACCGGCTCTGATGGCACACTACTGGCTGTGCAGAACAGCTTTTCCAGGGCACACTCTGCTAGCTGCAGTCACAAATCAAGTTTGGCTGCCCAGAAGTTCAGCGGATCTTCAAGGTGTGTTGGCATGGGCCTGCTCCAGGTGTACCTGTTGCTGATGAGTTGCTTCACTATGCGGGTGAAGAAAGGTATTCATCAGTGTCTGTAGGCTCAGGCTGCTGCTGATGGAGCTGGTACTGCTCCTGCCTCCCCACCGATCCCCAGTAGCCAAGACATTGGAAGGTGAGCACAGGGGGCCCCTTGATTTAGACCTGCAAGAGGATGGACGATGGTGCCAATAGGTATCGGCCAACTGACTACATAGGATGCCTTTGTAGTAGGTCCGTTTTTCCTCCCTCTCTGTGGGTGTAAAAAAGGCCCCTAATTTGTGACGATAACAAGTGGCCAATAAGGTGGAGATCCAGAAGTCATTCCGCTGCCGAAAATTCGTCTGTCACTTCGCAAGCAAGTGAGCATGCATCGTGCCATTTGTGCAAGTGGCTCAGAGCAACTCCCTGCCTCCATCTCCACTACATACTGCCACGGTGTGTCTGGGTCCTCTGTCTCGCCTTCCTCATAACCCTCTGGCTGCTCCTGCTCCTCCTCTCATGTCAGATTATTAGAAAAACCACCCATTTTTCAAAACCTAAAGTGTGCTCCACTGTGCCCCTCCCCCTCCAGTTCAGCCCCCACAGGGCTCATGGGGCTGTGAGATGTAGGCGCCACATCTACAGAGCCCTGACCAGCCATCATTTCCAAAACATGTTGTAATGAAGCAGTGGAATGACATCGTTCATCCCGTAATCCTGGCGACTTACTAATAATGTGGCTTTTTCAAATGGCCTGAGCAAACGGCAGGTGTCACATATGAGCTGCCACTGGTTCACATTGAAGTTACACAGGGGAGTACCCCTATCCACTTGGATCATCAAGAAATCGGTTATGGCTTTTCTCTGTTCGTACAGTCGGTCCAACATATGGAGGGTGGAAGTCCAACGTGTGGCAATGTCACAAATCAGACTATGTTGAGGGATACTGTTCTGACGCTGCAGCTCAAGGAGGGTGTGCTTTGCGGTGTACGAGTGGCTGAAGTGCATGCAAAGTTTCCTTCTAATTGTTAGGATGTTTTGCAAATGGGGGGAACACTTCAGGAACTGCCTGACAAGCATATTGAACACGTGTGCCATGCAGGGCGCATGGCTCAGCGTTCCCAGTCACAGCACATGCAGGATGTTCTTCCTGTTGTAAGTCACCATGGTTCCCATTTCCAGTTTTCGTGGAGTAAGCCATGCTCCAATTTCTTTACGAATGACTTTTAGCAGTCCCTCCCCTGTGTGACTCCGTTCGCCAAGGCAAACCATGTGAAGAACAGCGTGACACTGCCGTGCCCTGCACGCATGGTATACTGAAGGGCCACGGAGACTTGTCTGGCCAGTGGAGGATGAGGAGGCGGAGTCGCACCCTGTCACAGGACCAACGGCCTGAGAGCGTGGAGGAGGAAGCTGCGTGACCTGTCCAAGTTGGTGTTGTGGCTGTGCAGGAACCACATTCATCCAATGAGCCGTAAAGGACATGTATTGTCCCTGACCATTTTCACAGCTCCAGACGTTAGTGCTGCCGTGCACTTTGGTACACATCGACAGGGTCAAGGACTGGCCCACCTTCTCTTCCACAAAATTGTGCAGGGCTGGTAGTGCCTTCTTCACAAACAAATGATGGCTTGGCACTCTCCACCTCGGCTCGGCACAAGCCATGAGTTCTCTGAAAGGTGCAGAGTCCACTACTTGAAAAGGGAGGGACTGCAGCACCAGTAACTTGGACAGGAGCACATTCAGCTTCTGCGCCTTTGGATGAGTGGGTGCATACTGTTGTCTCTTGTTGGCGGAATGGCTGACTAAAAGTAGGAAAAGCATGAGCATCTGGAGCGACAGATTGAGGGTATAACACACAGCTCCCTTCGCCTGAGGTGGTGAAGCCTTGGCTGGCTGAAAGAGGGTGCGGCATGCCACTGGGTGATGCAGCAGGCAGGACCACTACATCGGGCCTCACAATTGAAGAGATTAAAGAGATGTTTTTAAATGTCAATTGAAGATTTTGAAGAGATTAACAAGTTTAATGTGCCAGCAGCATGAGGAGATCACATGGCGGAACAATGACACAGCCTGGAGGTGGCGGCAGCCTATGTAAGCCACAGAGCAGCAAAATGACAGAGCCTGGAGGTGGCAGCAGCATGACAAGACCATAGGGTGGCACAATTACAGAGCCTAGAGGTGGCAGCAGCATGACAAGACCATAGGGCGGCACAATGAGAGAGCCTCGAGGTGGCAGCAGCCTGAGGAGAGGTGGCACGTTTGGAACCATGCTACCACCTTGTTGGCTCAGTTGCTGCCTCATGGGCAACCTGCAACTCTCTTCTCCTAATGATGATGAAGCCCCTTCTGCACCCGGCTCCTAATTGCGATCGGTTTCATCATCATCAACAAGTGTCTGCACATCACTGATGTCTTCCTCAGGTTCCTCAACAGTGTCTGCTTCAGGACCCTGAAACTTGGCAATACTGCCTCCCTCGTCACTCTCCTCATCACTGTTTGCATGCCTAGCGGAGGAAGCGGCAGATGTCTCCTCCACTTCTTGGTTGGGCAGTAGCTGCTGACTGTCCTCTATTAGATCATCCTCACTGAAAAGTGGAGCTAAACCCACAGCATAAGATACTTCTTTAGGGGAGGGAACAGCATAGGACAGAGGCAATGGGACAGGGACTGATCCCGGGCCATGCCAACTGAGGGTTGTTTCTGAAGAACCCACCGACTGTTGACTGGGGGTATCAGATGTCACTTGTGATGAAGTGGATGACAGTGTTAACCAATCGATGACGGCAGATGGGTTGCTGGTCGAGACACAACTGCTAGCTGATACTAGGAGCTCAGGCCTCTCACTGTGACTCCTGCTGCAACACGCCCCTAGTCTGCTGTGACCTCTGCCTGATGAATTAAGGCCTCTGCCCCTCCTCTGTGCACATCCTGGCACTTCTCTGCCTGACATACATAGTGCGTATATGAGGGGAGTACAATTCGCTTCTCTTAGATTTTTTTATACCAAAAGAACCTCAAGTTCAATAAACCACAAATCCAAGTATTTCATCATAAAAACACAATTTATTAGAATTCAAATACATTTTTTTTTATATAACATGACAGTTACCCATAGCAACATGGAGGGCCAGCCACATAACAATCTGACATCCAAAGGTGCAAATTATGGGGTATACATAACACTGATGTAACCACTACCTCCTAACTGCAAATATTAGTATTATTGTTGTCCAATATCAGTGCTGTAAAAAGTGACAAGTGCATGTAAACATAATATTTGCTGACCATGAAAGCTTACTAGTTAATTGCACATATCCCTTTCACAGACTTCCCTGATGACAAAGACCTACAAAGTGTACGGAGGATATAAACTAGGGGGTGACGAAAAAAAATCACCTCCTAATGCACTGATGGACTCAAAGTGTAATAGTATATATGCTTACCCATGTAGCAACGTGTGGCTGCCCAACCTCTACGATCGTTTTGGAAACCTTTCTCAAGAGGTACTGACACCTAAGTGCAGTGGATCTATTTATATGGCTCACCTCCTAAACTTTAATTTCCAACACCGGTGTAGCGGTGTTCGGCGCCTGCGCACTGTCCTGACGGTATTCTTGCGTGCCCCACTTCCGGCATCCCGGCCGAAGTGCGCATGTCCACCCCGCAGGTCTCAAACTCACATTATCCGTACAATTCAGTCTGGCCATCAGGTAAGTATATATTACATACATATTGTCTTACAGGAAGATGTCTGTGTCTAGAACAAAACATTTTAACTCATAGCCCTCAGCAATGGATACATGATTCATATCATAACTTTTTTACCCCTTGATTCCCAAATTCGTATGGAGACACATCATGATGAAAAAATAATAAACGAATAAAATCGATTATATGCACCCTCTATAATCCCAATATGAAATTAATATAATAGTTCAAAAAAATATAGTGTGCCACAAAAATATACTAAACACCCTGCACCCCAAAATCTGTGTGTACTCAAAAACATAATTACTTCAATCATACAGTGTATTAATACATAATCATAATACCCAATCGTAACAATACCGTAACATATTGTATGTGTAAACATATGTATGCCTCCACTCTTAATAATTGCAAGTACAATTATATACGATTATGATATATCACCTCCTAAAGTGCTAATCAGTAAAAATACATATGTGATTATACAATTAGTTCATACTAAACAGTGCAAAGTATAAAGTGCATATATAAGATCGTTAGATACATCTTGACAAAAAAGGTGCGTAGGTATAAACCTACCCAATTTATATGACTTATTAAAAAAGTGCCTATGCCTTCCAAAAAAGGACGTATGGTGCTAAAAGTGCCTAACCTCCCCATACGACTCGAACAGGATTCTAATCCAACTGCACCTACCCAAATACTATAACTTATTACAAAGTGCCTATGTCTTCCAAAAAAGTGCATATAGTGCTAAAAGTGCCTATCCTCCCCATACGACTCAAGCAGGGTTCTAATCCAACTGTACTATATGTATATAACCCTTGAACAAGATTATACTCATATCTGGTTCCATAAAGAATAAAAATTATTTATGATATATCCCCATCCCTGATCGGAGGGAACAGGAGATCCACTGTCCTTCGCCATGAAAACATGTGAAATCTTAAAAATAAGAAAATATATTAGTTTAATTATACAAAAAATCTAAAACATCTACTCACATGATAAAAAACTGATGGATATGAGATGACATCATGCACCCTAATTTAGAAATGAGGAAAAGATAAGTTGTTCATTCAAGTCATTAGGTACCATTGTGTTTAAGGTGACCATCCATCTACACACCTTTTGTGCTAAAATCTTCTTTAGATTGCCACCTCTGATGTCTCCATGTATCTTCTCAATACTCCTCACTTTTAAACCTCTGGGATCACAATTGTGCTTCTCTTTAAAATGGCGGGGTATGGTCTTTAACTTCGTAACATCTTCAGCCCCTTCCGCCACTATATCCCTTACGTGTTCTCTCACCCTGATCCTTAAATGTCTTGAAGTCAAGCCTATATATATCAGGGAGCAATCACACGTGGCATAGTATATCACGTGCGTACTACTACATGATATATACTGGCATATAGAATATTCCCTTTGGTTACCCGTGGAAGAGAATGTCTTTGCCCTCACGATGTTACTACAGGATAGGCATTCCCCACACGAATAGCACCCAGTCGCGGGTGCTTTTTCAGTCAAGGGGTTTGTTTTTGCAGTATAGTGGCTTTTGACAAGTAAATCGTGTAAGTTGCGGCTCCTTCTCGCAGTCATTGGAATACTTTCTGGAATCTGAGGCCCTATTACCGGATCGGTCTTTAAGATCCCAATGTGTTTTTGTATTGCTTCTCTCATAGCGTTCCACTCGCAATTATAAGTCGAAATAAACCTTGTTTGATTATTCTCACTGTCTATGTCTTTCTTTTTACTATTTGTAACCAACAGTAGATCTCTGGGAGTATGTTTGGCTCTTTGATAGGCCTTTTATATATTGGGTTTGCTATACCCTCTTTCTTCAAACCTTCTGGATAGAACTTTACTTTGCATCTCAAATTTATCAATGGTTGAACATATACGTCGAAGGCGAAGGTACTGACCTGTTGGTACAGCTCTAATAGTTGAGGGGACGTGTGCCGATGATGAATGTAATAGGGAGTTCGTTGATGTCTCTTTTCTGTAGATATCTGTGACTAAGTGCCCACTTGGAAGACGTTGGATCTCAATGTCCAAGAAACTGATCGTTGTGGAACTGTAGGTATAAGTTAGTTTAATATTTTTATAATTTCTATTTAGTGTTAGTCATGAAATCTTCCAAGCTTTCTACAGTTCCCTGCCATAAAAACAGCACATCATCGATAAACCGCAACCAAAACTGCACCTGGGATACGCCCAGCACCCCGCCGCACAAAGTAATCTCCCTCTCCCAGTACCCCAGGAAGAGGTTAGCGTACGACGGAGCGCAGGACGCACCCATTGCAGTGCCGCGCGTCTGTAAGTAAAAGCTGTTTTTAAAGGTAAAAAAATTATGGGTTAAAATGAACTCCAAAAGTTGTAAAATCAAATTGCACAATTTCTTAGATGTAGGTATGTGGTATGCACTTATGATGGTAGAAAAATGCGCTACAGTACACTAAATAAATGTATTGGAGTAAAACACTAGCCGGTGATCACTTTAGGCTGTCCTTTCACAGTATGTAGACCCTTGACAGATTAACAGGTACAAAATAGTACACTACTTAGATGTAGGTATGTGGTATGCACTTATGAGGGCAGAACAATGCGCTACAGTAGACTTGAAAAAGTATCTGAGTACAACACCAGCCAGTGAGTAGTTTTGCCTGGACTTTCACAGTACATTTGCCCTTGACAGATTTACCTCTTAAGGACCCTTGACGTACGCGTACGTCATGACACCCTGGCACTTAAGGACCCATGACGTACGCATACGTCATGGAGAATTCCGGCCCCTGCCGCACGCTGGGCAGGAATCAGGCCGGGATTCCTGCTGAAATCATTCAGCAGGCATCCTGTGCAAACTCCCCATGTCGGCGATTGCGGCAAATCACAAGTGAATTCACACTTGCGATTTGCGCGATTCCGGGTCATTACGGGTCTATGGTGACCCGGAATATAAGGGGGATCGTGGTTGTCTAAGACACCCACGATCCCCCTGAAGGGATAAGAGTGAGGTGGCAGGGGTCCTACCCCTCCTATCCCTGCTATTGGTCGCCAGAAGCGACGACCAATAGCACATCGGGGGCGGGGGGGTTAACTTTAGTTTTCCCCGTCCTGCCCACCCACAATAGGCGGGGCAGAACGGGGAACCGAAGGGGGCCGGACGCTGAAGATCCACTTACCCATCCGGGCGGGCGACGGAGGCAGAGGACGACAGACATTGGCGGGCGGCGATGTCGTGCGGCTGGATCGTACGGAAGCCGGTGAGTTGCCTAGCAACATCTGGAGGGTACAGTTTGAGACCACTATACCGTGGTCTCTAACTGTTGCCCTCCGGATGTTGCAACACTACAACTCCCAGCATGCCCAGACAGCTGTTTAGGTATGCTGGAATATGTAGTTTTGTAACAGCTGGAGGGCTACAGTTTGAGACCATTATACAGTGGTCAGATCTTGCAAAACTACAACTCCTAGCATGCCCAAACAACTGTTTGCTGTCTAGGCATGCTAGGATTTGTAGTTTTGCAACAGCTGGAGGACCACAGTTTGGAGATCACTTTGCAGTGTTCTCTAAAATTGTAGCCCTCCAGATGTTGCAAAACTGCAAATCACAGCATGCCCAAACAGTAAACATCTGTCTCGGCATGCTGGGAGTTGTAGTTGCCTACCTCCAGCTATTGCATAACTACATCTCCCAGCATGCCCTTCAGCGATCAGTACATGCTGGGAGTTGTAGTTTTACAACAGCTGGAGGCACACTGGTTGGAAAATGCTGAGTTAGGTAACAGAACCTAACTGAAGGTTTTCCAACCAGTGTGCCTCCAGCTGTTGCAAAAGTACAACTCCCAGCATGCACGTTCTGTCAGTACATGCTGGAAGTTATAGTTTTGAAACAGCTGGAGGTTTGCCCCCCCATGTGAACATACAGGGTACATTCACACAGGCAGGTTTACAGCAAGTTTCCTGCTTCAAGTTTGGGCTGCGGAAAATTTTTCGCCACAGCGCAAACTCCTAGCGGGAAACTCACCGTAGCACGCCAGTGCGAATGTACCCTATAAACATTACACTACCACATAATAAAGGGTAAAACACAATATATACACCCCCTTACACTGTCACCACAATAAAATGAAAAACGTATTGTATGGCAGGGTTTCCAAAACGGAGCCTCCAGCTGTTGCAAAACAACAACTCCCAGCATTTCCGGATAGCCACTGACTGTCCAGGCATGCTGGGAATTTAGCAACAGCTGGAGGCACCCTGTTTGGAAATCACTGGCGTAGAATACCCCTATGTCCACCCCTATGCAATCCCTAATTTTGTCCTCAAATGCGCAATAGCGCTCTCCCACTTCGGAGCCCTGTCGTATTTCAAGGAAACAGTTTACGGCCACATATGGGGTATTTCCGTACTCGGGAGAAATTGCACTACAAATTTTGGGGGGCTTTTTCTCCTTTTACCCCCTATGAAAAGGAAAAGTTGGGGGCTACACCAGCTTGTTAGTGTAAAAAACATTAACATGTTTACATTAACATGCTGGTGTTGCCCCATACTTTTTATTTTCACAAGCATTAAAAGGAAAAAAAAGACCCTCAAAATTTGTAACGCAATTTCTCCTGAGTACGGAAATACCCCATATGTGGGCGTAAAATGCTCTGCGGGTGCACAACAAGGCTCAGGAGTGAGAGTGCACCATGTACATTTGAGGCCTAAATTGGTGATTTGCACAGGGGTGGCTAATTTTACAGAAGTTCTGACATAAACGCAAAAAAAGAAATACCCACATGTGACCCCATTTTGGAAACTACACCCCTCACGTAATGTAATAAGAGGTACAGTGAGCATTTACACCCCAAAGGTGTCTGACAGATTTTTGGAACAGTGGTCCGTGAAAATGAAAAATGTAATTTTTCATTTGCACAGGCCACTTTTCCAAAGATTTGTCAAACGCCAGTGGGGTGTAAATACTCACTGCACCACTTATTAATTTCTGTGAGGAGTGTAGTTTCCAAAATAGGGTCACATGTGGGGGGGGGGTCCACTGTTCTGGCACCACGGGGGGGCTTTGTAAACACACATGGCCCCTGACTTCCATTCCAAACTATTTTTTTCCCCAAAAGCCCAATGGCGCTCCTTCTCTTCTGAGCATTGTAGTGCACCAGCAGAGCACTTGACGTCCATACATGGGGTATTTCCATACTCAGAAGAGATGGGGTTACAAATTTTGGGGGGCATTTTGTCCTATTACCCCTTGTAAAAATTTTACATTTGAGGGAAAACTAGCATTTTAGTGGAAAAAAAATAATTTACACATCCAACTTTAACGAAAAGTCGTCAAACACCAGTGAGGTGTTAAGGATCACTGGACCCCTTGTTACGTGCATTGAGGGGTGTAGTTTCCAAAATAGTATGCCTTGTGTTTTTTTTTTTGCTGTTCTTGCACCATAGGGGCTTCCTAAATGTGGCATGCCCCCCAAAAACCATTTCAGAAAAACTCACTCTCCAAAATCCCACTGTCGCTCCTTCCCTTCTGAGCCCTCTACTGCGCCCGCCAAACACTTAACATACACATATGAGGTATTTTCTTACTCAAGAGAAATTGGGTTAAACTACATTTTAGGAAGATTTCTCTCCTTTTACTCCTTGTAAAAATTCAAAAACTGGGTCTACAAGAACATGCCAGTGTATAAAATGAAGATTTTGAATGTTCTCCTTCAATTTGCTGCTATTCCTGTGAAACAACTAAAGGGTTAACACACCTTTTGAATATCATTTTGAATACTTTGAGGGGTGCAGTTTTTATAATGGGGTCATTTGTGGGGTATTTCTTATATGAAGGCCCTTGAAATTCACTTCAAAACAGAACTGGTGCCTGAAAATTTTCGATTTTGAAATTTTTTTAAAAAATTGGAAAATTGCTGCTATACTTTGAAGCCCTCTGATGTCTTCCAAAAGTAAAAACATGTCAACTTTATGGTGGAAACATACAGTAGACATATTGTATTTGTGAATCAATATATAATTTATTTGGAATATTCATTTTCCTTATAAGCAGAGAGCTTCAAAGTTAAAAAAAAATGCAACATTTTTAATTTTTTCATAAAATTTTTGAATTTTTCACCAAGAAATGATGCAAGTATCGACAAAATTTTACCACTAACATAAAGTAGGATATGCCACGAAAAAACATTCTCAGAATCAGAATGATAAGTAAAAGCATCCCCGAGTTATAGTTACAGTGGTCAGATGTGCAAAAAATGTCCGGGTCCTACAGTGAAAATTGGCTGGGTCCTTAAGGGGTACAAACTAGTACACTATTTGGATGTAGGTATGTGGTATGCACTTATGAGGGAAGAAAAATGCACTACAATACACTTAAAAAAGTATCTGAGTCAAACACCAGCCAGTGAGTACTTTTTGCCTTGACTAGGCCCTTGACAGATTAACAGGTACAAAATAGTATACTACTTAGATGTGCGTATAGTACAGACCAAAAGTTTGGACACACCTTCTCATTCAGAGTTTTTGTAGATTCACATTGAAGGCATTAAAATTATGAATTAACACTTGTGGAATTATATTCATAACAAAAAAGTGTGAAACAACTGAAAATATGTCATATTCTAAGTTTTTCAAAGTAGCCACCTTTTGCTTTGATTACTGCTTTGCACACTCTTGACATTCTCTTGTTGAGAATCAAGAGGTAGTCACCTGAAATGGTTTTCACTTCACAGGTGTGCTGGTGTGGAGGAGGAGGTGTGATGGTGTGGGGGTGCATTGCTGGTGACACTGTTGGGGATTTATTCAAAATTGAAGGCATACTGAACCAGCATGGCTACCACAGCATCTTGCAGCGGCAAGCTATTCCATCCGGTTTGCATTTAGTTGGACCATCATTTATTTTTCAACAGGACAATGACCCCAAACACACCTCCAGGCTGTGTAAGGGCTATTTGACCAAGAAGGAGAGTGATGGGGTGCTGCGCCAGATGACCTGGCCTCCACAGTCACCAGACCTGAACCCAATCGAGATGGATTGGGGTGAGCTGGACCGCAGAGTGAAGGCAAAAAGGGCCAACAAGTGCTAAGCATCTCTGGGAACTCCTTCAAGACTGTTGGAAGACCATTTCAGGTGACTACCTCTTGAAGCTCAAAGCAAAAGGTGGCTAGAACCTAGAATATGACATATTTTCACACTTTTTTGTTATGTGTTATATGTATATAATTCCACATTAATAATTAATAGTTTTAATGCCTTCAGTGTGAATCTACAATTTTCATAGTCATGAAAATAAAGAAAACTCTGAATGAGAAGGTGTGTCCAAACTTTTGGCCAGTACTGTATGTGGTATGCACTTATGAGGGCAGAAAAATGCACTACAGTACACTTAAAAAAGTATCTGAGTAAAAACACCAACCAGTGATTACTTTTGCCTGGACTTTCACAGTATCTAGGCCCTTGACAGATTAACAGGTTTAAAATAGTACACTACTTAGATGTAGGTATGTGGTATGCACTTATGAGGGCAGAAAAATGCCCTACTGTAAGCCTCAAAAATTGTTTGAGTAAAACACCAGCCGGTGATAAATTTTGGCTGTCCTTTCACAGTATGTAGGCCCTTGACAGATTAACAGGTACAAAATAGTACACAATGCGCTACAATGCGCAAAAAAAATTGCCCACAGCACCAGCAGTACACAACAGTGCTGCAGCACACAGTCACTGTGTACTAAACCCAAAATTGACTGCGGGGTATGGGTTATGCTGTCTACAGACTAGTATAACCAGCAGACCAGTTGTTGTGGAACAAGGACACAGATTTGCTATAAAAAAAAAATTTCTCCCTCCTGGGAAAAAGTTTCTTTAGCAACACACAGGTTTCTGCCGATCTCTGTAATACAATGCTGTTCACAGTGACTAAGGGGTTAATCGCTGCAGTAAGAATTAATTTCTGTGCAAACACACTGTGCTCTACATCCTACAGAAGGCTAAGGTGGCTAAGAGGTGAAATGCTGCTGCAACAAGATTTTCTGTGTAACACACACACAGCGAGGTCCGTTCTATCTATATGCAGTGTAATGAATGATATGGCAAGCCGCAAAATGGCTGCCGAATACATGGGGCTGTGACATCACAGGGGTAACTGGCTGCTGATAGGTTGCATCCTGCATGTGATTCAGGTTTATCCCACCTACTTCCCTTCCCACCTTCCCAGCTTTCCTTGCCCCATGTACTGACATGTGGATCTGCCATTTTAGATGCCCTTGAGCCTGGACCGCAGTAAATGGAGTTTAATGAAGCGATTCGCGATATTTGCATTTGTTGCGAATCGATTCACTTCGATTCAATAATTTCTAGACAATACATTGTTCCCTTCCACCTTTTGGAGGCAAGTATTACTTGTCCTAAAAAGAGCAGACCCACACATTAATCTTTCCCTATTTCCATCTAAAAACCCTGGGAAATGGCAATGTTTTAGGTGGAAATAGGGAGAGGTTCCTGTGTGGGGCCACCCTTTTAAGGACGAGTAACACTTGCCAAGAAGGGAATTAATAGTGCGAGAGTTGGGCCTTACAGGGGAAGTTTTTACCCCCACTGGTTACAATGGACCATACGTTGTCCCCTTCCACCTTTTAGAGGTCTTTGCATTGCATCAGTACTTGGTGGTGTAGGTGGCACATGATGTTTTTTGCCCACCTTTCCTTTTGTTAGATTTCAAAAAAAAATTGGGTCCATATATTTTATCCTAAGAAAAGTAAAGTTTTAGTTAATGCATATCCTCAATACTTACTTGTGCACACCAACACTTTTTCAAAAGAGACCGTTTTCTTCTGCCTACCTGCCTCAATTACTATTCTGATCCTGCCACCCGCCAGATGCCACACATCTAATGTCAAGTTCTCCTTCTTTCACTCACCTTCGTCACCGGGTGCTGGTATTAACACCCACCACCCCACTCTACCAAAGTGTACCAAAGGGCAAGGCAGCGCCGACTTGTGGAGCTGTAACTTCGGTCAGGGACAAAACATGTCCTTTACAGCCCACTGGGTGAATATGGTTCCTGTACAGCCACAACAGTAATTTGGACAGGTCACGTCGCTTCTGCCTCCACACTCTCAGGCTGTTGGTCCTGCGACAGTGTGCGACTTCACCTCCTCATCCTTCACCATGTCCTGAGCCTCCACTGCACGGACAAGTCTCAGTGCCCTTCCAGCATACCATGTGTGCAGGGCACGGCAGTGTCACGCTGTTCTTCACATGGTTTGCCCTGGCGAACGGAGTCACACACGGGAGGAACTGCTAAAAGTCACTCATCAAGAAATCGAATCATGGCTTACTCCACAAAAACTGGAAATGGGAACCATAGTGACCGACAACGAGAAGAATATGTTAATATGTTGCGCTGTGTCAAGGAAGCCGGAGTCATGTGCCCTGCATGGCACATGTGTTCAATCTGGTTTTCAAGAGATTTCTGCAAGACATCCTAACAATGGGAAAAAAAAACTTTGCGTGCACTTCAGCCACTTGTACACCACCAAGCACACCCGCCTTGAGCTGCAGCAACAGAACGGCATCCCCCAACATAGTCTGATTTGCAATGTTTCCACATGTTGGAATTCCACCCTCCATATGACTCCATATGACTATACTAACAGAGAAAAGCCATCAGCGATTTATTGATGATTCAAGAGGATAAGGGGACTTCCCTGTATAACTTCAATGTCAACCGGTGGCAGCTCATACGTGACACCTGCCATTTGCTCAGGCCCTTTGGGGAAGGCACATTATTAGTCTGTCACTAGGATTATGGGATGAACAACATCATTCCATTGCTTCGTATCCTACAACACGTGTAGGAAATGATGGCTGGTCAGGGCACTGGAGACGTGGCTCCTACATCTCGAGGTCACATGAGCCCTGTGGGCTCTGAACTGGAGGAGGAGAGAGAGGGGGACAGTGGAGCACAAGCAAGGTTTTGCAAAATGAGTGGTTTTTATAGCCATCTGACAGGAGTGGAGGAGCAGGCCGTGGAGCTACAGGGTGATGAGGAAGACAAGACAGAGGACCCAGACACATCCATGTGTCTCCTCATGCTGCTGGCACACTAAATGAAACTTTATCTTAATCTATTTTAAATCTTCAATTTAAATTTTACAAAATATCTTTAATCTTTTCAATTGTGAGGCCCTATGGTCTCGTCAGGCTGCTGCCACCTCCAGGCTGTGTCATTGTGCCACTGTATGGTCTCCTCATGCTGTTGTCACATTAAATTAACCTCTTCAGGACATAGGGCGTATGGATACGCCCTGAATCCCGAGTCCTTAAGGACCGAGGGCGTATCCATACGCCCGTGGGAATTCCGGCCCCCACCGCTAGCCGGTTGGGGACCGGAGCCGGATGCCTGCTGAAATCGTTCAGCAGGCATCCCGGCATATCGCCCAGGGGGGTCATTATGCCCCCCCATGTCGGCGATCGCCGCAGATCGCTGGACAATTCAGTCCAGCGATCTGCGGCGATTCCGGGTCAATCGGGTCTCCGGTGACCCGGTGACCCGGAATTACTGGCTGTTCGGGGCCGTCTCTGACGGCCCCGAACAGCCAGAGCCTGCAGGGGTGAGGTGGCACTGGTGCCAACTCACGATCGCCCTGATTCGTCGGCCGGATTACCGGCCGACCAATCAGGGCGCCTGCTGCGGGTGTCACTCCCGCACCCGCTCCGCCCCTCTTCCGGAGGACGTGAGCGGGTGCGGGAAGACGACCCCCGGTGCTGGGGACCCCGATCCCCGGTGCCCCTGTTGGGATCGGGGCCCCAGGAGCAGCGGCGGCGGCGGTGACGACGAGGGACTGACCTGTGCGGCGAGGATCGTTGGAGGTGAGTGACAGCCTCCTGCTGTTGCTTAGCAACAGCTCCCAGCATGCAAAAAGGGCATGCTGGGAGCTGTAGTTATGCAACAGCAGGAGGCAGACCACCACAACTCCCAGCATTCCCTTATGGGCATGCTGGGACTTATGGTTTTGCAACAGCTGGAGGCACATTCTTTCTATGGAAAAGTGTACCTTCAGCTGTTGTATAACTACAACTCCCAGCTTGCACAAACAGCTAAAGTGCATGCTGGGAGTTGTAGTGGTGCATCTGCTGGTTGCATAACTACAACTCCCAGCATGCCCGTTGGCTGTCGGTGACTGCTGAGAGTTGTAGTTTTGCAACAGCTGAAGGCACACTGGTTGTGAAACTCGAGTTTTTTTTTACCTAACTCAGTGTTTCACGACCGGTGTGCCTCCAGCTGTTGCAAACTACAACTCTCAGCAGTCACTTTACACCATGCACCGTACATGCTGGGAGTTGTAGTTTTGCAACAGCTGGAGGCACACTGGTTGTGAAACACTGAGTTAGGTCACAAACTCAGTGATGCATAACCAGTGTGCCTACAGTTGTTACAAAACTGCAACTCTCAGCAGTCACCGACAGCCAACGGGCATGCTGGGAGTTGTAGTTATGCAACAGCTGGATGTCCCCCCCCCAATGTGAACGTACAGGGTACACTCACATGGGCGGATGATTACAGTAAGTATCTGGCTGCAAATTTGAGCTGCCGCAAACTTTCTGCTGCAGCTCAAATTGCCAGCGAGAAACTACTGTGAACCCCCGCCCTTGTGACTGTACCCTAAAAACACTACACTGCACTACACTACCACAAAAAATAAAATAAAAAGTAAAAAACACTACATATACACATACCCCTACACAGCCCCCCTCCCCTCCCCAATAAAAATGAAAAACGTCTGGTACGCCACTGTTTCCAGAACGGAGCCTCCAGCTGTTGCAAAACAACTCCCAGTATTGTCGGACAGCCGTTGACTGTCCAGGCATGCTGGGAGTTTTGCAACAGCTGGAGGCACCCTGTTTGGGAATCACTAGCGTAGAATACCCCTATGTCCACCCCTATGCAATCCCTAATTTAGGCCTCAAATGCACATGGCGCTCTCACTTTGGAGCCCTGTCGTATTTCAAGGCAACAGTTTAGGGTCACATATGGGGTATCGCCGTACTCGGGAGAAATTGTGTTACAAATTTTGGGGGGTATTTTCTGCTTTTATCCTTTTTAAAAATGTAAAATTTTGGGGAAAACAAGCATTTTAGGTAAAAAAAAATAAATAATTTTTACATATGCAAAAGTCGTGAAACACCTGTGGGGTATAAAGGTTCACTTAACCCCTTGTTACGTTCCCCGAGGGGTCTATTTTCCAAAATGGTATGCCATGTGGTTTTTTTTTGCTATCCTGGCACCATAGGGGCTTCCTAAATGCGGCATGCCCCCAGAGCAAAATTCGCTTTCAAAAAGCCAAATGTGACTCCTTCTCTTCTGAGACCTGTAGTGCGCCAGCAGAGCACTTTTCACCCCCATATGGGGTGTTTTCTGAATCGGGAGAAATTGGGCTTCAAATTTTTAGGGGTATTTTCTGCTATTACCCTTTTTAAAAATAAAATTTTTTTGGGAAAACAAGCATTTTAGGTAAAATTTTTATTTATTTTTTACATTTGCAAAAGTCGTGAAACACCTGTGGGGTATTAAGGTTCACTTTATCCCATGTTACATTCCCCGAGGGGTCTAGTTTCCAAAATGGTATGCCATGTGTTTTTTTTTTGCTGTTCTGGCACCATAAGGGCTTCCTAAAGGTAACATGCCCCCCAAAAACCATTTCAGAAAAACGTACTCTCCAAAATCCCCTTGTCGCTCCTTCCCTTCTGAGCCCTCTACTGCGCCCGCCGAACATTTTACATAGACATATGAGGTATGTGCTTACTCGAGAGAAATTGGGCTACAAATACAAGTAAAAATTTTGTCCTTTTACCCCTTGTAAAAATTCTAAAATTGGGTCTACAAGAACATGTGAGTGTAAAAAATGAAGATTGTGAATTTTCTCCTTCACTTTGCTGCTATTCGTGTGAAACACCTAAAGGGTTAAAACACTTACTGAATGTCATTTTGAATACTTTGGGGGGTGTAGTTTTTATAATGGGGTCATTTATGGGGTATTTCTAATATGAAGACCCTTCAAATCCACTTCAAACCTGAACTGGTCCCTGAAAAATACTGAGTTTGAAAATTTTGTGAAAAATCGGAAAATTGCTGCTGACCGTTGAAGCCCTCTGGTGTCTTCCAAAAGTAAAAACACGTCAATTTTATGATGCAAACATAAAGTAGACAAATTGTATATGTGAACCAAAAAAAAATGTATTCGTAATATCCATTTTCCTTACAAGCAGAAAGCTTCAAAGTTAGAAAAATGCTAAATTTTCAAATTTTTCATCAAATTTACGGATTTTTCACCAAGAAAGGATGCAAGTATCGACAAAAATTTACCACTATGTTAAAGTAGAATATGTCACGAAAAAACAATCTCGGAATCAGAATGATAACTAAAAGCATCCCAGAGTTATTAATGATTAAAGTGACAGTGGTCAGATGTGCAAAAAACGCTCCGGTCCTTAAGGCCAAAATGGGCTCCGTCCTGAAGGGGTTAAACTTTTAAAATGTTAATCTATATAAAATTTTCAATTTAACATTTACATAATATCTTTAATTTTTTCAATTGTGAGGCCCTATAGTCTTGTCAGGCTGTTTCCACCTCCAGGCTGGGTTGTTCTGCCCCTATATGGTCTCCTCTTGCTGATGCCAATTCCAGGCTGTGTCATTCTGCCACATTATGGTCTCCTCATGCTGCTGCCACCTCCAGGCTGGGTTATTGTGCCACCATATGGTCTCCTCATGCTGTTGCCACATTAAATTAAACTTTTAAAATTTGAATCCATATAAAATCTTCAATCTAAATTTTAAAAATATCTTTAATCCTTTCAATTGTGAGGCCCCCTGGTCTCGTCAGGCTGCTGCCACCTCTAGGCTCTGTCATTGTGCCGCCATGTGACTCCTTATTATAATGGGTTTTGTTGTCACACAGTATTAGTTTAAAGTAAATGCTTTAGGCACCTGGGACATTACACTTGTGAATGTAATCAAAATCTTCAATGTAAATTTAAAAAAATCTTTTCAATCTTTTCAATTGTGAGGCCCTATGGTTGTTGTCATATATTACCTGTGGAATTAACACAAAAATCCAATGAAACATGTTGGAGCGATAACAAGGAACCATACCTGATTAAACATTTGCACTTTCACAGTCAGGAGGGTGCTGAGAGGCAGGGGCTGTAACAAATGGGACGAGATTATTCACTGCAGCCACTTCTAGCTTTATGCACCCACTTATCCAACGACACAGAAGCTGAATTTGCTCCTGTCCAAGTTGCTGGTACTGCAGTCCCTCCCTTTTCAAGTGAGCACTCACAGCATGGGCGTGCACTGAGAGGCAGGGGCTGGGACAGGCGGTAGCTGGCCTCGCTGCGGACTGCCAGCTCGATTTTAAGATACAACTAGGAGCTTTGCCATAGTTTACACTGCAGCAATTATTAACACTATTGGAGCTGGAATTACTGTGGCTGCTGGCACCAGACTTGCCTTCCAATGGGTCCTCAAAAAATGATTTAAAGTTTGCTCATTCCAATAACCAGGCTCTGTCATTGTGCCGCCATGTGATCTCCTCATGCTGCTGGCACATTAAACTTGTGAAAATATTCAAAATTGAAAAACATCTATGTAATCTTTCCAAGACTGAGGCCCCATCGTCGTTGTCATGGATTACCTGTGCAATTACCACAAGAATCCAATGAAACAGGTCGGAGCTATAACAATGAACCAGAACTGATTAAATGAAACATTCGCAGTCCCCCACAGAGTAAGACAGTCGGGGAGGTGGCGCGGGGCGCTGAGAGGCAGGGGCTGGAATAGGTGGACCGCCAGCTCGATGCTCACTAGAATGTTGTCACGATGCCGGCTGGCAGGTAGTGGATCCTCTGTGCCAGAGAGGGATTGGCGTGGACCGTGCTAGTGGACCGGTTCTAAGCCACTACTGGTTTTCACCAGAGCCCGCCGCAAAGCGGGATGGTCTTGCTGCGGCGGTAGTGACCAGGTCGTATCCACTAGCAACGGCTCACCTCTCTGGATGCTGAAGATAGGCGCGGTACAAGGGAGTAGGCAAAAGCAAGGTCGGACGTAGCAGAAGGTCGGGGCAGGCAGCAAGGATCGTAGTCAGGGGCAACGGCAGAAGGTCTGGAAACACAGGCAAGGAACACACAAGGAACGCTTTCACTGGCACTAAGGCAACAAGATCCGGCAAGGGAGTGCAGGGGAAGTGAGGTGATATAGGGAAGTGCACAGGTGAACACACTAATTGGAACCACTGCGCCAATCAGCGGCGCAGTGGCCCTTTAAATCGCAGAGACCCGGCGCGCGCGCGCCCTAGGGAGCGGGGCCGCGCGCGCCGGGACAGAACAGACGGAGAGCGAGTCAGGTAGGGGAGCCGGGGTGCGCATCGCGAGCGGGCGCTACCCGCATCGCGAATCGCATCCCGGCTGGCAGCGGAATCGCAGCGCCCCGGGTCAGAGGACGTGACCGGAGCGCTGCCGCGGGGAGAGTGAAGCGAGCGCTCCGGGGAGGAGCGGGGACCCGGAGCGCTCGGCGTAACAGTACCCCCCCCCCTTGGGTCTCCCCCTCTTCTTAGAGCCTGAGAACCTGAGGAGCAGACTTTTGTCTAGGATGGTGTCCTCAGGTTCCCAGGATCTCTCTTCAGGACCACAACCCTCCCAGTCCACTAAAAAAAAATTTTTCCCTCTGACCTTTTTGGCAGCTAAAATTTCTTTGACCGAGAAGATGTCCGAGGAGCCGGAAACAGGAGTGGGAGGAACAGATTTGGGAGAAAAACGGTTGAGGATGAGTGGTTTGAGAAGAGAGACGTGAAAGGCATTAGGGATACGAAGAGAGGGAGGAAGAAGAAGTTTATAAGAGACAGGATTAATTTGACACAAAATTTTGAAAGGACCAAGATAGCGTGGTCCCAACTTGTAGCTAGGGACACGGAAGCGGACATATTTAGCGGAGAGCCATACCTTGTCTCCAGGGGAAAAAACGGGGGGAGCTCTTCTTTTCTTATCCGCGAACTTCTTCATGCGTGATGAAGCCTGTAAGAGAGAATTTTGGGTCTCTCTCCATATGATGGAAAGGTCACGAGAAATTTCATCCACAGCGGGCAGACCAGAGGGCAAGGGAGTAGGGAGGGGGGGGAAGAGGGTGACGGCCGTACACCACGAAAAATGGGGATTTGGAGGAAGACTCAGAGACCCTGAAGTTATACGAGAATTCGGCCCATGGGAGGAGATCTGCCCAGTCATCCTGGCGGGAGGAAACAAAATGTCGCAAATAATCACCCAAGATCTGGTTAATCCTTTCTACTTGTCCATTGGACTGGGGATGATATGCAGAAGAAAAATTTAATTTAATCTTGAGTTGTTTACAGAGAGCCCTCCAGAATTTAGACACGAATTGGACGCCTCTATCCGAGACAATCTGCGTAGGCAACCCGTGAAGACGAAAAATGTGTACAAAAAATTGTTTAGCCAACTGAGGCGCAGAAGGAAGACCAGGAAGAGGGATGAAATGTGCCATTTTGGAGAATCGATCAACGACCACCCAAATAACAGTGTTGCCACGGGAAGGGGGTAAATCAGTAATAAAATCCATACCAATCAGAGACCAAGGCTGTTCAGGGACAGGCAGAGGATGAAGAAAACCAGCGGGCTTCTGGCGAGGAGTCTTATCCCGGGCACAGATAGTGCAGGCTCGCACAAAGTCCACAACATCCGTCTCCAGAGTCGGCCACCAATAGAAGCGGGAGATGAGTTGCACAGATTTCTTGATACCCGCATGACCTGCGAGATGGGAGGAGTGACCCCATTTGAGGATTCCGAGGCGTTGGCGAGGAGAAACAAAGGTCTTTCCTGGAGGAGTCTGCCTGATGGAGGCAGGAGAAGTGGAGATCAGGCAGTCAGGTGGAATGATGTGTTGCGGAGAGAGTTCAACTTCTGAGGCATCCGAGGAACGAGAGAGAGCATCGGCCCTAATGTTCTTATCGGCAGGACGAAAGTGAATCTCAAAATTAAATCGGGCAAAGAACAGAGACCACCGGGCCTGGCGAGGATTCAGCCGTTGGGCAGACTGGAGGTAGGAGAGGTTCTTGTGGTCGGTGTAGATAATAACAGGAGAACTTGATCCCTCCAGCAGATGCCTCCATTCCTCAAGTGCTAATTTAATGGCTAGAAGCTCTCGATCCCCGATGGAGTAGTTCCTCTCCGCTGGAGAGAAGGTCCTAGAGAAAAAACCACAAGTGACAGCATGCCCGGAAGAATTTTTTTGTAGAAGAACAGCTCCAGCTCCCACTGAGGAGGCATCAACCTCCAATAGGAAGGGTTTGGAAGGGTCAGGTCTGGAGAGGACGGGAGCCGAAGAAAAGGCAGACTTGAGTCGTTTAAAGGCGTCTTCTGCTTGAGGAGGCCAGGACTTGGGATCAGCATTTTTTTTGGTTAAAGCCACGATAGGAGCCACAATGGTAGAAAAATGTGGAATAAATTGCCTGTAATAATTGGCGAACCCCAAAAAGCGTTGGATAGCACGGAGTCCGGAGGGGCGTGGCCAATCTAAGACGGCAGAGAGTTTGTCTGGATCCATCTGTAGTCCCTGGCCAGAGACCAAATATCCTAGAAAAGGAAGAGATTGGCATTCAAACAGACATTTCTCAATTTTGGCATAGAGTTGGTTGTCACGAAGTCTCTGAAGAACCATACGGACATGCTGGCGGTGTTCTTCTAGATTGGCAGAAAAAATTAGGATATCGTCCAGATATACAACAACACAGGAGTATAACAGATCACGAAAAATTTCATTGACAAAGTCTTGGAAGACGGCAGGGGCGTTGCACAGTCCAAAGGGCATGACCAGATACTCAAAGTGTCCATCTCTGGTGTTAAATGCCGTTTTCCACTCGTCCCCCTCTCTGATGCGGATGAGGTTATAGGCGCCTCTTAAGTCCAATTTAGTGAAGATGTGGGCACCTTGGAGGCGATCAAAGAGTTCAGAGATGAGGGGTAAGGGGTAGCGGTTCTTAACCGTGATTTTATTAAGACCGCGGTAGTCAATGCAAGGACGTAGGGAGCCATCTTTTTTGGACACAAAGAAAAATCCGGCTCCGGCAGGAGAGGAGGATTTACGGATAAAGCCCTTTTTTAGATTCTCCTGGACGTATTCGGACATGGCAAGAGTCTCTGGGGCAGAGAGAGGATAAATTCTGCCCCGGGGTGGAGTAGTGCCCGGGAGGAGGTCGATAGGGCAATCATAAGGCCTGTGAGGAGGTAGAGTCTCAGCTTGTTTTTTGCAGAAAACATCCGCGAAGTCCATATAGGCCTTAGGGAGACCGGTTACTGGAGGAACCACAGAGTTACGGCAAGGGTTACTGGGAACCGGTTTTAGACAGTTCTTGGAACAAGAGGACCCCCAACTCTTGATCTCCCCAGTGGACCAATCCAGGGTAGGGGAATGAAGTTGAAGCCATGGAAGTCCAAGGAGAATTTCCGAGGTGCAATTGGGGAGGACCAAAAGTTCAATCCTCTCATGATGAGATCCGATGCTCATAAGAAGGGGCTCCGTGCGGAAACGTATGGTACAGTCCAATCTTTCATTATTTACACAATTGATGTAGAGGGGTCTGGCGAGACTGGTCACCGGGATGTTGAACCTGTTGACGAGAGAGGCCAAAATAAAATTTCCTGCAGATCCAGAGTCCAAGAAGGCCACTGTAGAGAAGGAGAAGGCAGAGGCAGACATCCGCACAGGCACAGTAAGACGTGGAGAAGCAGAGTAGACATCAAGGACTGTCTCACCTTTGTGCGGAGTCAGCGTACGTCTTTCCAGGCGGGGAGGACGGATAGGACAATCTCTCAGGAAGTGTTCGGTACTAGCACAGTACAGGCAGAGGTTCTCCATACGGCGTCGTGTCCTCTCTTGAGGTGTAAGGCGAGACCGGTCGACCTGCATAGCCTCCACGGCGGGAGGCACAGGAACAGATTGCAGGGGACCAGAGGAGAGAGGAGCCGAGGAGAAGAAACGCCTCGTGCGAACAGAGTCCATATCTTGGCGGAGTTCCTGACGCCTTTCGGAAAAACGCATGTCAATGTGAGTGGCTAGGTGAATAAGTTCATGTAGATTAGCAGGAATTTCTCGTGCGGCCAGAACATCTTTAATGTTGCTGGATAGGCCTTTTTTGAAGGTCGCGCAGAGGGCCTCATTATTCCAGGACAATTCTGAAGCAAGAGTACGGAATTGTACGGCATACTCGCCAACGAAAGAATTACCCTGGACCAGGTTCAACAGGGCAGTCTCAGCAGAAGAGGCTCGGGCAGGTTCCTCAAAGACACTTCGGATTTCCGAGAAGAAGGAGTGTACAGAGGCAGTGACGGGGTCATTGCGGTCCCAGAGCGGTGTGGCCCATGACAGGGCTTTTCCGGACAGAAGGCTGACTACGAAAGCCACCTTAGACCTTTCAGTGGGAAACAGGTCCGACATCATCTCCAGATGCAGGGAACATTGGGAAAGAAAGCCACGGCAAAACTTAGAGTCCCCATCAAATTTATCCGGCAAGGATAAGCGTATCCCAGGAGCGGCCACTCGCTGCGGAGGAGGTGCAGGAGCTGGCGGAGGAGATGACTGCTGAAGCTGTGGTAGTAACTGTTGTAGCATAATGGTCAGTTGAGACAGCTGTTGGCCTTGTTGCGCTATCTGTTGTGACTGCTGGGCGACCACCGTGGTGAGGTCAGCGACAACTGGCAGAGGAACTTCAGCGGGATCCATGGCCGGATCTACTGTCACGATGCCGGCTGGCAGGTAGTGGATCCTCTGTGCCAGAGAGGGATTGGCGTGGACCGTGCTAGTGGACCGGTTCTAAGCCACTACTGGTTTTCACCAGAGCCCGCCGCAAAGCGGGATGGTCTTGCTGCGGCGGTAGTGACCAGGTCGTATCCACTAGCAACGGCTCACCTCTCTGGCTGCTGAAGATAGGCGCGGTACAAGGGAGTAGGCAAAAGCAAGGTCGGACGTAGCAGAAGGTCGGGGCAGGCAGCAAGGATCGTAGTCAGGGGCAACGGCAGAAGGTCTGGAAACACAGGCAAGGAACACACAAGGAACGCTTTCACTGGCACTAAGGCAACAAGATCCGGCAAGGGAGTGCAGGGGAAGTGAGGTGATATAGGGAAGTGCACAGGTGAACACACTAATTGGAACCACTGCGCCAATCAGTGGCGCAGTGGCCCTTTAAATCGCAGAGACCCGGCGCGCGCGCGCCCTAGGGAGCGGGGCCGCGCGCGCCGGGACAGAACAGACGGAGAGCGAGTCAGGTAGGGGAGCCGGGGTGCGCATCGCGAGCGGGCGCTACCCGCATCGCGAATCGCATCCCGGCTGGCAGCGGAATCGCAGCGCCCCGGGTCAGAGGACGTGACCGGAGCGCTGCCGCGGGGAGAGTGAAGCGAGCGCTCCGGGGAGGAGCGGGGACCCGGAGCGCTCGGCGTAACAAATGTGTCCTCAAAAAAGGAGTTAAAAAGATTAAAATAAATTCAAATTAAATTAAATAAAAAGTAAGTTGAAAAATATCTTTAATCTCTTTAATTGTGACGCCATATGGTCCCCCGAACCCCGCTGCCACATCCAGACGCTCTTTGGCAGTGATTCTAATAGCGATGCCTGTAATCTGCTTGTTATACTGAACAACAGTATTATTTCACTAACACAGCACACTTCCAATGCGTGTTAAGACAAGGCAAAGTGTTCTACACCCTTATTGAGGCTCTCTGTAGCCCAGAAATAGCTGCTTTTAATAGCGTTTTGCCGCAAGTAAATTCGGACCAAACCAAGTTATTGGGGAAAATTCGGCAAATCGGCCAAATCAAATTTTTTAAAAATTAGCTCATCTCTGACTGCAAACAACCATAGTGCAGGCAGGGACAATTCAGAGAGAGAGAGAGTAGTCTTTTTTCTTTTGCAACCGTACTGGGTGTGTTACTGTAAATAAAAGTGTAAAATATACGCACTATGCAGTTGTATGTTTTTTTCTGGTTAAAGCTAATAGGGGGCAGTAAGTGTAAAAGCACTAAAAGACTTACGCACTAGATTGTTACACTTATTTCTGGTGAAAACCATACTGGGGCGTGTTACTCTAAAAAAAAAAGTGAAATATATACTCACTCCGCTGTTGTACGTGTTTTCTGTTTCAAGCGTATAGCGGCCTGTTAGTGTAAAAGCAGGGATATATGCACACACACAGAGTGTTCCGCAAGTTTCTGTTGCAGCTGTATAGGGGCATATTTATCTATAAAAAGTTAAATATAGAAGTACTCTGCTGTTGTACATGTTTACTGTTTACAACGTATAGTGGCCTGTTAGTGTACAAGCAGGGATATATACACACACATTACGCTGTATGTCTCTATAAAAAGTAAAATATAGACATACTCCGCTGTTGTACGTGTTCTTAGTTTCAAGCGTATAGTGGCCTGTTAGTGTAAAAGCAGGAATATATACACACATTGAGTGTTCCGCAAGTTTCTGTTGCAGCCATATAGGGGCGTATTGCTCTATAAAAAGTAAAATATATTCGTACTACACTCTTCTACAAGTATGTCAGGCAGAGAAGTGCCAGGCCATGCAAAGAGGAGTGGAAAAGGCCTAAATTTCTCAGACACAGGCAGAGGTCACAGCAGAGTAGGGGCGCATGGCAGCAGGAGTCGCAGATAGAGGTCTGAGCTCCTGGTGTCAGCTAGCGGTCGTGTCTCTACCAGCAACCCAGCAGCGGTCATTGATTGGTTAACTTGGTCATCCACTTCATCCCAAGTGACATCTGACTCCCCCAGTCAACAGTCGGTGGGTTCCTCAGATTCAACCCTCAGTTGGCATGGCTTGGGAACAGTCCCTGTCCTCCAACTGCCTCTGTCCTATGCTGTTCCCTCACGTAGAGAAGTATTGTATGCTGTGGGCTCAGCTTCACTATACAGTGAGGACAATCAACTAGATGACAGTCAGCAGCTACTGTCCACCCAAGATGTGGAGAATACATCCGCTGTTTCCTCCGGTAGGCTGGCAAGTAGTGGTGAGGAGAGTGGCGTGGGAGGTGATGTTGTGAGCGTTAAGGCTCCTGAAACAAATACCATTGAGGAACTTGAGGATGACATCAGTGACGTGCAGACACAACTTGATGATGATGAAGCCGATCACACTTGAGAGCCGGGTGCAGAAGGGTATTCATCATTATCAGGAGAAATAGGTGGCAGGTTGCCCATGAAGCAGCAGCTGAGCAAGCAAGGTGGTAGCATGGTTGGGAGTCAACAGGGTGGCAGCAGTGGGAAGTCTGGAGCCAAACGTGCCACCTCTCCTCATGCTGCTACCACCTCTAGGCTCTGTCATTGTGCCACCCTATGCTGCTGCCACCTCCAGGCTCTGTAATTGTGCCACCCTCTGGTCTTGTCATGCTGCTGCCACCTCCGGGCTCTGTCATTGTGCTGCTGTGTGGCCTACATAGGCTGCCGCCACCTCCAGGCTGTGTCATTGTTCCGCCATGTGATCTCCTCATGCTGCTGGCACATTAAACTTTTAATCTCTTCAAAATCTTCAATTGACATTTAAAAAAATCTCTTTAATCTCTTCAATTGTGAGGCCCTATGGTCTCGTCAGGCTGGTGCCACATCCAGACTCTAAGGAAACATGTTGGAGCGATAAAAAAAATAACATGGCACACGTGTTCAATTTGGTTGTCAAGTGGTTCCTTAAGTCTTCCACCCATCTGCAAGACATCCTAAAAATGGCCAGGTAACTTTGCCTGCACTTCAGCCACACCCTTTTTAAGCTGCTCGTCCACATATATTAGCAGTGGAATTACCACAAGAATCCAAGGAAACAGGTTGGAGCGATAAAAATAAACCATAACTGATTAAATGACACATTTGCAGTTTCATACGCAGTTTCACAGTACCAGCCGTGTTTATTTATACGTGCATGGCTTAAAATTTTACACAAGCACATGATACTGGCAGGATCTACCCAGTAGCCCTCCCGGCTCAGGCCTGCACCACTGAGAGCAGGGGCGTAGGAACCGGGGAGGACGGGGGGGATGGATCCCCCCCAAGAATTAAGGCTGGGGGACCGATAATGGCTTCATCCCCATCCCCCCCCCCCGTTAGATTTGTGCAATTATATTTTAGGTGTTACCGCATATATAGGCAAACTTGGCTGTTTTGAAGCCTAGGAAAGCTGGGTGGAAAAAATATGGCTGCAATAATATTTTTCACTTTGCTTTCCTATGGCTTAGATTTGTGCAATTATATAACAATATACCGGGTATATGAAAATGATGTCAATAGTGCCTACATTAACCCCTCGTCCTGACCTCACACACAGCCTACCTCCCACAGTCCTGACAGATCCCTATCCCTTGAATTCACTGCTTCCTGAAGGTACCTGTGATGAGGAGCCTGTATTGACCTGCCCAATTTAGTCCCTCCCCCTTTAGTTCCTCCCCTCTTAGTCCCTCCCCTTGTATGGCTCCGCCTTTTTTCGATGTCTCAATGCTATCCCCCCCAGATTTTTTGGGCTTCCTACACCCCTGACTGAGAGGGAGGAGAAACTGACATATTACTCTTTCATTGTGCTGCTCAGTGGCCTACATAAGCTGCCGTCACCTCCAGACTGTGTCATTGTGCTGCCATATGATCTCATGCTGCTGGTGGCACATTAAACTTTAAACTTTTCAATTGACATCTCAAAAATCTATTTAATCTCTTTAAATGAGACTCTGTCATTGTGCTGCTCTGCATGTCATACTGATTAACAGTATTATTTCACTGCCCCAGCACACTCACTATGCGTGTTACACTGTAAAGAAAATAGAGTGAGTTGCAGAGTAAAAAAATAAATCCTGGAATATCCCTTAAAAGTGCTAAGCCAATATCACTTGGTAATACCCTTGGTGTAATAATAAAACCAGGTCAACAAGAAACAAAAGAACAAAATCTATTTTAGAGAATAAATTAAAATTGTCCACATAAGCAGAGGTGAAGTCCTTGAAAAGTTAACAATTAACCCACAACAGTCTGTAGATATTCTTAGTTAGTCCCTAAAATGTTTCAATTAACTAATAATAATGAAATTCACACAAGTTGGCTCCCAGTGGTACAAGAATTTCCAAACCTGACCAGAGGTCCACCAAGGTTAGACTAAATAGACTAAATGTTACCCTCTCAGGCTAGAAAAGAAAGTGATTCTGTACTTTGGACTGAGCCCCAGAAGATTTGTCGCTCAGGCCAAATATAAGTACTATAGATACTTGTCCAAATTACAGCGCTCTCATGACAGAACCTACTTAGTGGATAATTGAAACAGAGTAAATAAAGAAAAGCAACCAAACCAACAATGATGCAAGGTAAATGTCTAAAACATAAGTTTTATTATTATTGAAAATAAAAAGCACCACCTATGTGAATATGTATTCCTTATTCCAATTAAAGACATCTTTCAGTATCTCTAAAGCCAGAACTCTAAATAATCAAAAAGACCATGACACAAGCGTTAAAGAAAGAGGGGAGAGAAAGGGGAGAGAAAAAGATGCATCTTTAATGCAAAGATTGGAAGTATGCCTTAGCCATCCAGTATATGTCTGGTCTGGCTCCAAAGACCCCACCCTTTCTTGGCCACTCCCAATGTGTTTCTGTCACCTGGTATGGGGTGACGGCATCAGAAGAGAAAAATGTTTACAATAAAACAATATTTTAGTATAGTTATGCAGAAACATATAAATCCTATAAAACATGGTTTCACTAGAGAAACAAGTGATATGCTAATTGTGCTAATATAGTACTAATAATTCTTATATACTGCGTGTAATACACTACAATACATAATGCACTCCTTTTAGATAGATTACAGTAACAATTTCACCCTAAATCACTAGGAAAGAAAACACTAGAGAGCCGTCCTTATCAGGTATGGTATCCAGGTCCTGGAAAGTGTGCGGCAGATCATGCTTTTCTATCTATCTATCTATCTATCTATCTATCTATATATATATATATTGTACTTTCATGCCATCTCCAGTAAAATATGAACTTTTTTGGGGCCCAGATAACCTCTTCGTGTTCCTGATAACCACAAATGTGTTACGGACTTTGCTTATGCTTTTATGATAATTTACCACAGCCACCAGATGTTGCATTGCAGAGAACAGGATCTACACTAATCAAAGAAATGTTCCATTTTTAGGGTACTTCCTGCCCATTGTGTTTCTTGCTGCTAAGTCACAATTTTTCCACATTAAGTTTACTGAGGAAAAACTGTGGCTTATAAAACCACATGTACAAAATATAATTGTGGATTTTACTCACTTTACTTTGATAAAAATGATGCTATATAATAGTAAAATGATGTATATTACACATGCACACACAATATTTTATTATGCAGCAGTAGTGTAGCTATCGTCTGCATCACTTTAAACACGTAGGTACCCTATAGCTTTCAAAAACATGGAGTTAGTCACCTGTAAGGACTTTTAGGATACCTTTACTCTTGTTGACAGCTACAATATTTTTTATACATATTTTTCCTATAAAAAAAAAAAGAAATCTTCTGACAAATTACAAAACTATGAGTGTTCTTTATTTCAATTTATAATTCAAAATTAAAAAATAATATATTGTTATAAAATCATATTCTGCTTTACAAATGGTTTGTTGCATTATGGAATTTGCCTTATTCCTTGGCACCCCGGAAGATTAGCCCTGGAAAGCTGGTTGCAGCTCATTTCTCTCTCAAAAAATAAATATGCATGTTTATGATGAGGTGATGAGAAATAACTCCAGCTGACAGCAATCTCAAGTGCATGGCCAGTGTAAAAGAAATGTTTACCTGTGTTCCACCTCCACACACTGCGGTTATGTTTGGTTAGGTGGGACATTTATATGTCAGTACTCACTGGCATTCCGCAGCAGTCAGTCAGTAAGGTGAAGCATTAAGGGCTTGTCCCCACTGTTGACATTCCACTCGCAATGAGATTCTGCTCCTCAGTTCAGTCTGTGGATTCACCAGAGTGGAATTCCACTGGCGGAAATTACTTCTGATCAAAAAATTAACATGTTCATTCTTAGGGCGGAATGCCGTCAGGACTGCATTGCCGTCTATCGAGACGGTAATGTCCATGCAGTACGGCAGCACCCGCTGAAAGCAGACATTCAGCCAGTTGAATTCCACTGGCTGAATGTCCATAGTGAAGACGAGCCATTAAAGGGTACCTATCATCAAAAAAACTTTCGATATATTATAGATTAATGTATGCAGAATAACTTTACAATTGCATGTTATTAAAAAATATGCTTCTTTCTATTTAATTTTCCACTTTGAAGAAATGACCACTAGGGGTCTCCCTACCAGTCCTGGCAGCAAGCATTTCAGACTCATGCTGGAGTCCTAAACACTACGAGCTGCCAGTCTGCTTTGTTCACAAAGGAGAACACTCAGAGCTGCCAGCCTGCTTTGTTCACAGCCTGTTTGGCTGTGAACAAAGCAGTCTGGCAGCTCTGAGTGTTTAGGACTCCACATGAGTCAGAAATGCTTGCTGACAGGACTGATTGGGAAAAATACAATAGAAAGAAGCATATTTTTCATTAACATGCTATTGGAAAGTTATTCAACATTCATTAATCTAAAATATATCAAACGTTTATTTGATGAGAGGTACCCTTTAAGATTCCTCATTAGATTTACTCTAGGATCTAAAGAGTCTTCTTCATGTGTTGCATACAGCACATGAACCTTTTGCAGGCCGACTAAAGGGAAATAAAGTAAATATTCCGAACCAGCATAGTTTCCCCTATCCAGCTTTAATAGCAGTTTGTGGGGTTAAAACATAGTGACCGATTCCCTTTCAGACTAAAAACAATGATATGAAACTTTTTAAATTCCCTTTAATAGGACCTGTAGGAAAAAGTCTTCTGTAATTGTTTTTTTCTCATTAGTAAACTGTAATGGGCAATACAATCCAGGGACTTAACCCCTTAAGGACTGAGCCCTTTTTCAACTTAAGGCCATTTTTTGCAATTCTGACCACTGTCACTTTAAACATTAATAACTCTGGAATGCTTTTAGTTATCAATCTGATTCCGAGATTGTTTTTTCGTGACATATTCTACTTTAGCATAGTGGTAACATTTTGTGGTAACTTGCATCCTTTCTTGGTGAAAAATCCCAAAATTTGATGAAAAATTAGAAAATTTTGCATTTTTCTAACTTTGAAGCTCTCTGCTTGTAAGGAAAATGGATATTCAAAATAATTTTTTTTAATTCACATATACAATATGTGTACTTTATGTTTGCATTATAAAATTGACAAGTTTTTACTTTTGGAAGACACCAGAGGGCTTCAAAGTTCAGCAGCAATTTTCCAATTTTTCACAAAATTTTGAAACTCGCTTTTTTTCAGGGACCAGTTCAGGTTTGAAGTGGATTTGAAGGGTCTTCATATTAGAAATACCCCATAAAAGACCCCATTATAAAAACTGCAACCCCCAAAGTATTCAAAATGACATTCAGTCAGCGTTTTAACCCATTAGGTGTTTCCCAGGAATAGCAACAAAGTGAAGGAGAAAATTCACAATCTTCATTTTTTACACTCGCATGTTTTTGTAGACCCAATTTTTGAATTTTTGCAAGGGGTAAAAAGGAGAAAATTTTTACTTGTATTTGAAACCCAATTTCTCTCGAGTAAGCACATACCTCATATGTCTATGTTAATTGTTCGGCGGGCGCAGTAGAGGGCTCAGAAGGGAAGGAGCGACAAATGGTTTTTGGGGGGCATGTCACATTTAGGAAGCCCCTATGGTGCCAGAACAGCAAAAAAAAAACACATGGCATACCATTTTGGAAACTAGACCCCTCGGGGAAAATAACAAGGGGTAAAGTGAACCTTAATACCCCACAGGTGATTCACGACTTTGGCATATGTAAAAAAAAAAAAAATTTCCCTAAAATGCTTGGTTTCCCAAAAGTTTTACATTTTTAAAAAGGGTAATAGCAGAAAATACCCCCCAAAATTTGAAGCCCAATTTCTCCTGATTCAGAAAACACCCCATATGGGGGTGAAAAGTGCTCTGCTGGTGCACTACAGGTCTCAGAAGAGAAGGAGTCACATTTGGCTTTTTTGAAGGAAATTTTGCTCTGGGGGCATGCCGCATTTAGGAAGCCCCTATGGTGCCAGGACAGCAAAAAACGCCACATGGCATACCATTTTGGAAACTAGACCCCTTGGGGAACGTAACAAGGGGTAAAGTGAACCTTAATACTCCACAGGGGTTTCACAACTTTTGCATATGTAAAAAAAAAAAATTACCTAAAATGCTTGGTTTCCCCAAAAATTTACATTTTTACAAAGGGTTAAAGCAGAAAATACCCCCCAAAATTTGAAGCCCAATTTCTCCCGATTCAGAAAACACCCCATATGGGGGTGAAAATTGCTCTGCTGGCGCACTACAGGTCTCAGAAGAGAAGGAGTCACATTTGGCTTTTTGAAAGCAAATTTTGCTCTGGGGGCATGCCGCATTTAGGAAGCCCCTATGGTGCCAGGACAGCAAAAAAAAACACATGGCATACCATTTTGGAAACTAGACCCCTCGGGGAACGTAACAAGGGGTTAAGTGAACCTTAATACCCCACAGGTGTTTCACGACTTTTGCATATGTAAAAAATGTTTTTACCTAAAATGCCTCTTTTCCCAAAAATTTTACATTTTTAAAAAGGGTAAAAGCAGAAAATACCCCCCAAAATTTGTTAGGCAATTTCTCCCGAGTACGGCGATACCCCATATGTGACCCTAAACTGTAGCCTTGAAATACGACAGGGCTCCAAAGTGAGAGCGCCATGCGCATTTGAGGCCTAAATTAGGGACTTGCATAGGGGTGGACATAGGGGTATTCTACGCCAGTGATTCCCAAACAGGGTGCCTCCAGCTGTTGTAAAACTCCCAGCATGCCTGGACAGTCAGTGGCTATCTGGCAATACTGGGAGTAGTTGTTTTGCAACAGCTGGAGGCTCCGTTTTGGAAACAGTGGCGTACCAGACGTTTTTCATTTTTATTGGGGAGGGGGGCTGTGTAGGGGTATGTGTATATGTAGTGTTTTTTACTTTTTATTTTATTGTGTGTTAGTGTAGTGTTTTTAGGGTACAGTCACATGGGCGGGGGTTCACAGTAGTTTCTCGCTGGCAGTTTGAGCTGCGGCAGAAAATTTGCCGCAGCTCAAACTTGCAGCCGGATACTTGCTGTAATCCTCCGCCTATGTGAGTGTACCCTGTACGTTCACATTGGGGGGGGGGGAAGAAACATCCAGCTGTTGCAAAACTACAACTCCCAGCATGTACGGTCTATCAGTGCATGCTGGGAGTTGTAGTTTTGCAACAGCTGGAGGCACACTGGTTGTGAAACACCGAGTTTGGTAACAAACTTAGTGTTTTGCAACCAGTGTGCCTTCAGCTGTTGCAAAAGCTACAACTCCCAGCATGTACGGACAGCGGAAGGGCATGCTGGGTCTTGTAGTTATGCAACAGCTGGAGGCATACTACTTTGGCTGGGGATGCTGGGGATTGTAGTTATGCAACAGCTGGAGACACACTGGTTTGCTAAATAACTCAGTGTGCCTTCAGCTGTTGCAAAACTACAACTCCCAGCAGTCACCGACAGCCAACGGGCATGCTGGGAGTTGTAGTTATGCAACCAGCAGATGCACTACTACAACTCCCAGCATGCACTTTAGCTGTTTGTGCAAGCTGTAGTTACACAACAGCTGAAGGTACACTTTTCCATAGAAAAAATGTGCCTCCAGCTGTTGCAAAACTACAAGTCCCAGCATGCCCATAAGAGCATGCTGGGAGTTGTGGTGGTCTGCCTCCTGCTGTTGCATAACTACAGCTCCCAGCATGCCCTTTTTGCATGCTGGGAGCTGTTGCTAAGCAACAGCAGGAGGCTGTCACTCACCTCCAACGATCCTCGCCGCACAGGTCAGTCCCTCGTCGTCGCCGCCGCGGCCATCGCTCCTGGGGCCCCGATCCCAACATTGACGCCGGGGATCGGGGTCCCCAGCACCTGGGGTGAACGTCCCGCACCAGCTCACGTCCTCCGGAAGAGGGGCGGAGCGGGTGCGGGAGTGACACCCGCAGCAGGCGCCCTGATTGGTCGGCCAGTAATCCGGCCGACGAATCAGGGCGATCGTGAGGTGGCACCAGTGCCACCTCACCCCTGCAGGCTCTGGCTGTTCGGGGCCGTCGGAGACGGCCCCGATCAGCCAGTAATTCCGGGTCACCGGGTCACTGGAGACCCGATTGACCCGGAATCTGCCGCAGATCGCTGGACTGAATTGTCCAGCGATCTGCGGCCATCGCCGACATGGGGGGCATAATGACCCCCCTGGGCGATATGCCCCGATGCCTGCTGAACGATTTCAGCAGGCATCGGGCACCGGCTCCCCTCCAGCTAGTGGCGGGGGGCCGGGATTTGACAGGACGTACTCAAACGTCCTGAGTCCTTAAGGACTCGGAAAAGGGGCCGTTTGAGTACGTCCTGCGTCCTTAAGGGGTTAAAGCTTCTTTCTTTAACAATAGAATTTGTTGATACATATATATTATAATTTTGATATATTGACTATCATTTGGTTGAACAATGCAATTTTGCATGTTTTTTCCCCCCTTTGGTTACATACTTATGTAGTAATTAGTTAGTCACTCTAATATCTCACTTTGTACTCACTGATAATATTTGTGAAATTGAGTTTAGTTTAGTTTCAAGTATTTTGTGTACAAAGTACATGTTGTTTAAACATTAAGCTCCTTAATTCTTCACATTGATACTACAGTAATTTACATTTCTGTTTCACACAATATACTAAGTGTTTAGATATAAAACCTATAGTCACTGTACAATTAGATCACTATTACTAGCACCCCTGGCTCTGTAATTTCTGCAATGTGTGTTTGATGGAATCATTGCTTTGGGCAGAGTATCTGTTGTAAACAGAGATTTTCCTGGCAAATGAAAAGACATTAGTATCCTGCTTCTAAAACCTTTTTTTTATTGCTCCATTATTAACAAGTTCATTCCTGAGTACAAGTGATGCTGTTTGTTTGAATCTTAACAACCTAAAAAAGTACATCACTATAGGACAATTTCGTATTAAAAAATATAATTTTTATTAGAACAATCTGTAATCTAATTTACACTCTTGCTCAAAATTTACAAAAGTTGTGCATGTCCTTTGATAAATTTTTCCCAAATATAGAAACACGCCCCCCCCCCCCTCGATCTACCTTGCACGCCTTCTCTACCGCACACTTAACAGAGTTGCACATGCATTTTCCCACGGTACACTGCTCCCATAGCTAGAAGTGCAAGAGTAGCAGTGTGCGCCGAACAAAACTCTGCACAATAGTAAAATCATAAATCTTTATAAAGTACACAGAATGTCTGGTTTAAAAAATATGTAATTTTGCTGGGAAATCTGTTCCCTTACCTCTATATCAGTGTTTACCAATGAGAATGCCACCAAGTGTTGCAAAACTTTGCATGCTGGAAGTTGCAGTTTTGCAAAAGCTGGAGGCACCCTGGTTGGTAAACACTGTGTATATGTACCAGAGGTGAGTGTGTGATCATGTACATGTAGCAGAAATTAGTGTGCAACATGTGTATGGAACAGAGCTGAATGTGTGATTATGTGTAAGCATGACCACACACACACTCACCCCTGCTACATACACCTGATCACACACTCAGCTCTGCTGCATACACAATCACACACTAAGTTCTGCTGCATACACACAATCTCACAGTCAGCTCGGCTGCATACACATGATCACATATGTACATAGACCTAACAGTCATACCTCCTTTTCCCTCCCTGCACATACAGTGGTATTCTTAGGGCTCGTTCACATGTCGTCTGCATCCGTTAATAAATGCCCATTCTGTAATCCGTTCGATAATTTTGCGGGTTGCAAACAGCTGTAACATAATCCCATTGATGTCAATGGGATTTTTTTTACAATCCTTTATCTTCCGTTTGCTTCCTATTTAGTTTTTTTTACGGGAGAAGAGACGGTGCATGCATGCACGGAATAACGGAAAAGAAACGGATATTTTAATAATATCCATTTCGGAACTGTTATTACTTCTGAGCATGCTCAGAAGAGGTGACATCAGCAGACTCCTGCAGTGCTGAGGGACTACTACTACTCCCATCATGAAACAGACTCATTTCCTTGATGGAAGTAGTAGTTCCTCTAGCTGCGGGTGGCTGAGGAGGCTAAATTAGTGTTTGTACTACTACACTCATCATGGAACAGAGTCTGTTCCATGTTGGGGGTAGTAGTACAGGGTATAAGGGAGTGATCACACTGGGTCTCACTTCTGAGATCTGATGCGGTCAACAATCATAAAGCAGGGGAGCAGGCAGCATGCTGTGCTCCCCTGTGATGTATATACTACTATGTAAACTTTCATTTTGAAATCCCCCGCCGGGAGCCCTGAATGTCCGGCACTGAGGAGCCATTCAGGGCTCCCGGTGGGGTTTTTAAACTAATACTTTGTCCCCCTAATGTATGCTCCCATGCATATTTATAATAATTAATTGGCCCCAGTATGTTTATAATAATTAATTGGCCCCAGTGTGTTTATAATAATTCATTGGCCCCAGTGTTTTTATAATAATTAATTGGCCCCAGTGTGTTTATAATAATTCATTCGCCCCAATGTGTTGACAATAATTAATTTGCCTGAGTGTGCTTCTAATAATTAATTCGCCCCAGTGTACTTATCCTTATCCCCCCCCCCCCCCAATGTCCTTATTTCCCCTCTCGCTGCCTGCTCCTCATCTTCTTGGAGCAGGGCAGCGACAGGACATGTTGGGAACTGGCGGCGGTGAATGAATGACGCTGACATATCCCGCATTTAGGCTCCATTCATTCATTCACCACCGCCGTTGTCTGACATGTCCTCGCTGCTGCCCTGCAATCATCGCACCGCCGGGACATGTCTATTTTTCTCTGCTGCTCATCTCCGTACCTGACGGATAAGCACATTGGGGCCAATTAATTATTATAAACACATTGGGGGCAATTAATTATTATAAACACACTGGGGCCAATGAATTATTATAAACACACTGGGGTCAATTAATTATTATAAACACACTGGGGCCAATGAATTATTATAAACACACTGGGGCCAATGAATTATTATAATCACACTGGGGCCAATGAATTATTATAAATATGCATGGGAGCATACATTTGGGGGACAAAGTAGTAGTTTAAAAACCTCACTGGGAGCCTCGAATGGCTCCTCGGTATCGGCCATTCAGGGCTCTGGCGGGGGATTTCAAAATTAAAGTTTACATAGTAGTATGACCATCACAGGGGAGCACAGCATGCTGCCTGCTCCCCTGCTTTATAACTGCTGATCGCATTGGGTTTCAGAAGTGAGACCCGCCGGTGCGATCAATCCCTTACCCCCTGTATTACTACCCCCAACATGGAACAGACTCTTTTCCATGATGGGGGTAGTAGTACCAACACTAATGTAGCCTCCCCAGCCACCTGCAGACTCCTACAGCCAGGGAACTACTACTCCCATCATGGAAAGGCGTCTGTTCCATGATGAGAGTAGTAGTTGTCTGTAGCTCCGCCCCTAATGATGTAATCCCTAGGAGGCGGAGCTACACCGACCTGCCCGGGACTCGAGGGAAGTAAGCGGACTTCGTCTTCTGTATACACTATATACAGCTATCTATAGATAGCTGTATATAGTGTATACCGCCCAAAGGGTTACCCTACACTGTCCAGCAGTGTAAGTTAACTCTTTCTTTGCTGGGCTTGCACATAGCACAAAGCTCAGCAAGGGGTTAAGTGAGCCAGCAATGTGTATACTGTATACACATTGCAGGCTCACTGTAAGTTCTGGCTGGGCAGTAGATATAAGATGTCCTAACCTATATAAGTAGTAGTTAGCTACACCCGGGCCATTTCTTTTCTAGCAGCCTCTGTAGTCTGCGGGGGGGGGGGGGGGTGCGGCCCATAGACTGGTTCCCCCCCTGTGGGCATTGGTGTCGCGGTGGTGGTGGTCGCCGCCCGGTGCTGCGCCATTTTATGCTAGGGACGTTAGGGACCCACTCTGGATAGGTGGCCTTGACGTGGCGAGTGGGCTTGTACTTTTTGATCAAAAATGTATACTAACAACCTGTTAGTTTTTGATATTATGCTGAGAAGCAATCAGATCATTATACAAGATTGTAGATGTGCACCATGTCTGTTTTTCTGCCCGAATTCACACTGTGATTTCTATCCCCTCCTTTTTTTTTTTTGAACATGTGCTGCACTCTTCCCCACCCCCTCAGCCCAAACCTGTATAAGTAGTAGTTAGCTACACCCGGGCCATTTCTTTCCTAGCAGCCTCCCAGTCTGACTGGGAGAGCATGGTAAGTGAGCTATTACACCTTGTTCACACTGGTGTGGTGCTGTGCGGTGTCCGTTGCTGCCGTGGCGCCGTGTCTGCGGGGGAGGGGGGGGGTGCGGCCCATAGACTGGTTTGAGTGGCATTGGGGCCGCTCTGCTGGTGGGTCGTTCCCCCCTGTGGGCATTGGTGTCGCGGCGGTGGTGGTCGCCACCCGGTGCTGCGCCATTTTATGCTAGGGATGTTAGGGACCCACTCTGGATAGGTGGCCTTGACGTGGCGAGTGGGCTTGTACTTTTTGATCAAAAATGTATACTAACAACCTGTTAGTTTTTGATATTATGCTGAGAAGCAATCAGATCATTATACAAGATTGTAGATGTGCACCATGTCTGTTTTTCTGCCCGAATTCAGATATAAGATGTGTACCTACGGCTCAGCATCAGCTGTTCTCCCGGCTCTGTAGCCTTGAAAACAGCTGATTCTGACATTCACATCAGGAGGATCCCATCGGGTGTCATGAGGAGTGACATCCGCTGTGATCTGTCCCTTACTGCAGGTACTACTACTCCCAACATGGAGTACACTCTGCTCTATGCTGGGAGCTGTAGTACCTGCATTAATAGACATATCGCAGCGAGTGTAACTTCTGACACCTGCTGCGATCTGTCTATTAATGCAGGTACTACAGCTCCCAGCATGGAGCAGAGTGTACTCCATGTTGGGAGTAGTAGTACTTGTAGTTAAGGAAAGATCACTGCGGGTATCACTCCTGACACCCGCTGTGATCCTCCTGTATAATGTATGGATGAGGCAGCCGCTCTCCTATGGTCCCCTGCACGGCCGTATATATACACATATTCCTATTTCTCACAGAGAGCTGTGATTGGCTGGAACCATCTGGCCAATCACAGCTCTGCGGGAAATATGAATATGTGTATATATACATCAGTGAAGGCGACCATAGTAGAGCGGCAGCCGCATCTATACATTATACAAGAGGATCGCAAGGGACCCTGGCGATCTGTCAATTAGTACAGGTACTACTACTCCCATCATGGAACAGTGTGTTCCATGCTGGGAGTAGTAGTACTACCTAAAAAAAAAATTTAAAGTGAAAAACACGCACACACTAAATTTTTATTATTGTCGGCTACATTTTTGGTGCTTTACCCGCTCACATAAATTGATCCCTGTTTAAAAATTAATTAACATTTCATAATAAAAAAGATACATTTCATTAGATACAATTTTTTCCATCACTACTGTATCTTTTTTATTATTTTTTTTTTATAGTACCCTACGAAATTTTACTAAAAAAGGTATCTCCATGATTGTTTAGGATCGCTAAAGTCCAAAAAAAGAATAAAAAGATTTACCCGAATGTACCCGAATACCAAATATATCCGAAAGAAAATAAAAACCCGAATACCAAATGTATCCAAAAAATCAAACCGAACACCCGAATACCGAATTTATCCGAAAAATCAAAACCGAAAATATTACCGAACCGAAAATTTTATCCAAAACGAGAAAACGAAACGAAACTAAACGAAATTTTTTCTTGTGCACAAGTCTAGTACATAAGTATAAAGTGACAGAGCTGAAACCAAAGAATGGGTCCATAAACTATGGAACGTACACTGTAAGGAACTGTATGCGTATTACCCTGTAGGGAAATGTAAGTATGTCACACTGTAGGTAATCGTACATATGTCACACTGTATGGTACCGTATCGTATGTATGTCACTCTGCAGGAATTGTATGCATAGTACCTAGAGATGAGCGAATTGAACTTGATGAACCCGAATTCGTTACGAATTTCATGAAAAATTCGATTTGCAACGAATACGAATATCGCCGCGATTCTATCGCACAAATCGCTTCATTAAACTCCATTTTACAGCGTTCCAGGCTATTGTAGAGCTAAGATGGCGGATCCACATGTGAGTACATGGGGCAGGGGATTATGGGAGGGCGGGAAACAGCGGCGGAAATGAAGGTAGGCGGGCTGACCCTGAACCACATGTGAGATGCAGCCTATCAGTGTTCACTGACCCCTGTGATGTCACAGCCCCTATATAATCGGCGGCCATCTTGCCTCACTTCATTTCATCTATGCACTCAGATGGAGAGGACGGGACTGCGTGTGTGTAAATAGCTCATACCACAGCGTTACACTGCAACTGCTAGTCACATCAGCATTAGGGAAAGGCAGGAGGGCAGAGTGCTGTGCTGTTACTCTGAGAAGGATCATTGATAGCTAAACCTCCTATTCACGTTATTGAGCATTGCAGCAGAGAGGGGCAGATAGCTGTCAGCTGCCTCATACAGATCTCCAAGCTGCCTGAACTTTCTGAAGCATCTTATCTCCTCATTTTTCAGCTCTATTGAGTTTTTTTTCTCCACAAATCTTCTGCTGCTCAGAATTGTGTGACAGAGTGCAATTTAGGGTTTAATCCCTGGATTTTTTTTTAGTGGTGCTGCACTGTTGGGTCCTGCTCCTGTTCAGAAATAAGTCATATTAGTGTGGACTTTAGTGCCTTTTTACCATTTTTCACCTGTTACTCTGTCTCTGTGCTAAATTCAGTGTTATACCACACGTTATACACCTGCCGGTGTATTAAAGAAAAACATTTTTTTCCTGTGTACAAATACGCTTTTTCAGTGGCCTTATCATTGCAAAGGGCCTAAATACAAGCAAATAGCGTACCATATACCACCTTTTTTCTGTCTCTGTGCTAAATTCAGTGTTATACCACACGTTATATACCTGCCGGTGTAATAAAGAAAAAAAAGTTTTTCCTGAGTAAAAATACGCTTAACAGTGGCCTTATCATTGCAAAGGGCCTAAATACAAGCAAATAGCGTACCATATACCACCTTTTTTTCTGTCTCTGTGCTAAATTCAGTGGTATACCACACGTTATACACCTGCCGGTGTATTAAAGAAAAAAACGTTTTTCCTGAGTACAAATACGCTTTTTCAGTGGCATAATCATTGAAAAGGGCCTACATACAAGCAAATAGCTTACCATTTACCACCTTTTTTTCTGTCTCTGTGCTAAATTCAGTGTTATACCACACGTTATGTACCTGCCAGTGTATTAAAGGGAAAAAAAAGGGTTTCCTGCTTAAAAATACGCCTAACAGTGGCCTTATCATTGCAAAGGGCCTACATACAAGCAAATAGCGTACTATTTAGTACCTGTATTTCTGTTTTATACCACACATTATACACCTGCCGGTGTATTAAAAAAAAACAGGTTTTCCTGCGTAAAAATACGCTTTTTCAGTGGCCTTATCATTGCAAAGGGCCTAAATTCAAGCAAATAGTGTACCATATACCACCTTTTTTTCTGTCTCTGTGCTAAATTAAGTGTTATACCACACGTTATACACCTGCCGGTGTATAAAAGAAAAAAAAAGTTTTTCCTGTGTACAAATACGCTTAACAGTGCGCTCATCATTGCAAAGGGCATACATACAACCAAGTAGTGTACTATTTAGTACCTGTATTTCTGTCTCGGTGCTAAATTCAGTGCTATTCCACACATTAGTATACACTGGCTGGTGTATACAACAAAAAAATATTTTTTTTCTGCGCATAAATACGCTTAACAGTGCACTCATCATTGCAAAGGGCATATATACGACAAAGGAGTGTACTATTTAGTAACTGTTATTCTGTCTAGGGCCTATATACTTTGAAAGGACAGCCGTAAGTAATCGCCTGCTGCTGTTCTATACCCTCATAAACGCACTATGTATGTCAGGCAGGGAAGTGCCAGGACGTGCACAGAGAAGGGGCAGAGGCCTACATACGTCAGGCAGAGTTGGCAGCAGACTTGGGGCGAGTGGCAGCAGGAGTCGCAGCAATAGGCCTGAGCTCCCGTTAACACCCAGTGGTCGTGTTGTCGACCCATCTCTCCTCGTCAATTGGTTTGCACACTCATCCCCATCATCACAAGCGATATCTGACAACCCTCAGTTTGCATGGCCCGGAAGCAGGCCCTGTAATACCATTGCCTTTGTCCTATGCTGTTCCCTCTCCCAAAGAAGTATCTCATGCTTTGGGTTCAGCTCCCCTATTTAGCGAGGACGATGTAATAGAGGACAGTAAGCATCTAATGGGCAGCCAAGAATGTGAGGACACAAGCGTCCACTGTTGTGGAACACGAGGAGGACATCAGTGACGTGCACACATCTTTTGATGATGATGAAGCCGATCACAATTGGGAGCTGGGTGCAGAAGCCGGGGCTTCATCATCATCAGGAGAAGAGATTTACTCTTTGTCTATGAGGCAGCAAGGCGGTAGCACGGTTGGCAATCAGTGTGGTGGTGGCAGTAGTGGGAATTCAGGAGCCAAACGTGCCAGGGGGAGACCACCTGCTTCGCGGTAAGCTATCATTCAGGGAGGTAGTGGAACAGGGGTTCCTGGAGACGGCACCAATAGCAGTGAAATAGTGCGAACTACGGGTGGGAAAATCAGCTACTCTGCGGTGTGGTTGTTCTTCATAAAGATTCCGGAGGACCTTAGCGTAGTCACATGCAAAACCTGTGGGCAGAAAGTGAAGCGTGGCCAGGGTCCCAATCTCGGCACCACGGCCCTGCGTCAACACATGATTCGCCACCATAAAGCGGCCTGGGATAACCGTGGCTCCGAGGTAGTGGTGCAGCCTGCCGCATCACCCAGTGGCCATCCGCTCCCTCTGTCATCCAGCCAAAGGCTCCACCACCTCAGCCGAAGGGAGCATTGTGTCAAACCATCCTTCTTGCGCTCCTGCTTCCTCCGCTCGTAGTCAGCCATTCCGCCAACAATCGATCAGCGAAGCCACGTCCAAGAGACAACAGTATGCGCCCACTCATCCAACGGCGCAGAAGTTGAATGTGCTCCTGTCCAAGTTGCTGGTGTTGCAGTCCCTTCCTTTCCAACTGGTGGACTCTGCAGCTTTCAGGGAATTGATGGCTTGTGCCGAGCCGAGGTGGAGAGTCCCAAGCCGTCATTTCTTTGCGAAGAAGGCAGTACCAGCCCTACATAAGTTTGTACAAGAGAAGGTGAGCCAGTCCTTGAGCCTGTTGGTGTGTTCAAAAGTGCACGGCAGTGCCGACGTGTGGAGCTGTAACTACGGGCAGGGACAATACATGTCCTTTACGGCCCACTGGGTAAATGTTGTTCCTGCACAGCCACAGCAGCAACTTGGACAGGTCACACCGCTTCCTCCTCCACGCTCTCGCTCCCAGGCAGTTGGTCCTTTTACAGTGTGCACCTCCTCCTCCCCCGTGTCCTCGGCCTCCACTGCACATCCAAATCTCGGTGGCCCTTCATCGTACCACGTGTGTAGGGCACAGCGGTGTCAAGCCGTCCTTCACATGGTTTGCCTTGGCGAACGGAGTCACACACGGGAGGAACTGCTGAAGTTCATTAGGGAAGAAATCCGAGTATGGCTTACTCCACAAAATCTGGAAATGGGAACCATGGTGACCGACAATGGGAAGAACATTGTGGCCGCGCTGCGACAAGGAAGTGTGAACCATTCGCCCTGCATGGCACACGTGTTGAATCTGGTTGTCAAGAAGTTCATCAAGTCTTCACCCCATTTGCAAGACGTCCTGACAATGGCAAGGAAACTGTGCATGCACTTCAGCCACTCGTACACCGCCAAGCACACTTTGCTTGAGCTGCAGCGTCAGAACGGTATCCCACAACATAGTCTCATTTGTGACGTTGCCACACGTTGGAATTCCACCCTCCATATGTTGGACAGACTATACGAACAAAGAAAAGCCATCACAGATTTTTTGATGATACAAGAAGATAGGAGTACTCCCCTGTGTAACTTCAATGTGAATGAGTGGCAGCTCATACGTGACACCTGCCGTTTGCTGAGGCCCTTTGAGGAAGCCACATTTTTTGTTAGTCGCTCAAATTACGCCATGAACGACGTAATTCCACTCCTACATTTACTCCAAAAAATGATTGAAAACATGGCTGGTCACGGCAATGGAGATGTTGCGCCTACATCAGAAGGCTACATGAGTCCTGTGGGGGATGAACTGGAGGAGGATGATGAGGGGCAGAGTGGAGCACAGTTTACGGTGGATGAGATGGCCGGTGTTTCTGGTCATTGGACAGGAGAGGAGGAGCAGGAGCAGCCAGAGGAGCTAGAGGGTTATTACGAGGGAGGCAAGACAGAGGACCCAGACACACCGTGGCAGTATGCAATGGAGATGGAGGCAGGTAGTCCCAGTGAGTCACTGTCACAAATGGCACGATGCATGCTGAGTTGCTTGCGTAGTGACCCCCGAATTGTCAAAATTCGTCAGCACGATGACTTCTGGATCTCCACCTTATTAGACCCTCGCTACCGGCCCAGAATGGGGGCCTTTTTTACACCCACTGAGAGGGAGGACAAACTGACCTACTTCAGGGAGCTTCTACGTAGTTGGTTGGCCGATGCCTATCGGCCACCTGGTCCATCCACTCGCAGGTCTGACTCGGGGGGCCCTCTGCGCTCACCTTCCACTGCCACGGCTGCTGGGGAGGGGAGGGGTGGCAGGAGCAGTACCGGCTCAATCAGCAGCAGCCTGAGTCTACAGTCGCTGATGAGTAGCTTCCTTCAGCCGCATAGTGAAGCTACTCATGAGCAGCAGGTGGACATGGAGCAGGACCTGAACCAGCAGGTGATGGCTTACCTCAACATGACCCGGCCAACAACCGTTGAAGATCCGCTGGACTTCTGGGCAGCCAAACTCGATTTATGGCCGCAACTAGCAGAGTTTGCCCTGGAAAAGCTGTCTTGCCCGGCCAGTAGTGTGCCATCAGAGCGGGTTTTTAGTGCGGCCGGGGCCATAGTCACCCCAAGGCGAACTCGTCTGTCCACTAAAAATGTGGAGAGACTGACGTTTGTCAAGATGAATCAGGGATGGATCAGCCAGGATTTCCAGCCACCAATGACAGATGGGTCTGAGTAGATTGACCATGCTCCTACAACAAAATTTTCTCTATTGTGGTTGGTTATGAAACCCTCTGGGGCAGACCTGGGGATTGTACGGCCCGCTTGACACATACGGCCCTTTGATTGGGTCTGACCGGCCCACGCTGATTGGGGGACAACTGTGCTGCCTAATCTGGGGGACATCTATGCTGTCTAATCTGGGGGACAAGTATGCTCCTAATCTGGGGGACAACTATGCTCCTAATCTGGGTGACATCTATGCTGCCTAATCTGGGGGACAAGTATGCTCCTAATCTGGGGGACATCTGTGCTGCCTACTCTGGGGGACATCTATGCTGCCTAATCTGGGTGACATCTATGCTGCCTAATCTGGGGGACAACTATGGTCCTAATCTGGGGGACATCTATGCTGCCTAATCTGGGGGACAACTATGCTCCTAATATGGGGAAAACTGAAGCTTCTGGCCTTGGGCCTATAATTTTTTGAAGTTTAGCAGTAGCTAAATACATGCTTAATGCAAATGTCAACATTGATCTTTTAATGTAAGGGGTTATGAAACCCTCTTGGATATTGCGAATGACTGCTCCAGACTCATTCTGTGTCTTTCACAAACTACTTGCCTCCCTGGTTCCTCAGGCCTTGAGCCTATAATTTTTTGAAGTTTAGCAGTAGCTAAATACATGCTTAATGCAAATGTAAACATTGATCTTTAAATGTAAGGGGTTATGAAAACCTCTTGGGTACTGCAAATGCATGCTCCAGACTCATTCTGTGTCTTTCAGGAACTACTTGCCTCCCTGGTGCCTCTGGCCTTGGGCCTTAAATTTTTGGATGTTTAGCAGTAGCTAAATACATGCTTAATGCAAATTTCAACAATGATCGTTAAATTCTCGGCGCTCTGCCAGGGCCTTCTCCTAACCCGCCTGGGCCAATCCGAGGACCTCACTAACCAACTCACTAACTAATCCAATCGCTTATAGCGACGGGCGGTGTGTACAAAGAGCAGGGACTTAATAAACACCAGCTTATGACCCTCACTCACTGGTAATTCCTCGTTTTAAAATTAAATAATTGCAATCACAGATCCCTATCACGAACTGGTTTCAGCGTGCAACACGCACCTGTCCTTGAAAGAAAGAGAGACGCTAATCCGTTCAGTGGAGCGCTAGTGCGGCCCAGGACATCTGAGGCCATGACACACCTGTTATTGCTCGATCTCGCAATTGATCGGGCAAGGTAAGGGGTTATTAAAGCCTCTTGGGTACTGCTGAGGCCTACTCCTGACTGCTCCTGGTGCAATGTATGGGGTAATTAAACACTCTTGGGTAGTGTTCTTGTTAAATTTACTGGTAATTTTATTAGTAATAAAATTGAATTTTGCAGAATGCTAACCGTTACACAACGGAACGCTTGTTGTGTTTGATTTTTTAATGAAAAAAATAATAATAAATAGATGGAGAGGGATTATCTCTGCTTAATCATTTTTGGCGAATAGAATCCTTTTGCCATCTGATTTTTTGGAGACAGATGCACTTACACACATGTAATAATTTTTTTAACCAAATTTCAAACATTGTGTGGTTTATTACTTTTGAGAAGAATGTCTGTGGGTGGTCCACCATCCTGCATTATAGAGTCTTCTGAACTGTTGTATATGCGCTTGTTTTTTAAAAAAAAAAAAGGTATTTTGTCCAACAATTTCGATAAAATTTTGCGTTTTTTTGGGGTGGATTGTGAAGCCCGGGTGACGGGTGTGTAGTGTGTACTCGTGCATCAGTCAACTCCAGTCTGTGTCCGTTAGGCAATATATGGGTTACTGATGCAGCAGAGGTGAGGCCTTGGTCTTGGAATTTCAATTATTTAAAAAAATTTAACATATTGTGTGGTTTATTATATTATAGAAGAATGTCTTTGGGTTGTCCACCATCCTGCATTATAGAGTCTTCTGAACTGCTGTATATGCGCTTGTTTTAACAAAAAGGTATTTTGTCAGATAATTAAAAAAAAAAATTGCTGTTTTTTTGGGGTGGATTGTGAAGCCCGGGTGACGGGTGTGTAGTGTGTACTCGTGCATCATTCAACTCGAGTCTGTGTCCGTTAGGCAATATATGGATTACTGATGCAGCAGAGGTGGGGCCTTGGTCTTGGAATTTCAATTACCGTATTTATCGGCGTATAACACGCACTGGCGTATAACACGCACCCCCATTTTAATAGGGAAATTTAAGTTAAAAAAAAAAATACATATAAGATAAATGACAGACTAAATGCCATATCATCCCTCTAACTTTGATTTTGCCTAAACTTCAGTTTGGTCCCCCCTTCCAGTGCCACATCATTCCTCCCCTTTTATCAGCCCGTGTGCCACATTTACAACCCCCCCCCTTACCCTCTCATCATTCCCCACTGTCTTATCATTCCCCCACCCCTCTCTTATCATGCCCCCTCTCATCATGCCCCCTTCTCACCATGCCTCCTCTCATCATGCCCCATTCTCACCATGCCCCCTCTCATCATACCCTCTTCTCACCATGCCCTCTTCTCATCATGCCCTCTTCTCACCATGCCCCCTCTCATCATGCCCCCTTCTCATCATGCCCCCTTCTCACCATGCCCCCTCTCACCATGCCCCCTCTCATCATGCCCCCCTCTCACCATGCCCTCTCTCACCATGCCCCCTCTCATCATGCCCCCTCTCATCTTGCCCCCTTCTCACCATGCCCCCTCTCACCATGCCCCCTCTCATCATGCCCCCTTCTCACCATGCCCCCTCTCATCTTGCCCCTTTCTCATCATGCCCCCTCTCATCTTGCCCCCCTCACATCATGCCCCCCTCACATCATGCCCCCTTTTCATCATCCCCTTTCCCTCCGTCTTTGATATATCCATTTTTCCCATCTTCCTTACTTAGCCGTGCTCGGCAGGCAAGGTCCGGTGTCGGGTCTTGCGGGCTGCGGTCAGTGAAGCTGGATGAGTGACGTCCTCTGCCGGCTGCATAGCATCAGGGACGTCACTCATCATTCGCTGCATCCGCCGCTGGTCAGTGTGGTCGCCGCTGGCAGCCCAACCGCAGCCACCTTAGAATAGTCACAGCGGCAGCAGCATTGAATGAGGGACGTCCCTGATCTTGTGCAGCGGAGCTAGCAGAGGACATCACTCATCCGGCAGACACTGGACCTGGCCTGGCGAGCGCGGCTAGGTAACGAAGATGGAAAAAAAAGCAATACAATAAAAAGCAGAGGGGAAAAGAAGGAAAATGTAAAAAAAAACAAAGGGGGAGCCGTGCGCTGGTCACTGATTTAAAGTGGCCGCGGCCAGGCTGCTAATCCTTAACAAGCAGCCGCTGCTGCGGCCACTTTAAATCAGTTACAAAAAGATTTATCGGTGTATAACATGCAGGCAGACTTTTTGCCTTGAATTAAAGTTTTAAAAGTGCGTGTTATACGCCGATAAATACGGTATTTAAAAAAAATTTACATATTGTGTGGTTCATTATATTATAGAAGAATGTCTTTGGGTGGTCCACCATCCTGCATTATAGAGTCTTCTGAACTGCTGTATATGCGCTTTTTTTTAAAAAAAAAAAAAAAGGTATTTTGTCAGACAATTTCAATAAAATTTTGCGTTTTTTGGGGTGGATTGTGAAGCCCGGGTGATGGGTGTGTAGTGTGTACTCGTGCATCAGTCAACTACAGTCTGTGTCCGATAGGCAATATATGGGTTACTGATGCAGAAGAGGTGGGGCCTTGGTCTTGGAATTTCAATTATTTAAATTTTTTTTACATATTGTGTGGTTTATTATATTATAGAAGAATGTCTTTGGGTGGTCCACCATCCTGCAATATAGAGTCTTCTGAACTGCTGTATATGTGCTTGTTTTAACAAAAAGGTATTTTGTCAGACAATTTAAAAAAAAATTGCGTTTTTTTGGGGTGGATTGTGAAGCCCGGGTGTGTACTCGTGCATCAGCCAACTCCAGGCTGTGTCTTTCAGGCAATCTATGGGTTACTGATGCAGCTGAGGTGGGGCCTGGGTCTAGGAATTTATATATATATTTTTTTTAAATTCAACAATTGTGTGGTTCATTATTTTTGAGAAGAAAGTCTTTGGGTGTTCCACCATCCTGCCTTATAGAGTCTTCTGAAATGTTGGATATGCGCTTGTGCTTACACAAAGTTGTAAATTAAAAAAAAAATAATTATACAATTTTGTTGATTTTGGGGCACATTGTGAAGACCTGTGTGTACTGGTGCTGTGTCCTTCAGGCAATAAATGCGTTCCTGATGCTGCAGAGGTGGGGCCTGGGTCTGGGAATTTAAAATATTTTGATTGCAGGTGCTACAAAAAAAGATGGACACACCCTAATCCGTTCAGCGGAGCGCGCCTGCGGCCCCAGGCATCTGAGGGCATAACACACCTGTTATTGCTCGATCTCAGGAGAAGGGGGTTTATCATCGGGAGAAGAGAGTTGCAGGTTGCCCTTGAGTCAGCAAGGCGGTAGCACGGTTGGCAGTCAGCGTGGTGTGGCAGTAGTGGAAATTCTGGAGCCAAACGTGCCCGTTGGAGACCACCTGCTTCGCGGCAGCTTACCTTTCCGGGAGTTAGCGGGTTACCAGCACCGGTCGATGAAAGATAGAGACACGCTAATCCGTTTAGTGGAGCGCGCCTGCGGCCCCGGAAATCAGAGGGCATAACACACCTGGTATTGCTCGATCTCGCAATTGATCGTGCAAAGGTAGGGGGTTATTAAAGCCTCTTGGGTACTGCTGAGGCCTACTCCTGACTGCCCCTGGTGTAATGTATGGGGTAATTAAACACTCTTGGGTAGTGTTTTTTTTATTTTTATTTTTTATTTTTTATTTATCAGTAATAAAATTGAATTTTACAGAATGCTAATCGTTGCACAACGGAACGCTTGTTGCGTGTGATTTTTTTATGAAAAAAAAATAAAAATAAAAATAAGGACAGGGATAAACTCTGCTTCATCATTTTGGGCGAAAAAAGTCCTTTGGTGATCTGATCTTTTGGAGACAGATGCGCTTACACACATTGAATTCATTTTTGTAAAAAAAAAATCAAACATTGTGTGGTTTATTATTTTTGAGAAGAATGTCTTTGGGTGGTCCACCTTCCTGCATTATAGAGTCTTGTGAACTGTTGGATATGCGCTTGTTCTTACACAAAGGTATTTCTTTAAAAAACTTTCTAAAATGTTGTTGTTTTTTGGAGGGGATTGTGAAGCCCGGGTGTGTACTGGTTCATCAGCCAACTCCAGGCTGTGTCCTTCAGGCAATATATGGGTTCCTGATGCCGCAGAGGTGGGGCCTGGGTTTGGAAATGTAAAATTTTTGGATAGCGGGTGCTACCAATGAGAAATCTTTGACAAAAATTTCATATATTGTGTTGTTTTTTTGGGGGGGGGGATTGTGAAGCCCTGGTGTGTACTCTTGCATCAGCCAACTCCAGGCTGTGTCCTTCAGGCAATATATGGGTTCCTGATGCCGCAGAGGTGGGGCCTGGGTCTGGAAATTTAAAATTTTTGGATAGCGGGTGCTACCAATGAGAAATCTTTGACAAAAATTTCATATATTGTGTTGTTTTTTTTGGGGGGGGGGGGATTGTGAAGCCCTGGTGTGTACTCTTGCATCAGCCAACTCCAGGCTGTGTCATGCAGGCAATATATGGGTTACTGATGCCGCAGGGGTGGGGCCTGGTTCTGGAAATTTCAATTTTTTGGATAGCGGGTGCTACCAATGAGAAATCTTTGACAAAAATGTCATATATTGGGGTGCTTTCACACGCTCTTTGTTTTTGCGGGTTTTCCGCAGCGTATTTGAAAGGGGCGGGCTCTTCTCGGCTGTCCATAGCAGATTGTCCACGGTGGATTTTACGCTGCGGAAAATCCACCGCAGTCCCTACTGACTTCAATGGGGCTTGCGGCAGATTTTCCACAGCGTAAATTCCGCCGCGGACAATCTGCTACGGACAGCCGAGAAGAGCCCGCCCCTTTCAAATATGCTGCGGAAAACCCGCAAAAACAAAGAGCGTGTTATGTTGGTTTTTAGGGGGGGATTGTGAAGCCCTGGTGTGTACTCTTGCATCAGCCAACTCCAGGCTGTGTCAAGCAGGCAATATATGGGTTACTGATGCCACAGGGGTGGGGCCTGGTTCTGGAAAATTCTAATTTTTTGATAGCGGGTGCTACCAATGAGAAATCTTTGACAAAAATGTCTCATTGTGTTGATTTTGGAGGGGGGATTGTGAAGCCCTGGTGTGTACTCTTGCATCAGCCAACTCCAGGCTGTGTCCTACAGGCAATATATGGGTTACTGATGCCGCAGAGGTGGGGCCTGGGTCTGGAAATTTCTAATTTTTGGATAGCGGGTGCTACCAATGAGAAATCTTTGTCAAAAATGTTATATATTGTGTTGCTTTTTTGGGGGGGGGGATTGTGAAGCCCTGGTGTGTAGTGTACTAGTGCATCAGCCAACTCCACGCTGTGCCATTCAGCCACTAAATGGTCTCCTCTTGCTGCCAACATGTCCACGCTATGTCATTCAGTCACTATATGGTCTCCTGACACTGATGCCACCACCAGGCTCTGTCATTGTGCTGCTGTGCGGCAGTGATTCTAAGAGCGATGCCGGTAATCTGCATGCTATTCTTAATAACAGTATTATTTCACTACCCCAGCACACTCCATATGCGTTTTAGGACTGAGCAAAGTGAAGTAATGTAAATACCGTATAAAATAAGCGATCTGCCTCTAACAGGGGCGTATGTAACGTACAAAAAAAAGGATTGATGATACAGTCTGCCCCAAATGAGAATGTTTGTAATGTACAAAGAAATGACAACAATATGAAGGCTCGAGGATTGTCGGGCAGCCTCTCTCTCACGGGAGCATGTGATGTACAAAAGGCATGTAAGTGATGACTTAAAGGGGTATTCCAGGCAAAACCTTTTTTATATATTTATATCAACTGGCTCCGGAAAGTTAAACAGATTTGTAAATTACTTCTATTAAAAAATCTTAATCCTTCCAATAGTCATTAGCTTCTGAAGTTTTCTGTCTAACTGCTCAATGATGATGTCACGTCCCGGGAGCTGTGCATGATGGGAGAATATCCCCATAGGAACTTCACAGCTCCCGGGACATGAGTCATCAGAGAGCAGTTAGACAGAAAACACGTAAGCACCGTAAAACATCTCCAGAAACATCAAGACGCTATATACGAGCTTGTAGTAATGTAGGCCCTGAACAACATTAATGTTGAACATAACAGCTAATTAACCACCAATACACAGTATATATAAGCCACAGTAACAAACAAAATTACCAGCAGTAGCCACATAGGCCCATATGTCAGCTAAAATAATGTTAAATGCCCAGTATATCTGCTACAGTAACATGAGCTCCAAGTAACATTAATGTACTGTATATGAGTTATTAACACTACCACATAGCATATAGTTACTAGTCATGTAATGCAAATTATCAGCTACAGTAACATAAGCACCGTATGACCACTATAGGGACAAAATGCACCACATCACAGCTATGGTATGTAACACAGTATCGGCTATATTAACACAAAGCCCAGTATGTCAACTATACCAAAACGAGCGCAGTACATACGCTATGGTATTGTCAAGGTGACCAAAATGATTTTAATGAAATTAATACTGATATATTTATATGTCATTTCTAATGCTGAAGGAAAAAGATATTTGTTGAACTATGCACCACTTTCCTGAGTTTGCAAACTGCTAGTGACTGAATAACCTTGGATCAACGCCAGAAAGCCCAAGATGTAAGTCAAAACATTTGCGGAAGATGCAGATCGTATAAGAAGGGCAAAGAACTGGAATTTTTCAGTATTAGAGTGAGAGGGCTGCATAAATGAACTTTGGCCAAGAAAGAAATTAATGGACACTAGATATATACGGACACAGTAATCGAACAACCAATCAAATTGTAATACGCTAATTGTGATGTCATAACTAACCTCCTTCTTTGCACAATGTAAAAACCAAATTTACTTCCTGTAATAAACAGAACTCCCTGGGGTACCGAGGAGGGAACTCATACCAAACTGGCCTGGTGTGAATTTTCTTATGTCGATGCTCGGGAATTAGTACAGCGGTAGTAATTCACAGATTGAGGCCACTAATTAAGGCATCCTTAACAGTATCAATGCATGGTACTGCATATAGATACAATCACGTCAATCACGGTATCAGCTCAGGTAACGTATGTCATGGGAACTAATGTAGCATAAATGTCAGACACGTATGAACCATGTGACAGCTCCAGAAAGGTATACATAATTTTATTGCTAATGTGCCTGTTATAGGAATATTTGTGTAGTGTGAACGTTAGGGGGTAAAATGACTCTTGTTCAATGAGAAACAAAAGAGTAACATGACAGCGCTGAACATGAAAAAACTTGACCATAAGCCACGAATAAAAATACAGTAAGAAACATATGTGGGTCATATTGAAGGAAGATGTACATGTTAAACCACTAGGGAAGCATATGCACGTACACCGAGTAGGAGCCTGAGTAATGCTGTGTTGAACACAAGCGTGGTATACTGTGTGAGACATAAGCATGGAACACTATGTAGAAGGTAAGCGTGGTATACTGTGTGGGACATAAGCATAGAACACTATGTGAAAAGTAGGCATGGTATACTGTGTAGAGCATAAGCATGGAACACGATGTGGAAGGTAAGTGTGGTATACTGTTTGGATATAAGCACGGAACACTATGTGGAAGGTAAGTGCGGTATACTGTGTGGACATAAGCATGGAACACTATGTGAAAAGTAGGCATGGCATACTGTGTAGAGCATAAACACGGAACACTATGTGGAAGGTAAGTGTAGTATGCTGTGTGGACACAAGCACGGAACACTATGTGGAAGATAAGCGAGGTATGCTGTGTGGGAATGTATGGCAGTACGCAGTTTTGCTCGTTAACTGCTATTGCAACTGAGTGGAAACACAATCATGGTGCAGTTGTATAGAATGTAGCCGTGACCCAGGAAGCTAAGTGATGTCAGTACCTGGATGAAATGAATACGTGTTATCCTGTATGAACCGTATGAGTGATAAATGCAGGGAAACATAGGCGTGTATGGTAACGTAATACAGAATGCTGTAAAAAAACATGTGTGGCAGATTGTGAAATGAAAATGTGGAATACCATGTGGTAACATCAGCAAGGACATTCTATCATACCTGACCTTCAAAATGAACAACATATACAGGAGCAGTACCACAGCAGACACATTCCTGCACACATGTAACGGTACCACAGTAGATATATTCTTGTATATAGGGACAGCTTATGTAAGTTACAAAACCGGATAACCTGAACTGCACCACAAGAAATGTTTATCAATCACATTCCTGAAGAACGTTACCCCTGGCAACCTTCCGAGGCTCCCAGTGATGCCCCTCAGTAAATTGCAAGGCGGCACTCAGCAACTTCTCCTCACATACCGCTCCGCAATGTTCATATGACAGCGTGTGCGCCGTAACTAATATGCAGTGTACACCAAGCAGGACTTGTGCACAGATGCCACTCTGCAACACTCACATGCTGCATGTATGCCAGTAGCCATGGCACCGTGTAAACAAAGCGGGCTCGTGCACATATAATACCTAGCCGCATGGCTGCCTGGGCTGCCGAGCCCCCAAAGTGAACGTCCGTACCTGCTGTAGTGACAAATGTAACCATGGCGCAGGCAAGCTGCGCTCTTACCTAACCCCTGTACCTGATGGAGGGGGAATGTAGGAACCGGAAGTGACCATTGGCCTAGACAGGAAACCGATCAGAATGACGCCTTGCATGCTGCCGACAGCACCTGTGTTGATGAGGTGTATAAGGAACAGACTCCTCCCACAAATTAGGTTAACTGTTTCAGCTAACCTCCAATTATCTTTCCAGTACTTATTAGCTGCTGAATACTACAGAGAAAGTTCTTTTCTTTTTGGATTTCTTTTTTTTTCTTTCCACAGTGTTCTCTGCTGACACCTCTGTCCATATCAGGAACTGTCCAGAGTCGGAGCAAAACCCCATAGCAAACCTATGCTGCTGTGGACAGTTCCTGATACAGACAGAGGTTTTAGTAGAGAGCACTGTGGACAGAAGAAAAAAAAGAAATCCAAAAACAAAAGAACTTTCTCTGTAATATACAGCCGCTAATAAGTACTGGAAGGATAAAAAAAAATTTATAGAAGTAATTAACAAATCTGTTTAACGTTCTGGCACCAGTTGATTAAAAAAAAATAAAAAAAATATTTTCCACCGGAGTACCCCTTTAAGGGGTTAAGAGGTTCTCTTCTATGGCAGTGGGCTTTCCAAATAAAATGGCCACTATACAGAATGTATAATAAACTAATGAACCATCATACAAAATCTGGTTTGGATAAAGTAGTGGTCTTCTTAAATCATTGGGCTTTATGCCATTACTATAGTGCATGCAGCTACTTAAAGGCCATTGGGAAGGAGGGTTTTCCCACTAGTGTCTTTTATGACTTATCAATCAAAAAGTTCAATATGTGAGGGTCTGGACAAGCTCTAAATCCAAGGGTAATCAGTATATCTACACTTTATTATAATATGAGAGAAAACACACCCAAGAAGAAGGGTGTTAGACCACCGTACCTTTTAAGTGGACTGTTGAGGCTACAACCAGTCTGCAACCAACAAAAGTGAGGTGCAGAGTCTAAGGAATCCTCTTTTTTTAAACCAGGGACCACTACAAGGACATTTGGACCTAACCCATAGGCAATGGGAGGCAGCAGTTATTAGAGAACAGAGGTCAGAAGGAGCTTTGGGTTGGAAGTAGAAAATTAGCCGAGAGCAACTTTTCAGAAGGAGGAAATGTAAGCTGAGAAAATTTCAGAACAGAAATACAAGAAATACATGGAAAGTGTCCACACAAAAGACAAGGCAACAGTAAAAATTCAGGGGAGCTCAGGGTCAGAACACAGTTAAAGAACAAGACATAAAGCAGAATAGAGACAATGGGGGAGATGTATCAAATCTTGCATAAAGGTTTGATGATCAGAGTCTAGTTTTATTTTTTTAGGCCTTTTTAAAAATTGTTGGTTGCAACTACTTCACTGATCCTTTGAGAAATCTCCCCCAATAACTATATAGGCACTGAAAATCAGACAAGGGTCTAGCGGCCCTTATCAGTTTTAACTGGCTTATCATATAGCGGCCCTTATCAGTTTTTACTGGCTTTATCATGTAGTTGTGCTGGCTATTTGTGTTTTCTGTTGTATGCTACTTTGAGGGAATGGCACCCTCTCAAGCCATGCACCCCTCCCCCTTTTCCCAGGAGGGAGTTTAAATGTTTAAATTGATGGTTGATCTAGCATGTCACCCAGTCAAGAGGCTATATGCACAGCAGAGGTGAGAGTTGTGAGTATTAGACTCATAATGTATGTTAGGGACCATCCGAAAATGGCCGCCTCCACGTGGTGGATGGGGGACACGTTTTGATCAAAAAGTGCGCTGAGAGCCTTTAAAAAACGATTAAAAAAAATGTTTGATAAAATGTGCCGCTGCAATTTTTGTGTTTGTATACTTTGCATTTGCCACAGCAGCATGCATTCGTATATCATATAGTTGTGCTGGCTATTTGTGTTTTCTGTTAACTGGCTTCCAGAATTGAATTTTGTGCGACTGGACAGCAACATTTTCCCTGTGTGCTGGTGGCCTTTTACACAGAGTGATTTAATGACCAATGGTCATTATGTTGGTGTAAAAGGCTCATTGATCAGCCACCGAAGGGCAATTGCTTGTTCATTGCTGACTGAGCACTTTGATTGTGCAGGCATAATTATGTATCAGACAGGAGGCTCATATCATATGCATTTCCTTCTTTAATTTTGCCCAATAGCAGAAAGAAAATGCACCAACAATTCTTTAGAAGCAAAAAAGGGAAGTATTTTAACACTTAGCAACCATCTGCAACTCCCCCTTTACATTCCACAATCACATCCCGGACTGTCCCATAAAAGCTGCCTGCAACTCTGCCTCCCCCTCTTTCTTTCTGCTCAATAGCAGCTGATAGGATCAAGAAAAGTGTCTTCCCTCTGTTGCTTTTATATGACTAGTAGTGGCCCTGTGGGGCCTTTCTTCACATACCCCGGGGGGTTTTCCCCTACTTTACTGGGATTTCCATCCCTTTTCTATTCTGTTCTCTTTTCTCAGTGCGGCACGCCGGGGTAGATAATTTATACTCCAGCGCCAATATCCAGTGTTCCCTACGCTATCTCTCCTTGTTCTTCTTCACCTACTCCTTTCCCGGGACTCTCCCGGTTTCTCCCTTTCATTTCTGTCCCCTTACCGGCATCTGGCTGGTGTTCGGCCCGCCGCCATTGTTGTGGCGCAGGCCTCCTTCTTCTTCTTTGCGGGCCAGGGGTGTGTCGCGACTATGCGCGTAACCTCGCGAGACCTGCATGCGCTGTACGGCTGTTACTGAAATAGCCGGACCGCGTCGAGCGCATTGTGCAGGCGGCGTCTGAGGGGTGTAATCTGAGCTGTGGGCTCTGGTCAGGTTATTGATCCGGAGGTTTTGAGGGGCTGGGCATTGCGCACTGCGTGCATGCTCGGCAACGCCAACACTGCCATCTCGGCGGAACGGCGCAAGTCAATCTTCTCCAGTTTCACTGGGAAGGTCGAAAGTGGGAGTTCACCTGTCTCCCGTTCGGCCTATCATCCGCTCCGTGGTGTTTCACCAAACTCATGTGGCCAGTCATGGCCTTACTGCGGAGTCGAGATGTCCGCCTAATTGTATATCTCGACGATATATTGATTTTGGCTCGCACGAGGAGACTCGCAATGCGCCACGTGCAATGGACTTTGTCTCTTCTCACGGAACTGGGCTTTCTGATAAACGAACAGAAGTCAGAATTGTCTCCAGCTCGGAAGATGGAATTTTTGGGGTTTCTCGTCAACACACAGTTGGCCACCTTAAGCCTACCAAATAAAAAACTTGCCACGATACGCAAGGAGATACGGGCGATATTACGCAAAGAGTTGGTCTCGTTGCGGGCGATCGCACGGATTGTGGGGTTATTGGCGGCCTCCATTCAGGCCATTTTTCCGGCTCTGTTGCATTACAGGGCCTTGCAGCGGTTGAAAACCAAACATTTGGCAGGCGGCCTGTCTTACACGGACGAAGTGCCGTTGTCACAGGAAGTCAGGGTGGAACTCCTTTGGTGGCTTCAGCATGTTCGGGAGTGGAAAGGCAAGACTATTTTCAACTCCAAACCGGATTTGACAATAGAGTCAGACGCCAGTCTCCTTGGATGGGGAGCCCGGTGTGGTTCGTCCTCCACAGGAGAGAAATGGTCGGTAGCGGAGTTGCAATTGCACATCAATTGCCTGGAACTCCTCGCGGAGTCACTGGCGCTCAAGAGTTTCGCTTCCCACAAATCGGATTGTTGCATACTGTTGCGCATGGACAATGTGTCGGCAGTGCAGTATATCCATCGCCTGGGGGGCACGAGGTCAAAGCCATTGGCGGACATGGCGACGGACTTTTGGCACTTCTGCCTTCAGAAGAACATAATTCTCAAGGCGGAGTACCTTCCGGGGATTTCCAATTCGGTTGCGGATTGGAATTCCAGATATCTCACGGATTACAGCGACTGGATGCTGAATCCAGTTGTGTTCCGGGCGATCCTCTCTTTGTGGGGTCCTCTAAGTATCGACTTGTTCGCATCTCGTCTCAATCATCAATTGGACCTTTATTTCAGCTGGAGACCGGATCCGGAAGCTCTGGCTACGGATGCGTTTCTGCAACAATGGCCTCGGAACACTTTGTATGCTTTTCCCCCTTTCGCAATGATTCTGCGAAAACTTTGGCAAACGGACGTCCAGGAGGCGACCGTAGTGGTGGTTTCACCGTGGTGGCCAACCCAGTCGTGGTTTCCTCTAATTCTGGGGATGGCCATAGATTGCCCGAGGTTGTGTCCTAAAGCCCCCTCTCTTCTGCGGGGTCCGCCGGGGGAGTTTCACCCATTGGTCCTGGCCGGGCAACTGCCTTTGATGGCGTGGTTGATTTCGGGCCGACAGGATTTGGCTGTGGCATTTCGCTCTCAGCTTGCGAGCTCATTCGAGAAGCCTGGGCACCAGGTACCAGATCAGCTTACCGATCAGCCTGGGGCCTTTGGGTTCGTTGGTGCTTACGACGGAGTGTGGATTCCGTTCATGCACCTATCGTCGAGGTCATAAATTTTTTATCTGAAGCGTTTGATACGGGTAAAGCGTATCGTACAATTAACGTTTATAGGTCGGCTATCTCGGCTCATCATGTGTCTATTGATAGTTTGTCCGTGGGACAACATCCGTTGGTGTGTAGACTCATGAGAGGCATTTGATTTAAGAGACCGCCGTCCCCTCGTTATCGGGTTACATGGGATGTCTCCCTTGTTTTGAATATGTTCTCTACATGGGAGGATAATGATGCGTCATCCCTCAAATTGTTATCTTACAAGTTGACTATGTTACTTTGTTTGATCTCTATCAAACGGGTTTCCGATGTACACGCCTTGGATGTCTCCAGGAGGCAGTTTACACCTCAGGGTGTCCGGTTTTCCATTTTTCAGCGCACTAAGACGCATCTCCGTACTGTTTTCTATCCGTGTTTCTCGTCTCACCCAAAATTGTGTGTAGTCCATTGTTTGAAGTCATACGAACAACAGATGACCTAATTGCGACCAGATCGTTGTTCGCAACTTCTCATTTCTTTTCGGTCACCTTATTTGCTAGTTTCGTCACCTACGTTTGCGCGTTGGGTGAGACAAACTATGGAGTTAGCGTGTGTAGACGTGGATGCGTTTAAGGCGCATTCTACTAGAAGCGCAATGTCTACTAAAGTTTATCAGGCGGGAGGTTTGCTGTCAGATATTTTGAAGGCAGCTGATTGGTCGTCGGAAGGCGTTTTCAGGGATTTTTACTTTAGGCCTGACAATCATGTTTCTTTGTCTGTATTATAATCAGTGTGTTAATGTGTTAGCTCTGCTTTAAACTTGCATATGATATGAGCCTCCTGTCTGATATATAATTGAGAATTTTCCTAGTGTAGTGACCGAAAATTGGGATTATATGAACACAGGATGCGAGTATCATCCTTGCCTGAGTTCCCACCCTGTTATTATTATTATAGGTTTTCTTGTTTCAGGTTATTGAAGAATCACTGTCTGGTTGGTGCTATGTTGATCTCATTACGTTGCTGTACTTCTGGTCGGCAGGAACGCCGATGGATCGCCTTGGTTCCAGTGGTTCATGAAGTTTCTGGATGGATTGTTTTCCGGTTCTTCTAGTTGTTCGGTTCTACGTGTTCTACTGGAGGCTGTACTGGGAACTGCGAGTCATCAAGAAAGAGGGGGAGGCGGAGTTGCAGGCAGCTTTTATGGGACAGTCTGGGATGTGATTGGTGGAATGTAAAGGGGGAGTTGCAGATGGTTGCTAAGTGTTAAAATACTTCCCTTTTTTGCTTTTAAAGAATTGTTGGTACATTTTCATTCTGCTATTGGGCAAAATTAAAGAAGGAAATGCATATGATACTCGCCTCCTGTCTTCATATAATCCCAATTTTCCGTCACTACACTAGGAAAATTCTCAACTGTTGTAAGTAGCACATCTCCCCAGGTAAAAAGAGGATGTGTGGCTGACAATTATGGAAATAAATGACCCCGCAAATGATCGACTATATGTTGAAGTAGTCACTACTACCTACTGACAATTGGGCCGTAATTGGGCTGTGAGGTCACCTGAGGAAAAGCTGGGTTAAGGTCTAGTAACCATACTTGCAGCCAATACTAGCATTCTCAAGTATCTTCACCACATGTAACCTGTGTAGCCCCTTCTTTGTAGAGCATTATCTGCCTTTGACTGTATTCATCACAATAGTGCCTTCCACTTATCTAGAGACTTTCTTGTCCATATTATTCTTAACAAAGCACATAAAGGGAACTGTCACCAGTATTTTTAATATTATAAGAGTATAGGAATCTACCATTGTATGTGGTCACTATAAATGTAAGGGGCACTTTAGTTCTTTATTGTAACTGATGCAATAACTATCCAAAGAAAGTTTTTATTACTCCAGTCTTGTTTCTAAATTGTCCTTTTGAGCAATTCCTTTAAATTTGCCATGTGCTTAACCCCTTAACGACAATGGACATAAATGTACGTCATGGTGACGTGGTACTTAACGCACCATGACATACATTTACGCGCCGACATGATCGCGAGCACCGGAGCGGTGCTCGCGTGATGCCCGGCAGGTCCCGGCTGCTATCAGCAGCCAGGGACCCGCCGGTAATGGTGGACATTAGCGATTGTGCGGATGTCCGCCATTAACCCCTCCGATGCCGTGATCAATACAGATCACGGCATCTGCGGCAGTGCGGTACTTTCAATGGATGATCGGATCGCTCGCTGCGCTGCCGCGGGGATCCGATTATCCTGCATGGCGGCCGGAGGTCCCCTCACCTGGCTCCGGCCATCTCCCGGGGTCTTCTGATCTGGTCTGAGATCGAGCAGACCAGAGCAGAAGATCACCGATTATACTCAGCAGTGCTGTGTCCTATACATAGCACTGCACAGTATTAGCAATCAACTGATTGCAATGAATAGTCCCCAATGGGGACATAAAAAGTGGGGGGGAAAAAGTAAAAAAATTTGAAAAATCCCCTCCCCCAATAAAAAACTAAAATGTCAGTTTTTCCCATTTTACCCCCAAATAAGTGTAAAAAAAATAATGAATACACATATTTGGTATCGCCACGTGCGTAAAAGTCTGAAATATTAAAATATATTGTTAATCATCCCGTACGGTGAACTGCGTAAACGTAATTTTTTTATTTTAAAGTCCCAAATTGCTGCTTTTTTTGTCACATTATATTCCAAAAAAATTTATAAAAAAATTTATAAAAAGTAAAACCTAAGCAAAAGTGATACTGATAAAAACTATAGATCATGGCGCAAAAAATGAGCCCTCATATCGCCCCAGATACGGAAAAATTAGAACGTTATAGGTAGTCAAACATACTAATTTTGTTAAAATGGTTTGAGATTTTTTTTTAGGCGGTACAATTATAGAAAATAATATAATCATGGGTATCATTTTAATCGTATTGACCCACAGAATAAAGAAAACATGTAATTTTTACCGGAAAGTGTACAGCGTGAAAACAAAACCTTCCAAAATTTGCTAAACTGCTGTTTTTTTTTTTTCAATTTTCCCACATAAATAATATTTGTTTGGTTGCGCCGTACATTTTATGGTTAAATAAGTGATGTAATTACAAAGTACAATTGGTGACACAAAAAACAAGCCCTCATATGGGCCTGTGGATGGAAATATAAGAGAGTTATGATTTTTAGAAGGCGAGGAGGAAAAAACGAAAATGCAAAAATAAAATTGGTCTGGTCCTTGAGGCCAAAATGGGCCTGGTCCTTAAGGGGTTAACATACAACATGCACCACAGGTGCGCTTCCAAAGTGGAAAATGGATGCAATTTTTATTGTGCTCTAAACATTATAACGCACAAGAACTAATGAAATCTGCAGCCAAATGTTACAAAAATATCACTGAAATATATGCATGCAATCTGTCTGCGTACACACCAGAGTTCATATATCTGCTTTGTTTTACTTGGACTGCCTCTATCTTGGCTAATGTAAGCTTCAACTTATCAAAGACTCTATGAAATTGGATGTATTTTATGATTGGCAGATCTTGCATGTCTGTGTTATGCTCACCTGGCACATTTCCAGTTCCTTGAAGTCTATGAATCTTAGTTTTGCTCTGCTGGAAGAACTTTCACAGACGTTCAAAAATTTCCTTTAACACAGCCAGAATTACAAAATGTAACATTTATCCGGGGCTGTTTTAATTTCAATTATTTAAATGCTATTTTTCAAAATATCACGATTTATATAGTTACCATATTTCAGATTTTGCATTGTACTATTTTAGCTCAATAAAACCAATTATTGTAGTGGTGCAAAGACTTGGAGTTTTAACTAATGCCATAGTTTTTTTAGGCATAACTTAAAGGGAACCAAGCATAATATTTTGCCATATATAATGCTTGGCAATGGGATATATATGGAAAAATTTCATATCCTCACCATACCTGCAGGCAAAAACGTCCCCCAGAGGTGGTAAGGATGAAGATTTTACCATATATACAGTGGGGCAAAAAAGTATTTAGTCAGCCACCAATTGTGCAAGTTCTCCCACTTAAAAAGATGAGAGGGGCCTGTAATTTTCATCATAGGTATATACCTCAACTATGAGAGACATAATGAGAAAAAAAATCATAAAATCCCATTGTCTGATTTTTTAAGAATTTATTTGCAAATTATGGTGGAAAATAAGTATTTGGTCAATAACAAAAGTTCATCTCAATACTTTGTTATATACCCCTTGTTGGCAATGACAGAGGTCAAACGTTTTCTGTAAGTATTCAAAGGTTTTCACACACTGTTGCTGGTATTTTGGCCCATTCCTCCATGCAGATCTCCTCTTGAACAGTGATGTTTTGGGTCTGTCGCTGGTAACACAGATTTTAAACTCTATGGTGTTGAGATCTGGAGACTGGCTTGGCAACTCCAGGACCTTGAAATGCTTCTTACGAAGCCACTCCTTCGTTGCCTGGGTGGTGTTTTTGGGATCATTGTCATGCTGAAAGACCCAGCCATGCTTCATCTTCAGTGCCCTTGCTGATGGAAGGAGGTTTTCACAAAAAATCTCACGATACATGGCCTCATTCATTCTTTCCCTTACACAGATCAGTTGTACTGGTCCCCTTAGTAGAAAAACAGCCCCAAAGCATGATGTTTCCACCCCCATGATTCACAGTAGGTATGGTGATTAGTTGTACTGGTCCCCTTAGCAGAAAAACAGCCCCAAGGCATGATGTTTCCACCCCCATAATTCACAGTAGGTATGGTGTTCTTTGGATGCAACTCAGCATTCTTTCTCCTCCAAACATGACAAGTTGAGTTTTTACCAAAAAGTTCTACTTTGGTTTCATCTGACAATATGACATTATCCCAATCCTCTTCTGGATCATCCAAATGCTCTCTAGAAAACTTCAGATGGGCCCGGACATGTACTGGCTTAACCCCTTAAAGACACAGCACATTTTCACCTTAAGGACCATAGTGAATTTTGCAAATCTGACCACTGTCACTTTAAGCATTGTTAACTCTGGAATGTTTTTACTTTTCATTCTGATTCCAAGATTGTTTTTTCGTGACATATTCTACTTTATGTCAGTGTTAAATTTTCATCAATACTTGTACAATTTCTTAACTTTGAAAGAAAAATAGACATACCAAATAAATATTATATTTATTCACATATACAATATGTCTACTTTATATTTGCATCATAAAGTTGACATGTTTCTACTTTTGGAAGACATCAGAGGGCTTCAAAGTTCAACAGCAATTTTCCAATTTTTCACAACATTTTCAAAATCGGAATTTTTCAGGGACCAGTTCAGTTTTGAAGTGGATTTGAAGAGCCTTCATATTAGAAATACCCCATATATCCCCCATTATAAAATCTGCACCCCTCAAAGTATTAAAAATGGCATTCAGAAAGTGTGTTAACCCTTTAGGTGTTTCACAGGAATAGCAGCAAAGTGAAGGAGAAAATTCAAAATCTTAGTTTTTTACACCCGCATGTTCTTGTAGACCCAGTTTTTGAATTTTCACAAGGGGTAAAAGGAGAGAAATCCCCCTAAAATGTGTAACCCATTTTAACAAGCAAGGAAATACCTCATATGTGGATGTCAAGTGCTCTGCGTGTGCACTACAAGGCTCTGAAGGGAAGGAGCGACAATGGGATTTTGGAGAGTGAGTTTTTCTGAAATGGTTTTTGGGGGGCATGCCACATTTTGAAAGTCCCTATGGTGCCAGAACAGCAAATAAAAAGACATGGAAAACTATTTTGGAAACTACACCCCTCAAGGAACATAACAAGGGGTATAGCGAGCCTTAACACCCCACAGGTGTTTGCCGACTTTTCGTTAAATTCGGAGGTGTAAGTGATTTTTTATTTCACTAAAATGCAGTTTTTTCCCCAAATTTTACATTTTTACAAGGGTTAATAGGAGAAAATGTGTAACCCCATCTCTTCTGAGTATGGAAATACCCCATGTGTGCATGTCAAGTGCACTGCGGGCGCACTACAATGCTGAGAAGAGAAGAGCCATGTTTGGCTTTCGGAAAGCAAATTTAGCTAAAATGTTTTTTGAGGGGCATTTTGGAAGCCCCTATGATGCCAGAACAAAAACAAAAAGACCCACATGGCTCACTATTTGGGAAACAACACCACTCAAGGAACGCAGTGAGCCTTAACAACCCACAGGTGTTTGACAAATTTCCGCTAAAGATGGACCAGAAAATGAATAATTAGATTTTTTTTTTTTTACTAAAATGCTGGTGTTACCCCACATTTTTCATTTTCACAAGGGGTAATAGTAGAAAAAGAGTATGGAAATACCCCATATGTGGATGTAAAGTGCTCTGCGGGCAAACTACAATGCTCAGAAGAGAAGGAGCGCCATTGTGCTTTTGTTGGAGAGAGAATTTGTTTGGCATGGAAGTCAGGGGCCATGTGCGTTTACAAAGCCCCCATAGTGCCAGAAAAATGGACCCCCCGCACATGTGACCCCATTTTAGAAACTACACCCCTTACAGAATTTAATAAGGGGTGCAGTGAGCAAACCCCACTGGCGTTTGACAGATCTTTGGAACAGTGGGCTGGGAAAATTTTTCATTTGTATGGACCACTGTTCAAAAAATCTGTCAGACACCTGTGGGGTGTAAATGCTCACTGCACCCCTTGTTACATTTCTTGAGGGGTGTAGTATCCAAAATGGGGTCACATGTGGGGGGTTCACTGTTCTGGCACCATGGGGGCTTTGTAAATGCACATGGCCTTCAATTTCAGACACATTCTCTCTCCAAAAGCCCAATGACGCTCCTTCTCTTCTGAGCATTGTAGTGCGTCGCAGAGCACATTAGATCTACACATGGAGTATTTTTATACTGGTGTTACAAAATTTTGGGTGGCTTTTTTCCTATTACCCTTGTGAAAATGAAAAATTTTGGATAACACCAGCATTTTAGTGAAAAAATAAAAAATGTTCCTTTTCCCGTCCAAATTTAACAAAAATTCTTCAAAATTCTTTGCCTCCGATACCAAAAATACCCTATGACAGTGTTTCCCAAACAGGGTGCTTTCAGCTGTTGAATAACTCCCAGCATACCTGAAAATTCAATGCCTGTCCACAATACTGGGAGTTGTTTTGCAACAGCTGGAGGCTCCGTTTTGGAAACACTGCCATATCAGACATTTTTTATTTTAATTGGTGGGGGGGGGGGGGGGGATAACTGTGTAGGTGTATATGCATATGCAGTGTTTTACCATTTATTTTGTGTAGGTGTAGTGTAGTGTTTTCAGTTTACAGCAAGTTTCCCGCTGGGAGTTTGACTGGGAGCAAAACTACAACTCCCAGCATGCTCTTTGGCTATCCGTGCATGATGGGGAATGTGGTTATGCAACAGCTGGAGGCACACTGGTTGCAAAACACTGAGAGTTTGTTACTTAACTCAGTGTTTCCCAACCAGTGTGCCTCCAGCTGTTGCAAAACTACAACTCCTAGCATGCCCAAAGGCTGTCAGGGCATGCTAGGAGTTGTATTTTTGCAACACCTGGAGGCACCCTGTTTGGGAAACACTGGTGTTTGCCCTACAGAGGTGTGGTGATCTACAACCCCAAGGAGACTACAGAGGCAGCATGCTGGTGTTGTACCAGAGACTGAAGACTCCTGAATGACACATGCTGGGAGTTGTAGTCCCTTTTGTGTGTATGACAGTGTATCCCAACCAGGGCTGATTATATTAGTGTGTGTGTATAAGGGGGCCGACCCGGGAAAATAGTAGGATGGGTAAAGGGCGGAACAAACAAACAAAAAAAAAAAAGGAGCTGCCCCAAACCAGCAAGGCATGTGGCATGCTGGGATTTGTAGTTTTCAGCACAGCAAGAAACAGGAAATAGAAGCAAAAATAGGAAAACAAAGTGGGGGATAAAAAGACAACAAAGAACGGAAATAGAGTAGGCTAAACAACAAGACTAGAAATAAACAAAACAAATAGGGTAAGTAAAAAAAAACACGTTGACCACCGGAGTACCCCTTTAAGGGAAGAGAGAACTAATGGGCCTCTTAGGGCCCAGATGTAACCATTCCCTATGCTCCCCCTATAGTAAAGGGTACTGTATTCTGTATGATTCTTGAGAATTATTAATTATACTTCTGAAATGCTTACTGATATTTTAACCCTTAAAAGCTCTGTGAGTTAAAAAGATGAAGATGAGCTCCAGTTGCAAAAAGAAACCTTGCACTTTTTAGTGACAAGGTCAGAGCTTACTGCACTGCTAAAATACACCATTGCTCTCTTTTCATTACTTCTATTTAAAATCTTAATCCTTTCAGCTGCTGTATACTAGAGACAAGGTTGTATAGTTCTTTTCTGTCTGACCACAACAATGCTCTCTGCTGCCACCTCTGTCCACATCAGGAACTGTCCAGAACAGTAGAGAGGTTTGTTATGGGGATTTGTTCCTGTTATGGACAGTTCCTGACATGGACAGAGGTGTCAGCAGAGAACACTGTGGTCAGACAGAAAATAACTATACAACTTCCTCTGTAGCATACAGCAGCTGATAAGTACTGGAAAGTTTAATTTTTTAATAGAAGTAATTTACAAATCTGTTTAACTTTTTGGCACCAGTTGATTAGAAAAAAAAATTTCACCAGAGTACCCCTTTAAATTATTCAATATATTTTTTAGTGTTCTATTCACAACATTTTGGTCATTTTTGACAGCTGTGAAATGAATACACTAAGTGACACCATCTGATTTAGAGTTTGAAGTTAGACACCATCTGAAGTTAGAAATTGATAGTGTGGTGGCTCAGTACAGGATGGTGTGTCCCTGTACTTCTCCTGCCCTAGCAGGTAGAGTCTCTCCATGTCCCCAGGGACCCCTTTATGTGTTATCCCCTATGTACATAAGTTTTATAATAAATTGTACTGTTTCTTTAATAGCTATTACCATGTGATTGTAACCCAGGAGGCACTAGTGACCAGGTGACCCCCCAAGTGACCTATGGGCTCCTTGCACAGCCCACCTATAAAACCAGGAGAGGGGCTGCAATCTCTCTCTTGCAGCATTCTTGCTCCGGCTGAGGTCCAGTGCAGTCGTCTCAGTGTGTGTGTCCAGAGCATTGGAGGCCTCAAGCCTAAAGTCTGCAGCCACAAAGTCAGCTCAAGTTAGCTCAAAGTCATCTTCATGTCAATTGTCAAGTCAGTCAAAGCAAGTCTTTTATATAGTCACCGTGGCCTGCACTAAAGTGTCTCTACATACTGCAAGTCCCAGCAAGCCTGCGAAGGTCCCCCTGTGTCACTGGTCACCTCCCTGGGATACTGACTGTACTGCATAGACTCTAGCACTTGTCTACCCTCAGTAAAGCTACCGTTGTCCGTAACTTGGCATAAGTGTTTTCATTGCCCCCGTGCTTAGCGGTATTACCAGCGGTATTACCTTCGGGTGGTTAAGGCTAAACCACGCCCTGGCATCACGTCAAGAAGGGGTTAATAACATCTTCCCCCAGGGTTACAATATCTGTCCTACATTGCACCCCTCGCATGCCACAATAGCAATGTGGGGGATGAAAAACAGAAGTTTTATTTCTACAATTCAGATATCCGAATGGGGGCAAACGAGCTAACAAGTCAAGGAATTGATTAAGCATTGTTATGCTCTGAAAGGCATTCAGTTTTCTTTATCTCTTTGAGCACTCTTTACAAAATCTACCTCTACCGAAAGATGCCAAGTTTCTCTAGAATATATCTGCAAAGAGGCAATGTGGTCTTCCGCATCTACATCCATTAAGCATTATAGGCTCGACACAATGTCATCTGAGGGATCCACCTTTGGCATGAGAGTGCTTCAGCCAGCTGATTTCCGTATCCTTTTTGTCATCTGTTGCTGTTTCTAATGCCAGCAGTTGGTGTCTGCCAGCATGTGGCGTTTACCACTGCTTACCAGTACTGTGCTGTGCGTGCAGCTCCCTTGCCTCACTCTAATATCTGGACACCCCTTTCTCCTGCACTGTTGCAGTGCACGCTCCTGATTTCTGTCCCCCACAATCCTTGCCAGGCACCACCTATATGAGAGCACTTCTCCTTTCCTGCAGTGCCTGAGCAATACTGTAATATCTACAAGCAAATGTATCTGTTCCCTTGTTCCTGATGTGCATTCTTATGTCTGATCTAAGCTTGATATCCAGCCCCTGCTTCTGCCTGATTCCTCGTACCTGCTGGATTCTCCAGTGTATGACCTGGATTGTTGACCAAGCCTAAACTCTCATCAAGTGTGCACCACCTTTCTGCATCTGAGCTTTACAGACTTTGTGTGGCTATAACACCATTTCAACTCTGCCTCTGCTGTTTTATGCTAATACCTTTTTCCCCGTCAGCTAGCCCCTCCTGTCTGTATCCCTGTAGGTTATATAGCGGGTCTCCACACCCATTGGGACATTATACTGTTATAGAACTCATTAGTCATTAATGTGCTGCTGTAGGCCAATAAGGGAGTGGAGAATTGACTCACCTGAAATTTTCACTTCCTTGTGTCCGTAGGCAGCACAGATACCCCCCCCCCCCCCCAATAATAATAGTACTGCTGCATGCATATAGTCACTCCTAGCAGTTTATTGAAATGAGACGTTGTTATTCTATTTGTTTTCCCTTCTAGCAAAAAGTTCTTCTATCCAGGGTATAGACTTATTAGTGTGCTGCCTATGGACTTAAAGAAAAGAAAATATCAGGTAAGTACATTTTCTACATAAAGAGAATATACGGTACTCTTCTTGATGGTGCCCGAATAGGATCCCAATCCTTTATATCCAAGTTGGAAGAGACGGCACTCAAAATTGCATTTGAAAGTTTATTAATGCAGTTCATAAATGCAGAATAATGTCTGATGTTTCAATTCAAGTAAGGAGCTTCCTCTGAGATTGAGAATGCTGTGGGGGCCCGGGTGCTCACATGTGTAATACAGGTGCTCACATGTGTATAACTACAGGCACACTTACATTTTCTAATATAACAAATTTTGTGACAGGAAGACAGGAAACTTTGCCCATTTGGATTTTGTAAAACACAAACTTCATTCAATGCTGGTGGCCATAGATATTTTTCTTTATGTACAGTACAGCTATTTGTCAGATGTATTTGTTGATGCCCATGTCTACAAATGTTTAGTCAATCTTGCTTTTCTATACAGTAGGAAAAAAAGAACACTGCTTCCAGTTCCACATGCTTAAAGGAAATCTGTCCCCAGTGTCACCTGCACTAACCTGTCGGTGACATTGATGACAACGGTACTCACCTTGTCCCTTTCCGTGGCAGGGATCTCAAGAAATCTTGGCTGTTAGCTCCAGCTCTGGGCACCTGACTTTGGGCACAGGCAGAGCTTAGTGATGTCACCGCTGCTGCAAGACCCAGCAGAGAGCAGCAGCGGCTGGGGCATGGGTGGAGCTCAGTGACGTCACTGTTGCTGCTCCCTGCTGGGTCTTGCTGCTAGAGAACAGCAGCGGAGAAGTCACTAAGCTCCGCCCATGTCCCAAGCCAGGCCCAGAGCTGGAGCTAACGGCCAAGGTTACCGGAGATCCCCGCCACGGAATGGGACAAGGTGAGTACCGTTGTCATCTCGAGTCACCTGCATCTGTCGGTATCAACAGGTTAGTGCAGGTGACACTGGTGACAGATTTTCTTTAACCGGCAGCAGATTTCAAGACTAAGGCCCAGTGCAATCTAAACTTTTCACATGTCTGGACAACATGTCATTAGTTAAAAGATCCAACTAATAAATTGTTGCTTTTTTATGTAGTTCAAAAGGTACAACAGCAAAGCAAGGGGGAGATTTATTAAAACCTGTCCAGAGGAGATGTTGCCCAGTTGCCCATAGCAACCTATCAGATTGCTGCTTTCATTTTTCACAGGCCTTTTTAAAAATGAAAGAAGTGATCTGATTGGTTACTATGGGCAACTTAGCAACTTTTCATCTACACAGGTTTTGACAAATCTCCCCTTTTTGAATTCTCCCAATGCTATACCGTTTTAAATATTCTGACAGCTCTTACAGGTAAAACACATATCGTCACTAGATGAAATAACAAAGAAATATATGTATTGAGGATATTTGACTTCTGCTAATTGTTTTTACCATATTCTGCTTTTAATTACCAACATTGTCTCCATGAACGGTTAGCGTATGAGTAGTCACGGTGTCTTTCTAAACAATGCCATTGTCTAGGAATAACACAAACTGCCACAGGGAATGTAAATAGTTTTAACCCAGACAGGAAAGAACTACAATATCACTAAATACAGAAAGTATGTTGTGTTGTGCTATACAGTACACCATTTATGTATGCTGCAATTATCTCCTTTCACATTAGAGGTAAGTGATATACTAAATGCCATAGAATGTTTACAGTGCCTGGAGCCACTTACTTTAATAAGAAACACAAAACACAGGAAGCTCAGTATTGGCAATCAGGATAATATACTTGGCGGCCTTGACTATCGGAAAATGCTGTTAATAGAATAGTATAAATGCAGAAATAATGTAACCCCTTCTTTGCCATGGACTATATGTAATATTCTTGATGCTCTATCAATATTTATCTTTTCTCCATCTCCCAAATTTAATAGTCACTGTGTATTGACAGCTAGGGTACTGTTAGAAATAAAACCAATTGACCAAAAATAGCTACCAAATCTAAGACACATGAGCACTATGGATATGGACCATTTTAGAAATGAGTAAATAGAATGTAAGGGTCCCATCAGAAATGAGGCCACCTCTGTGTGGTGAATGGGGTACATGATTTGATCAAAAGGTGCGCTAAGAGCCTAAAACTTACATTTATATTTAATACAGCAGTAGTGCTCACGTGCCTGCTGCAACTCTTCTTTCTTATGTTTTGTATTTGCAATAGCGACATGCCACTGCATATTTGTCTTTATCGTATTAATGGAAGTGCTGACTATTTCAGTTTAGTCTAAGGTTTTCCCTGTTATTTCACCGTAAACTGCTGAGAGGCTGGATGGACTTGACTGCCAGAGACTCAGGTTGAGTCTACAGAGATCGGAACTGAAATTAAGGAGCAGCTCAAAAGGTGTCCACGTTCACTAGTTGGCCTACTAGCCATAAATACGGAATGACTGTTGGCCATGATAACACTATGATGCCATTACTTAGTGTTACTATGCTAAGTAGAACAGTGATCATCGGGGAGAGCAGCATCATGGGAGCCCATTTGGGTGAGTAAATTACACATTGTGCGAGAAGCTCAATAATTTACTTTGTGTCTTTAAAGATACTGTTCACACCTGCATGCATGTCATCAGAAGGATTGAGAAATCACACTAGAATCCTGATCATGCACTGTGATAAGGAATGAAAATAATAAAATCTTAATTATTGTATATTTATATTAGAGAACTATCTAACATTTTATGAGCGGACAAGCTACTTTGTAATAATGTTTAGCTAACAGTGCATTTTGCCCCTGTTCTTGTTTTTCTTTTTTGTAATATGTCAAGCATCTAATTTTGTATCTCTGTATTCTTTCAAATCAATAAGAATAAATAAAACAAATGCAGACATGTGTGAGAGAATCAGCAGATTTAACAGCTTTAATTCCAGACAGGCATGCGTAGGAAGCAGAGGTGATCCACAGAACAGAGCTACTGCTGTTTCACGCAATGCACATCATGTGAAACAGCCGTAGCTCTGTTTTGTTAAGTGCCTATGCATCTTACCCATATTTGTTTAAAATAAAAGCTGTTATAAACAATCTGGTAAGTGCTACTTTTCTTTCTTATATGCCTGCACCTGTGTAAATCTCCTTGATGTGTTGAACACCACCAGCAGCTAATTAATTATACCACTTCCCTGCTGCCTACACCACTCAGCTCTAGGAGTACCAGTTTCTTCTTTGCTCTAGTTGACTGGCTTTTAAAAAAACAAAAGAGAAATAATCTCTAAAAACCTCTGATTACCGCTTTTATACTAAGTGTTCCATCTTGGCTAAGTTCTATCTAGGGAACCCCACAAGGAAAGTCTTTTATTTTACACTTGATAACGATATTTTGCTTCCCATTCAGAAGCACTGTAGACACCATTAAGTCAGTATCACTGTAATTCTACCAAAAGCAGAAGAGGCTTTCAATAAAAGGAATAAAAATAAAAGTAAAACATATAATAGAAAACAGCATGTAACGTTTTACCTTAATTTATTTGGGGTTTCCTCTGGATCAATACTGCTTGATCCTGTTGGTGCTTCTATGGTATAAATAATTCCTAGATTTTCATAGTATTTAAAAAAGCACTCTAGGATGTGACATACATTTTTTTTTAGCTAGCTTAATTCATATCCCCCCGCCCCCCTAATATAGTTTCCTAGTGCTGCCTACCTTTCCCATGATGCCTCTGACTTTTCAGATAAAAAAAATTGGAGTTTGAACTAAAGTTGCTCTAACTAACATATAACTCTATAACTCAGTGACTTGACTATTATTACTATATATGCTGGTCCCATAGAGATAGCAGCAGCATACAAATAGAGGTGGGTATGGAGGGGAATCTGTAAGCTGCCAGGAGGGATCTGATAGGTAATTGTGTAAACCTTTACTTTACAAGAGGTCAGCTGACCCAGGCAAGCCACTTCATGTTACACATAAAACCATGTAATATTATGCGGGTCATAGAACCATAGAACTTCAGGAACAAAGGGGGTGAGTATACAAGAAAAAGTGCTTCTTTAAAGGGGTACTCCACTGGAAAACATTTTCTTTTAAATCAACTGGTGCCAGAAAGTTAAACAGATTTGTAAATTAACTATATTAAAGTACTTATAAGCTGCTGTATGCTCTACAGGAAGTTCTTTTCTATTTAAATTTCCTTTCTGCCTGACCACAAGTGCTCTCTGACACCTTTGTCTATGTCAGGAACTATCCAGAGCAAGAGAGGTTTGCTATGGGGATTTGCTTAAATTCACAGAGGTGTCAGCAGAGAGCACTTACGGTCAGGCAGAAAGGAAATTCAAAAAGAAAAGAACTTCCTGTGTATTATATAGCAGATGATAAGTACTGGAAGGATTCAGATTTTTTAATAGAAGTAATTTAAAAATCTACCCCTTTAACCCTATTTATATTAAACCTATCTACATTAATTAACATGATGAATTATTTGTGCTATCATCATGGCCATGCAGATCTTGTCCAAGTTGTCCTCTTATAGGCCAATGTATCAGGATTTTCCTAACACTTTTGCTTATTATCATTTACATTTTCCTTGTATGTGAGCATTTATTATTCTTCAATTTTTATGTCCCTAAGTTAGTAGGGAAACGTGTTTGTAGTGACTGACCTTCATATTAGGAATTAAGTCTCTTGTGTTGTCTTTATGGTTATAATAAGGGATGAGCGAATCGCATCTGACAAATCCGAATTTGTTACGAATTTCAGAACGAATGCGAATATCGGCACAATTCGATCCAGGCTCCAGGGCATCCAAAATGGCGGATCCACATGTAAGGACATGGAGCAAGGAATACTGGGAAGGTGGGAAGATGGGTAGGCGGGATGAACCTGAATCACATGCAGCAATTCACCTCCTAGTCACATCAGCGTTCTGTTGCACAGAGGGACAGAGAGCAGTGTGTGTTGCACAGAAAAACATTCTTACTGCAGCGATTCACCTCCCAGTCACTACAGGGTTCTATTACAGAGAGGGACATAGAGCAGTGTGTTGCACAGAACAGCAGTGATTCAGCTCAAGCACAAATCCTGCCTAAAACCACTGATAGGGAAGGGAGTGAGTTTGAGAGAGAAAGTGCAATTTTGGGTGTAGTACACAGTGACTGTGTGCTACAGCACTGGTGTGTACTGCTGATGTTGTACACAAATACTTTTTTAAGCATACTGGAGCGCATTGTCCTCCCCTCATAAGTGCATGCCACATACATACATCTAAGTGGTGTATTATTTTGTTTCTGTTAAAGTCTCAAGGGCATAGATACTGTGAAAGGCCAGGCAAAAGTACCCACCGGCTGGTGTTGTACATAAATACTTTTTTAAGCGTACTGGAGCGCATTGTCCTCCCCTCATAAGTGCATACCATATACTAAAATCTAAGTGGTGTACCATTTTGTTCCTGTTAAAGTCTCAAGGGCCTAGATACTGTGAAAGGCCAAGCAAAAGTATTCACCAGCTGGTGTTGTACACAAACACTTTTTTAAGCGTACTGGAGCGCATTGTCCTCCCCTCATAAGTGAATTCCATAAGTGGTGTACTAGTCTTGACCAATAAAATCTTCCAGTTCAACACACAATGGTACAGACAGCTAAATTGCACAGTGATGGGTACTCCCATCTCGTGCACATACGCGAATATATTTTTAGCTATATTTGAACACAATTATATCTTTTCTGTACATGATCCCTTCGTCAAATATATCAAACTCCTAATGAGATATGTTGATGACATATTTGTAGTGTGGAGTGGTACTAAAAATTATTTTGCACAATTTGTAGAATATATATACAATATAAATTCAGTGAACACGTTTTTTGCATCCCATTATGGGGGAGACTCTCTCGAATTTCTAGATGTCATGATTCAAATACAACACAATTCAGTCATCACTACAGGCTATAGGAAGTCTACTTCCAAAAATGTCCTATTACATTTTGAATCATCTCACCCCACACAGCTAAAAACAAACATACCCTATAGCCAAATGGTTTTGCTCAAACGTGTAAATAATGACCCTAACTTGCTGCAAACCTAACTAGATGAACTCAGCTCCCGTTTCCTAAACAGGGGCTATCCTAAAAGTGTGATTAATGCTGCACGCAAACGCATTGACAATACACCTAGGCAATCATTACTAAAAAATAAACCCAAAAAACAACGGAACAGATGCTTTTTCTCATTTAAAAACACACCTATGAACGAACACATTAAAAGAGCCATAAACAATAATTGGTACATGATACAAAGGGATGAAGACCTCAAAAAATTAGCCCAGCAAAAACCCATAATTACATATAAGAAAAACTGCACTATTTTAGATTTTTTTGAAAAGAGAACGAAACAAAAAAATAAAACAGAAAAAAAATTGGATCACTAATAGCAGACCGATAGGTAATTACTCATGTGGGTTTTGCTCATTCTGTACATTTAATGCACAAGCTAAAGAAACAAATTCGGAAGGATACAGAATCAGAATTAAACAGGTTATCACATACAGGTCCAATTTTGTGGTGTACTATCTCATGTGTAATTGTGGGCAATACTATGTGGGAAAAACCATACGTCCGCTGTTCCACTGCATACGGGAACACATATGGTCATTGAAAACCGGATGCGGATCGCAAAGGATTATATCCCACATGTTGAGTGTCCACAATGGTGACCCAAAAGCTATGAAATTTTCAGCCATAGAACGTGTAGAACCCTCACCACATATAAATGATAATGACATAAATGTCTATTATTGAAGGAATCGCGCTGGATCCTACGCCCAAATGCAAATGGTCCTTTGGGTCTGAATGACCATAATGAAATGAGTGTGTTTATTTAAATGGATGCGCAAAGAAATATTTATTTATATTTATGCATTTTTGTATGGACTCACTACAGTGTGTTTGCTTTTAAAAACTGCAAAATGAAACCAAACAAACTTTAACTCACCTGCCTATGTTCCCCCGTTGCTCCGATGTCGGTGTCCCGTTCTCCAGTCATTGTCTTCTTCTGCTTCCTGCAGGTCGGTGAGTCACACTGCTCTCAGGGTATCACCGGCCGCAGCAATATCCTGTGTACTGCTCCCACTCCCCCCTCCCCCACCATGTCATCCCGCATCCCATTCATCTGTTTGTTCTCATAGTGTGGTTAGTTGTCATGACCACCAGGTTTGCGGTTTTAAAAGCACACCCACAGACATGCTGACGTTGGGCCTGAAGAAGGTCAAACACGTGACACGGTTAGTTGCCCGAAGGTCTGCCCAGCATCCGCCCTCCCCCCCCCCCCCAATATGGAATCCTGCTGCAGTTTACCGGTCAGTGCTGCGTTCCTTTTTTTTCTACTGAAGATGCTTTACCAGTGACTGTTATATGTAGTAGCAATATTAGGCACAGGAATCACAGCAAATTGGTGTCCATAGTTGCATCACAATAATACCTGAGCTACATATAGAAAGGTGCGGTGACCCTCTTCTCATTCAAGATTTTTGTACTATTTTGTTCCTGTTAAAGTCTTAGATACTGTGAAAGGCCAGGCAAAAGTACTCACCGGCTGGAGTTGTACACAAATACTTTTTTAAGCATAATGGAGCATATTGTACTTCCCTCATATACGCACTAAGTATGTCAGGCAGAGAAGTGCCAGGATGTGCACAGTGGAGGCAGAGGCCTAAATTCATCAGGCAGAGGTCGCAGCAGACTAGGGGCGAGTGGCAGCAGGAGTGGCAGTTAGAGGCCTGAGCTCCTGGTATCATCTAGCGGTCATGTCTCGACCAGCAACCCATCTGCCATCTTCGATTGGTTAACACGGTCATCCACTTCATCACAAATGACATCTGACTCCTCTAGTCAACAGTCGGTTGGTTCCTCAGACACAGCCCTCAATTGGCATGGCCCGCGAGCAGTCCCTGTCCTCCCATTGCCTCTGTCCTATGCTGTTCCCTCCCCCACAGAAGTATCTTATGCTGTGGGTTCATCTCCACTATTTAGAAAGAACGATCTAGAGAACAGAGACATCCTCGGCTTCCTTCGCTATGCGGGCAAGTAGTGATAAGGAGAGTGGTGTGGGAGGTGGTGTTACGAGCGTTCAGGCTCCTGAAGCGGACACTGTTGAGGATCCTGAGGAAGACATCAGTGACGTGCAGACACAACTTGTTGATGATGATGAAGCCAATTGCACTTGGGAGCCGGTTTCAGAAGGGGCTTCATCATCATCAGAAGAGGGTTGCAGGTTGCCCGTGAGGCAGCAGTTGAGCCAGCAAAGTGGTAGCAAGGTTGGCAGTCAGAATGGTGGAAGAAGTGGAAAGTCTGGAGCCAAACATGCCCGGGGTAGACCACCTGCTTTGCAGCAGCCTACCTTCCCGGGAGGTAGTGAAAAAGGGGTTCCTGGAGTGGGCGGCAGTAGCAGTCAATCAGTGCGGACTGTTGGTGGGAAAATCAGCTACTCGGCGGTGTGGCAGTTTTTCATCAAGCTTTCGGAGGAGGTTAACAGGGCCACATGCAAGATGTGTCGGCAGAAGGTGAAGCGTGGCCAGAGTCCCAATGTTGGCACCATGGCTCTGCATCAACATATGCAGCATCACCATAAAGCAGTCTGGGAGAACCATGGCTCCGATGTGGTGGTCCAGTCTGCTGCATCACGCAGTGGCACGAGTCTCCCTGTTTCAGGCAGGCAAGGCTCCACCACCCCAGCCGGTGTGTCATACCAATCTTCTGTCGCTCCAGATGCTCCTGCAACTCCTACTTCGAGTAAGTCATACCGCCAGCAATCCATCGGCAAAGCTATGTCCAAGAGACAAAAGTATGCTCCCACTCATCAAACGGTGCAGAAGCTTAATGTGCTACCCGTTAAGCTGCTGGTCCTGCTGTCCCTACCTTTTCAAGTGGTGGACTCTGCACCTTTTAGAGAACTGATGGCTTGTGCCGAGCTGAGGTGGAGAGTCCCAAGCCGTCATTTCTTTGTGAAGAAGGAAGAACCAGCCCTGCACAATTTTGTGGAACAGAAGGTGGGCCAGTCCTTGAGCCTGTCGGTGCACAGACAAGTCTCAGTGCCCCTCCAGCATACCATGTGTGCAGGGCACTGCTGTGTCACTCTGTTCTTCACATGGTTTGCCTTGGCAAACGGAGTCACACAGGGGAGGAACTGCTAAAAGTCATTCATAAGGAAATCATGGCTTACTCCACGAAAACTTGAAATGGGAACCATGGTGACCGACAATGGGAAGAACATCTTGTCTGCGCTGTGACAAGGAAGTCTGAGCCATGCGCCCTGCATGGCACACGTGTTCAATCTGGTTGTCAAGCGATTCCTGAAGTGTTCCCCCCATCTGCAAGACATCCTAACAATGGGAAGGAAAATTTGCATGCACTTCAGACACTCCTACACCGCAAAGCACACCATGCTTGAGCAGCAGCGTCAGAACGGCATCCCCAATCCCCCCCCATCTGATTTGCGACATTTCCACACATTGGAATTTCACCCTCCATATGTTGGACCGAACAGATTAAAGCTATCCGTTTGCTCAGACCCTTTGAGGAAGTCACATTATTAGTCAGTCGCCAGGATTACAGGATGAACAACGTCATTCCACTGTTTCATCTACTGCAACACGTGTTGGAAACAACGGCTGGTCAAGGCACTTGAGACATGGCACCTACATCTCACGGCCACATGAGTCCTGTGGGGGCTGAACTCGAGCAAGAGGAGAAGGGGGAGGGGCAGTGGAGCACTGTTTAGGTTTCGCAAAATGGGCGGTTTTTCTAGTCATCTGACAGGAGAGGAAGAGCAGGGGGAGCTAGAGAAGATAGAGGGTTATGAGGAAGGCGAGACAGAGGACCCAGACACACCGTGGCAGTATGCAGTGGAGATGGAGGCATGGAGTCCCTCAGAGTCACTTGCACACATGGCACGATGCATGCTCACATGCTTGCGTAGTGACTGCCAAATTGTCACCATTCGGCAGCAGGATGACTTCTGGCACTCAACCTTATTGGACCCTCACTACTGGCACAAAATGGGGGCCTTTTATACACCCACTGAGAGGGGGGACAAACTGACCCACTACAGAGACATCCTACATAGTCAGTTGGCTGATGCCTATCTGCGCCATCGTCCATCCTCTCACAGGTTTGACTTGGGGGGCCCTCTGCGCTTACCTTCCACTGCAGTGGCTGCTGGGGAGGGGTGGGTGAGCAGGAGCAGTACCAGCTCCATCAGCAGCAGCCTGAGTCTATCAATTGCTGATGAGTAGCTTTTTTCACCTGCATAATGAAGCAACTCATCAGCAGCAGGTAGATCTGGAGCAGGACCTGAACCAGCAGTTGATGGCATACCTTGACATGACCATGCCAACACACCTTGAAGATCCGCTGAACTTCTGGGCAGCCGAACTTGATTTGTGGCAGCAACTAGCAGAGTTTGCCCTAAAAAAGCTGTCCTGGCTGGCCAGTAGTGTGCCATCAGAGCGGGTGTTTAGTGCGGCGTGGGCCATAGTAACCCCAAGGAGAACTCGTCTGTCCACCAAAAATGTGGAGAGACTGACATTTGTGAAGATGAATCAGGCATGGATCAGCCAGTATTTCCACCCACCAATGCCTGATGCATCAGAGTAGATTGGCCATGGTGCCACACCAACACTTCACAAATATGGAAAGTGTAAAACATATTTAAGGTGCTGCTCCCCAGTTACCCCCTTAAGGACCAAGCCCATTTTGGCTTAAGGACCAGACCAATTTTATTTTTGCATTTTCGTTTTTTCCTCCTCGCCTTCTAAAAATCATAACTCTCTTATATTTCCATCCACAGACCCATATGAGGGCTTGTTTTTGCATCACCAATTGTATTTTGTAATGACATCACTTATTTTACCATAAAATGTATGGCGCAACCAAACAAATATTATTTATGTGGGAAAATTGAAAAGAAAACCGCAATTTAGCAAATTCTGGAAGGTTTTGTTTTCACGCTGTACACTTTCCGGTAAAAATTAAATGTTTTCTTTATTCTATGGGTCAATACGATTAAAATGATACCCATGATTATATGCTTTTATATAATTGTACCGCTTAAAAAAAATCTCAAACCATTTTAACAAAATTAGTATGTTTGAAATTGCCCTATTTTGACCACCTATAACTTTCTCATTTTTCCGTATATGGGGTGATATGAGGGCTAATTTTTTGCTAAATGATCTGTGGTTTTTATCAGTATCACTTTTGCTTCGGTTTTACTTTTTATTCGTTTTTTATAAAAAAAAAATTTCATAAAATGTGACAAAAAAGCAGCAATTTTGGACTTTTATTTTTATTTTTTTACATTTACGCCGTTCACCGTACGGGATAATTAACAATATAGTTTAATAGTTCATACTTTTACGCACGCGGTGATACCAAACATGTGTATTAATTTTTTTTAATGCTTTTTAGGGGGTAAAATGGGGAAAAACGAACGTTTTACTTTTTATTGGGGGAGGGGATTTTTCAAATTTTTTTACTTTTTTATTTTACATTTTTTTACTTTTTTTTTTTACACTTCTTATGTCCCCACAGGGGACTATTCATTGCAATCAGTTGATTGCTAATACTGTGCAGTGCTTTGTATAGGACACAGCACTGCTCAGTATTATCGGTGATCTTCTGCTCTGGTCTGCTCGATCTCAGACCAGAGCAGAAGACCCCGGGAGACGGCTGGAGCAAGGTGAGGGGACCTCTGGCCGCCATGCTGGATGATCGGATCCCCGCGGCAGCGCTGCGGGCGATCCGATTGTCCATTCAAACTACCGCAATGCCGCAGATGCCATAATCTGTATTGATCACGGCATTGGAGGGGTTAATGGCTGACTTCCGCGCAATCGCGGATGTCCGCCATTACCGGCGGGTCCCTGGAAGCTGATATCAGCCAGGACCTGCCGGGCATGACGCGAGCACCGCTCCGGTGCTCCCGATCATGTCGGGCGCATAAATGTACGTCATGGTGCGCTAAGTACCACGTCACCATGACGTACATTTACGTCCATTGTCGTTAAGGGGTTACAGACATTCCTCGACATCAGACCACAAAAGCTAAAACTTAACTTTTGTTAGGATAAAATATATGTACTAAAAAATTTTGGGAAATCAAACAAAAGGAAAGGTGTGCAAAAAAACACCATGTGCCACCTACACCACCAAGTATTGATGTGATGCAAAGACCTCTAAAAGGTGGAAGGGAACAACGTATGGTCCATTGTAACCGTTGGGGGTAAAAACTTCCCCTGTAAGGCCCTACTCTCGCATTATTAATTCCCTTCTTTGCGTTACTCGCCCTAAAAAGCGCGGCCCCACACAGGAACCTCTCCCTATTTCCCCCTACAAACACTGCCATTTCCCAGGGTTTTTAGGTGGAAATAGAGACAGTTTTCTGTGTGGGGCTGCCCCTTTTAGGGTGAGTAACACTTGCCAAGAAGGGAATTAATAGGGCGAGAGAAGGGCCTTACAGCGGAAGTTTTTACCCCCACCTGCTACAATGGACAATACGTTGTTCCCTTCCACCTTTTCAAGGAAAGTGTTACTCGTCTTAAAAATGGTGTTCACGCACTGGAACCAATCCCTATTTCCACCTAAAAACCCTGGGAAATCGCAGTGTTTGTAGGTGGAAATAGGGAGAGGTTCCTGTGTGGGGCCGCCCTTTTTAGGGCGAGTAACACTTGCCAAGAAGGGAATTAATAATGCGAAAGTTGGGCCTTACAGGGGAAGTGTTTACCCCCACCGGATACAATGGACCATACATTGTTTCCTTCCACCTTTTAGATGTCTTTGCATCACATCAATACTTGGTGGTGTAGGTGGCACATGGTGTTTTTTGCACACCTTTTATTTTGTTTGATTTAAAAAATTTATTTTATCCTAAGCATATTATTAAAAGTTAAGTTTTACGCAATGCATATCCTCAATACTTACTTGTGCACACTAACACTTTTACAAAAGACACCCTTTTCTTCTGCCTACCTGCCTCAGCTACTATTCTGATCCTGCCACCTGCTCGATGCCACACATCTGATGCATCTGATGTTGCCACCCACAGCACCACTCAGTCACCGTGTCATTTTCAGGACCCCTGATGCTGCTGCTGCCACCTCCAGGCTGTCTCATTCTGCCACCATATGTTCTCCTCATGCTGCTGCCACCTCCATGCTTTGTTGTTCATCCACTATATGGTCTCCTCATGCTGCTGCAAGCTCCAGGCTTTGTCATTCAGTCACTATATACTGCCGCCAACTCCAGGCTATGTCATTCAGCCACTATATGTTCTCCTCATGCTGCTGCCATCTCCACGCTGTGTTATTTAGCCACTATATGGTCTCCTCATGCTGCCGCCACCTCCACGCTGTGTTATTCAGCCACTATATAGTCTCCTCATGCTTCCGCCACCTCCAGGCTGTGTCATTCAGCCACTATATGGTCTCTTCATGCTGCCGCCACCTCCATGCTGTGTCATTCAGCCACTATTTGGTCGGTCTCCTCATACTGATGCCACCTCCAGGCTCTGTCATTGTGCCGCTCTGCAACAATGATTCTAATAGTGACACCTCTGATCTGCATGTCTGTTATTTCACTAACCCAGCACACACCCTATGCGTGTTAAAGCAAGGCAAAGTGTTCTACACCCCTATTGAGGCTCTCTGTAGGCCAGAAATAATAGCGATTTGCCGCAAATAAATTCGTACCAAACCAAATTTTTTCAGATAATTCGGGGAATCGGCCAAATCAAATTTTTTTAAAATTCGCTCATCTCTAGTTATAATCTTAGGGAGCTAATCTTTTGAATTTCAAAGGGTGGTCATGCCAACATATATGTCTCCGTAGATATGACCTGTCTTGTGTTAATATCCAAGAGTATCAATAGGAATCACTGGTATGAGCCTTCTTATTGGAAGTTGAGTATTAGACAGAGTGGAATAGCTTAACCTCTCACAATGGGGGGGGGGGAATTTATCAAAACCTTCATAGAGGAAGAGTAGTGCAGTTGCCCCTAGCAACCAATCAGATTGCTTCTTTCATTTTTCACAGGCCTCTTTAAAAATGAAAGAAGCAAGCTGATTGGTTGCTATTGGCAACTGCACCACTCTTCCTCTGCACAGGTTTTGATAAATCTCCCCCAATGTGCTTGGTAAGTTTATTTGTGACAGGGATGTGTCTCTACACGATCTGATGTTGTCTAAATAGTGCTGACTTTGTTAGGACAATCGTGTTTAAGAAGACAATGACATTTTTATGCTTAGCTGTCAATTTAGTTATTGAAGAACTGCACAATACAGAGTTTTAGGTTTACATCAATATTTGTGGCTAAACCACAGCCCTCCTGTAATAAAAAGCTGGTGTCATTTCTAAAATGTGTTCACAAGAGTTTCCCATGCTGTCTCAAATTATTCCTTTCCGTGCCAGAATAAAGAATAAAGAACATCTGCGGATCCATGGATCTATAACTTGTATCTTTGACACAATTGGGCACATTTAAAACCAGTCAAAGACTAGTTTTTAAGAAATCATCTGTCCACCATGATTGAATATTTACATGGTGCTGACAGTTTTCAGTTTGGGCATCTGGTCTAATGTGTTTCATATAGGCTTGGCAAATCACAGACACATCTGGGTGACATTTTTATGACTTTTAATTTTTTTTCATGAAATCCTACATTTGGAAGCATATGGAATATTTAGTTCTGCATGCTCTTGGTGCTTTTTTCCAAGACTAAGGTACATATTACAGGTCGAAATTTTGAATATATACTGTGAGGCAGCCAATTTGAATTTGCAGAATAAAGCAGTACTCCAGTACTTTAAAACGTATCCCCTATCTACAGGGCAGGTGATGAGTGTCTGATCGCAGGGTTCCAACTGTTGAGACCCCCCCCATGATCTCCAGAACGGGTTCCTGCTTTCTCTTTCAGGAATTGATGGTGCTGGCACATGCTCCATGCACTAAATGCCGAAGAACCGGGGATACCCAAGTTCAGTGCTTATGTATCGTGTTACCATAGAACATGCTGACCCCACCCCTTCAAGAAGTTTCTACCTCAGATTCTTTCCCAAAATTTACTGTTATTTGAGAATGTTATAGGGTTATAACTTATTTTCATTATTTGTTCCCAATTTTTGTTTTTGCCATTCAACAGGTAAACATGTGCAACACACACACATTATATATATATATACATATATATATATGTATGTATTTACAGTACATGTATATATATATATATATATATATATATTTCATTGCTCTTCATGGACCTCCATCCATGCAGTAAAAGACCACCAGGAATCATTTTACATAACATACATTTATTTTTATTTTTATGTATAAAGAACAAACCATATTGTGCATTGAAGTGAACTGGGTGATCCAATCCCTGAAAACAGACAGGCTGCTTAAGAATTACATTTTCCAATATATGTCATAGCACCAAGTAGGATGTAGCTGTAGTGAATTCTGAAACACCAAAATAAACAATTTGAAATGTACATAAGAGGTAACCAACAGATATTTCCAAAAGAATCATACTTTCTAAAATGTTTGGAGAACATTAGTTTGGGAAATGTTGGTTGCATTGCACAAGGGCACATGTTCCTCCTACCTATTTTTATATCTCTAACACATGTATTACAAATAAAATATTCTTTTGGTTAGTCTTTATTGCATTATGCTATACTGTATGCATTATAACAGTGTACTACTAGTTGATACCCCTGTTAACAATATAGGTGTTTTGTTTTTTTTAACAAGATATAATAACTATAAAATCATTACTCATAAAGTGATTGTAGTAAAATAAGAGCTCTGTCAACATTAGGGATGCCTGCAGCTCTGCTTACCTTACTCAGATTCAGATTCTGGAGGCAAGGACTGCTGTTTTAATGGACTACTAAATACTTCATTATCATCTTACTACTGCAAAGGGTGCGTTCACACCACATTTTTGTCTCTGTTTCATTGTTTTCATTACAGTATGTCTTATTTTGATGTATGTGAAAACATAGTCAACTACGCTATTGTGTATGCCAATGGGAAACGGATGGCATATAGCAAAATCTGTTTTTAGCATCCGGTAATATGTTTTTTTGCTAAATAATGTATATGTGAAACAGAAACACCCTAACTGACATACTTTCTCACTGGTTTAAAACTATTTTTCACTAATATTCAGGAAAACAGAGTTTAAAACCTTTTGGTTGGGATATTGCTAGGCTAGTTTTCTAAATCTATTCTTAATGGTCCCCTGGTCCCCTGTGGAGTCCTGATGAAAAGGTAGAAGAATTTATTAGGAACTTTTATCATCCCATAGCACCTTCTTGCTGAGAGTCATAGTCTCAAAACTTGGCTGAAAAATATTGAGCACCATCAATAGGTGGTAAAGCACCTGTGCAAGATATTCAGTGCAATACAAGTTTACAAATAAGACACAGTTAACATAGCCTAGTGTATCGAAAAGGGGTATTAAGGCCTAAGAAAATAAATGTCTAAGTTGTGTGATTTAAAATGTAGACAAGATTGCTGTATTACTTTGGTTCGCAATCCAATGTACGTCTATGGGAATCAGTCTCCTAAGATACTTGTAACATTTCTTTTTTATTAGTAATATCTATTCTTAGTGGATTTCAAATCCAGTTTGAAATCGAATAACATATTTGTCATAACTAAATGTACGCATTTGCTCATATATTAATACAAACTAACATTTGCAATAAAGCACACTTTGAGGTTTATAAATTACATAACTCTTTAGAATGCTGTTTTTTCAGCAGTCATAAGTGCATCCACATACAGCTGTAGCAGACATCTATTTGTAGGCCAACACGGAAGGATATCCTTTTTTTCTTACTGACCCTTCTCTCCATTACATTGTGCTAGAAGTAAAGCAGTATAGGAATTGTCCATCTAGGACAACCCCTTTCCATGAGGGCGCACATCAACAATGAAGAGATCGCAGGGATCAGGCAACTGCAACTCTCAGAAATTAGTTCTGATTGGAAATGTATTATTGGCAAGTGACCATTAAAGTCTATTTAATATGTGGTGCAATTAGACATCCATAATAATGATTCTTTTCAATGGGTCTTCACACATACAAATAGAGGAGTGTCCCAAGTAGGGGACCCATTCTTTTGAAGTTCATGTAAGGAAACAGCAGACAATCAGATAAAGTTTAAATTATATCAGCTACATCTGTATAGTAAGTGCATCGCTAGTATAATTAAATTGATTTATCCACCAATTTATGTCTGCTGCAAATGCCATTACCTTTATATTACAGTACACTGATACGGGTAACCAACAGAGTAAGTTAACCATATACTACAGTTTGACTGGATTGTAAGTTACAACTTAAAATAAAGTTAAGTATAAAATTCATACTTGGTTGTGTCATTGAATTAATTATCATTACTCTTATCTCCTTATATGAATTAAAAGGGCTGTACCATGAGGATAACCCCTGTTCATAGGAAATGTAGACATCATATTGGGAGAGTGGCCACTCAGTAACTAGTCATGTATTACTATATGGCTGCCATCTTAAAATGTCTAACTATGATAAAACCTTATATGCTTTTATATTAAAGGGTTCTCTGTAAGGAGACAGCCCTTATAAGTGCATGTGATCTCAATATATTTGACATTTCTGAACTAAACAAGTGCTTTCTCAGCCCTTTAATACGTCTTGGTGATGGCAGGCTAGCTAGCTCCTAAACATTTCATTCTAATGTATCCAGTAAACAGAATGGAAACCAGAATTCACAGTTAATGCTGGATTGACAATGGATAGAAGACATTGGGAAATGTTGTGTTAATGTTTATCATGCATTAGTCAGCTGTGGGCACTGTCATATTCATCATAGATCTTAAGTATGCACCTGAACTGTATATACCAAAAGTACCAATGTCCACAAGTGCCTAGACATAAAGAATAAGCTCCAACAAGTGTTTGCTTAAAAGCAGGCTGTCCTATATCACACGATAACTAGTAACAGAAGCATGATTGCAATGTATACCTTTGAAGTGCACAGTGTTCTGCCAGTGGTTATTGATGGAGACCATTTCCCTTCAGAACAACAGTAAAGGTCTGACTTACAAGTAAGCACACAGAGCAAGCTTAGGTCATTCTTTGTTTTCAAAGAGTCACTGAAAGTGGCCTGTGTGGCCCAAAATGGATCAAGAGGGAGTTTAACTTGGTTTCTAATGCAAAGTAAAGGCAGCACCACTTTAATTCCACACAGTGTTCTTGTTTTTTTCTGAAGCTTGTAGATGTATTGTGCTTTTTGTCCTATAATGAATTCCAGCGCTGTGCCATCAATCCATTTATATACAAGTTCATCATATGGCACCAAATTTACTAGGAAATAATCTTTTAATTTTGAAAACACTGTTGTCAAGACACTACCATTTTCCAGGAATGGGTACTCCACATTCATACCAGCCAACATAATTATGAGGGGTTCCATAACCTATTTGTCCAAACATCACTGGCTCCTGGGTTTCTTGGCGATAATAACCTGTAGATTTGGGAAAAAATGACAGTTCTGTAGAATGTTTCCAAAATGTCAAAAAGCTATTTAATATGAGCTTAAAGGGGTACTTTTTTTTTAATCAACTGGTTCCAGAAAGTTAAACAGATTTGTAAATTAGAAATCAAGCAGAGCACCTGGCACTGCCTCGGGATAAACGGCTATGCATCTGCTAATGTCAGGAGGTAGAGCGCTTGTTAATGACAGCTGCTCCTCAGCGGTGCTCACGCTGAGTGTAGATAGTGTATAAACCAAAATCCAAAGTAGAAAAAGAAGACGCGGATCACTCACCGGTATGATGCTGTGAACTTTATTCACGTCTGCATGCAGTGGCTACATACGGGACGATGTCTGTGGCAGGGCAGGAGGTCTGACAGAGCCCTGTCCGAAGCGACGGCGCCGTTTCACACCACTGGGCGTTTCTTCAGGCCCGGAATTGACATCATGTTTGCAGGTAATGCCTCTTTATATAGACCTAATGTATATTAGTGTTTTAAAACAATACATGTAAAAACATATATAATATATAAAAACAATAACAGGCCGCAGAAAACTCGTTTCTCTCATTCAAGCCCAATGCTCCCGTGGCGTCAAGCTCTGCTATCCAGTTAGCTTCCCTTTGGAGCAGTGTCCTATGTCTGTCTCCTCCGTTCTCATTTAATTCTATCCTTTCTAGGCCGGCAAATTTAATACATTTAAACTCTCCTCTATGGACTTCTCTCATATGGGTAATGAGCCTGGATACACCTTTTCCTGTGATTATGGACCTCGTATGTTCCCTAATTCTTTCAAATAGCTTCCTCATAGTTTTGCCAATATAGAACTGTCCACAGGGGCACATCAAACAATATACTACAAAACCTAATCTACACAAAAATGAGCTAGATGCTCTAAGGGAGTTGGCACTGAATGATAAAATAATTGTTAGTAAAGCGGATAAGGGAGGTGCCGTTGTGGTTTGGTATAGAAGGGATTATGTTACAGAAGCCACCTTGCAACTTGGGAACATTGTGGTATATGAGGAGCTAAAATGTGACCCAATAAACAGAATAAAAGAAAAGTTAAGAACACATTTAAGAAAATATACAGAAAAAGGGGTCCTGTCGGAAACCACAGCAAACAAATTGTTCCCTGAGTATCCGAAACGCCCACACTGGTACATGCTACCGAAGGTGCACAAGTCACTGAGCCATCCCCTGGTCGCCCAATTGATGCAGGGAATGGCTCAGTGACAGAGGCACTATCTAGTTATTTAGATTGGCTGTTGTCTCCCATGTTGACGCAAATGCTGACATATCAAAAAGACACTGGGGACCTCATAAATCTTTTGGAGGAGTTTGATTGGCCGCCAGGATACCACCTTGCCTCTATTGATGTGGAGAGCCTGTACACCCGCATCCCGCATGATGATGGTGTGCAGGCAATCCGAGAGGTACTATATGGCCAAGAAAAGTCATCTGACTTTTTAGAGTTCGTAGAGGAATCTTTGAGGTTCATACTGGAGAACAATGCTTTCCAGTAGGAGGGCACCTGGTACAGACAGAGACAGGGAACGGCAATGGGGACCCCGGTCTCCTGCACTTTTGCCAACCTGTTTCTGTCTGTACTAGAGAAAGAGGTTATTTTAACCACCCACAATCCATATATCAGCAAAATCAAACTTTTCAAGCGCTTTGTCGATGATATCCTGGTAGTCTGGAAGGGCACAGAAGAAGCTTTTCAGGAATTCATTGGATATCTCAATAATACAAATCAAGTAAATATGACCTTTACATATGAGTATGGAGACCTCACACTAGAGTTTCTGGACATTAGTGATAATTTCATTATCTTCAATGGATATCTCAAAGGCTTCAGGAAAGGGATCGCAAAAAATGCGCTGCTGCACTATTCTAGCTTCCATCCTAAAAAGATGAAGGACAGTATTCCATATAGTCAGTTTATCAGACTGAAACGAAACTAATTCGAGACAAGAGATTTTTTTGAAGCAATCCGTGGACCTCAGTAATAGATTCCATGCTAGAGGCTATCCCACAGAGATCATAACAAAAGCATTTACAAAAGCCAAACAAAAATCTATCACCCATGAACAGCACTCTCTCAAATATCATACACCGTAATTGGTATATTTTGGAACAAGATCAAGACATTAAAGAAATAGCGTCTAATCAACCAATCATCACTTTTAAAAGAAATAAGACCCTAGGGGACTATATTAAAAATGTAGCCAAAAAAACTAAGAAAAGCGATTGGTTGACAGATAGGAGACCACAGGGAAATTTTAAATGTGGCCACTGTTGCATGTGTGAATACAACCTCAATGAATGCACATTTAAACTAGGTCCCAAAATAATAGAAGTTAAGCAATTAATAACATGCAAGACTACATTACCCATATGAGAGAAGTCCATAGAGGAGAGTTTAAATGTATTAAATTTGCCGGCGTAGAGAGGATAGAATTAAATTAGAATGGAGGAGACAGACATAGGACACTGCTCCAAAGGGAACCTTGCTGAATAGCAGAGATTGACGCCACGGGAGCATTGGGCTTGAATGAGAGAAACGAGTTTTCTGCTTTTCTTTGAAGTTCTAGGTGCGGCCCTTTATTGTTTTTATATATTATATATGTTTTTACATGTATTGTTTTAAAACACTAATATACATTAGGTCTATATAAAGAGGCATTACCTGAAAACATGATGTCAATTCCGGGCCAGAAGAAACGCCCAGTGGGCGTGAAACGGCGCCGTCGCTTCGGACAGGGCTCTGACCTCCTGACCTCCTGCCCTGCCACAGACATTGTCCCGTATGTAGCCACTGCATGCAGACTTGAATAAAGTTCACAGCATCATACCGGTGAGTGAACCGCGTCTTCTTTTTCTACTTTGGATTTAGATTTGTAAATTACTTCAATTAAAAAATCTTAATCCTTCCGGTACTTATTAGGTGCTGAATACTACAGAGGAAATTATTTTCTTTTTGGAACACAGAACTCTCTGCTGACATCATGACCACAATTCTCTCTGCTGACACCTCTGTCCATTTTAAGAACTGTCCAGAGTAGGATAAAATCCCCATATAAAACATGTGCTGCTCTGGACAGTTCCTAAAATGGACCGAGATGTCAGCAGAGAGCACTGTGGTCATGAGGTCAGCAGAAAGCACTGTGTTCCAAAAAGAAAAGAATTTCCTCTATAGTATTCAGCAGCTAATAAGTACTGGAAGGATTAAGATTTTTTAATAGAAGTGATTTACAAATCTGTTTAACTTTCTGGGACCAAATGATTAAAAAAGATTTCCACTGGAGTACCCCTTTAAGACTCCATCACAGTAAAATTCAATGAAACAATTACAGAAAGTTTAGGTCTTTTAAACAATGTTAAAGGTTTTTTTTTTTTTATATATATATTGATGGCCTATCCTACGAATAAGCCACCAATATTCAACTGTTGAGGGCCCAACTCCCAGCACCCCTGCTCATGAGATAGTTGAAAAGGGCCCCAGCGCTATTATGAGCATTATGGCCTAATTCTTTTTTATCTGGTATAGATCTATTCATATAGTGATGGTTGTATCATGTGTTTGATGTAAGTATTGCTGCTCAGGCCATTCATGTCAATGTGAACAGCTGTAATACCAGGGACAACTGTCTCAGAATGTAAGGATATGTATAAACAGGTATTCCATCCAGCTCACTGTATTATATTTCTGTCTTCATTTTTGCACAGACTGCTACTTTAGCCAGATGCTTTTGTGTAATACAATAGTAAAAATGTATATTCAACAACATGATGAGATCCAACAATATGATCCAACCATTATTTCTTTATCCATAAAACAAGCAGCATTGCAAAACTATCAGTTCTCTAATTTGTTTTTGGTGTGATGCATCTTAAATCATAACTATACCAATGCATAACACATCTGAAACACGCTGGCCAATCCTGTCATGACTGACTGGGGGGACAGGGAGAGTGAGCCCTAAACTGACACTCTCCCTGCCTACTTGCCCATACACCCTGAGTGGTGAATTGAAAACTTGAAGCCGGTCCCTCCCTGCGCTACAGTGCAGTGGCGTAAAAACAAATGATATACATAGTCGGTCACAGGCGAGAAACAGAATGGGATTACAAAAACCAGAACAGATAAACCAGACAGGATAAAAATACTAACAGGGCAGAATATAGTGTATTAACAAACAGTTCACAAACTGGAATCCAGATAAACGGCAGATATGGATAAATGATCAAAACTAGGCATGGAACGAGTATGCAGCAGAAACCAGGAATTGCAGGGGATGAGCAGAAGAACTGAAAGCTAGACACTAAACTGATCAGGAACATGGGACACTGTTCACACTGGGAAACAGAACAAACAAACTGGACACCCCACTCCACAAAAGGAGTAGCCATAATGATAAAGCCAAATAGACTACTGGCCAGTGGGTACACTCCACCGTGTGATCAGGATGCTGACCCAGTAGGAAACAGAAATATAATACATGAAACTCTAGACCAGAACCAGATGAGTCTAAATAGAGTCCAGGATACCAAACAGGAATCATTACATACAGAGCACAGGTAAGACTAGACTAGACTAACACAGTGTGAACACAGACTAAGCAGAACGGACATACCAATCCTACAACCGACAAAGGTAACAGATCTTAAAGTAACTAAAATCTACAATAAACAAGACTATTTAACCATGGCTAAAACTCAGATAAAATCACAAGATAAATATAAGGTAAATGCTCAAGCAGATATTGAGTATTGCACAGACACCATAGTAGCATTATTGCACAAACAGACATCATAGTAGCATTATTGCACAAAATAACCAGCACCAGAATGCAGAATAACTCTGGTTAAATATCCCCACCCAGGTTCTCATTCGTTCAGAGCATTAACTATTCCCTATCCAGGGATAATAGCAAACTGCTCTGAACATACTAGTGTGTGAATACACACAAAAACAGAAAAATACAAAAACAAATAAACAGACATTACAAATCCTTAGGATAGGACAACCATAGAAAAGTCTGAAAAGTTGGAAAACTCATTACAGACCTATGTAGATAGTTCTATGAAATAGATGTGAAGATGTGAAGAAGTGATGTGACTTCATTCAGGAGCTGCTTGACATCTTAAAACTCCAAGAAATCTAAGACAGGAATATCTAGTTCCACATCCCATTTTCATGCCATTCCACTAGCAATTCTACTAACATTGTATCACCTGTGGAAACCACCATCTCTGTGCTCAACATTTAATAAAATGGGGGGGGGGGAAGCCCATCTATCTCCATTGACCCCAATAAATATAATTTGGACATAGAAAATCTGGACAAAAGAAGTAGAGTGAGTCACGACTGCTTGTGAATCCAAAAAGCAAATTTGCATTGTCAGCAGGAAAGGTTTCAGTCATTTCTGCTGAACGATTTGGGTCAATAGACAAGATCTATTATGCTACATTTACAAGTGTGGTTTCAATATAAAAACGTATCAGTATTGTTACTTACCTTTAATCGCAGGCATCACCTGGTATTCAGAAAATGGGTCTGTTCTTCCTTCCATGTAAGAGTCCACAAACTGGCAATGATCTTCTCCTCTTCCCCAACTATCACCTACACTGTAAAATGTGTCTAAAACAAAGACATAAAAATGAGTTTTATTGCATTTCCAAATCATTCCAAACAAATATCTTACATAATAATATATTTAACTGTATGACATATTTTACTCACAATTTACCAATTCATGTCCCCCATAATGTATGCAAATTATTATTATTTTTTTACAGAATTCAATACTGTTTGGCCATATGTGGCCAAAACAATTTATCTTTTTGCATGGATTTTAGAGATTGGATTTTGGAGAAATTGATTTGCCTATTTCCAGAGGTTATCCTCTTTCAAGTAGTTTCAGAGAAACTGGTAAATTGTCATTCAGACAACAACAAAATGTTTTAACATCAGCTTTAGAGAAAATAATTCAGTGGTGACATCCATTGTTACTGCACAGTGGCATATTTAGATGAGAGGAAGCACCCTAGCAAAGATCAAAATAAGCACCCATTATGCAGCTGACTTTTGACAGAGGTGCCTAGTGATCATCTCCATGCACACCCGTTTCATGATCCTTGTTCCAAAACCATGTGGTCATTTATAAAGAAGCTTCTTTGTAGAAGATGCTTGCCAACTAAATCAAAGGGATGATAACAACCATGGCTTGTGTCTGTCATAGAACTCACATGGTTGGCTTTTATGGTACATAACACTTTGTTGCCACAACTAAATAGAAAAAATTGCAAGATTTCTGTGAATTAAAACTTAGTAACCAAACGTTTGTATCTTTCTACCCTTTGAATTATTGTTATATGCTATTTTTTTTTATGGCTATGCAGTACATGGTTATATGTGAAGGACGGTTTTAGGGGACCATTTTATTCCCATCCTATTCCATCCCAGTGCTAAAATTTCAAATTTACTGCCCATGTACTTTTAAATATCATTGTACAAATTATTTTTTTTTTTTTTTGTAAATTGACAAGCTCTTACCTCTTAGATTTTCACTCAGGTAAATCTTATACCTCAGAGAATTACAAAGTATAACTCCTACAAATTTTCTGTACCACGTTCGTTTAACATACTGTTTTCCATGACAACCAGAATAGCTTGAATCATGTTTAAATGCATAAGGAATCCAAATGGGTTCTCCGCCTTTAAAGTAAATTTATAAAAAAAAATTGAAACCTTAAGATTATGATAGATTAATGCTTGCAGAATTACAACATATTAACTTACTACATACTAAAATATGTACAAAAGCTTTTCAAAGCAAAATCTCTAAGAATGCTTACCATCTTTAACCACTCACGTACAAAAAATGACATTAAAAAATTCTCAATATTATTATAAAATATGATTCCAATAATAACACTAGTGTACCATAAACAATTTTAACGATTTATTTTTTAAGCACAAATTTTCATTGGTCAGAAACCAAGGCTAAATATATTTTATTGAGCTCTGACTTTTATGTACTTTATGTACATACTGTATATGTTCTTAAAACTAACACACACACACACACACACACACACATATAAATATATATATATATGTATATATTACAATAGGTAAAAATATATATATATTACAATAGGTAATAAATGCCCCAAACAGAGCTTGATCTCGATTATCACAACGGTACCTGACAGGCCGTCATAATATTTTCCATCCACACAGCAACAAAAATAAATAAACTGACAGTTCTTTGGATAATCCTTTAAACACAATAGTTCACTTAACTTGCACTGCTGTTAATTTAAAGAAATTATACAAGAGACAGAATCTAAGTTACCTGGCGGCCTTACAATAAGCATTGGGTTGTCTGTGGGGAAGAAAGTAAAAAAATCAGGGGAAAAAAAGCCATAGCACAGATAAAACATAGGTACATTTCTTAAAAGGCATTTATCAACATATTATAAGGGTTAAAAATCTTATGAATTATCAATTTTATTTATTTTTACATTGTCCTCAACTTTCAAAAACGAACACTCATCTAGAAAAATGTACAGTATCAGGTCGTGGAACAGTCCAATGTCACTTACATTATTATACAATACAACACAGTTGACAACCATTAACTGTGTTTATAGCTAGCTACTGTATATTTGAGTGGTGGACAGCAGTAACATTTGTTAATAATATAAGTTGGTTCTAACTTGGATATTACCAGACAACCCCCAAAAACTCATGGATGTGGCTACCTTACACCCAAATCTCTCTTTATTATAATAAGTTACAATAAGTTTGAGAAGGACATTAAAGGGGAACTTTCTTACTAGACATCTTTTTCCCTATCCTCAGAATAGGGGATAACATGTCTGATCGTGGGGGTCCAACCGTTAGGACGCCTGTGATCTCCAGCCCGGCACCCTAACGTTTTGAACATTTATGCTCAGAACTCCAGCTGTGCTAGGCTTCAGAGCGGTCGGGGTCGACACGCCCCCTCCATTCACGTCTACAGGAGAGACAGAGATACAGCGTTCGTGTTGCTCTGGATCTCCCATAGAGATAAATGGAGGGGGCGTGTTGACTACAGCTTCTGGCTATGATTGACAGTAATCCGGCACGGAGAACGCTCCATGCATGCAGACAGGAGATTGCAGGAAGTCTCAGCGACCCCCTACGATTAGAGATGATATGTCTCGTGCTCGAGTTCCCCTCTAAGCAGTATGTTTACATTTTCATTTCATTAATATAATAGGATAGTGTGAGACAATGTGGGAGATACACTATTATAAGATATTCCTAGTCTTACCAGCAATAGCAACATCATTGCTTCAATACCAAATTAATGGGATCATGCCCATTTATTATCATGCTTAAATTGTGCATTTAGCTTATATTTAATTAAACGAATATTTTTATTTATATTAGTGTATTATATATCTGCATGTTTCCATACCTGATTCTGTAACAAATGATACAGAGGGGCTCATGGGTCCCAAGCCATGTGGATTCTTTGCCTGAATTTTGAAGTAATATCTTGAAATAAAGAAAATTTGGAATGTCATATAAACCTTTGTGAAGAAAACCAAAATTCGTAAAAAACAAATAAAGGCAGCTAACATTAAAAAGGACAAAATTTATGCTACAGATTGTTATAAATAAACAAACATTTTTTACCTAAATAATAAGAAACCACTAAGAAATAATCTGAGTGTAATGTTGGAGGAAGAGGAGGAAATGGCCTAATCTAATAAATAGTTTTTTCTCTACTGTATTTACACAAAAAACTCCAATCATGAATGACATAATATGAATAGGAATAACATAAATTCCCCATTAAAGGTCAATGCTTAACCCAACAATTGTAGTGCTGCCTTAAAAACACTAAAATACACAAATCCCCAGGTTCAGATGGCATCAATTCATTAGTTCTGCAAGAATAAGGTACCATGGTAGATCCTAATTCCTAATATTTAAATGACAGGGTTTGTTCCACATAGATGGTAAACCTACAGTGTCAATATGTACGCACCAACAGTGTCATTATGTACGCATTAAGTACCATGTCTATGTGTCCTCTAGGGGTCAAAATGTTACATTATTATTATTGTTGTTATTATTATTATTAATAATAAAAATTCCTTTACATAACACCTGCATATTCTGCAGTGCTGTACAGAGCTTCTCATCAGTCTCTGTCTCTATTGAGGCTCACAATCTAAATTCCAAATTCACCTATGAGTATGTTTTAGAGTTAAAAATAAATAAATAAATAATATATATATATATATATATATATATATATATATATATATATATATCATTTTTAATTAAGAACCAAGGGCATACCGGTACACCCTTGGTCTTTGGTGCTTAAGGATCGAGGGCGTACCTGTACGCCCTGGTTCCGTTACTGGTGTTTTAAGCGTGCTCACAAGTCATATACATTCTATCTAATACATTAGTCAAATGGGTTCTCCAGGAATTGAAAAAAGGTCTAGGGGGTGATGCATTGTTTAATAAAGATGGCCACTTTCATTTTACTACTTTATTTAATTTGCAACAATTCCTTTCCTTTAGGAGGACGCTTTGTATCATGAGAGCTGGGGACAGATGTCATCCATTCTCCCTGCTCTGTCTGACACTAATTAGGGTCTCAGACTTTATTATACTGGGATAAATGTACAGTAGACTGTTACCTACTTTTATCCCAATACTATATTTTACACAATATACCATGTGGCCCGCTGTGAACAGACAAAGCAGGAGTAAAGAAGAAGGGGGTGTAGGCTGCAGTTTTCCTTGTCTTGTTTTTACTTCAGCTCTGCCTGTGCCTCCAATGTTACTCAGCAATGGAGAGTTGCGGTCAGTATAGCAAGCACATTGTCCCTCTCATGTAATTTGGTTGGGTCTGTATGCACTCTGTTCCTCTATAATGTCAGAGGCACACAGGCAGTGCAGTATTAGACACACAGTATACAGCATAATAATGGGCAGCATTCTATAATTTTCTCATTATAATGAAGTGTGACACCCTAACTAGTAACAGAGCAAGGAGGATGGATGACATCTGTCCCTTGATCTGTTATGATGCAACCTGTCCCGCTGGGTTGCAGGTGAAGTAAAGTGAAAGTAACCTATTTTTAAAGGGTACCTCTCATCAAAAAAAACTTTTGATATATTATAGATTAATGTATGCAGAATAACTTCACAATTGCATGTTATTAAAAAATATGCTTCATTCTATTTAATTTTCCACTTTGAAGAAATGACCACTAGGGGTCTCCCTACCAGTCCTGGCAGCAAGCATTTCAGACTCATGCTGGAGTCCTAAACACTACGAGCTGCCAGTCTGCTTTGTTCACAAAGGAGAACACTCAGAGCTGCCAGCCTGCTTTGTTCACAGCCTGTTTGGCTGTGAACAAAGCAGGCTGGCAGCTCTGAGTGTTTAGGACTCCAGCATGAGTCAGAAATGCTTGCTGACGGGACTGATCGGGAAAAATACAATAGAAAGAAGCGTATTTTTCATTAACATGCTATTGGAAAGTTATTCAACATTCATTAATCTAAAATATATCAAAAGTTTATTTGATGAGAGGTACCCTTTAATAAACAATGCACAAAACAAGCAAAAATTATAAAAATGTACTTAGTAAAGCTTGTTTAATTCTCAGTTAACACCTTTAAGGATGTATTCACACATGCAGTATCCTGCGCATATTTAAAGTGCAGGATTTGAAGCTTCAAGGTAAACTAAATAATTAAAAACAGCAGAAAATCTGCAGCTCCAAATCCTACAAATCCAGTCACTGCAAGTAAACAATACATTTATTCAAGTTGTCTCAATGTAAACAGAACAGATGTTTTTTTCTAAGCTCACAGCTGGTGGACACCAGGAACAAAGTGTTTTATACAACTATCAAAATATTTAAACAATTATTCTGTCATTTCAGAAATAATTCCACCATATGAATTTGACTCTCTTTCTACATTTCTGACTATGTGCAATGCTCACAGCTGCAATACATCTTGATTTTCCAACTTCTGTCTGTTCTTCATGTAGTGTGAGTAGAGTCACAGTACATCTAGTAGAACTATATGGGATGACCTAGCGTTCACCCCAAGGTGCTGACAGATCTAGCATAAATGCTGGCTTACGATTTAACACAAGTGTAAAGATGTTAGATTTGGCCCATTTTCCTTCTAACCCTTTAACACACAGACAATTTACTAAGTTACTCATTAGTCAGTGTGTTGTATACTATACTGAATGTGTAGATATCGTTTTTACTCTAAATTTTAGGATCTTCTGTTTTTCCAGTTCTTCCCAAGTAGAGAAAATGCTTATCCCAGTGCAACCTGAGACACGTGTTCTTTACAGTGCCAGTGAAAGCTGTCTGCATTCTTTTCCTATTAGCAAAGTGCACAACGTGGCAGGGGCCAGCTATAGGGATTGCTTTGGTTTGGTAACAGGTTCATCTTAAAGGGGTACTCTGCCCCTAGACATCTTATCCCCTATCCAAAGCATAGAGGATAAGATGCCAAATCGCTGGGGTCCCACAGCTGAAGACCCCCGCAATATAGCAATGTCATGTTGATATTTTCCCAACGTATCTTTGCCTTGGAGGCACAAATCGTGGTGTGAACTGACATAGAATGCACCCACCTGTAACTGCTTCCGGAAGCAGGTGGTGTGAACGAGGTCTTACATAGCAGCACCCACCTGTAACTGCTTCCGGAAGCGCTGGAGGATCTCAGGCTAATTCATGACGTCACGACTCCGCCCCCGTGGTGTATACTTTGGTGATTAGACCATTCTATGTAAGACCTCATTCACACCATGATTTGTGCCTCCGAGGCACAGATACGTCGGGAAAATGTCAACATGACATGCCGACATGTCCATGCTCAGACAGACACAGGCCCCATTTATTTCAATGGCCTTAGCATAGTCATTCAGTCATTTCACAATCATGTAAAAGTTTTGGCTCAGACTGACGAGCATGGCTTGCAGCAATTAGCACTCCAAGAAAAACTTGCATACCTTGGGAAAATGACCCGAATGTGGTCATTAGCTGACTTTACTCAGATCATTTAAATAAATGGGGTATGTGTCTATTCAAGCATGAAAACGTTGGCTTGTCATTTTGACATTTTCCTTGCCTTTAGAGACACACATTGTGATGTGAACCTAGCCTAAGACTCCATAAGCAAGATTCACTAATTAATGTTTTTATCATACAGAGGAAATGTGTCAGAAATAAAAGAATCACAATTGAGGTTGAAGTTCTGTAATTAGCTGAGTATTTTGGGATAGGTTACTGTGTTCCCTCAATATTTTTTTTCCTCACTTCTTTGTTTTGTCCCTTTCATCGTTGAGGGACCGTCCTTGTGGTTGGGACCAATTAAGGAGGCGAGTACCACCAAAAGGCAGGGAGATAAGGTGGGTGGCAGAATAGTTGGGCACTTACCTTTCTTTTTTCTTGTTTGTGCCAATTGGATGGCACTGATATTTGTATGTAAGCATCGAGCTGTAACAGATGGATACTTGTGGCTCTGTTTTTTATATATGAGTAATGAAATAAAGTATAAGGTATCGGTTTATGATTAATGATTTATTTTCAGTAATTGTGTGAAATGTGGGCTGCAATGGGAAACCATATCAGAGGGGAATATAGGAATCAAGATGCTTCTATATTCTCTGGCAGGCACAGTGAATACATTTTTACAATATTATGCACATTAATTGTTGCTAAAGTTTTTTTTTCTAAATCAGTCTAAAATGGCTTGTGGAAGCATTACAGGAGTTGTCTAATAAACAGAACCTCTGCTTACATGTCCTATTGGGGAGGGACACTCGCTGAGGTGGAATCAAACTCTCCTTGCATTACATGGATGGCTATTTGCCTTAATGACCATAAATTCATACTACATTTCCGGTGTAGTAGCAACTGCATCAGAGATGCTTTTTAGGCTGCAGCTTCCCCCTGAAAAAATCAGGTGTGGAATCTGGGGGAATCACACCAGCATCTGCATTTTGTCTTCAATGATACAAGAAATTGCACAAACACAAATGATCTAGGAAACTTTTGCAAGGGAATGGATGGTTCATACCTTGTATTTGGTTTCAAGTTTTCAATAGGATAATTGGTACCTCCTGCCGTACCTGTTGACCACTTATTCTTCAAAAAGTCCTCATAAGATGCACTGTAAACCAAGTATCCTGTTCAGTAAATAAAATGAATACAATCAGTTGTTTTTTGTTTCTAATAATGGATTCTTGTGAAATGCAAATGAAGTATATGATTACAAACGGTGAGTTTTTTCTATATCACATGTACATGTAGGGCTGTCTGAAATAGGGCAGTCACGTGGTAAAGCAGCCTCTTTTCTATCTGGTCCCCAGTCACTGGTGGCAGCAAATAAACTAGTACATCAGATGGGTACAGTTGGATAAACCTGGTGCAGTTGACATCTGGGGAGAGGGATGTTAGTGATTGACTCATGTACCCAAGACGAGTGGTAGCACAGTCACATATCCCCCAGAACTGAACATTGCACAGGCAATTATTTTAGCTCACTTCCATGTACTTTATACAGACCTCCCCTACTCCGGTACCTAACTTCTTATTCCCTACACAGGATAGGGGACAGGTGTCTGATGAGGGGACCACTAGCGATATAATGCCCAGTGCCCCATCTCTTCTCAGGCATGGAGGTTGTCGACCCCCCCCCCATGTATCTGGAGATACACAAGTACAGCACTAGTTTTTTCCAGCTCTCCCATAGAGATGCATGGTAGGGGTTGTGTTGGCCACTGTTCCATGCGGAGGTTGACATCCCTCCATACAAGGAGCAGTGGTCACTCCGTGTGTGAGGAGAGCCAGGGGACCGGTATAAGATCACTGGGGGCTTCCAGCAGTCAGGCCCCTCACGATCAGACACCTTTCCCCCAATCCTGTGGATAGGGAATAAGAAGCTAAGTACTGGAGTTGACCTTAAAGCACTAGAGACAAGGAAAGTCTATAAAGGTGATAGCTGTAAAGCATCTGTGCCATGAAGTATATGGGCATTGGACAGACTGAAGAGCAGGAACCTGGTGAGAAATATGGATGTTGAAGAGCAATCAGTGAGTTGGGCTGTAGGACCAGATAGGTAGTCCAGTTATGCAATACTTGTCTCAATAGGTTTAACTGGTCTGGCTAAAGTTGAAGAAAAAAAGATGAAAAAATCTTTTTAATGTATATCAACCCCCCTAAGAAAATCATTTTAGCTACCACTTAGCTCTAAAAAAAAAAATATTAGAAAAATAATATTACACTTACCATAGTCATTTTAAAGGACAAAAATATATTTTACAATGCTTTGCATAAGTTTTCTTAAGCATGGCCGTTTTACAGCTCCATTTTGTACAGAGCCATAATAGGATACGTAAAGAGCTGCATGGGGCCTTACTGTTTCTAATCAAACATTCTTATATAAAAGCATTGTTGGATTCTGCATTGCTTCTCAAACAGGATATCTTTTTTTATACACAGTATGGTGGCACACTAGGTACCTGTGGCTCTGTAGTACTGAGTCTCACAGGACTCTGTCTGACAAGGTACAGCCTCCTACATATGGCCATTCATTCTATTTAGATAATGGTGAAATTAAACAAGGAAACAGTATATATTTTGCATGGAATGTTTGTGTGACCTGTATTACTGAGTTTGAAAGCATTGGACTATTGGGAGATTCCAGATCAAAATAGATTTGGAGGCTAACTTTTTTTTTTACTTGTTTTATTGAAGTTTGAATAAAAGAATATACAACAGCTCCACAGAGTGTACACGTGCACGACAGGAGAACAATAATGATGCCACAGAAATACAGTATAGCAAATGTCACACAGTACCGATCATGTAGAGCATAATAAACATAAATAACCCAACCTTAAAACTTAAAAAACACAGAGCACAACCCCCTGCGCACGCATTACAGGGACATAATCCCAGATCAAAAAGAAAAAAAATTCTGAGCTGGGAAAATGCAGTATGAGGATGAAAGGAAGGCCAGCTGCTGCACCGTAATAGAGCAGAGATAAAGAGAATGAGAGGAAAAACCAGGGAGAGAGGTACAACTCAAATAAAGATACAAACAGAGAAAAGCAGGGGAGAACGATATCACAGCAAGAAGAAAAATTGGCAGAATTAAAAGGGAGAACCCATAGCCCCGGAGGACATTAGAGAGGTAAAGGCTGAGGGAGAGTATCTGGTGAAGGGGAGAACCACACCAAGTGCCCCACACATTATAAAATTTATCAGGGCATTTCCTGTGTTTAAAAACTAGCTGTTCATAGGGAAGAATAGCATTAACTAATTTCCGCCACTGCGAGAAGGAGGGTGGACGGGGGTCCATCCAGCGCAAGGCCACCGCTTTCCTAGCCAGGAATAATGACTCACGTAAGAATATTCTCAAATGATGTTGCCATGTCTCTTCAGAGAGCAAACCAAAGAGACATACCAAGGGATCCAGCGGGACAGGGAGGGAAATAAGAGAGGTCAAGAAATCCACTATACTCTGCCAATACGCCTGGAGGGAGGGGCACTGCCATATCATATGCCAGAAATCAGCTCTAGGAGAGTGAAACCTGTGGCAGGCATAGGAAGGCACGCGCCCCATCCTATAAAGACGCACCGGAGTGAGATAGCAATGATGGGTAATGTATAGTTGAATCAGTTTGTTGTTAGCTGCCGGAGAGACTGTCAAATGAGAAGACAGCATCTCAGACCAATCCTCCGCAGTGAGCGAAGTGACGCATGCCTTCCAATAAGCCTCTGCCAGGTCAGTGGTACGGGCAATCTTAGCTTTAATGAGGTGAGTGTACAGTAAAGAGATTAAACCCCTTGGCCCCTGGGACCAAAGGACCCCTATGAGGGGATAGGCAGAAATGGGAGACCATGGTAAGGGGAACTGTGCAGACAGGGCATGTCGGAGATGCAGATATCGGTAAAAACCCTCCCGGGGGATCCCAAAGTCAGACTGGAGCTGCCCAAACGACTTCAAAACGTCCTGCTGAAACATGTCACAGAAATGAGTTATCCCATGCGCTACCCAAAAAGGGGGGTCTAGGGAATCCGTCAAGTGAGGGAAATGGGGATTATCCCAGAGGGGAAGGTCATCCTTAATGTCAGTAAGGGGGACATACAGTTGTGACTGGCGCCACACCTGCAATGCCAATTTATGGAGAGGAAGGAGCCACCTAGTGTGGGGGGGAACACCTTCCAAGAAGGCACGCCGAGAGGTGAGCCCTAAAAAGGAGGCAAGGCGAAGTTTCACATGAGGTGGGGAGTCAGGGAGGACCCAGTGTTGGAGGTAACATAACCAGCCGGCCAAGTAATAACCCTTAAAGTCGGGCAGTGCAGTCCCCCCCAAATCCTTAGGGCGCTGTAAAGTGGAGAGTTTAAATTTGGACCTGCCTGCACCCCAAATAAAGGTCGGGAGGAGAGAATCCAGGGATTTAAAAAAGCTCATAGGGACTGGGTTGGAAGAGTGTTCCAATACATAAAGGAGTTTGGGAAGGACAATCATCTTCACCAGGTTAATCCTACGAGGGACAGCTAAGGGCAGGGCCCCTTAGACACAAAATTTAGCTTTAACATAAGACAGAAGAGGTAAGACATTAACCTGAAGATCTAATCCCCTATTAATGTCTTACCTCTTCTGTCTTATGATCAATAAGTCCTATCAATGCAAAAATGGTACCGTTAAAAACTTCAGATCACGGCGCAAAAAATGAGCCCTCATACCGCCCCATACACGGAAAAATAAAAAAGTTATAGGGGTCAGAAATGACAATTTTAAACGTATTAATTTTCCTGCATGAAGTTATGATTTTTTCCAGAAGTACGACAAAATCAAACCTATATAAGTAGGGTATCATTTTAACCGTATGGACCTAAAGAATAAATATCAGGTGTCATTTTTACCGAAAAATGTACTACATAGAAACGGAAGCCCCCAAAAGTTACAAAATTTTCAATTTTGTCTCACAATGATTCTTTTTTCCGTTTCACCGTAGATTTTTGGGCACAATGACTGACGTCATTACAAAGTAGAATTGGTGGCGCAAAGAATAAGCCATCATATTGATTTTTAGGTGCAAAATTGAAAGAGTTATGATTTTTTAAAGGCAAGGAGCAAAAAACGAAAATGCAAAAACGGAAAAACCCCCGGTCCTTAAGGGGTTAACCTATTAGCCAATATTTTAGTAAGGATCTTATAGTCTACATTTACCAAAGAAATGGGCCTATAAGAGCCACATTCCAGAGGGTCTTTATCGGGTTTTAAAAGGACAACTATATTGGCATCATAGAGGGAGTTGGGGAGGTAGCCTGTCTCAAAAGCAGCGTCATACATACATTTCAAAGGGAGAGAAGCAGAGTAGCATAGCGAGAGTAAACCTCCACAGGTAGGCCGTCAGGGCCAGGGGCCTTCCCACACTGCATATCCCCCAAGGCATCGGATATTTCCTCCACAGTTATAGGAGAGTCTAGCAGCGAGACGGAGTCAGAGGACAGCACCGGGAACTGGATAGTATCTAAATAGGCGGTTAACTCCTCAAAGGAGTACCACATCTGGGAGGCATAGAGGCGCCGAGACCTCCCGCAGTGTGAGCTCAGGGGCCGACTCTCCTACCTCTGTAGCTGCAGGGCTGCGAGGGGGGAACCCCGCCTGGTGTCTGGATGAGGAGTTTAAGGCCCGGGCGCCATCTTGGGGCCTGTCCCGGGCAAACTCCCGGTGCTTTTCAGCAGCCGTGCTGCCCTTGTTGAGGGACGGATCCAGCTTGGGAGGCATCCCCAATGCTTGAGAGCGGGTCCGGACCGTAATATGGGCCAGGATCGGGCCAGGATACTAAGAAGCATGGGCGTTGATGGGAGCTACAGGTTAGTGCGACCGCTCATGTCCGGCGCCAAGCCACGCCCCTGGGGCTAACTTTTTGGAAAATATTAAAATACTAGGTGATGAATAGAATTATAAACATCTAAACATCTCTGGGAAAGGATGTCCTATAAACCTTCAAGATCAACTTATATTCACTTACTATCATGCACAAAGATCCTCTTATGAGAAGAACATTTGGGTAGAACTTTTCACAGAATGCAAGGGATCATGGAAGGATTTCTTGAGCATGTCACAGAATCCCATTCATGATCTGTTAGGGAATCTGATTCTACACAGAGACTGCAGTTTTCTATAATGTATCCATGCTTAGACATTAAATACCCAATCCCAAAAGAACCAAACTAGAGAAAGCTTGGCAGTAATGTAGCCAGCTATTCTATAAATATTTTATATTCTGACTATGTAAATGTAACATACTGTTCTTTCTCAAGTTAGTTTTGGAGCAAAATGAATTTAAACATATTCTTTCTCAAAAATGTATTATTCCCAATCACAGACATGTGCTTCACATCTGGATCAGTTCCAGTTTACATCTGCAGTAGCTAGAAATGGACTCATTCTAACTGTGACCAAATAACATTAAAACAGATGTCTACCCATTTTTCTCCATATACATTATACTCCTATATGTTTTAATTCTGTTGTCACATTAAAATAAAATCCATATCCATGTTGTTCTTTACCAGAGATGTATGCAATTGTCCAGTAGAATTACATAGCATTTGGGCTAAGAGAGGCTTCAGTAAACAACAGAGATAGGGCAAATTTACATCTGATGCCATACAGCAGGGGTGGGGAATATCTGGCCCTTGGGCCATTAAAGGCCTGCAACATCCCTGCAAAGGCCTTCCGGTGGGGAAAGTAGCGACATGACATAAAAGGTTGACTGTGGCCCTAGGCTTGATCTCCTCTGCCTGTGGCCACTTGAGGCCAGAAGGGTCTCTTCCTCTGGGATATGCACAATGAGAGACATCATCATGTGCATAAAGAATGCAGAGATAGTCCTGGCCTCTAGTGGCTGCAGGAAGAGACTGGTTGTGCCCTAGAAACAGATGAAGACGGTGAAGATGCCGGTGACTGCAGGGAAGCTGAGGAGAGCATGTGTTTTTTATTTTTATTTTGTGTTTTATAAATTTTAAGGGGGATCCTATTGGCAAGGGGCAAGCTACCTATGAGGAGGGCCTTTGTACAGGACGGGGGGGAACAACCTACAGGGGGTCTTATCTACAAGGGAGGAAGCTACATACAGGGGGTCCTATATACAGGTTGCAAAGTATTTACAGTTGGGTCCTTGAAACAGTGGGAAAGTTACCTACAGGGGGTATCCTATATACAGTTGGCAAGCTACCAGAAGGGAGTCCTACCTACAGGGGACAGGGGACCTACAGAGGGGTCCTATATACAAGGTAAGAACAATCTACAGGGGATTCCTACAGACTGGGGAAAAACTACCTACAGGGCCAAGCTTCCCACAGGAAAGGTCCTACCTTCAGAGGGCAAGCTACATACAGGATAAGGGGGGGGGGGGGAACAAACTCTCTACAGGGACAAGCTACCTCCAGACTGACCAACACGAACCTTGAAAGGCAATTAAAAATAGCAACATCATCAATACCAGCTAACATCACACATCTCACCAAAGAGAAGTAGTTCCAGCCACCACATTAAGGGTGAGTAACAGAAATGTTTCACCAAATATAGATGGGTAATTTGTAATTTATAATTTTGTATAACCCACAGCTGATTGCATAATTATCCAAATGGCTCTTGGCAGAAAAAAACATTATTACCTCTGCCATACAGGCTCTGTTGGGTTTATGTGAACAAAATTTGACTCCATAGAAACAATTTTTAAAGGTGTACTCCGGTGGAAAACATTTTGTTTTTTTTAAATCAACTGGTGCCAGAAAGTTAAACAGAATGGTAAATGACTTCTGTTTAAAAATCTTAATCTTTCCAGTAATTATCAGCTACTATATAATCCAGAGGAAGTTCTTTACTTTTTGAATTTATTTTCTGTCTGTCCATGGTGCTATCTGCTGACACCTCTGTCCATGCCGGGAACTGTCCAAAGCAGGAACAAATCCCCATAGCAAACCTATACTGCTCTGGACAGTTCCTGACATGAACAGAGGTGTCAGCAGAGAGCATTGTTGACAGAAAGAAAAGAAATTCAAAAAGAAAAGAACTTCCTCTGGATTATACAGCAGCTGATAAGTACTGTAAGGATTACGATTTTTAAATAGTAATTTACAAATCTTTTTATTTTTTGGTACCAGTTGATTTAAAAAAGAAATGTTTTCCACCTGAGTACCCTTTTAAAGGGGACATTGCCTCTGGACATATGGGGGGAGATTTATCAAAATCTGTCCAAAGGAAAAGTTGCCGAGTTGCCCATAGCCCAAAAATGAAAGAAGCGATCTGATTGGTTGCTATGGGCAACTCAGCAACTTTTCCTCTGGACAGGTTTTAATAAATCTCCCTTATGGAGTCTGATGGAGAATGTTGTGTGTTGAGTTCAGGAATCTCATCTAAGAAAACTTCCATATCAAATTAGGGGCTTGTAGCAGTACAAAATGGACTCCATGTACTTATACGGCAGATTGTGGTTACAATAAAACAGAGTTAAAGGGGTATTCCAGGAAAAAACTTTTTTTATATATATCAACTGGCTCCAGAAAGTTAAACAGATTTGTAAATTACTTCTATTAAAAATCTTAATCCTTTCAGTACTTATGAGCTTCTGAAGTTAAGGTTGTTCGTTTCTGCCTAAATCCTCTCTGATGACACCTGTCTCGGGAAACTCCCAGTTTAGAAGCAAATCCCCATAGCAAACCTCTACTAAACTGGGCGGTTCCCGAGACACGTGTCATCAGAGAGGATTTAGACAGAAAAGAACAACCTTAACTTCAGAAGCTCATAAGTACTGAAAGGATTAAGATTTTTTAATAGAAGTAATTTACAAATCTGTTTAACTTTCTGGAGCCAGTTGGTATATATAAAAAAGTTTTTTCCTGGAATACCCCTTTAAATTCTTCCAAATATAGTGACACACATGTCTTCAGGTTGTGTGTGGTATTACAGCTTGGCTTCATTTACCATAACTTCAATTTACTTTAGAACTAAGCTGCAATACCACACACAGCCTGAGGACAAGTGCAGTGCTGTTTTAAAGAAATCATCTGTTTTTTTTAATCCTGGATAACACCTTTAATTGTGTTGTGATTTTCTCGTTTTATAACTCCAGAACTATAAAATCATGTAAACCATGTAAGAGAAGCAATAGAAGATTTTTTTTTCAAATATTTTGATTTTTTTTTCTACATAATTTTTATGTCTACATTTTTCATTCTGTCCACTAGGCCTAATATTAAACTAAGACTTGTACAGATCACTTTCTAGTATTGTTCTAGAAATCCAAGAGAAAAAATCCCCCAAAATGTAATAAGAGTGATTAAAAAAGTGACCCATTTGACAACAAACTGGGCCATCATACACCTCCATAGACAAAAAAAAAAGTTTAAAAAAAGTTATAGAGGACAAAAATTGCAATTTTAAGTTTAAATATTTCAAAAGTACTTAAACATAGCAAAAATGATATAAATTGGGTATCACTGTAATCATGCTAACATGCAGAATAAACATAACATATCAGTTTTACTGCAAAGTAAACAACTCAAAAAAACAAATCCCTTAAACATTGCATAATCGCTGGGTTTGTTTCAATTTCAGCCCACAAATAAATGTATTTCTGTTTTGCAGTACACTCTACTGTAAAATGAAGCATGTCTTAAAAAAGTACAATTGGTCCCGCAAAAAGAAAAACAAGCTCTGATCACTGGTGGTGAATGGGGTTAAAGGGATATTTCAGGTTTAAAGACTTATACCCTATTAATCGGGGGGGGGGGGGAGGGGGGAGCCATGATTTTGAGAACAGTGCCCTAAGTCTTTGTTTTGAGAGCAGCAGTGTATTGCCCATGCGTGCTGCCCCTATAATCATTCATTGTCCCTGGAGCTGATCGAGAAAGTTGAAATAATGCCAAAACTTAAAGGGGTACTCCGGTGAAAAACAATTTTTTTTAAATTAACTGGGGCCAGAAAGTTAAAAATATTTGTAAATTGCTTCTATTAAAAAACTGAAATCCTTCCAGTATTTATCAGCTACGGTATGCTACAGAGGAAGTTCTTTTCTTTTTTGATTTTCTTTTCTATCTGACCACAGTGCTCTTACACCTCTGTCCATGTCAGGAACTGTCCAGTGAAGGAGAGGTTTGCTATGGGGATTTGCTTGGACAGTTCCTGACATGGACAGAGGTGTCAGCAGAGAGCACTGTGGTCAGACAGAAAAAAAAATTCAAAAAGAATTAAACTTCCTCTCTAATATACAGCAGCTGATAAGTACTGGAAGGATTAAGATTTTTTTTAATAGAAGTAATTTACAAATCTGTTTAATTTTCTGGCACCAGTTGATTTAGAATTTTTTTTTTCCCCACTGGAGTACCCCTCTTACATTTTGTGTGAGATTATAATGCCTTACATTTTTATTTTTCCATTTTCTACGATTGTGTCCCTTAACAGATTGGCAGTTATCTACCTGCGTTCAAACCAAGTAAAATATTATGTTTTTCAGACATTCCATGCTAGCAAATAACATTCATATATTCCAATATTTGGAGAATGTAAGGACTGCATATTGGATAGAGATAACATTCCTTCCGAATTTAAAAACTATTACTAATGTTGGCATCTGTTCAAGGCTATCCTGCTGACTTCTTCTAAACGCAGAGAATATAAAAATATAATCATTTCTGTAATCTCTTCAGTGCATCTAAAATAAATCATATTCTTGAATAAAAAAAAATCTCCTCTACTGCACCTTTGCAGACTTATGTGTCTTCTTGGTTATAGTCTATAAAGAAACTCATTAAAAAGGATATTGTTTGCAGAAAAAGGCCACCTAGTCCACTTAGGCTGCATTCACACCTCGTCTTCAGCCTAGGGTTGCCGGATCCGGCTGGGGGAGGGAAAAACTGGGCACTCCCGTACCCCCGCCGGACCGGCGCTGAAATCCATTTACTTTAATGAGCCGACCAGAGTCAAACAGTGACTCCGGTCGGCTCATTTTTGATACGTATCCGGTTTCCTGACCGGACCTTACCGGACCTTAGGTCTGGTCACAAAACCTAGTGTTTTTATAACAATATGTATGCTATATGATTATATCAATATTTTGATTACTAGGTATTCCTTCAACAAAAATTTGTTATTTAAACTATTGCATAGTAGTGATCCCTATGCTTTTTGGGTCTTCTATGCTATTTCTATGTTATTTTGGAAAGATTTGATGAATTCATTGTGTTCCCAATTTGGATTCCCTACAACTTCATGTTCAACTGATAATAATGAAATAGAATGCATACAATTTTGGAGCCACTCCATTCTAAAGAGTACAAAAAAATGTAATTTATTGTTTCTTACTTTAAAAATATACAGACTATTAGCAAACTATAATAGTAATACACGGCCATCTATAGTATTAAATCTGCTTCCGGTATATTGATATGTATGAAAGAATGCACAAAACTCCAAGCACATATTGATCCCCTTTTATACTCCTAATTTAAGAGGTAGGAATGTCAAAACTTCCACTTGTTTTTAGGTAAATAAAAATAGTCATTTCATATAAAACAGAATAAAATCCCTGTTATAAAAAATAAAATAAGATTTACCTGTGATGAAATCACCCTTCTTTGGTTTAGCCCAGTCTAGAATGACAAAAGAATGACAACCCTCAACAGCCACAACGGTGATATTATATGAGATATTTTTGGGTGGTAGAACGCCATCTTTCATTTCTTTAGGTAACAATTCGGCCAGGTTCTCTACTTGGAAGTGTTCCAGAGCATCATTGAGGGAGCATGGAGTATTCGGATCTTTACTAATATATGATACATATGGTGCTAGGAAAATAAGAAAATGTCAGAGTGTCAGATTCATTATGATTTCATAGGTGTAAACATAATCATATTTTATACTTATTACATGGATGCATAATATGAAGTTCCTGGGCCCCAAATCAAAATCTACAATAGAGATCCCCAACTATCATGTCATTCCTGGTTGGAGAGACCTTATGAGGTTGCGATTGCAACTGCTACAACACTTTTAGACCCATTTCAGCAAACAGTGTGATTATTTAATAATCTATATATATATATATATATAAAACTCAACGTGTGTATGTGTGTGTGTATGTTAAAGCATCACGTCCAAACGGCTAAAGATATTAAACATGAAACTTGGCACACATGTTACTTATATGAAGCGCCAGTGGGCATGATACGGTCCATGGCCGGTGTCTGATACTCCCCCCATACCATCCACGCCTCCCCGCTATGGAAGACCGGGATTGAGACCGACTCTCCTGCCTTGGGACACAGGTCCATTATGTGAGTGCTCCATTACTTTCTTTTTCTCATAGTTAGTACGGTCGAAAAAAGACATATGTCCATCAAGTTCAAAAAAAAAAGTTTGACCTCTGTCATTGCCAACAAAGTGTATATAACAAAATATTGAGATGAACTTTTGTTATTGACCAAATACTTATTTTGCACCATAATTTGCAAATAAAAATCAGGCAATGTGATTTTATGGATTTTTTTTCTCATTATGTCTCTCGTAGTTGAGGTATACCTATGATGAAAAATACAGGCCTCTCACATCTTTTCAAGTGGGAGAACTTGCACAATCGGTGGCTGACTAAATACTTTTTTGCCCCACTATATGTGTTTTCATTCACAATTGATACGTTTTAAATAAAAAGAATACTAGCATCATGCATCATTTTATTTTTATCTAGAAAACCTTAAAATAAATAGAATATATACACTAAAAAGTATTTCTTATCACAGGAAGGTACGTACCAGTAAATCTTTTTTTGCCGGTTGCATCGAATTCAGACACCATATTGTCTTCAAATGACCTTATTTCTGGTTCCCCAATAATAATTGGAGGCCGTCTGGTTGTTGTGTGTATTGGACGTTGTGTTGTCTCAATCAGCTCATAATCTAAAAATGATGTGTTATCACATTATTGAAGACAAGTTATGCATAGTAGATCTTTAAAACATTTTGCAATTAAAATGTATACAGTGGAATACATTAAAATATGAACTCAGGCTCAGTCACCTGTACAGGAAAGCATCTACTACTGTTTCCCCTTAACGCTATATGTATATATCATATCAACTAGTAATCTCATCCAATAGAGATGGTGTAATATTTACAAGGCTCAAAGGGAAACAAATGTTTTTTATATATTATATTGTATTATTGCTACATCAGCTTGCATAATGTTTCTCATATAACCATTGAAGAATAATGTCTGACTTCTAATTTTGCATTTTTGATGATGCATCTGCCTGGCATCTGCTATAGTTTTCAATGCAGCAAAATCTCCAAATGTTATATAATGTAATCTAAAATCATGAAATTACAGTGATTCATTTATAGTTATATATATACCTTGATCAGGATCAAAGAATGTCACGCTTTCTGCAGCTTCTGTTGTAACAATTAGGTCTTGGCCGGAATAACTATCTGGTAAAACAATTAATAATTAACTGAAGACAGTAAAGAAATATCAAATCCAAAAACAAATCTAAGAGGTTCTTTAAAAAATAAAATAATACATATATATATATATATATATATATATATATATATATATATATAATATCGCTAGATAGATAGAGAGACAGATAGATAGATTAAAGGTCTGTGTAAAAAGTATTTATTTATATTTTAAACCTTAACTACAATAGGGCTTTATACTAAGATGTTTAATCTATAATTATAGGTACCTTCTGTGTAGCAGTCAGGCTTGTCATCAGCTCCCATAATCATATTTCCTTCCTCATCATATTGTGCAAAAGAACCTGGTGCACAGGTAGGAATAAATGGTTCTTCAGTAGTTGGTTCAACAGTAGTTGGTTCAGGTGTAGTGGTAGTAGTTGTAGTTGTAGTTGTTGTTGGAGGAAGGGTTGTTGTAGTTGTGGTTGGAGTGGTTGTCTTTCTTGTGGTGGTAGGTCTGGTTGTTCTTGCCACTTCAAGACCTCTTAGAGGCCTTCCCCCAAGACTTAGGACTGGTTTGTCTTGAGCACTAGCTACAGGCTTGCTGAACCTTCCATGTCCAAACAGTGGTAACCCATCAGGGCTGACAACCGGAGTGCCATTTAAATCTGTCAAGAAGCCATTATATCAATGTATAATTACTATATACATATTACCCAAACACTTAAAAAAAATAAAGTTTTCCCCCATAATTCTACACTCAATGTCCCATGATAAAGTGAACAGAGTTTTTGCTGATCTATTGAAATATTTTTTTATTTCTTAGTCCCCTTTAATATTTTTTGCTGTATTTAAAATTTTTAAAGCACCTCAGTCGATGTAGAAGTGTTAGATGGATGTTAACAAACTAACAATTCCTTAACCACATAAAGTTAAGAATGTTTTGGTTTTGTGAAAAATGTTTCACGAGCCCTAATGCCATGCTAAGCATATTAAATAACATACCAATAATAGTTCGTCCATCTCCTCCCAACTTTATTCGAAGTGGCTTTCCTTGAGAATCCTGAAGATATCGTCCTTCAGTGTTAAGAATCACTCCTCGGTTTAAATCTACAACCTGGAATAAAGATAGATTAATTTAAAATATAAATGAAATCAGTCACTATAAATGATGCGTAATTTTACATTGTTTGAATCTGATTTGAAGGGCCATCTTATTGGGGACAACCCCATACCATATGGAAAGGTAATGGGCATTTATATAATAAAAGGTTGACTTAAGTCTACCAGAACATGAGCTATCTCTATGATGTCCATATGCTATAATAGGACATATGGACACATGTTGTTATTATTAGACAACCCTTTAAAATGTCTCTTTAAGAGATGACCATTGAAGATTGCACAAAAATATGGTTTTCAAGGTGGCTGGTCTTCTGAAAGAAAGCATAAGAAATGTAGAACTGGAAAAAAAAATCTTAGGACTTTGTTATGAATGAGAGTAGACATTTTTTTTCTAATTTGGAATAAAAACAACATAAAGCACTCAAGACTACATTACGTTGTGTGTGTTGCAGTGAAGAGAAAACAAAATGGGATCTATCAAGCACTACTTAATGTAATAGTGCTTTACAGACAACTATAACAATCATAGATCTGAATTTAGTGTGGATTTTATAAAATGCCATAAACCACGTTGGATAAAGAAAACACTTAGAAGCCTTTAAACTTCAAAATAAATATGATTCATGTGTACAAAAATTTAATTTGATCACAACATCTATGACCTAGTACAATGCCTAGAGAAGTTTGGGGATGTAACCAATATAGTAAACTAAAGAGGGATCTCACACCAAGGACATTGATTTCAAATGGATAGGGTATGCAATCATTGTAAGTGGGGCTCCAAATACTGGAACACAAAGTAATGCCCAGAATAAAGTGGTAAATAAAAGCACAGTACCTGGCCTGGAGTGGTAGACTGTCAGCAAAAAAACTGTGGAGACCAATCATACATTGATGGCAAATCCTATATATATATATATATATATATATATATATATATATATATATATATATATACATATACATACATATATATGTGTGTGTGTGTGTGTGTATCTGTGCCATGTGGATATCACTCTGTTGCAGGCTCAGCTAGCCATTCATGGGAGCAGGGGCCAATCAGTAGCATAATCGACATTCACACCTACTGGTTGAGGAATATTTAAGCCTGGTTTACTCAGATGTGTGTAATTACTCTATTTCTAGCCTTTACCAGCATTCCTTGTACTACTCGGCTTTCCTTTGTTCCTATTTGCCTGTTCCCTGACCTAGTTTTTGCATGCCCATTTGGAATTGACATCCCTCTCTTGGTTTGACCTTTGCCTGTTTTATGTCCTACATTTGGTTTTGACTTTTATGCCATTGCCTTCCTGGTATTGACCCTTGGTTTATTTTTTTGGTATTCCCGTTAGTGCTGTAAATTTGTCCTTTACATGCCAGTTTGGTTTGGCCCAGCTTCTCTAACTTTGCCATATATATATATATATATATCCCTGAGTCATCAGCCCAGTGTAGGGACTGATGCCCAGTTCGTGGTTGCTATTTAGGGAGGATCATCAAAGCAGGTAATGACAGAAACGTGGTTAAGCTTAGGGCTGCATTGTTCCCTACCTGACCTGACAATTAGTTCTAAAGAGTAAAAATAAGTTTGCTATTATATGCAAATTAAGGCAATAGGAAACTAAGTAAAAACCAACACAGGTTTAAAAATGCAATCAAAGCCTTTCTATAATTTGATATTTTTATATAAGACTTTTATATCTCTGTTAACTACACAGTGAAAGTGAAATAAACGGTTTACCAAACTTTTTTGTATGAACAATGATACATCTCCACCTAGAGAGTATTACAAAGACATTTCTAAGGCTTCATCTGGGCCTCACTGAACCACATTGATTTTCAGTCAAAGAATACCGTATTTATCGGGGTATTCCACGCACCGGCCTATAACACGCACCCTCATTTTACCAAGGATATTTGGGTAAAAACTGTTTTTTACCCAAATATCCTTGGTAAAATGAGGGTGCGTGTGTGTGCATGTGTATACCCCGATACACTGTTTCTGACCCCACAGAAGCCCCCAGGAAAGGCAGGGGGAGAGAGGCCGTCACTGCCCGCTTCTCTCCCCCTGCCTTTTCTAGGGTCTAGAGCCCTGCTGCCGCCGCTTCTCTCCCCCTGGCTATCGGCGCCGTTGCCCTATTACCGGCGCCACTGCCCCTTTGCCCATTCCCCATCTTCAACGCGACGTCACTCGTCATTGCACCTCGCAGCGCATAGCAACGATGCAGGAGACGCCACAGCCAGAAGCAACGCGGACCTGACCCAGGCAACAGGTAATTATAAAACCGGGGGTGGGGGAGGCAATGGGGCAGCCGCGCCGGCATTGCCGGCGCCGATAGCCAGGGGGAGAGTAGCGGCGGAAGCAGGGCTCTAGACTCCAGGAAAGGCTGGGGGAGAGAAGTGGGCAGCGACGGCCTCTCTCCTCCTGCCTTTCCTGGGGCTTCTGCAGGGTCAGAAAAACCGGGGATGGGGGAGTGGGGGAGGCAATGGGGCAGGGGCAGCGGCGCCGGCAGTCTCTGGACCCCAGGATAGGCAGGGGCAGAGAATCGGGCAGCGACGGCAGGTCTCTGGATCTGCAATAGCCGCTGCAGTTCATTGATTTAAAGCGCCCGCTTTAAATCATTGAACTGCAGCGGCTTATCGGTGTATAACACGCAGATAGACTTTAGGCTAAAAATTTTAGCCTAAAAAATGCGTGTTATACGCCGATAAATACGGAAATTGGAAATTTTTGATAGGAGGGACCAAAAGGTTAAAAAGACTAAAATAAAGCTAAAAAAAATATTATAATGATACATTCATGAGACATTTTGGTCCATCACTACTTTTGTCATTAATATCCTAATAAAAACAAAGTAAAATTAATAATGAAAGAAATATGGAATACAATTTCAAGAATTTATCTTTACAATTAATCTAAAAAATAAATCTATAAAGAAGGTTGCCCTACCCACTTTGTTCCTTCTGGACCATAAATCATCCTCTGTCCATTAAGGTTCCCAGTATTTGAAGATGGTGTATTTCCATTGGTATTAAACCTTGAAGACAAATTTGATGTCCCACCATTACCTGGAAATTAGACATATCAATTTAGATGCTATATGTGTTAAGGGAATAAGCACAGTCACAATATTTGAATTAGTAAAGGATCATCTACACTTTACTTAATACTCTATACTATGTGTTATCAAAAACAGATTTCAACTGTATTGCTCATTTCCTGAAAAAATGGCCACATTTAATTTACAAATTCAACATTTTGTGATAAAATAACTATAGGCACTATGGACAAGTTGTATGCATGTCTGTCTAGAAACACCTTTAAAAACATGTGCTGCCTGAATCGAGCCACTTCAACATGTAACAGAGGCATTTTAGGGCATATATAACACTACCTTATCAGCTTAATATATAAAAACTCCCTTGATTAAAGAAGCATCCTAACATTTGTTTAGAATTACAATGCTAACTCACCAGAAATGGTGTATAATTTGTTCCATCCCAGCTCAGATACATCTATACATTTAAACTCTTTTTTAGGGGCAGCTTTGACATGTGATCTCCAGTCTACCAGTGCAGGGCCAGTGGCCCTGGGTAAACAGGAAGTCCGTCTATCCCTATCCCGGTCATCCTTTCAACTACAAGATTACCTCAACATCTAATCTTTCCTGATTCCCCCTCCCCCCATACATCTCCCTAACTCCCTTGGCTCCACGATCTGTGTTCCTCAGTTGGTCTAACAATACCTAGAGTATCCCTGAAGAGATCATTTCTATCTTATCTAAGGAAGCAGTAGTACAGTGATATAGTAAATTAGTCCATACAATGGTTAGCTGCACAGCTTATGTGACTCACATTGTTTCCCTCTCTTATCTGAGTTCAGGGTGTTCTACAAGATCGAGCTTTACATTGATCTCCCCTGCCTCCTGTTTGTAAGAGCTGATAGGAAGAAACCTATTACAAGGAGATGTGTTGAAGCTGCATAACATAGAAATCAGCAATCTCAGAAACAGCAGTTCTTTTTCTCAGTGGAGACCTAGTGCAATAAGATGAGCTCCCGACCACTCTGTTTCTGCAAAGCCAGAAGCATAATGGGAAATGTAGGATGCACTAAAGAAGCACTCAATTTTGGAGGTGCTCGTCATGAATGGCAGGTCCCAGATGCAATCACGCTGATGTCGGCCATTAACCCCTCTAACCCCATTGACCAATACAGATTACGGCAGTGTGGCTATTGTAATAGCTGATCTAATCGCCCACGGCACAGCCGCAGGGATAAGACCAGCTATGATGGCGGCCAGAGGTCCCCTCACATGCCTCTGCTACTCTCCTGGGGTCTTCTGCACCGAGCTGCCTTCCAGCAAAACAGAGCAGAAGATCGTCGATAATAATGATCAGTGCTATGCCTATCCTATGCATAGCGCTGAACAGTATTAGCAATATAATGACTGCTATAGACAGACTCCTATAGGAACATAATGAGTTAAAAATAAAAGTTTAAAAAAGTTTTTTTTTTAAATAGAAAAATCCCCTCCCCCAATAAACATTTAAATCCCGGTTTTTCATCATTTTACTCAAAAAAGCGTAATAAATAATAATTATTAAACATATTTGGTATTGCCGCATGCATAAATGTCCGATCTATCAAAATATAATGTTAATGACCCAGTATGGTGAACATCGTAAACGTAGAAAAAAAATAATCCCAAATTGCTGCTTTTTGGTCATATCACATTGACAAAAAATTTTATAAAAAGTGATCAAATAGTCACATATACATAAAAGTGGTACTTAAAAAAACTAAAGGTAATGGTGTAAAAAAATTAACCATCTCACAGCCCTGTATACAGAAAAATGAAAAAGTTATAGGTGGTCAAAATAGGGTGATTTTAAACATATTGATTTTGTTAAAAAAAAAAAGTTTGAGATTTTTTTTAAAGCAGTACACTAATACAAAAGTATGTAACTAGAGATGAGCGAACTTACAGTAAATTCGATTCGTCACAAACTTCTCAGCTCGGCAGTTGATGACTTTTCCTGCATAAATTAGTTCAGCTTTCAGGTGCTCCGATGGGCTGGAAAAAGTGGATACAGTCCTAGGAGACTCTTTCCTAGGAATGTATCCACCTTTTCCAGCCCACCGGAGCACCTGAAGGCTGAACTAATTTACGCAGGATAAGTCATCAACTGCCAAGCCGAGAAGTTCGTAACGAATCGAATTTACTGTAAGTTCGTTCATCTCTATATGTAACCATTGGTATAATTTTAGCTGTATTAACCCACAGAATAAAGAAAACATGTCATTTTTACCGTAAAGTGTACAGCGTGAAATCGAAATCCTGCAAAATTTGCAAAATTGTGGTTTTCATTTAGATTTCCCCACACAATAATGATTTATTGGGTTTGCTGTACATTTTATGGTAAAATGAGAGATGTCATTACAAAGAACGATTGGTTACGCAAAAAAAAAGCTCTCATATGAGTCTGTGGATGGAAATATAAAAGAGTTATGGATTTTAGAAGGAGAGGAGAAAAAAACCACATAAAAATAAAATTGGCCTGGTCCTTAATGCCAAAATGGACTTGCTCCTTAAGGGGTTTAAAAAACTATTTCATGTTATAAAAAAAACACACACATTGAATTAAAACAAAATACATAAAAACTGCATATTATGTAAACTGACCCCCAACCTACTAATGAGTCTCAGCAGTTTAGGTCGGAGTCTAGCCTAGTGTAATAAGACTCCACCTCCTCTTTCTGCAAAGCCAGATAATTCATGGGAAATGTAGGAAGCATTAAAAAATTATTTCAGTGATTAAATTGGAATATAGCTGAGAACCTATGCATGCTATGTTGCATAAAATGGGTAAGCACAAGGCATACACAAAAATGTCAGCATTATTCTCTATGCTGCAATATATAAGCAAATAAAAACTTCCTGGAGTACTTTAAGTGAAGGGAAGATGGCAACCAACCTATAAAACAGGTTTACCCCAGGCATACACAAGAGCCAAAACATTATTTCTGAATAATAATAAATGCTGTACTATATAGGCAAGACATAGGAAGTGTTGCAGTACTTCTTTGAGATCACAGAACTAGAATTTGGGGACATTTATGCTGTGCCTGACATCAAACTTAAAGGTAATGCTACTCATAACCAATAACAATTACTGCAGGAGAAAAGTTTTGACACCAAACAATATTTTTGAAGTGTTTATATTGTGTCAAAGTAGTAGAATGTAAATATAATAAAATAAATCTGGTACTATGGAAATTTAACAATTCTGGAGAATTAAGTTTTTTTATACAGCAAAAGTAACACCAAAAAATCAATACTCCAAAATCAACAGCTTCTATGGCTATAATGGAAAAAAAAAAGGTTATGGCTCTTGGAATGCGACAATATAGTATTTTACTTTTGTGTTTCCGACAGGCCAAAAGTTGTCAAGCCATTTTTGATCAGAGCAAAATATGCAATATTTTAGAAATTACATGCGTAAATATTATTCTGTCAATAGCAGTGGTATAAAAAATTCGATATGTTTGGATGAGTTTATTACCTTGTCTTTGTAAAGGCCTTGTAAATTGCCTTCGTAAAGGAGATCCTAGTCTTGAATTAAGCATTCTTTGGCGTAGCAATGAAGGATTATAGGTTGGAGCAGCAGTACGTGCAGGCGTTGTAGTTGGTGGAGCTGTTGTCGTTCTATGTACTGATGATCTGCCATAATGTAGTTGTCGAGATATTGATGGAAGTACAAAGTAAGGTGAAGCTCTGGTGGTGCTGTGAGGTCGACTTGTTGTTGGAGCGACGGTTGTAGTTGCTCTCCTTGGTAGAGCAAATCTTCTAGAATTCATATAAGAGGAAGAAACTACAGGGGGCTTATGACTATTTTCTTTTAGGGTAGGGGGAGCACTTAATGCCTCTTCATCTTCCAACTTTGCAATAGATGTTTCTAGAGATTGTTTGCTATTATTACTATTACCATTTCTATTTCTGTTTTTAAGATAACGGACATTAGAGTATGACGACAACCTCGTCCTTGCAGATAATGTGGGATTTTCCACTTTTTCAGGTTCCTTTTTTGTGTCTAAAGTTGAAAAATCTGATTTTGTTAAATATGCAGGAACTGGTGCCTCTATTTCAGAAGATGAAACCTTGCTCAGTTTTCTTTCATTTTCCTGCATAATACTTCCAGGACTCCTATAAATTGGTCTTGATTTTGAACTATCCATTAATCTAGAAAGAGAGAGAGACTTTCTGTCTGATGTAGATATTCTTGCTTCCCGTTGACTATCGTTGTCTTCCTCTGGGTCATAAGTATCGTATGATTTCACCAAAGAGTCACCAGATAATAAACTATGTTTTTGATTTATACTGGGAGTGCTTTTGTTATCTTCAGGATGGTCCTCATGTTCCTTATGAGAAATACTTGTTCTTTCTTGAGATAAATGTGAGGCAGCAGATGGAATTTGATCTTCTTTAGATTTTAATACTGCCGGCAGAGGTTCTGATTTTATACCGACCTTGGTTTTTTTGACTGGTATGTTATGTGTTCTTACCTTTTTCTTGGAGGTTACAGATATTTTCTTGTCCTCTGTCTCGGATATTTTAATAGCAGAAGAAATTGCTGCATGCCTATCTTCTGACTTTTTTATATCTATCTCTTGGTTAGACTTGATATAGGAAGAAGATTTGGAAGACAGTTCAGAGGAATCAAAGTAAGGATCTTCTTTCCTATCGGACAGATCTAGTATTTTCCCTTGATTTTCTTTTTTTTCAGCCTTTGGAGCTAATGTGGTTGTCATAACTGTAGTTGATGTAGTAGTTTGAGCAGTTGTCACTGGATGAAACTTTGATCCTCCATTAGAGATTGTTTTACTTCCAGCATTGTTTTTTACCTGAGAACTTCTTCTCCTGTAGTATTCTAGTAAGGATAAAGCAGATTTTCCAGAAAAAGATGGAACGTTTTGCTGTTTATTAGACAAAATATTTTGTCTCTTAGTTTCACTAGGCAATTGAGCTTTTGCGGTAGTTGTAGTAGCAGCTGAAGTAGCCGTGGTTGTGGTTGTAGCTGTTGTGGTAGTAGTACTAGTGGTGGTGGTTGTTGTAGGAGAAACAGTTGTTGAAGAAACTGCTCTTACAACGCCTCTTACCATTGTCTGTTTTTTCGTTTTGTGATAAGACATTTTTGTGGGGCGATGATCATTGGCAGTTTTTGTTTTTATATCAATCAAGTCTCTATAAGAGTCCCTGCTGTCTTTATTAGCATGACGGTCTGAATTTATGGAATCGTGGGGAGATGATGTTGATTCCTTATTTACAGGAAGAGAAGAATGTGCTTGTCTAGTATCAATTTTAGGAGCTGGTAATAGACTAGCATGTGTTTTCCCAGCAGAAGTAGATTTATGGTCACTTTCACTTTGGTCTCTTTCGTCTTCATCCACACTTACCTGTGGCTTCTCATGTGTCGACAATTTTGCTAGGTGAGTAGCCCCTGGCATAACAGAAGCCTTATTTTTTCTTGTATTTACAGTTGCTGGCCCTTTCCTTTCTGGATTAGATATGGGTGAAGTTATTTTGCTTTTTTCTAAATCATGCATACTGTCAACATTCACACTATTTTTTCTCTGTGTGTCTTCTAATTCTACATTTGAACTCTCTCTGCTTTCAATAGATATTTCTTCACCAATATTAGATGAATATTTATTTTCTTTTGTGTCATGATCAACAGTTTCTAAATCTTTAGTTTCGTTGTCATCTACTACTACTGTAGGTGCAGGTGCAGGTTTACGTTCAACAATTCTGCGTCCTACATTAAAGGAATTTGGTCTAAGTGGTCTTCTGTTATTTGAATTAAAACGATTATTTAACATTGGTCTAAATAGTCTTCTAGGGTTCGGTGTTACAATTTTAGGGATTATTGTTGTGGTTTCCGTATCATCAATCAATTCAGCGGAGTGAGTGTTGACCTTATGCTGCCTAGAATTGGTCTTTGGGGACGATTGCTGTATGTCTTCTTCCAAGGATTCAGAAGAAATTACATTTTCAGGATTTTTGTCTTCTCTAGAATAAGTCTCTTTATGAGGCTGATGATAAAGTGTCTTTACCGAAGTAGCGCCTACAAAAACATAGACATTTTGTCAGACATATATATATAAATAAGCACTTACATAAAATAGCACATAAAAGCCTTAAGATGGATTGTTATGCAGAATCTTAGAGAAGGATTCTCCCTTTCTATATACACATATTTTTGAAACAGTACAATGTATATGTCAAAAACATTATTCTTTTTCATCACATTTGTATCCTTCATCAGCTTTTTTTGTGGATTTTTTTGTAACATTTAAAAAAAATCATACTAGAGAAATGCATGCTGCATAAAAAAAAAAAACTCCTTAAAGGGGTTCTCAGCTCCTATACATCTCATCCCTTATCCAAAAGATAGGGGATACGATGTCTAATGCAAGTGTTTGGCCTCTGGGACCACCCCACAATCTGCAAATAGGACCCGGTGTTCTAAATATTATGTCTCCGAGGGCCTTTGTGTCTCCAAAAATCACGGCAGTGTCCTAATGTGACAATGACTTATGCCAACCGCAGCACTAGGAAATAGAGTACAATAGAGACCAGGTAGTGTTTTGGGAGTTAAAGGGGTACTCCGCCCCTAGACATCTTATCCCCTATCCAAAGGATAGAGGATAAGATGTCTGATCGCGATGGGGGGGACCGGCCGCTTTGGGGGGTGTCGTATGATGTCATGACCACGGCCGCCCACACTAAGCATGCTGAACATAATCTTCTGAACACTGGGCACTGCACAGAGATCACAGGGGGTCCCAGAGGCTGGACCCCCATGATCTGACATCTTATCCCCCATGCTTTGGATAGGGAATAAGATGTCTAGGGGTGGAGTACCCCTTTAACCCCTTAAGGACCCGGCCATTTTTTGAACATCTGACCACTGTCACTTTAAACATTAATAACTCTGGTATGCTTTTACTTTTCATTCTAATTCCGAGATTGTTTTTTCGTGACATATTCTACTTTATGTTAGTGGTAAAATGTTGTCGACTTGCATAATTTCTTGGTGAAAAATTCCAAAATTTGATGAAAAAAGTTTTTTTACTTTGAAGCCCTCTGCTTATAAGGAAAATGGATATTCCAAATAAATTATATATTGATTCACATATACGATATGTCTACTTTATGTTTGCATCATAAAGTTTACATGTTTTTACTTTTGGAAGACATAAGAGGGCTTCAAAGTTCAACAGCAATTTTCCAATTTTTCACAAAATTTTCAAAATTGGATATTTTCAGGGACCAGTTCAGATTTAAGTGGATTTGAAGGGCCTTCATATTAGAAATACCTCACAAATGACCCCATTATAAAAACTGTTTATAGTATGTTCTTGTAGATCTAGTTTTGGAATTTTTACAAGTGGTAATAGGAGGGAAAAATATTTGTAACCCAATTTCTGTCGAGTAAGGAAATACCTCATTTGTGTATGTAAAGTGTTCAGCGGGCGCAGTAGAGGGCTCAGAAGGGAAGGAGCGACAATGGGATTTTGGAGAGTGGATTTTGCTGAAATGGTTTTTGGGGGGCATGTCACATTTAGGAAGCCCCTATGGTGCCAGAAAACTCCACAAGGCATACAATTTTGGAAACTACACCCCTCAAGGTACGTAACAAGGGGCCCAGTGAGCCTTAACACCCCACAGGTGTTTGACGACTTTTCGTTAAAGTAGGATGTGTAATAATTTAGACAAATAATTTTTTCACTAAAGTGCAGTTTTTTCCCCAAATTAACCATTTTTACAAAGGGTAAAGGGAGAAAATGCCCCCCAAAATTTGTAACCCCATCTCTTCTGAGTATGGAAATACCCCATGTTAGGACGTAAAATGCTCTGCGGGCGAACTACAATGCTCAGAAGAGGAGGAGTCACATTTGGCTTTTGGAAAGCAAATTTAGCTGAAATGGTTTTTGGGGTGCATGTCGCATTTAGGAATCCCCTGTGGTGCCAGAAAAGGAAAAAAAACACATGGCATACTATTTTGGAGACTACACCCCTTAAGGTGTAAATGAAAAAAAAAATTTCACTAAAGTGCAGCATTTTCCCCAAATTTACAATTTTTACAGAGGGTAATGGGAGAAAATGCCCCCCAAAATTTGCAACCCCATCTCTTCTGAGTATGGAAATACCCCATGTTAGGACGTGAAATGCTCTGCGGGCGAACTACAATGCTCAGAAGAGAAGGAGTCACATTTGGCTTTTGGAAAGCAAATTTTGCTGAAATGGTTTTTGGGGGGCATGACACATTTTGGGGGGCATGTCACCCCTGTGGTGCCAGAACAGCAAATAAAAAAACATGGCATACTATTTTGGAAACTACACCCCTTTGGGAACATAACGTGGGATGCAGCAAGCCTTAACACCTTACAGGTGTTTGACGACTTTTTGTTAAAGTTGGATGTGTAAATGAGAAAAAAAAATTCATTTTTACGGACCACTGTTCCAGAAATCTGTCAGACACCTGTGGGGCGTCAATGCTCACTGCACCCCTCATTACATTACGTGAAGGGTGTAGTTTCCAAAATGGGGTCACATGTGGGGGGGTCCATTGTTTTGGCACTATGGGGGCTTTGTATACACACGTGGCCTTCAATTCCGGACAAATTTTCTCTTCAAAAGCCCAATGGCGCTCCTTCTCTTCTGAACATTGCAGTGCAGCTGCAGAGCACTTTACATCCACGTATGGGGTATGTTCTTACTCAGAAGAAATGGAGTTACAAATTTTGGGGGGCTTTTTTCCTATTTTCCCTTGTGAAAATGAAAAATTTAGGATAACACCAGCATTTTAATGGAAACATTTTTTTTTTTCATTTTCCCATCCAACTTTAATGAAAATTCGTCAAACACCTGTGGGGTGTTATGGCTCACTATGCCCCTTGTCTCGTTCCGTGAGGTGTGTAGTTTCCAAAATGGGGTCACATGTGGGTATTTTTTTTTTTTGCGTTTATGTCAGAACCGCTGTAAAATCAGCCATCCCTGTGCAAATCACCAATTTAGCCCTCAAATGTACATAGTGCGCTCTCACTCCTGAGCCTTGTTGTGTGTCCGCAGAGTATTTTACACCCACATATGGGGTATTTCCGTACTCAGGAGAAATTGCGTTACATATTTTGGGGGTCTTTTTTTGCTCTTACCGCTCGTGAAAATAAAATGTATGGGGCAACACCAGCATGTTAGTGTAAAAATTTTCAATTTTTTACACTAACAGACTGGTGTAGCCCCCAGATGTTGCTAGGCAACACACCGGCTTCCGTAGGATCCTGGGAGCCAGCCGCACGTCCTCGCTGCGCGCAGATCACCGTCGTCCGCAGCCTCCGGATGGGTAAGTGGATCTTCTGCCGTCGGTCCTCTGTCGGTTTCCTCGTTCTGCCATGCCTATTGTGGGTGGGCAGAACGGGGAAACTGAAAGTTAACCCCCCCGCCCCCGATCTGCTATTGGTCGTGGCTTTTGGCGACCAATAGCAGGGATAGGAGGGGTGGCACCCCTGCCACCTCACTCCTATCCCTTCAGGGGGATCGTGGTGTCTTTGACAACAGCGATCCCCCTTATATTCCGGGTCACCATAGACCCGCATGACCTGGAATCGGAGCAAATCGCTGGTGGAATTTCCCCCTGGGCATTTGCGCGGGGTGCCTGCTGATAGATATCAGCAGTCACCTCGGTCCGGTCCCCGCCCGGCAAGCAGTGGGGACCAAAATTCCCAAGGGTGTATGGATACGCCCTGGGTCCTTAAGTACCAGGGCGCCATGGCGTATCCATACGCCCTAGGTCCCTAAGTGGTTAACCCCCCCCCCAACAAAACACTACCTGGTCTCTATTGTACTCTATTTCCAGGTGCTGGGGTTGGCACAAGTCATTGTCACTGCTAAATGGGTGGGAGACTGCAGTGATTGTTGGAAACTCAATGACCCTGAAGAGCGGAGTGGAGTATTTTGTGTGGGTTTTGATTCCGTGTGAGGCATGCCTATTTTTGACGACCACATCCCCTTTTCCCAGCGGTCACCCTCCTTCTCCAGGTTTAACTGGAGAGTTGGTCTGTTTTTATTACATTTTTTTGTCGCAAATTCTATTGCAAGCACTATTTGTCGGGTTTACAATAGTAAAACAGGTCGAGTTCACAATAGTAAATCAGGGCCAATGTCTCATGCTAACCCCAGCACCAGGAAGTGGAACAGAGACCAGGTACCAAGATGACAGAGGCTGCAGGAAAGAGAAGAAGGTAAGTAGAGGTGTTTTTCTCTTTTAGCATGCAGCTAAATCATATTTATTTAAAAAAACAAATTGAGTCTGCATTTTTAACATTCATGTGCTCTGTGTGCAGTTTTGAAACTTCATTGCGACTTGCTTTGGAAGGTTTTTCTAAAAAAAAACATAACAAGTCGTGATTTCAGTTGATATCATGCAGTGGTAAGGAATTCGTGATATGCGACTATTCAGTTTGTCGCAACTGAGCTAAATTAGGCGCAAATCTACACCAGCCCCTGACTTGGCTTGCAAAACTGACTGCAAACAGCATTATCAAAGTCGTACATTTTGTCGCACGGGATGAGAATTTGTACAAAAGGTCGCAGAGGAATCACCATACAAAGTGGAGTACTGAAGTAAGAAATGTGACCAGCACCAGATTTCTCACAGGCCCTGCACCATGTAATAAATCTGGTGCAGGTACACAGTTTCCACCACATGAATTAATGGGGTAAAAAGGCGTTCACCTACACCACTCTTGATGAATACCCCCAATATATAAAAATGTAACTTGACAATATTATGTACAATATTCGTCTAAAAAAACCCGCCAAAACAGCCATTTTTTTTCGAGTAAAGGAGAAGAGAGACTACATTATATTGTTACAGTGTTACATAAAACTTAACAAGACTAGCTATTAAATAGATGTTAATTGATTGTATGCTTTATGAGCTATATAATTGCCTACAAGGACTAGTTTTGCGAGTAATTTCTGGAATGAGAATTGAACAATAAAACCATGAACTAACAGTGAACATTAAGGTTATTGCCAAATAAAGTGTGTGCTTACCCATTGGCATGGTGACTGTAAAGGCTTTAGACTGAGGGCCCTGCCCTCTTCTGTTGGCTGCTCGGATTTTGAAAATGTACCTTTCACCAGGCTGCAGACCATCAACTATGGCAGATGTGGTTGTTCCTGAATATGGTATGGTTTTGCCTCCAAACGGTTTCATTGCAGGAGCATATGACACAATGTATTCTGTAGGGGTTAGGAAAGCAAAATATTCTATGCATTATTAAATTGCATAAACAAAAGTATTGTAAGTTTAGCTCACTTAGTATTACCCAACTAGGAGGTTAACCTACATAGCCCTAAACCCAATCAGGCAACATATGGAATTTACAAAAAAACAAAAAGAATGTAGATCCTCAGATGACTGGGGATAGAAAAAGAGGAGAGTATAATAATAGAACAAGAAAAGGTGTGTTTTGTGTTATATACAATATTTAATATTAAGTATTAATTCACATACACACTAGGGCAAGACCACAGGCCCCTTGAGGTCTGCCCAGGTAATATACAGAAACAATTACAGGAAATAGAATACAACAAGTAACAGGAGGGTTTTAGCATTTTATTTGTTGTATTTTATTTGCTGGCCCTGAAGTATTGCCCTAGTGTGTATATAAAGAGAGAGAGAAAGAGAGAGAGAGAGAGAGAGAGAGAGAGTCATGGCCGTAAATGTTGGCACCCGTGGAATTTGAAAATGAAGTATTTCTCACAGAAAAGGATTACAGTAACACATGTTTTGCTAGACACATGTTTATTGCCTTTGTGTGTATTGGAACTAAACCAAAAAAGGAAGGAAAAAAAGCTAATTGGACATAATGTCAAACCAAACTCCAAAAATGGGCTGGACAAAATTACTGGCACCCTTTCAAAATAAGATTGTTTCAAACATGTGATGCTCCTTAAAACTCACCTGGGGCAAGTAACAGGTGTGGGCAATATAAAAATCACACCTCAAAGCAGAGGAAAAAGGAGAGAAGTTCACTTAGTCTTTGCGTTGTCTGTCTGTGTGTGCCACACTAATCATGGACAACAGAAAGAGGAGAAGAGAAATGTCTGAGGACTTGAGAACCAAAACTGTGAAACAATATCAACAATCTCAAGGTTACAAGTCCATCTCCAGAGATCTAGATTTGCCTTTGTCCACAGTGCGCAACATTATCAAGAAGTTTGCAACCCATGGCACTGTAGCTAATCTCCATGGGCGTAGAGGGAAGAGAGAAATTGATGAAAGGTGTCAACGCAGGAAATTACGGATGGTGGATAATCAGCCCCAAACAAGTTCCAAAGATATTCAAACTGTCCTGCAGGCTCAGGGAACATCAGTGTCAGGGCGAACTATCCATCAACATTTAAATTAAATGAAACGCTATGGCAGGAGAACCAGGAGGACCCCACTGCTGACACAAAGACATAAAAAAGCAAGACTACATTTTGCCAAAATGAATTTGAGTAAGCCAAAATCCTTCTGGAAAAACGTCTTGTGGACAGATGAGACAAAGATAGAGCTTTTTGGTAAAGCACATCATTCTACTGTTTACTGAAAATGGAATGAGACCTACAAAGAAAAGAACACAGTACCTACAGTGAAATATGGTGGAGATTCAATGATGTTTTGGGGTTGTTTTGCTGTCTCTGGCACACTGAATGTGTGCAAGGCATCATGAAATTTGAGGATCACCAACAGATTTTGAGTTGCACTGTACAGCCCGGTGTCAGAAAGTTGGTTTTGCGTCCAAGATCTTGGGTCTCCAGCAGGACAATGACCCCAAACATACGTCAAAAAGCACCCGAGATATGGATGGCAACAAATTGCTGTAATTCTGAAGTTGCCAGCAATGAGTCCAGATCTAAATCTCATTGAACACCTGTGGATAGATCTTAAAATTGCTGTTGGGAAAAGGCGCCCTTCCAATAAGAGAGACCTGAAGCAGTTTGCAAAGGAAGAATGGTCCAACATTCCGGGTGAGAGGTGTAAGAAGCTTATTGATGGTTATAGGAAGCAACTGATTTCAGTTATTTCTTCCAAAGGGTGTGTAACTAAATATTAGGTTAAGGGTGCCAATATGTGTTACTTCAATCCTTTTCTGTGGGAAAAACTTAATTTACATTTACGGCCATGACTGTATACATATATATATATATATATATATATATATATATATATATATCACTGATAGATACTGTCGTATCGCAAATTGGTGAATTCTCCCAGTGTTAACAAAAATATGCAAAAATATAGAACCTTAAAATCTCACTTCATTTTCTCTTTTAAAAGATATATGCCACACTTTTTTTTGCTCATATAAAACCACTGTTGGTTGGCAACCAATAGCTACCTTATACAGTATCTCGTAGCTTGTGTGCTCTGTTTCTTTCAGTGTTACCTGACACCTATTAGTTTGCAGTACTTTTATTGTGCGGAATACTTATAGTCTCTATTCCATGTTGTATGAAACCATAGGTCATTCACACTGCTACATATTCACTTTTTACTTTACTGATTCCACCACTCATAAAGTGCCTGTGCCTTCAGTGCTGGTACAAGGTGTTCCTTCTGTGAGTTGGTTCTATTATGTAGTCCCACTATGTGTACCTCTCCCATGAGGTGCACAGTCCTTTATTGTAGAGTCCTTTATTGCACATGTATCCTAATGCCTTGACACTGGTAAGGTGCACATCCTAACCAGTGTGTGGCGGCACTGAGTACGGCTGCCATAAGTGGCACACACATTAAACGACAAAAGACAATGGATGCTACCAGGAGATCCCTGATAAATTGCAAAGGAGGAAATGCATAGGATCTGCAAGCTATGATGTGAACAAGTCCTGAGAAGAACATATCCACCAAAGCTACCACCAACAAGCTAAGTAAAAAAGTACTATATACCCACACACTGGTTATGATGTGCACCTTACCTGTGTCAAGGCATTAGGAAATATGTGCAATAAAGGACTGTACAATGAAGGACTGTGCAATATACATTGGACTTGTAATAGTGGAACTGCATAATAGAACCAACTCACAGAAGGAACACCTTGTACCAGCACTGAAGGCACAGGTACTTTATGAGTGTTGGAATCAGTAAAGTAAAAAAGTGAATATGTAACAGTGTGAAGGACCTATGGTTTCATACAATATGGAATAGAGACTATAAATATTCCACACAATAAAAGTACTGCAAACTAATAAAGAGGTGTGACGCAACACTGAAAGAAACAGAGCACACAAGCTACGAGAGACTGTATAAGGTAACAATTGGTGGCCTACCAACAGTGGCTTTATATCAGAAAAAAAAAAAGTGTGGTATATATCTTTTAAAAGAGAAGTGAAGTTTTAAGGTTCCCTATTTTTGTATATTTTATATATATATATACATATATATATATATATATATATATATATATATATATATATATCAATGTTAAATCCCAGATGAGCTTTGAAACAAAAAGAAAAGACAATTGCATTCATAGAAATTATATTAACTGAAATATGTAACATATCTGAACTATGCAGAGGTATTTATTTATTTGCCTGAAGACACAAATTCTTCCGCTACTCAGGCTGTTGTTTTTTATAAGTTAAAAATTCAAAGCAAAGACCTTCAAAACGATCTAAACAATGTGATGTTCAACTTACTCCTAAATTGATTTGGGAACCCTAATGAATAGATTTGCTGATCCCTCAGTTACATCTGAACTTTGGGGCTGAGTGGATAACATCCTGATGCTACCAGGGACTAAATTTACATGCCTGTCACTTGTCTAATGTATGCAGGCAACAAGCAAGTGGCAGATATGTGTGGAAGTTATTTTTATAAACTACATTATGCTACAAGCTGTACCATCAAAAAGCTGCTGACAGATTCCCAATAACACATTTGTGTTGTTTGAGTCAAAGGAGACCTGTCAGTTAAATATGTTGCTGTCATGAACAGAGGGCAAGGAGAAGTGGGCCCTAAAGCTGTCCCTAAGACCACTATCCTTGTCAACTTGCCTTGACATCCTAGGGGTGAATGACAACTGGGCGCCGGTCCCTTTCTTGCGCTAAAGTGCAAGGGGCGTCGAAGTGAACAAAACAAATGGAACTGTACAAAGTTGGGAAAACAATGGGAATGCAATAACAGATATATAAATAAAAAACAAGGCAGGATATAGCACACTAACAAACAGTTCAAAAACCAAAATCAAGATTAACGACAGATATGATAATATGAACAAGACTAGATATAAGGATAAATATACAGCAAACAATACCAGGAGATGCAGGGGATGAACAGGTTAACTGAATGCCAGAACACTAAATGGGTCAGAAAATCTAAAGCTTTGTTCACATTGGACTCAGAACAAGGAACACACTAGAGAGCCCACTCCAATCATGGAGGGACATCAATACTAAAGGCAAATAGGCTCCTAGCTAGTAGGCACACTCCACAGAGGGATCAAGATGCTAGCCTAGGAGGAAACAAAAATCCTAAATAAAAGCAAAACACGGGTACAGACACAAAACTTACTCACTCCTAGATAGACAGATTAGCACAAGGCTCAGAATAGGATTCTATCCAAGGAGATCCAGGATCAAACAAGGTCAAAACAGGACTGATAAAATGCACAGTGTGAATACGGACCAAAGACAGAACGAACAAACATACAAGAATACAAAAACCAGACAAAGTACTCAAACAACGCAAGCTAAAATCTATATATCAAACAGGACAGATAACCATGGTTAAAACTTGGGATACATGTGCTAAAACAGACAGAGTGAACATAATGCCAACATGCTTAGAGTAACAGGTATAATAACCAGCAAAGAATAGCACCTGAAGAGGCCTTATATATCCTCCCAGTGCTGAAGTCAAGAAAGTTAAATATTCCCATCCCAGGAAGAATTAACACAGAAACTGTTCAAACATAATATCTGAACAGGACCCAAAGCATAAAAATGAAAAATAAGATAAACAGACATTACAGTTGCCCTATGTAAATCTATCATATTACCACTACAGGTCCAATGGGAGAGGAATAAGGGGTGTAGTCACAATCAAAAGTAATTTATTATTATCAAATATCATGAAAAATGACATGGTTAATGGACTTTTAATCAACAGTGTCAGGCAGCTGCTGCCAAGGCAAATAAAATCATGGGTAGCATCAAAAGGGCCATAGATGCACGCGACAAGGAAATAATTCTACCCTGTACAAATCACTAGTCAGACCACACATGGAATACTGTGTACAGTACTGGGCACCAGTGTACAAGAAAGATATAGTGGAACTGGAGAGGGTTCAAAGACGGGCAACCAGAGTAATAAGGAGAATGGGGAATGGGAATGGTCGCTTAGGAGCAACCTAATAACTATGTATAAATATATAAAGGGGAATTACAGATATCTCTACCATGATCTATTTATACCCTAGACTGTATCAATAACAAGGGGGCATTTTCTGAAATATTTCTATACCAGCACAGAAGGGGGTTCTTTACTGTAAGAGCAGTAAGACTATGGAACTCTTTGCCTGAGGAAGTGGTCATGGTAAACTCAATAAAGGAGTTCGAAAGGGGCCTTGATGCATTTCTGGAGAGTAATAACATTACAGGTTATGGATATTAGATCAGGATATTATTCAGGAAGGAATTCTCCCCTGGTATGGGGCAATTGACATCAACCCCTTAAAGGGGTTGTGTAGCGCATATTCTTTTTATATCCCATTGTTCCTGGACTGCAAAAAGCATAGCTGTGGCCAGTGATGCGCTGATCGCAGTGTGACAATCCAAGCACATGGAACCAGGAAGAAGACCGGGACTGGAGGATGGAATACCATTATCGGCGCAACTGGGGAACGGCGGAAGGTGAGTTAATGTTTGCTTTTTTACTTTTTGCAGCCCAGCAACAATGAAATGAAAAAAAATATGCGCTACACTACTCCTTTTTGCCTTCCTCTGGGTCAACACAGTAGGGATATTGAACTTGGACAATACAGTATTGAACTTAAGACTCTTGTCTTTTTTCAACCGTCTGAATTACATAACTATCAGTATCTAATAATAGTGAATATACTGGCATTGTTAAGGAATTAACTCTTGGCCCCAAAACTAAACTAATAGATTTTGACAGCAGCCAATAGCATATGGATTACTACAACAGACTTGTAATTACCTTTTATTTTTCCAGCACTGTCATAGAGTTCATCCCACATCACCCTCACAGATGTAGGTTTACTTGTCAGCGGTTCCACATAAAGGTTCTCAGGTGCAGTTGTTGGAGCTTTGGAAACAAAATAGATTAGGCAAGTTAGGATGATTCCTCCGAAATACTAAAATGCATCTATGACAGTACATGTCTGTATGGCGATATATCTGCATGAGAATAGGTATTAGTAAAAGTATATCCTCAACCCCAATTGAGTGAGTTAACAAATACAGAGTAACGTCATAATGGGAATGAGGTGTTCTTTTAGTTTAGTTATATGAATTGTGTGGCCATATTTGAGCCACATGTATGAAAACTGGCACAGACAAACTTTAGGGTTTCTTCATTATAGTAACTCTTCTTGTCAATTGTTTCTGAACATTTCAGTTGTTTGGAAGGGTGTTTTTTTTGTTTTTGTTTTTTTCATTACAAGGTAGGTGTTTTTTAGGAAAACTTTACTAGATCTGATGTTTCAGATCCAGACTGATCACCAGATCCAGATGGCATTCATCAAGAAATCTATAGTTATGGCATTCACCAAGTAATCTATAGTGACAGGGTCTGGTCCCCTGGACTGGTGTATAAAAACTGTGGTGCCAACATTTAAAAGGGGGCAAAAAAGGGACCCAGGTAATTATGAGCCTGTTAGTTTAACCTCTGTTGTATGTAAATTATTTGAGGGTTCACTAAGATATGCCATATTGGAGTATCTCAAGACTGGACCGGGGTGAATCACTGGCAAATAAAATCATGGGGTGCATCAAGAGGGGCATAGATGCCCACGACAAACAATTCTACCACTGTACAAATCATGGATCAGACCACACATGGAATACTGTGTACAGTACTGGGCACCAGTGTACAAGAAAGATAAAGTGGAGCTGGAGAGGGTTCAAACACGGGACACCAGAGTAATAAGGAGAATTGGAGGACTACAGTACCCAGAAAGATTATCAGAATTAGGGCTATGTATTTAGAAAAACAGACAGTTAAAGAATGACCTAATAACGTATAAAAATATAAGGGGGCAGTACAGAGATCTCTCCCATGATCTATTTATACCCAAGACTGTATCTATAACAAGGGGGCATCCTCTATGTCTAGAGGAAGAAAGGTATCTACATCAGCACAAAAGAGGATTCTTTACTGTAAGAGCAGTGAGACTATGGATATTGCTGCCAGAGGAGGTGGTCATGGTAAACTCAATAAAGGAGTACAAAAGGTTATGGGTACTAGATTTATAGAGACAGAACGCTTTATTCTACCATATTGGAGTCTGGAAGGAACTTTTCCCCTCTGGTAGGGGGGCGATTGGCAATAGCCTTTTAAGGGTTTTTTGGTCTTCCTCTGGATCAATACAATAAGAACACAGAAGGGATATAGGTTGAAATTGACGGACTCTTGTCTTATGACCAGTTGTGACCACACAAGTGTCTAGTAAAGTGTTAAAGAAAGTCTATGTAAAAATGACTAATTTAATGTCTTCATAATTCATAAAAAATACAGTTACCAGACTCAGGAGTTCTTTGAAAAACTGAAGGACTCCATTGACTTTCTTGTTCTCCTTGGGAAACACGGACAGAAAATTCGTACATGGCATCAGGATTTAGTTTGTCAATCAAAGCACGTCTTGTGTTTATTTCCTTGTAATCCCAACGTGCAGATTCTCCCTTTTCACGGTATCGAATTGTGTAATGTCTGTCAAATGAAGATCTCTGTTAGAAGCTGTAGTGATTTAAAGGAGAGAAATATTTGTGCTACTAAAGGTTTAGACTATGTGAACTTTTATAACATATGTATAAATTGACCTGAAATTTGAAATTGTCATTTTATTTGGATCTTTTTTTTTATGCTGTTATTATAATGACCTTGTTTCATTATTCAGGTTATTGGAGGAGGGGTTGTAGCTATAAAGCAGACATGTAGTGTTCTGCGAGTGGCCGCACGCATTGTGTACATGCACACATTGCAGCTCACAGCGGCACAGCGGATTGTGGCAACAAGCAGGCAGGCACAGATGGAGGCACACTGTAGGGTCCGTCATTGGCGGATCTACAGCGTAAAATGCACTGCAAATCTGTTCCGTGTGATCCTACTCTAACACAGGGAACCTTGCAGTTAAAATGGCATTTCATCTTTATTCTGTGGGTCAAAAAGATTACGATATCAACAATGCTCAATAAATATATATTTTGTTTTATTTTACTACTTTAAAAAAAGTAAAACTTCTCCTTATAAAATAAATATGCTCTATTCTAACCTCTATAACTTTTTTTCCCTGTCTATGGGGCTAAGTGAGGGCTCATGTTTTGCTCTGTGGTCTGTAGTTTTTATTGTTACCACTGATGTTTAGAAGGGTATTTTTGACCACTTTTTTAATAAATTTTTATACTGCAGACTACCATGCATTGATCATCACACAACCTTCACAGGTAGCATTCCCTAAACATCAGCTTTTAGTTCCACTTACAGGGTCTCACAAACTGATTGGAATTTAATACCAAGTCAGAAGAGGACCCATCTGCAGACAGGTGTTATCTCCCATGATGATGGGCAACCTTTTTTGGTGTGTGGAGATTCAAAGGCCATTAGCATTCCACTGGGCATTTGGGGAAAAGGAATATGTAAACCATATTCTTAAAAACAAATAAATATGGAGATAATGAAAAGCAATCAGGCACTGCTTCACTATAGCTAACCTCCAATATATCATCCGCCACACAGGTATTAACTTGGGGGTGCAGCCCATAAAGATCAGTACGATGTGATAGTAGAAGCTGAAGTAACTCACCCGAGCATTCTTTGAATCCCAACGAAATCTTTATTCCGAGAATGTGCAGCAACAAAAGGAAAGTTTATTCCCTGCATTGGAATATACTTTCCTTTTGTTGCTGCACATTCTTGGAGTAAAGATTTCATTGGGATTTGAAGAATGCTCGGGTGAGAGCTTCCACTATATTTTTAAAAACATTTATTTACTCATACAGTGGTCTTCTGAAGGCAGTCAGCATGCCGCTAATATGCTGCAGAGGTGCCGTTTGGACTCCCAGCAGATGCTGCTCCTGCACTTCTTAAATGCCACAGTCACTATTAATCACAGCATTTAATGAGTTAAATGATATCAGCATGATTATTGCTGTTGGTTATTGGTGGTGAATGCCAACTGGCAGTAGCAGCCACTACTTACCGTCTATAAAGCGAGCTCAGCTTGCTTAATAACTGCATGACATACATTTTTGTCACAATGTGTCACAAGAAAGATGGCTGTGAAAAAATGTACATCATAGGTCATTAAATGGAACCAATCATACCCTACATAACTGTTACCTTATGTGCTCCAGCCGCACACGCTGGCTGTGAGCGCATGGTCCCGTTACCTGCTGCTGGCGGCGAGGCTGGGATTCACATCGCGGGACGCGCCCGCATGCGAATCCCAGTCCGTCACTCACCAGGTGCTTCTCCTACCCCTGCCTCTGCCTCTCTGCTCCGGCACGCATGTCCCCGTCCCCTAGGGCGTGCGCGCCGGAGCTTTAAGATTTAAAGGGCCAGTGCGCCCATTAGTGTAGTACACCTATGGCTCATGATAAATTCTTCCTCCTCCCACACTTCCCTGCTGGATCTTTGTTGCCTTGTGCCTGAGAGAAAGCATACCTGAGAGTTGCCTTGCCATGTATCTGATCCTTTGCTCTGTGACCTAACTTTGCTCCTCTGCCGCCTGCCTACTGACCTCCTGATAAAGATGGTGAAGATAAAGATTTTACCCTATTGTTATGTAGGGTAAAATTTGATGATTGGTTGCCTTTAAGGGGTTAGACAGGGGACAGTGTGCTTTAGAAAACAGGAAATGCCAGACTATTGTGTGTGTTCTAGTGGATGATGCAAAAACTGGAATAGTCAGAAAGTAAAAAAAATTTAAAATATTATATTGTTCATTTTACAATCAAATGTTCACTTTAGACAGGATTATCTGGTTTAGACTCACTGATGAGTAGTGTTGAGCGAGGTTTTCAAAAGTTTGGTTAGCTGGGCTTGCAGAACTTTTTAATAAAGTTCGGTTCACAGCAAAGTTCTACACAAACCAGCAATGCAATAACCCTCAAAACACATGTATAACATTGCCCAAAATTTCTCTTGCCTATTGATGTATTCTAATAGTTTAAAATAGTTTTAAGGCTACGTTAATGTCAAGGTTATGGAAACATGTGGTAACCCATTGTAACTAACAGCTTGTTTGTAAAACACACTGTACTAGCTGATTTAGTATGCTTTTTGACATTAAAATAAAGGTGCATAAAGTATCCCAATGTTTTAACAAATGTCTGTCAATGTTAAAATGCACACAAAGGTAATGGAAGACATATCAGATATTTCCAGGCATTCCAAAAATTCACAATTTTAGAAGTTGCAGCAGGATTGGTTTAATAGCATTTTGTATGAAAAGCCAAATAAATATCTCTTTGTTTGGATCATGGGTTGTATATGTGTAGGCCTGGCTGGTAGTAGCAGCAGTAAGGGTGGTGGACTGGTGGTTAGGGATCAGCAAATCAAATCTGACATATCGTATCGCTTCATTAAACTCCAGGGGCCGGGCATCTAAAATAGTGGATCCACGTGTGAGGACTGGATGACCCTGAATCACATGCAGCATGCAACCTATCAGCAGCCAGCCACCCCTGTGATGTCACAGCCCTATATAATTGGCAACCATCTTGCGGCCGCCGGAGAGAAAGTCTTAGAGAAGAAACCGCAGGTTGCAGTTCTTCCTTTGGATCATTTTTGTGTCAAAACTGCACCTGCACTAACTGAAGAAGCATCCACTTCCAAAATAAATGGCTTGCCTGGATCTGGTCTTGACAAAACAGGAGCAGAAGCGAAGGAGGATTTTTAACTGTTTGAACGCTTTTTCGGCCTCAGGAGTCCAGACCTTCGGAAAAGCAGTTTTTAAGAGAGACTATGGGGGCAACCAAGGGGTAGTAGTGTGGAATAAATTTGCCGATAATAATTGGCAAAGCCAAGGAAGCACTGAATCACTTTCAAGCCGGAAGGTTGAGGCCAATCCAGTACAGCGGACAACTTGTTAGGATCCATTTGTAGACCTTAACTGCTAGCAATATACCCCAGAAACGGAAGGCTGCTCTTTTCAAAAGTACACTTTTCAAGTCTTCCATAGAGATGATTGTCCTGGAGGGGCTGTAAAACTTGGCGGAGGTGAGAACGATGAGTGTGGAGATTGAGCAAGTAGATGAGAATGTCATCCAAATAGACAACAACACAGGAGTATAGGAGGTCACAAAAAATTTCATTGACAAATTCCTAAAAGACTGCTGGAGCATTACAGAGTCCAAATGGCATCACCAGATACTCGAAATGTCCATCACGAGTATTAAACGCAGTCTTCCACTCATCCCCTTCTCGTATATATGAATCAAATTATAGGCCCCATGAAGGTCTAGTTTAGAGAAGATCCTGGCACCCCACAGACAATCAAATAATTCAGAGATTAAAGGAAGTGGGTAGTGGTTCTTTATTGTAATTATATTCAAGCCTCGATAGTCAATGCAAGGTTGTCTTTCTTTTCCACAAAGAGGAACCCGGCTCCAGCAGGGGAAGAGGACTTCCTGATAAATCCCTTCTGACAATTCTCCTGGATGTAATTAGACATAGCTGAATTTCAGGGACTGACAAAGGGTAGATTCTGCCCCGGGGAGGTGTGGAGCTGGGCAGTAAACCAATAGGACAGTCATAGGGATGATGTGGTGGTAGGACTTCAGCTTGTTTTTCACTGAAGACATCAGCAAAGTCCTAAAGTAACGAAGGCAAAACAGGCAGAGGACAAGAAGATGATTCCAACTTAGCAAAACCTATTTGAATACAGTGGTTGTTGCAATGCGGTCCCCAACAAAGAACTTCTCCAATTTTCCAATGCAACTGCGGGGCATGGAGTTGCAACCATGGTAGGCCAAGCAGGAGAGGAGAAGTTCAATGGGGAGTACATAAAAAGTCAAGTTCTCCTTATGCAAGGCACCGACCTGCATAGTCAACCGTTTAGTGCGGTGCAGCACAGTACAGTCCAGTCTTTCTTCATTGACTGTAGAAATGTATTAGAGCTTTAACAGGCGAGATACAGGAAGATGATACCGATGCACCTGCTTAGCTTCCACTGCGGGAGGACACGTAGAAGATTGCAGTGATTGCTGGAAGACAGGTGCCAGACGAGGAAAGCACCGAGGTCATGCAGATTCGCTTTCTTGGCAAAGTTTCTCATGTCGCTATGAGAAATTAATATCAATCCGGGATGCCAAGTGTATCAGTTCATTCAAGTTAGATGGCATTTCCCGGGCAGCAAGGTCATCTTTGATATGACTGGATAGGCCTCTGTTGAAGGTAGCGCAAAGAGCTTCATTGTTCCATGATAACTCTCATGCCAGGGTACCAAACTGAATGGCATACTTGCCCACATACTTGCCCAACTCAACAATGCTGTCTCAGCGGAGGAGACTAGGGCTGGTTCCTCAAAGACATCCTGAAATTCCATCAGGAAAGACTGGAGATTGGTTGTGAGAGCATCCCTTCAATCCCAAAGCAGAGTTACCCAGGCCAAAGCCCTTCCAGTTAAGAGACTGATGACAAAGGCCACCTTTGCTCGTTCCATAGGGAACTGTTCCGCCATGAGTTCAATGTGCATGGAGCACTGAGTCATGAAACCACAACAGGACTTGGGATCCCCCTCATATTTCTCAGGAAGAGAAAAGCGTAGTTTTGTTCCGGAGGAGACTGCAGCAGCGGGAGGCAGCCCTGAAACAGGAGGAGGTTGTGGCGGTTGCTGCTGAGCAGTAAGCAACTGCTGCATCATGGCGGATAACTGGCTAAACTGCTGTGCCTGCTGGGCCAACTGCTGTGACTGGAGTGCCACGATAGAAGCGAGATCCGGATTATCTGGCAGAGGAATCCCAGTGGGATCCATGGTCGGATCTTGCGGTTATGGAGCTGGATGAATATCCTCTAACCTGTGTGGGCGATGACTCGGACCGTATCGGGTAGCGGAGTCTAAGTTGCCGCTGTTCTTCACCTTAGCCAACCACAAGGTGGGAAGGGCTTGCTGCGGCAGGCAACACCCAGGTCGCTACCCCCGACACGGCTCGACCACACAGGTAGCTGGGCAAGGCGAGGTACCGCAGGATAAGGCAGTAGCATAGTCAAACATAGCAGATGGTCAAGGCAGGCGGCAAAGGTGCGAAGTCAAATAACATAGCTGGAAGGTCTGGATACACGGTTAAGGCAAACAGGCAATATGTAATGCTTAATCTCAGGCTAGGGACATTGAAGATCCAGCAGGGAAGTGTGGGAGGTGCAGGGACTTTATAATGTAGTGTCAGGTGCAACAACTAATTATGGGCACACTGGCCTTTAGATTTCAGAGCTCCAGCATGTGCGCATCCCCATCTCCTAGCCGGAGCTTAGACACAAAGGAGGAGGCGGCAGCGGAGCGTAGTGAGTGACAGGCTGGGATTCGCATGTGGGTGCGTGAAGTGTGGCCAGGGTCCCAATGTTGGCACCACGGCGCTGCGTCAACATATGCAGCGTCACCATAAAGCAGCCTGGAAGAACCGTGGCTCTGATGTGGTGGTCCAGCCTGCTGCTTCACCCAGTGGCATGCCGTTCCCTGTTTCAGCCAGCCAAGGCTCCACCACCTCAGCCGAAGTGAGCTGTGTATTATACCCATCTTCTGTCGCTCCAGATGCTCCTCCTACTTCGAGTCAGTCATTCCGTCAGCAATCCATCGGCGAAGTCATGTCCAAGAGACAACAGTATGCGCCCACTCATCCAACGGCACAGAAGCTAAATGTGCTCCTGTCCAAGTTGCTGGTGCTGCAGTCCCTCCCTTTTCAAGTGGTGGACTCTGCACCTTTCAGAGAACTGATGGATTGTGCTAAGCTGAGGTGGAAAGTCCCAAGCCGTTATCTCATTGCAAAGAAGACAGTACCAGCACAGCACAATTTTGTGGGACAGAAGGTGGGCCAGTCCATGAGCCTGTCGGTGTGTATCAATGTGCACGGCAGCGCCGACGTATGGAGCTGTAACTACGGTCAGGGACAATACATGTCCTTCACGGCCCACTGGGTAAATGTGGTTCCTGCACAGCCACAACAGCAACAGTGACAGCCTGTGACAGTGTGCAACTCCGCCTCCTCATCCTCCAGTGCCCCTCCAGCATACCATGTGTGCAGGGCACGGTGGTGTGACACTGTTATTCACATGGTTTGCCTTGGCGAACGGAGTCACACAGGGGAGGAACTGCTAAAAGTCATTTATCAAGAAATCAAATCATGGCTTACTCCATGAAAACTAGAAATGGGAACCCTGGTGACCGACAACGGGAAGAACATCTTGCCTGCGCTGCGACAAGGAAGCCTGAGACATGCACCCTGCATGGCACACGTGTTCAATCTGGTTGTCAAGCGGTTCCTGAAGTGTTCTCCCCATCAGCAAGACATCCTAACAATGGAAAGGAAACTTTGCATGCACTTCATGCACTTCATTTGCGACATTTCCACACGTTGGAATTCCACCCTCCATATGTTGAACTGACTATATGAACAGAGAAAAGCCATCACCGATTTCTTGATGATCCAAGCAGATAGGGGGACTCCCCTGTGTAACTTCAATGTCAACCAGTGACCGCTCATACGTGACGCCTGCCGTTTACTCAGGCCCTTGGAGGAAGCCACATTATCAGTCGCCAGGATTATGGGATGAACGACGTCATTCCACTGCTTCATTTACTACAACACGTGTTGGAAACGATGGCTGATCAGGGCACTGGAGACGTGGTGCCTACATCTCACGGCCACATGAGCCCTGTAGGGGCTGAACTGGAGGAGGAGGAGGGGGAGGTGCACAGTGGAGCACAGTTTAAGTTTCACGAGATGGGCAGTTTTTATAGTCATCTGACAGCAAAGGAGGAGCAGGAGCAGCTAGAGGAGCTAGAGGGTTATGAGGAAGGTGAGAAAAAGGACCCAGACACATCATGGCAGCATGCAGTGGAGATGGAGGCAGGGAGTCCCTCCGAGTCACTTGCACAAATGGCACAATGCATGCTCACTTGCTTTTGTAGTGACAGACGAATTGTCACCATTTGGCAGTGGAAAGGCTCTCCACCTTATTGGACCCTCACTACTGGCACAAAATGGGGACCTTTTTTACACCCACTGAGAGGGAGGACAAACTGACCTACTACAGAGACATCCTACGTAGTCAGTTTGCCGATGCCTATATGTGCCATTGTCCATCCTCTTGCAGGTCTGAATCGGGGGGCCCTCTGCGCTCACCTTCCACTGCCATAGCTGCTGGGGAGGGGTGGGGTGGCAGGAGCAGTACTAGCTCCATTAGCAGCAGCCTGAGTCTACAGTCGCTGATGAGTAGTTTTCTTGACCCACATAGTGAAGAAACTCATCAGCAGCAGGTAGACCTGGAGCAGGACCTAAACCAGCAGGTGGTGGCATACCTTGACATGACCATGCCAACATACCTTGAAGATCTGCTGGACTTCTGGGCAGCCAAACTTGATTTGTGGCTGCAACTAGCAGAGTTTGCCCTGAAAATCTGTCCTGCCTGGCCAGTAGTGTGCCATCAGAGCGGGTGTTTAGTGCGGTGGGGGCCATAGTAACGCCAAGGAGAACTTATCTGTCCATGATAAATGTGGAGAGACTGACCTTTTGAAGATGCATCAGGCATGGATCAGCCAAGATTTCCACCCACCAATGCATGATGCATCAGAGTAGATTGACCATGGTGTCACACCAACACTTCACAAATATGGATTGTGCAAAATATATTTAAGGTGCTGCTCCCCAGTTACAGACATTCCTCGTAATCAGACCACAAGTAAGTATTGAGGATATGCATTAGCTAAAACGTAACTTTTCTTAGGATAAAATATATGTGTGCATAGGTGTGCAAAAAACACGTGTGCCACCTACACCACCAAGTATTGATGTGATGCAAAGACCTCTAAAAGGTGGAAGGGAACAACGTTTGGTCCATTGTAACAGGTGGGGGTAAAAACTTCCCGTGTAAGGCCCTACTCTCACATTATCAATTCCCTTCTTGGCAAGTGTTACTCGCCCTAAAAAGGGCTGCCCTACACAGGAACGTCTCCCTATTTCCACATACAAACACTGTAATTTTACAGGATTTTTAGATGGAAATAGGGAGAGTTTCCTGTGTGGATCCGCCATTTTTAGGGCAAGTAATACTTGTCAAGAAGGGAATTAATAGGGCGAGAGTAGGGCCTTACAAGGGGAATTTTTTACCCCCACTTGCTGCAATGGACAATACGTTGTTCCCTTCCACCTTTTTGAGGAAAGTGTTACTCGTCTTAAAAAGAGCGACCCCACACAGGAACCTCTCCCTATTTCCACCTAAAAACCCTGGGAAATGGCAGTGTTTGCAGGTGGAAATAGAGAGAGGTTCCTGTATGGGGCTGCCCTTTTTAGGGTGAGTAACACTTACCAAGAAGGGAATTAATAATGCTAGAGTAGGGCCTTTCACCTTTTAGAGCTCTTTGCATCACATCAATACTTGGTGGTGGGTGTAGGTGGCACATGGTGTTTTTTGCACACCTTTTCTATTGTGTGATTTAAAAAAAATTTGGGGTACATATATATTATCCTAAGAATATTATTAAAAGTTAAGTTTTACATAATGCATATCCTCAATAGTTACTTGTGCACACCAACACTTTTACAAAAAAGACCGTTTTCTTCTGCCTACCTGCCTCAGCTACTATTCTGATCCTGCCACCCGCCTGATGCCACAAATCTAATGCCAAGTATTCCTTTTTTCACCCATCTTCGTCACCGGGTACTGGTATTGCCACCCACCGCCCCACTATGTCAACGGGTCACTTTCAGGACTCTTGATGCTTCTGATGTCACCTCCAGGCTGTCTCATACCTCCACCATATGTTCTCCTCATGCTGCTGCCACCTCCAGGCTGTGTCAGTCAGCCACTATATGGTTTCCTCATGCTACCACCAACTCCAGGCTGTGTCATTCATCCACTATATGGTCTGTTCTTGCTGCCGCCAACTCCAGGCTGTGTCATTTAGCCACTATATGGTCTCCTTATCTGATGCCACCTCCAGGCTCTGTCATTGTGCTGCTCTGCCACAGTGATTCTAATAGCGTCGCCTCTAATCTGCATGTCATTCTGAATAACAGTATTATTTCACTAACCTATGTGTGTTACAGCAAGGCAAAGTGTTCTACATCCCTATTGAGGCTCTCTAGGCCAGAAATAGTTTTTAATACAGATTCGCTGCAAATAAATTGAACCAAATTTTTTCGGAAAATTTGGGAAATCGGCCAAATCTAATTTTTAAAAAAAATTTGCACATCTCTACTGGTGGTAATTGTAGTAGCAAGCAGACAGAAGGCATTGATAAACTGATGGTAGTAGTAGTACCCAGTATACAGTAGGCATTGGTGGACTGGTGCTAGTAGTAGTAGCCAGTGTACAGTAGGCATTGGTAGACTGGTGGTAGTAGTAGTAGCAGCCAGTGTACAGTAGGCATTGGTGGTGTAACATCTGCGCTCTGACCAGACACGCTGGCCGTGAGCGCTCTCTTGTCATGTCCCCACTGCCGGCGGGGCTGGGATTCGCATCGCGGGATGCGCTCGCATGTGAATCCCAGCCCGTCACTCGCCTCCCTGTCCTCGCAGCCCCTGTGTGGTGCCCCCGTCACCTAGGGTGCACGCGCACCTGAGTTCTCACTCTTAAGGGGCCAGTGCTCATTTAGTCAAGTTTCTACACCTGCACCCTGGTCCTTAATATCAGCTCCTCCCTTGGTTCTCTGCCAGATCTTTGGTTGTCTATTGCCATTGTGATAGTCCTGTGTCTCAGTTACTGTGTACTTGTTCCTTTCTACCTTACCTACCCTGCACCTGTGTTACCTGCCCTGACCTACTGCCATCTTGCCACGTCCTGCCAGTCTCCTTCTGTGCCACGCCACCTGCCAGCTACCTGTGTGGACACGTCGTGCCAGGGGTAGTGACCTGGGTGCTGCCTGCCGCAGCAAGACCATCCTGCTTTGCGGCGGGCTCTGGTGAAAACCAGCGGCACCTTAGACTCCACCACCTGCCGTGACCCGTTACAGATGGACTGGTGGTAGTAGCAGTAGCCAGTTGACAACAGTAAGTTATAATGTACAGGAAGCCGCTCTTTTCCCAAAGTTCTGAGCTAAGCCTGGTTTGTCAGGCTCAGCTCCCTCTACTGCTGATGTGGTCAGTAATCATCAAGAAGTAAGAATTAATCCTTCCATTACATAGTGCTCTTGAGTTTCAAAGGCTCATCCACGAGAGAGGACAGTGATACTTGCTATGGTTTTTGTCCTAACCAACTAAAATCTTGTTTATTGAACTGTTAAAGAAAATAGAAAATATGCAAATCAGCCTTTCTGAGCAATGGAGGTGCTCTTTATGCAGTACTACGCCAATAAATCCACCCTTTTGCCTGTTTAGTCCGTCAAGCAGGCAGATTTTCTGCCAAATGGGGCAGAGTTTTCAGCCAGAGCTGGCGGGAAAAGCATTACTAGTACGGCATAAAAAATGTCTGCATTACGCAGAAAGGTTAATTTGCATTTTTACTTTCCTAACGATTACAACAGAACAGCTGCACAGATTTGTATGTGGTAAACTGCATTTAGATAAGCATCACCTTTGCCATTAATCTGTATATTAAGGATAGTGTTGTCAAGACTGCTGTCAGATTCCCTTTAAATCAAATATACAAACAAAATGTGAAAAAATCCATTTTTAATGTTAACAACGCAGCATCTCATGAAGGATGGTCATGACTTGAAAATGGTCCTAAATAAAGTAAGCAAAATAAGCTAATTCTCAAGAGAACCCATGCACATGTTTAGAACCAAACCTGTAGAACCCAAACCAAGTTTTTGGTGTGGCCAGAACACAAAAAAGGGGTGGATTGGTTCGGCAGAACCTGCTAAAATAACATCAGCCACATGGCAATAGGGGAATCCCAAAATGCCCGTTCAATCAGGAGGCAGCATAGGGGTGATGTCAAAGCCACTATAAAAGACTTGGCACATACCTTCAGCAGCACAACACATATATATAGTATTTTGGGAAAGGCATTTTGCATCTGTTCTGTCAGTGCAAAATCTGTTTTAATTGAAAGTTAAAGTGTACTTGTTACTTAAAAAAAACTTTTGACCTAGAGACATGTCAATAGTTTCGTTCGGTAGGATCTGAGGGTTTAGACCACTACCAATTGTTTGAACTAGTAGAGAAAAGGTTACCACCAGGTACCATCTGTCTGCCATATCTTTGTAATTAACTTTGCCTTAAAGGGGTACTTCACCCCTAGACAAAGGAGATAGGGGATAACATGTCTGGCCGCTGGGACCCCCTGTGATCTCTGGGCTGGTGCTGTGATGTTCATGAGTACTGGGGCTTCCGTGTTTGTGATGTCACGCTATGCCCTCTTAATTCATGTCTATAGGAGGGGGCATGATGGCTGTGTACTAGCCGTCATGCCCCCTCCCATAGACATGAATGAGGGGGGGGGCATGGAGTGACATCACGAACAGCCTCAGGCTTTCGTATTCATGAACGCCACAGAGCCAACCCAGAGATCGCGGGGGTCCAGCTGCTGGGCCAGCCTCTGCCTAGGGGTGAAGTGCCCCTTTAAAAACTACTCAGAAGTACGCAGATACACTTCTAGGTGACTTACACTTCTAGGTGACCTACCAGTGTTATACAGGGCTTTAAGGGCTCTTAGATAATGTTATACACATGTTTTTGGGCTATTGGTGGAGTACAGGTTTGGACAAAATTTGTTCCGTTAGAGCGAGAACTTCAGCAAACGGGCAAAACCAAACTTTTGAAAAGTTTACTCATCTCTGCGAATGTCCATGCTAAAATTTTATTTTCCCTTTCTAAAATTCTGTTTTCACATTTTCATTAATGATGAGGGAAAACTTGAATTGCATTAGTTCCTATCTTAATAGGCAATTACAATGCACTGCAGTCATACCTACATACATCATAGTAGAAAGTGAATTGTCACACTATAAATGATGGGCTTTTGGCTTTTTTAAACAGATGTAAAAAAATGCTGCCAAATGTGGTATGTGTTTTAGATTTAGTAACTTACCTGTCTGACTGAACCTTTGGGGACTTTTCAGACATTGGATCCATCCATGTGACAAGTACAGATTGAGAGGACAACACTCTGACGCTTACTTCCTTAGGCTCAATAAGATAATCATCCTCTGCAATAATACATTACATATAAATGATCTACTCAAGCTTATAGCCAACAATACACTTCTAAACTGTACCCGTTTGTTAAATTGGATTTCTTCATCTCCAGCATCAGCTGGGAAGTGTAATACATTCCTAGGGTAATAACCCTGTTTAGTCCACATATGCAAATGGTAAGAATTACCTCTGCAGAAGGTTTCTCACTCCTCTGCATGGATTTACAACAGGTTTGGGGTTGGGAATGGGACAAGTGGTATTGGAGAGAGGACAGGTGAGGATGCGGAGAGGTTATCAGGCATTAGAAGAAGGGGTCAGTGCTGCTATAAGTGGGAGAGAGTAGAAAGGGGTGAAAAGTGCCCGTTGGGTAGAGTGTTGGGAATGGGGACGATACTGAAGCACTGTGGTATTGGTTTGTTACTGGTGGAGAACTATTTATTGCTGCACTGTGATGATGGTTTATCATTGGCGGAGAGATATTTATTGCTACACAGTGATGTTGGCATGCTGCTGGTAGAGAAGTATTTATTAGGCCAGGTTGCCACACAGGTTTATTTCTGGCGTTTTTTGGAAAACTGACGCTGCATTTTTTTAACCAAAGTCAGAAATAAATTTAATAGAAAGGAGATGTATAAGTCCTTCTTTTATATTTCCCATTCCATTTCAATACACTTCTGACTTTGGCTCAAAAACTGCAGTGGTAGTTTTCCAAAAAAAAAAAAAAAAAGAAAAGGCAGAAGAAAATCTGTGTGAAAACCTAGCCTTAAAGCCTTGACTAATTAATCAACTGAAATAAAATGTCCAGTTTTATGTACGGTAATTAATCTTAATCACTGTACTCATGAGTTACTTATCTTACCTTCTTATATACTTTGTAATTGAGTTCCTTAAATTCTACTAAAATTTGCTTTTATTAATTTGATGTTACCATCTATAGAGACTAGAAATCTGTCCTGATCATGTCCTAGTGATACGAATATTTAACTCATTTCGTTTATCAGAACTCTCTCATGTAATGCACTGTGTACCTGGTTCCATTCAACAAGCAGTAATTTTAAAAATGAAGAATAAGACACAATGGCCCTGATTTACTATTGTAAACCCGACATGTTTTGTCAGGTCGTGCACCAGAATTTGCCCCAGAATTGGAAAAAAAACAACAAACTCTCCATGTTACTGAGAAAACCTGGAAAAGGGGCGTGGCCATTGGGAAAAGGGGGCTTGGCTGCCAGAAAGGGGGCATCTCCCTGACATTTTCACAAAAACCCAACATATTTACTAAGGTTTCCACAGAAAATGTAGTGGATTTGAGCTGATGAAAAACCCCACAGATCAGAACATGTGTAAAAAAAAAAGCAAAATGTAGAGAAGTCTTAGTAAATGCTGTGGAAAAAATTGTAGGGAATTAAAACCCACAAAGAAAACCCCACTCTTAGTAAATCAGGGTCATTGTTTACAGAATAATTAATCATTATTTGCATAAGTGTTTTAGTCAATTGCTTTTGGTTTTTCTCTACGAAGGTTATAAATAAGGATTGATCTTGAAGAATGTTGAAGATGGTATAGCTTGTAGGGAAGACATTAATCCCCTGCAGAGAATGAGGATCATCAAGAAAACCATACAACTGAATTTAATCACTAGAACATGTATTTAATGGCTCCCAGCAACAGAATTACAGCTACTAAAACATAACCAGAGTAGGAGTATTAAGCAACTAATCATACGAAGCAGCTGACATAAAGCCCAACATCTTAACACAACATAAAACCACAAGGAAAAGTAGTTGAGCAGAAGACACAGTTTACAAAAAACTATCTGGTCATCATTGGTCTTATAGCAATGGCATTTTCTACAAATTATGAATTGCTGACTTTCAGCCTCACACATGAGGTTTATTGACATTACTAGAATGATTAAATGCTACTTATTATTAATGTCAGGTAGTTATAATAGCTCATAACATACAGTAATGATCAATTTTTACTATTACAAATGCAACAGATTTCTTGTGCAGGTTGTGGAAAATATCTTTCCTACAAAAATGTTATAAATGGTAAACGTCACTTGGGCCACATTTACCATGAGTTATAGACAAATTTTAGGCACTTTCAGACATGCCTAAAAAAGGGGCTTGTCCTTGGTGAAGGGGTGGCCTAGTAAAGGGGTGTGGCACCATCTGCCAACATTGTTGCACAAAATCATGGCACAGTTTAAGCCTACTAATAGCTGGTCTAAATTGAGACTAGACAGTCTAAGATGGCAACAGATTCATCACAAAGCCTGAGCCACTATAGAAAACAAGCACATTCTTAAAGGGGTACTCCGCCCCTAGACATCTTATCCCCTATCCAAAGGATAAGGGATAAGCTGTCTGTTCATGGGGGTCCCGTTGCTGGGGATCCCCGTGATCTCGGCTGCAGCACCCCGCTGTCATTACTGTACAGAGCAAACTCGCTCTGTGCATAATATTGGGCTATACAGGGGCCGGAACATTGTGATGTCATGGCTCCACCCCTTGTGACATCACAGCCCGCCCCTTAATACAAGTCTATGGGAGGGGGCTTGGCGGCCGTTACGCCCCTTCCCATAGACTTGTATTAAGTGGGCAGGCCGTCACATCATGAGGGGGCGGATCGGTGATGTCACGATGCTCTGGCCCCTGTATCGCCCGTCATTACGAACAGTGCTAGTTTGCTCTGTGCAGTAATGACAGTGGGGTGCTGCAGCCGAGATCACGGGGGTCCCCAGCGCCAGGACCCTCACAATCAGACAGCTTATCCCCCATCCTTTGAATAGGAAATAAGATGTCTAGAGGTTAGACAGTTTTAGTAAATCTGGGCCAATGTAAGCATTGTCTTATGATTATAATTTTTTTCTATTTAATGTATTATTGATAAATTATACAGTATATATTCAATTTCAGTTAAGGCTGGTGATATTAATGAATATCTATGTATAAGAAGAATTGCGTAAACTCTGCTAATGTATTTGCACCAAATTCCATAAAATAAGCGTCAGGCATCTTTTTATCACATGTCTATCTGATCTGCTCTTCATTTATCCTTGTGTCGTCCAGCTCAGCAAGTTCTGTGTTTAATTCTGCAGCCCAAGTGCCACTGTCTGGCCCATTATCAAAGCAAGCAAAATTCATACCTGGAATTTTAAGCTTTGTAACAGCTGCCCGATATACCGGTTGGCTTTTCCCTTGGGGATTCATTGACTGAAGGGAGACCACATGTACAGACTCAGAGGCTGCAAGGAAGGAATTAAAGAAAGTCAACTGCGTAAGTACAGCAGAAAGTACAAAGAGGAGCATCGGCCATGTAACTAAATGGTAAAATATTTCACTTTAATCATAGATACATGTATTTGCTAACCTTCATCTCATTGTTATTTATTTCATTAAAGCCTTCTATTCAGAGGCAGTGGTATGACGTGCTTCTGGTTGCTGCAGAATGATACTATAACTAACCTCTTATTTAATATTCTGCAGATGTATAGCCAAAAGACTAATGCTAAACCATAAATACAATTGGGTATAAAGAAATTTACTCATGCAGTCTATTACTGGAATTCCTGTGGGACCCCTGGTTGGTTGTCCAGTAAGTGATTGGTTTAATGTGTGCTTAGAAATGTATGCTGTTTTATACTTGTTTACACTATTTATAATGTTTTATCATGCTTTACATTGTTTTACATGTTGTACTGTATTGTACCAGGTCTGGCTGTGAGCATCAGATTGTTAACATACACATACATACTGCTAAGAACCTTTCGGAGGTAAGGAGGAGCTAGCCTTTCTACTGAGAGGAGGGGGAAGTCTGGGGAGTTCTGGATTAGCTTCTCTAGGGAGAGTATGGATTGAGGCATCCTCTCTGCTGAGAGGTGGGAAATTCAGCTTCTCCACAGAGAAGAAAATGAGGAATTGTAGAGAATAGCTGGGGACAGCCTGGGATAACTACAGTTCCTGCTTAAAACGCTGAGCCAGCTTTGTGTTGACGTATGTTCCTGCTAAGAATTTCTGCTTAAAGGGTTACTCCGGTGGAAAATAAATGTTTTCATATCAACTGGTTCCAGAAAGTTAAACTGATTTGTAAATTACTTCTATTTAGAAATTGTAATCCTTCCAGTACTTATCAGCTGCTGTATATTACAGAGGAAGTTCTTTGCTTTTTGAATTTCCTTTCTGCCTGACCATAGTGCTCTCTGCTGACACCTCTGTTTGTTTCAGGAACTGTCCAGAGTAGAAGCAAATCTCTCCTGCTCTGGACAATTCCTGACATGGACAGAGGTGTCAGCAGAGAGCTCTGTGGTCAGACTGGAAAGTACTACACAACTTTCTCTGTAGCATACAGCAGCTGATACATACTTTAAATAGGAGTAATTTACAAATCTGTATAACTTTCTGACACCAGTTGATATGGAAACAATATTTTTCCGCTCGAGTACCCCTTTACCTAGTTCTAATCTGAGAGTGAGCTAGAGGAAAGCATTAGAACAGCATCAGAGAAATAAGTGGATATGTTATTCCAGTTTCCCCTACTGACATCAGGGACTTTAGTAAAGACAAGGTTGAGGTACTCGAGGAACACCAACACTGTGGGTTACCCTGTTCAAGCCAGAAATCTGTTATTCATGTTCAAGAACTTTGCCTCCCTTGGGAAAAAAAGAACCTACTGAAAATGTAAGTTGTTCAAATTTGTCCCAGTATCTGGCCTATGTATTGCAGGGGAACATAAGGACAACAATCGTTAGTGCAATCCCACTATCACTGTGCCTGGACAGAGTGTGGGAGACCTAGTGTAAGCACTTGAGCCACTGTGACAATTAAAATAACTAAGGACTGTGATCCAAATTATCCCAGTAATACCTACTGGGCCTCCGGTCACCACACGCTTGGGCTTGTGTAAACGTGCTTTATAGACCATATAGAATTAATAAATAAAACCAAACATTTCCACATGCTTCCCCTAATTACCATGAAGTACCCCAAAGGGCACATCTCAATGACAACTTCTCTGGCTTTTTCCCCCTAATTCAACGTTGGGTTTATCAAGGGACATTATAAGGTAATAAATAGCATGTGTCACTGATATTGACATCTAGGTAAAAGATAGCTCTAGCTATAGAAGGTTTGATTACAATGCCCAGCTACAGTATATAGAAAATAAGTTTAGAAGCAGACATCAATGTAAATGATCCTCTACATTGAGAGTCAAAACCCCATTACATTTATGATCTAGCATTGATCCGTTAGTTATAGTACTGCAGACTTGAAATTATGTCATTGTTGGGCTTTATGATTCAAAACTATTAAAAAGTTTATTTTATGTAAGGGTCTTTGGATTTGCAGTGATAGTGTTTAGTAAGCTGTCCTTAGCAAATTGTACGCTACTGTATAAAGCTTAACTTTTCTCATACTATTAAATTTACAAATGTATGGCCTCATCCATGGACACACATTGGGGCAGCCATTGCTGCCCCAATTGCAGCTAGAACACTCGTATGCCTTAGATGCACCCCTCCTGTGCCCTTTCAGAAATATTAATCAATATGGATACTAATATTAAGATCAATAAAGCCTTTGGCTTTGTACACATGTGCACGTGAAGGTGTGCTGCTTAGCCAATCGGCAGTAGCGTGCACTTGATTTCCTCTGTGGTTTTATGGTGACCTTACTGGCTACATAGTTTTCACCAGTGAATCATGTTAAAAACAAGATGTTTCACATTTACAATTAAGCAGGGAAAAACTGCATTACAAAGAAGAGGTGAATTGCCGTAAAACACTTGCAGTTTTGCTTTTTGAGGACCAAAGAAGCAGCCTATGAAAAAATACTAAAAAAATGCAATACACAAAATGCCACAAAAATGGCTACAATAAACACATGAACATGCTTCATATACTATTGGAGTTTCATGTCAATTTTGTTAAAAAAAAAAAAAAGTATGGGGCAATGTATTTCACTTTATAAATTAATGTTTTACCCTGTACTTCACGATGCAGATGCACTAACGGCAGTCACAAGAGGGAATGCAGAGCGAGCTCCCGGCTGCAGCGTCAGGTTTAGAGCGTCTGGTGCTACGCCGGAGGCTTGTGATTTCACGGCCGCTCCCTGCTCGTGACTTCACGGCCGTCACGCCCCCTCCCATAGACTTGCATTGAGGGGGCATAGCCATGACATCACGAGCTGGGTATGACCGTGAAGTCATTAGCCTCTGCCCTGCATCGCCAGTCATCCGGCACGGAGCAAAGTTTGCTTCATGCACCGGATGTCTGGGGTGCCGCAGCCAAGATCTTGGGGGTTCCCAGCAATCAAACATCTTATCCTCTATCCTTTGGATAGGAGAAAAGATGTCTGGGGCGGAGTACCCCTTTAAAGAAGAAATGAAATTGCAGTAGCTCTGTTTGTGGACCACAAAGCCCCGTCTGTACCATTAAAAAAAAATTTGTCAATAGTATTTAAATAGAATAAGAAAAAGTATAAGAGTGTGGCATTTCATAGGATAAAATTTTGTTATGCAGTTTTGCCAGGGTCTTAGAATCCAGTTATGCTTAACCAATGTTGATGTACGGTACTCTGTAACTTGCCTAGTGATAGGCTATGTAAACATTCCCTTGCTTTTCACATTATATATGTATTATTAGTTTTGGCAGTGCATCTCAACTGTCACCTACCTCGTTGCTTGTTGTCTTCATTCTGGACAACTGGTCTTACTGGAGTATAGTTAACCCTTCTTGCATTTTCACCTAGATTGGAAGATTGGCCCCGAAATCTTCGTACAGTTCTCATCCCTGCTGTTTGAGGAAGGGGTAATCTGTCATCAGGGTTGCGAGCTCGTAATCGAAATGTTCTGCTTGGGAACTTCCTTTCTTAAAAAACACAAGATATAGCAGACATAAAAATTGGGTAAAAAAGTATTAAATGTAAATCAGTTTTAATAATATAGCAGAACTAAACAGCAGAAAATATAGGTCTGTTGTATATTATTTGTTGCCATTTGATGTACTCTTGCATTGCGTAATTATCATACTATCATACTGGGTGGTTTCTGAGTGGTATCTTTAACTTCTTCAGGACTGGTCCTGTTTCCCCTTAAAGGGGCTCTGTCACCTTAAAAAAGTTCTGACATGAAGTTTTTCTAGGTCGGGATCTAAGTGCTGAGAGCCCCACTAATCAGGAGAATGAGTAGGAATACTCTCCAGCTCTTAGCAATTTTTGTCTTTTTGCCTCATAGAGTTATAATGGAGCAAAGAGAAAAAGTTTGTTAAAAACTGGGAAATAAAGCACACTTCCGGGTACATATCCCCGCTTGTTCTCCTGATCGGTGGTGGTCACAGGACTGGGACTTCGACCAATCAAAACTTTCAACCTGTCTCTGTGACATGTCAACAGTTTTATTCAAATGCAGGTACACTTTAAATATATGTTGAGTGCTTTAAGAACATTGTCATTGTGGTGTTCATTTTATTATAAGTCGTGAGGATGTAGCCATATCATAGATGAATAACTTTATTTCACTTTTTATTCCCACTAAGAGACTTCAAAATGGGGGAGATTTATCAAAACCTGTGCAGAGGAAGAGTGGTGCAGTTGCCCATAGCAACCAATCAGATTGCATCTTTCATTTTCCACAGGCCTCTTTAGAGGCCTGTGGAAAATGAAAGAAGCAATCTGATTGGTTGCTACGGGCAACTGCACCACTCTTCCTCTGCACAGATTTTGATAAATCTCCCCCAATGAGATCTGCTGATCTCTTCTATATTGCTGTGGTAATCAGTGGAATAAACACAAGATATAGCATACATGCCACTGGCATGGCCTAATAGCCAGTCATAGCAGGCCTGGAAGCTGTAGTTAGGCCTCTGGCTGCCATGGAAGCTTCCTACCTCTGTCAAACCACTTAGATACAGCAATCATTATTGACCACAATATCTAAAGATTGTTATTGGAGTAGTTACAGTACTTTCCACGAGTCCTCATCCTCAACTGAACATAAAGTGAATAGTCACCCTTGAATACCATTTTGTTAATATAAATAGGTCCAATATTCTATGCGTATGTATATATATATATATATATATATATATATATATATATTTGTATAGCAACCTGAGCTCTGTTTTTCTAATATAGAAATCCACATCCCCTGTGTTGACAGTTAACTTAATGTTTGCGTGCATCGATCACTAGGGGAAGCGTACTGTATAATGTTCAACCAGGTAAAAAAAAGTAAATGTCCCTGTACTTCATAACTGTTCAAACAACCCTTACTAGCAATAATGTGCAAGCTCAAATATCTGAAATGAGTCTTCCATATACACATTGAATCCTTTACATCCAACTTTTCCATATATTCACCGAAGTTGGAGAAGCATTGGACCAATGGGGATTTTTCCCAGAAGATGTCATACTGCAAAGAGTGTAATGACAACTCCTCAAAGAGGGAAATATACATACAAAAGAGCCTCTCCAGACACTGCAATTGTCAATTACATCGTTAAGCAGAGAACTCAACAATGTTTTGGGAAACTACTGCTATACAAAAATAACATCAATATTCATCTCACAATTGCACAAAAAACACCTTTAAAATCCCCAAACTGTTTGGGAATAAGTATCATTAGCTAATGCAGATGCCATTGGTCTGGTAAAATGGAAACACATGCTATAACAGCAACATCAAGAGATGAAAATATATCCCCTTGCCACAAGGGATAATAGTCTGATTGAGTGGCGTCAGACTACTGGGACCCCCTAAAATTAAAAGATAAGCGACCCTTCTCTCCCCACTAAATGGAGCGGTGGGTTGGCAGGGGCATTAATTACTCTCTATGGAGCAACCAGAGATAGCCAAGTACAACTACCTCTGCGGCTCCATAGAGAATTAATTGAATGGCTTTATGTAGTGCTGACTCCAGTAGGGAGATTCAGGCCCCATTTTCATGATTTGAGGGGGTCTGAGAGGTCAGTCCCCCACAATCATTTATCCCCCGTGGATAGGGGGAAAGTTTTTATGACTGGAATACCCCTTTAACACTAAATGGCATGTCAAAATATAAAAGTTCAATTAGTGCTACAATAAGTGAATAATTCCATTCCAGCAGAATTATATCTTTGTATGTTCTTTTTAAATAGGTACTACATCATTACAGAGCATTTAGTGAAGGAATACCACTGGTGCAGAATTCCTGGAATGTCAGTCCATATGAATATAAATAGAATGGGAATGCAAGCCATAACAACGGAACACCTTTGAGGTGCAGACTTCCAGGCAATAGAGGAGTTTTATTAAAGTTTATTAAAATAAATGTCTTAAAGCACAAGGTCTCCTATGGAAAGTCAACACTGCATGCAATACTGCAACAAGTAACTGTTTAAATGTATAAAATGGTGCCAAACTGAGAAATGACAGAAGACAACCCAGTAGGCATACTTATAGTATAGTGTTAAAACAGTTAAAAAGAATACATGAAAAAATAATGAGGTGGCCCAGTACAGAAGTGTCCCTTCTGTACAACCTATGGTCCTTTTCAGGTGGGCTCAGTCCTAGTCCCCTGGCCCCACACTCCTCAGGACTCTAGTTATCTTATTGTATATACAAATAGTTAATGTATTTGCTTTAGATGTATTTGCCTTTAAGTCCTGTTGTTAAGACGTGTAACCAGAGAAGGTGTCAGTGACCAGGTGACTTGTGTGGTTACCTATAGGATCCCTCCAAATTGCTCCCTTATAAACCAAGGGAGGAGCTAGCTTAGTGAGTTCTTGTTTAGCTAAGGGGCAGTACAGTCAAGACCTGAGAGTTGCTGGTGTCCTGAAGAGACCCAAAGCCTAACCACGGAGTCACGCTTCCACCAACCAAGTGCCCCTTCAGGTGAACGTCAAAGCCTGATAAGCAGTCACAGGGGAGAAGTCATGTCAGTCCTAGTCAAGTCAGTCAAATCTGCTAAAGTCAGCGTGGGTCTGCAGTATGCAGTTCAAATCCACTACAAGTCCCAGAGAGCCCGCAAGTCACTGGTCATCTCCTTGGGCCTAACTGAGCTGTAAAGACTCTTCCATCTGTCTGCCTCAGTAAAGCTGCCGTTGTTCCATAACTTTGCACCAGAGTGATTATTTGCCCCGCGCCTAGCCCAGGAACCAGTGGCCATACCTCAGGTGGTGTAGAAACCATGCCCTGGCATCACGAACACAAGGGGTCAATGCCATCTGCCCCTAGGGTAGTAACATCTGCCCTCCTCACACCCTGACCACAACTTATAATACAAATAGCAAGCATGATAAATAGTATGTGTATTACATAGTGTGTATATATATATATATATATATATATATATATATATAGTGGGCCATTTATATGGATACACCTTAAAAAAAGGGGAATGGTTGGTGATATTAACTTCCTGTTTGTGGCATATTAGTATATGTGAGGGGGGAAACTTTCAAGATGGGTAGTGACCATGGCGGCCATTTTGAAGTCGGCCATTTTGAATCCAACTTTTGTTTTTCCAATAAGAAGAGGGTCATGTGACACATCAAACTTATTATGAATTTCACAAGAAAAACACTGGTGTGCTTGGTTTTAACGTTACTTTATTCTTTCATGAGTTATTTCTAAGTTTCTGACTACTTATAAAATGTGTTCAATGTGCTGCCCATTGTGTTGGATTGTCAATGCAACCCTCTTCTCCCACTCTTCACACACTGATAGCAATACCGCAGGAGAAATGCTAGTGCAGGCTTCCAGTATCCGTAGTTTCAGGTGCTGCACATCTTGTATCTTCACAGCATAGACAATTGCCTTCAGATGACCCCAAAGATAAAAGTCTAAGGGGGTCAGATCGGGAGACCTTGGGGGCCATCCAACTGGCCCACGATGACCAATCCACTTTCCAGGAAACTGTTCATCTAGGAATGCTCGGACCTGACACCCATAATGTGGTGGTGCACCATCTTGTCAGGTGTCAGGTCCGAGCATTCCTAGATGAACAGTTTCCTGGAAAGTGGATTGGTCATCATGGGCCAGTTGAATGGCCCCCAAGGTCTCCCGATCTGACCCCCTTAGTCTTTTATCTTTGGGGTCATCTGAAGGCAATTGTCTATGCTGTGAAGATATGAGATGTGAAGCACCTGAAACTATAGATACTGGAAGCCTGTGCTAGCATTTCTCATGAGGGGGTTGCTATCAGTGTGTGAAGAGTGGGAGAAGAGGGTTGCATTGACAATCCAACACAATGGGCAGCACATTGAACACATTTTATAAGTGGCCAGAAACTTGTAAATAACTCATGAAAGAATAAAGGTATGTTAAAACCAAGCACACCAGTGTTTTTCTTGTGAAATTCCCAATATGTTTGATGTGTCACCTGACCCTCTTCCTATTGAAAAAACAAAAGTTGGTTTCAAAATGGCCGACTTCAAAATGGCCACCATGGTCACCACCCATCTTGAAAAGTCCCCCCCCCCCCCCACATATACTAATGTGCCACAAACAGTCAGTTAATATCACCAACCATTCCCATTTTATTAAGGGGTATCCATATAAATGGCCCACCCTGTATATATATATATGTGTGTGTGTGTGTGCGTACTTTAGCCATAGCAATTGCTTACTGAAGTGCACAACTAAAGTAAATGAAGCAAAAATTATAAATGAAGTAAACATTGATAGAGACAGTGGAAATGAAAATTCAGGGAAAGCTTTGCTGTGATTGGTTGTTATGTGGAAAAACAGACCATTTTTGTTTCAGACAGATAAATCTGGACCAGTGTGTAAGGGCTGAAAACAGTCACAGGCAAATATAAGGATTTGTTAAAATGGTAATAAATACGTGATTATGAGATTGTTCATTCATGACAATAGTTAATATGATATTGGTCAACATATTCATTTTTTTGTGGAAAAACACCAAATTTTTGGAAAATTTTGGAAAATTAGCATTGTTCAGAAAGACAAATGCTCAATTAGTTTATAATTAACATTTACTACTTGTCTACTTCCTGTTGGCATCATTTTTAGCACCTTTATTTTTTAGAATGTGAGAAGGCTTGTTAGTTTAGTATAAATGTTTAAAAAAAAAAAGTTAATTTCAGATTAGTTCTGACAGCTGGAGGTGACAATAAGCAGAATTTTAAGAGATACCATAGACATCTGTTCTTTTCTAGTAGGGATAAACGTCTCATCAGTATGGTTTTTATGGTAAAGGAATTAAGGTCGATTAAGAGTTTGAATTTGCTTTATTTGTTAAACTAGCTGAGTACCTGGCGTTGCCCAGTTTTTCCTTCCTAATCCTTGTTGGGGAGGAAAATCAACAAAGGAGGAAGCTTTTGACTTCATATCCCGTCCTCATATATTGTTGTCATATCCCAACCCCATATCCCGCCCTCATATCTCAACCTCATATCCCGTCCTCATATCCCGACCTCATATCCCGTCCTCATATCCCGACCTCATATCCCGTCCTCATATCCCGTCATCATATCTCGACCTCATATCCTGACCTCCTATACCGTCGTCATATCTCAGCCTTATATCCCCTCCTCCTATCCCGTCCTCATATCCCGACCTCCTATCTCGGCTTCATATCCCGTCCTCATATCCCGTCCTCATATCCCGACCTCATATCCCGTCCTCATATCCCGACCTCATATCCCGTCCTCATATCCCGTCATCATATCTCGACCTCATATCCTGACCTCCTATACTGTCGTCATATCTCGGCCTTATATCCCCTCCTCCTATCCCGTCCTCATATCCCGACCTCCTATCTCGGCTTCATATCCCGTCCTCATATCCCGACCTCCTATCCCGTCCTCCTATCTCAACCTCATATCCTGCCAAGTTTCATGTTAATATCTTTAGCCATTTGGACATGATGATGGAACATACACACACATAGACACACACACATTGGGGGAGATTTATCATTAGATTTCTATTGTAGACACAGATCTACCCCTTTAAACTGCTTGTCTAATTTACACTCTTGCTCAAGATTTACTAAAGTTCTGCAAATATAGAAACGCCTCCCCCTCGCTCTACCGTGCACTCCTTCTTTACCTCACACTTCACAGAGCTGTACTTCACAGAGCTGTGGCTTTTTCCCGCTGTACACTGCTCACAAAGCTAGAAGTGCTAGAGCAGCAGTTTGTGCCGAACAAAACTCTGCACATTAGAAAAATCATAAATCTTTATAAAGTACACAGAGAGAGAGATTCTCAAAGAATTTTGCACCAAAAAAAATATAATTTTTGGCGCGAAAAGTATCGACCACATTTTCAAAGAGATTTGTGCTGCATTTTACACTGTTCACATCAGTTTTGTACAAGTGGGCGTGTCCACGTATATTGTCTGCTTTACATGATATTTTCGAAGGGGTGAGAGTCCAGTTTTACATCGAAAATTTCACACCAGCTTTTTGATGAGTGTAGAAATCACAAAAATGGTTGTAGTTTTATTGTTTTTGTTTTCTTCTCATTTTATATACGTGAATGTGGAGAACTTCATCAGATTCGGCGGATTGCGATGATGAACAGCATTTTTTTTAAATGTCACTGGAAGGGTTAACGAGGGCTGTGGGGGAGTGTTTTTTTTAATAAAACATTTTTTTCAATGTGTTGTGTTTTTTATAATGGAATTTTCAGGCTTAGTAGTGGAAGCTGTCTTGTAGACAGAATCCAGTACTAAGCCAGGGCTTAGCGTTAGCCCCAAAGTCAGCTAGCGCTAACCCCCAATCATTGCTCCCTGGTACCCATCGCCACAGGGGTGCCAGGAAGAGCCGATGCCAACAGGCCTGGAGCATCAAAAATGGCACTGCTGGGCCTAGGCGGTAACAGGCTGGCATTATTAAGGCTGGGAGGGCCAATAACAATGGTCTTCGCCCACCCTGGTAACATTAGGCTGTTGCTGCTTGGTTGGTATCTGTCTGATAATGAAAAAATGGGGGAACCACACGTTTTTTTTAAACTTATTTAAAATAATTTAAAAAAAAAACGCATAGGGTTCCCCCTATTTTCAGTATCAGCCAGATAGCAACCAAGCAGCAACAGCCTGACATTACCAGGGTGGGCGAGGACCATTGTTACTGGCCCTCCCCAGGCTAAATAACGTCAGCCTGTTACCGCCTTGGCCCAGGAATGCCATTTTTGACGGCCCCCCTGTGGTGGTGGGTACCGGGGTAATAATTAGAGATTAGCGTTAGCTGATTTTGGGGCTAATGCTAAGCCCTGGCACAGTAATGGATTTCATCTATAAGACGGCTTCCACTACTAAGCCTGAAAATTCAATTCTAAAAAACACAACACATTGAAAAAAAAATGTATTTAAAAAGACACTCCCCCACAGCCCTCGTTAACCATTTTATTGAAATAAAAAAAACGCTGGTCCTCGTCGCAGTCCACCAAATCTGATGTAGTCCTCTGCATTCAGGTATCTGAAATGAGAAGAAAAGAAAAACAAAAAATATGGATTAGTACATATTGAAGCGTGTTCATAAACAGGGAGCCTCCAATTGTTGCTAAACTACGACTCCCATCATGGGGGCTGTAGTTTATCAACAGCTAGAGTCTCCATGTTTGGGAACACACTGACAGAAAGGCTCTGTTCCCATTATGCAAAACGCATAATGAGAACAGAGTCAGGCCTGGACTGTGTAGCTCGATCCGTCCGTCTGCCCATGGACTTCTACTCCCATCATGGGACAGAGTCTGTCCCATGATGGGAGTAGTTGTAGTAACACAGCGCTGAGGGATGGCACTTGTACATCCCCCGGCTGTGGGACTTTTAGGACTGCTACTCCCATCATGGACAGACTTCGTCCATGATGGGAGTTATAGTCCAGGAGCTGAGTGGCAGATCACACCAGGTCATTCTCCAGAGACCCCGTGCGATCTGCATTTAACTGTAAAAGCCGGCAGGACATGCAGCTACACTGTGCTGCCCGCCAGCTCCTGTATACTGTATCACATTTCATAATCTCCGCCCGGAAGACGGGAGCTCTGATTGGTGAATAGCTATTCACCAATCAGAGCTCCTGTCTCTTGGTGGCGGGGATTAGGAATTATGAGAGATGAATACAGGAGCCGGCGGCCAGCGCAGTGTAGCCGCATGTTCCGCCGGCTTTTACAGTTAATAAATGCGGATCGTAGCGGGTCTCTGGAGAATGACCCAGTGAGATCTTCCCCTCAGCCCCTGGACTACTACTCCCATCATGGGACCGAGTCTGTCCCATGATGAGAGTAGTTGTAGTACCGCAGCACTGAGGGAGGGCATTTATTAACTGTAAAAGACGGTGTGATCTGCACCTCAGCCCCTGGACTACAACTACCATCATGGGCAGAGTCTGTCCCTGATGGGAGTAGTAGTCCTAACTGTCCCAAAATAGTTAATATTATTCTCAGATGCTTTAGAACACTTTGGTACGTGTCCTCCGAGGTGTTGTATATTTGCGCAAGAAAAGTGCATTTGCGCATTTTTTTGCCTTTAAAAAAACACGCAGTTATTAGTTGGATCTCTTTTTCTGCTAGTAGATTTAAAAATAAAGCCTAAACATGTTAATGCACAAACTGTTCCTCTCTGCAATTAAGGAGTTACAATAGACCTCTTTCGGAGACCAATTTAGATGTGTCTCTCCCTCCTCTGCAGACTAGTTTTTATTTTCTGGCTTGGGCCAGATCGGCAGCCCAATTAAACATAGCAATCACTCTGTGTAATATTGGCCTAAGCCATAAAATAAAAACTAGTCTACAGAGGAGGGAGAGACACATCTAAATTGGTCTCCGAAAGAGGTCTATCATAACTCCTTAAAGAGTACCTGTCATCAACTAAACTTTCCCTGATCCCCCTCCCCATCTGTCCCTTACTCTAACTATGCCTATCCCTGTGTTTATTGAGGTTTAAAACGCTGTGGAAATACCATTTTTTTATCCCTCTTCATTAGCTCAGGAGCACTGTCTTTCTGAGGGGTGGAAGGAGGTGGGTCCCGGCAGGCATGATGTCACATGAAGCCTGGCCGGGACTCTGCTTCTGCCAGTCTTCCTGTATGCTGCTCTCCCTCTGCAGCAGTGTTTCCCAACCAGGGTACCTCCAGCTGTTGCAAAACTACAACTCCCAGCATGCCCAGACAGCCAACAGCCTCTGTCTCTCTCTCTCTCTCCTGTGTCTCTCTGCACTAAAAAGTCAATGCTGAGAACCAGGGGTGGTGGGAGCAATTACAGAGGCAGTAATTAAGATGAATGTCAGGGGGGGGGGGGACAGAGCAGGGAGTGCAGTGAGATAATACAATGTATAAGATAACGTGTGGTGAGGGGCAGGGAGAACACAGAGCAGCGGGAGGGGGAGGTGACTGGCCTCTGTTATATGAGAGGCATGTGCAGGCTTGTGGCTCACAGTGCTGCTCCAGGCTGGGAGCGAGTCGTGAGCTGAGAGTACTGAACTTCCTGTGGAAGGACCAGAGCCCTTTCAGCATTAGTCCTAAAAGCTGTACACTTACTATGAAAAGCATAGGAAGCTGCCTGCAGACCAGGCATAGAAGAGAGACCCCTAGTGGCCAAAAGTATAAAATAAAAAAACTGGTATAAATATTAATATTTTTTAATGACGATATATTACAATATGTGTTCATTAATGATTATGAACAACATATTAAAAGTTTTTGTTGATGACAGGTACTCTTTAATTGCAGAGAGGAACAGTTTGTGCATTAACATGATTAGGCTTTATTTTTAAGTCTACTAGCAGAAAAAGAGATCCAACTAATAACTGTGTGTTTTTTTGTTTTGTTTTTTCTCCTTTTACCCCTTATGAAAAGGAAAAGTTGGGGGCTACACCAGCTTGTTAGTGTAAAAAAATAAAAAAAATGTATACTAACATGCTGGTGTTGCCCCATACTTTTTATTTTCACAAGCAATAAAAGGAAAAAAAGACCCCCAAAATTTGTAACACAATTTCTCCTGAATACGGAAATACCCCATATGTGAGTGTAAAATGCTCGGCGGGCGCACAACAAGGCTCAGGAGTGAGAGCGCACCATGTACATTTGAGGCCTAAATTGGTGATTTGCACAGGGGTGGCTGATTTTACAGCGGTTCTGACATAAACGCAAAAAAATAAATACCCACATGTGACCTCATTTTGGAAACTACACCCCTCATGTAATGTAATAAGGGGTACAGTGAGCATTTATGCCCCACAGGTGTCTGACAGATTTTTGGAACAGTAGTCCGTGAAAATGAAAAATGTCCACTGTTCTGGCACCACGAGGGGGTTTTGCAAACGCACATGGCCCCTGACTTCCATTCCAAACAATTTTTTTTTCCAAAAGCTCAATGGCGCTCCTTCTCTTCTGAGCATTGTAGTGCGCCAGCAGAGCACTTGACGTTCACACATGGGGTATTTCCATACTCAGAAGAGACGGGGTTACAAATTTTGGGGGACATTTTGTCCTATTACCCCTTGTAAAAAAAAATTATTTTAGGTAAAAATAGCATTTTTGTGAAAAAAAAAAATCATTTACACATCCAACTTTAAGGAAAAGTCGTCAAACACCTGTGGGGTGTTAAGGCTCACTGGACCCCTTGTTATGTTCCTTTAGGGGTGTAGTTTCCAAAATAGTATGCCATGTGTTTTTTTTTTTGCTTTCCTGGCACCATAGGGGCTTCCTAAATGGGACATGCCCCCAAAAAACCATTTCAGCAAAATTTGCTTTTCAAAAGCCAAATGTGACTCTTCTGAGCATTGTAGTTCGCCCGCAAAGCATTTTACGTCCTAACATGGGGTATTTCCATACTCATAAGAGATGGGGTTACACATTTTGGGGGGCATTTTGTCCTATTATCCCTTGCAAAAAAAAATGTTTTTGAGGGAAAACTAGCATTTTAGTGGAAAAAAAAATGTAATCATTTACACATCCAACTTTAACGAAAAGTCGTCAAACACCTGTTGGGTGTTAAGGCTCACTGGACCCCTTGTTACGTGCCTTGAGGGATGTAGTTTCCAAAATAGTATGCCATGTGTTTTTTTAATTTTTTTATTTTTTGCTGTTCTGGCACCATAGGGGCTTCCTAAATGTGACATGCCCCCCAAAAACCATTTCAGAAAAACTCACTCTCCAAAATCCCACTGTCACTCCTTCCGTTCTGAGCCCTCTACTGCGCCCGCCGAACACTTGACATTCACATATGAGGTATTTTCTTACTCGAGAGAAATTGGGTTACACATTTTAGGACGATTTCTCTCCTTTTACCCCTTGTAAAAATTCAATAACTGGGTCTACAAGAACATGCGAGTGTAAAAAATGAACATTTTGAATTTTCTCCTTCAATTTGCTGCTATTCCTGTGAAACACCTAAAAGGTTAACAAACCTTTTGAATGTCATTTTAAATACTTTGAGGGGTGCAGTTTTTATAATGGGGTCATTTGTGGGGTATTCCTAATAAGAAGGTCCTTCAAATCCACTTCAAAACAGAACTGGTCCCTGAAAAATTTCGATTTGGAAAATTTTGAGAAAAATTGGAAAATTGCTGCTGAATTTTGAAGCCCTCTGGTGTCTTCCAAAAGTAAAAACATGTCAACTTTATGATGCAAACATAAAGTAGACATATTGTATATGTGAATCAATATATAATTTATTTGGAATATTCATTTTCCTTGTAAGCAGAGAGCTTCAAAGTAAAAAAAAATGCTAAATTTTCAACTTTTTCATAAAATTTTGGAATTATTCACCAAGAAACGATGCAAGTATCGACAAAATTTTAACACTAACATAAAGTAGAATATGTCACAAAAAAAATCTCGGAATCAGAATGAAAGGTAAAAGCATCCCAGAGTTATTAATACTTAAAGTGAAAGTGGTCAGATGTGCAAAAAATGGCCGTGTCCTACAGTGAAAATTGGCTGGGGCCTTAAGGGGTTAACCCCTTAACGACGCAGGACGTATATTTACGTCCTGCGCCGTCTCCCGCGATATGAAGCGGGATCGCGCCGCGATCCCGCATCATATCGCGTCGGTCCCGGCGCTCATCAACGGCCGGGACACGCGGCTAATACCACACATCGCCGATCGCGGCGATGTGCGGTATTAACCCTTTAGAAGCGGCGGTCAAAGCTGACCGCCGCTTCTAAGGCGAAAGTGAAAGTGGCCCGGCTGCTCAGTCGGGCTGTTCGGGACCGCCGCGGTGAAATCGCGGCGTCCCGAACAGCTGACCGGACACCGGGAGGGCTCTTACCTGCCTCCTCGGTGTCCGATCGGCAAATGACTGCTCCGTGCCTGAGATCCAGGCAGGAGCAGTCAAGCGCCGATAACACTGATCACAGGCGTGTTAATACACGCCTGTGATCTGTGTAGAAGATCAGTGTGTGCAGTATGGGACCTATAACACTGCAAAAAAATGTAAAAAAAAAGTGTTAATAAAGGTCATTTATCCCCTTCCCTAATAAAAGTTTGAATCACCCCCCTTTTCCCATAAAAAAAATAAAACAGTGTAAAAAAAATAAAAATAAACATATGTGGTATCGCCGCGTGCGTAAATGTCCGAACTATAAAAATATATCATTAATACGCGCAAAAAAATTCCAAAATCCCAAAAAGCGTATTTTGGTCACTTTTTATACCATTAAAAAATGAATAAAAAGTGATCAAAAAGTCCGATCAAAACAAAAATCATACCAATAAAAACTTCAGATCACGGCGCAAAAAATGAGTCCTCATACCACCCTGTACGTGGAAAAATAAAAAAGTCATAGGGGTCAGAAGATGGCATTTTTAAACGTATAAATTTTCCTGCATGTAGTTATGATTTTTTCCAGAAGTGCGACAAAATCAAACCTATATAAGTAGGGTATCATTTTAACCGTATGGACCTACAGAATAATGATAAGGTGTAATTTTTAACGAAATATGCACTGCGTAGAAACGGAAGCCCCCAAAATTAACAAAATGGCGTTTTTTCTTCGATTTTGTCGCACAATGATTTTTTTTTCCGTTTCGCCGTGCATTTTTGGGTAAAATGACTAATGTCACTGCAAAGTAGAATTGGCGACGCAAAAAATAAGCCATAATATGGATTTTTAGGTGAAAATTGAAAGGGTTATGATTTTTAAAAGGTAAGGAGGAAAAAACGAAAGTGCAAAAACGGAAAAACCCTGAGTCCTTAAGGGGTTAAAGGGGTACTCCAGTGGAAAACTTTTTTTTTAAATCAACTGGTGCAAGAAAGTTAAACAGATTATGTATACTAAAGGGAAATCCAAAAAATAAATGCATTTCCTCTGATGTCATGACCACAGTGCTCTCTGCTGACCTCTGCTGTCCATTGTAGAAACTGTCCAGAGCAGAAGAAAATCCCCATAGCAAACATTTGCTGCTCTGGACAGTTCCTAAAATGAACAGCAGAGGTCAGCAGAGAGCACTGTGGTCATGACATCAGAGGAAATGCATTTCTTTTTTGGATTTCTCTTTAGTATACAGCCCCTAAAAAGTACTGGAAGGATTAAGATTTTTTTTATAGAAGTGATTTACAAATCTGTTTAACTTTCTGGCACCAGTTGATTTAAAAAAAAAAAAAAAGTTTTCCACGGGAGTACCCCTTTAACAAGTCATCAACGTGTTACCTATCCATTACAATGCTCTTCTCTGTCTTAGGTCAAGCCATGTCTTATCTCTCCAGAAAGTTTGATCAGATAAAATGTTAACTGCTCTTTTCGAAATATATTATATAGTAAGAAATCTCTTTCAAGAATATTCGGAGCTGCAGGAGCTCTATAAGGAACCTTTTAGGGTAGAGTTTCCTCCAGTGAAATAACAATGATCATGCCTTTTTTGTGGGATCAAGTGAGGAAAATTCATTAACTCTGTATCTGTAACTTCAAGTCATAAGACAGAGGCTTCAGTTCCAAAATCCTCATGATAACTGTCAACTCAGCATTCTAAGAGCTAGCCACAAGTTGGATTTACCGAGCGCATTTGCTGCCAATAAGAGAAATTTATGTTTTCTTAGCTACCTCAAAAGAAATGAAAATACCACATTTATAATACATATGAAACATTTTCATCCCTGAAACATTTGTAATAAAAACAATAATATAAAGATATAGTTAGGCTTCTTCATGTTTATTCTACCAATTCTCATGAAGAAGAGAATGATATTAATGCACTAAGCTACCAACATCACAAATAGAATATATGAGTGTGGTGGCCCAGTATGGGAAGTGTTATCGCGTACCTTTACTGCCCTGTCAGGCAGCATCCTTCAGTGTCCCCAAGGACCCCTGCATTAGTTTCCCCATTGTAAATATGTTGTACTGTATAAAATGTGTTATACCATGTGATATACCATGGGATTGTTACCAAGGAGGTATCAGTAACCAGATGACCCCACGAGTGACCTATGGGCTCCCTGCTAGTCTCCCCCATATAAGCCCTGGGTGGAGCTAGCTTCTCTCTCTTTTACACCAAGTCTTTGCTGAGGTCAGTCGTGCCTAGGGTGTGTGTCCAGAGTATTGGAGGCCTCAAGTCAAGTCCTGCAGCCACAGTCAAGTGCAAGTAAGCTAAACCTGCCGCATTGTCTGTCATCAGTCAAGTCAAGTCAAGTCAGTCAAATTTTAAGCAACATGGCCTGCACGTAATTGTCTAGTCCTACTACAAGTCCCAGCAAGCCCTTAAGGTCTCTGAGTCACTGGTCACCTCCTTGGGCCCTGGCTGAACTGTATAGACTTTACCAACTGTCTACCCTCAGTAAAGCTACCATTGTCCCTAACTTGGCGTCGGAGTCTTTATTGCCTCCTGTGCCAAGCCCAGGATACAGCGGTATATCATTGGGTGGTTATAGGCTAAACCATGCCCTGACATCACAAATATAAGGGGTTAATGCCATCTGTCCCTAGGGTAACAACATCTGCCCTGCACCTCACACCCCGCCACCACATGAGGATTTGAGGGCAAGCCTTAGCACATCTCTATGTCCAGCATAGTCTAAACCCCAGCTACATTCTGGTTAAAGCCAGCTCTATGGTTGGCTGGTTTGAATTTACGAGCACTGATATTCATAGTTTTTTTTACACTGTAGCTCAGGTGAAAAGCTAAATGATTTATGAGAATTAAATATGTTTCCAATGTTTTCTAAAAGATCGCCATCATATACTTAGAATATTTAGTGATTATAGAAGATATTTGAAATCCCAAATTATTAAGAATGTTTAGCATAAGGAAGATACATCTTACTTTTTTAAAGGGAGTGAAATATAATACAGTATATATAGTACATCAAATATACACTATGAATTTTTATATACAAACAAATTTTGGTCTACAAATAAATAAAGTGTCCCTGTCATTTAAAAAAAACTGTTTTGACATGTCACATAGTCACATCAAAAGTTTTTATCGGTCAGGGTCTCAGATTAGGAGAACAAGAGGGGATGAGCTATACTCGCCTGCTCTCATCAGTCTTACTGCTCCATTATATGTCTATGGGGCAATGAGACAAAGACCGCTGAGACCACTTCCACACACTTACAGTGGGGATCAAAAGTTTGGGCACCCCAGGCAAAAATTTGTATTAATGTGCATAAAGATGACAAGGAAAGATGGAAAAATCTCCAAAAGGCATCAAATTACAGATTAGACATTCTTATAATATGTCAACAAAAGTTAGATTTTATTTCCATCATTTACACTTTCAAAATAACAGAAAACAAAAAAATGGCGTCTGCAAAGTTTGGGCACCCTGCAGAATTTATAGTATACACTGTCCCCTTTGCAAAGCTGAGACCAGCCAGTGTCATGGATTGTTCTCAATCATCATCTAGGAAGACCAGTGATGTCAATCTCAAAGGTTTTAGATAAAACAATTCAAAACCCACGTTTGACTGCACAATCCCTCCAGAAACATCTGACAGACACTGGAGTTGTGGTACACTATTAAACTATAAAGAGGTACTTGTACAAATATGATCTTCATGGAAGAGTCATCAGAAGAAAACCTCTTCTACATCCTCACCACAAAAATCAGCGTTTGAACTTTGCAAAGCTTGATGCATTTTGGAAACAAGTTCTGTGGACCGATGAGGTTAAAATTTAACTTTTTGGCCAGAATGAGCAAAGGTACATTTGGAGGAGAAGAGGAACAGAATTTAATGAATAGAACCTCTGTTCAACTGTTAAGCATGGGGGTGGATCAATCATGCTTTGGGGTTGTATGGCAGCCAGTGGCACAGGGAACATCTCACGAGTAGAAGGAAAAATGCATTCAATAAAATTTCAGCAAATTTTGGATGCTAACTTGATGCCATCAGTGAAAAAGCTGAAGTTAAAGAGAGGATGGCTTCTACAAATGGATAATGATCCTAAACACACCTCTAAATCCACGGGGGATTACATCAAGAGTCGTAAACTGAAGGTTTTACCGTGGCCTTCACAATCTCCTGACCTCAACATAATTGAAAATCTATGGATAGACCTTAAAAGAGCAGTGTGTGACAGACAACCCAGAAATCTCAAAGAACTGGAAGACTTTTGTAAGGAAGAATGAGCAAAGATACAAGAATTGAAAGACTCTTGGCTGGCTACAAAAAGCATTTACAAGCTGTGATACTTGCCAAAGGGGGTAGTACAAGATATTAACTCTGCTTAATTCTTTCCTTGGCACATTAACACAAATTTTTACCTGGGGTGCCCAAACTTTTGATCCCCACTGTATTTGTGAAGTGTTGGTGTGGCACCATTGTCTACTCTGATGCATCAGGCTTTGGTGGGTGGAAATCCAGGCCCCCATTTTGAATGGTGACAATTCGGTGGTCACTACGCAAACAAGTGAGCATGCATCGTGCCATTTGTGCAAGTAACTCGGGATGACTCCCTGCCTCCATCTCCATTGCATTCTGCCACCATTAGAATGGTGACAATTCGGCGGTCACTACGCAAGCAAGTGAGCATGCATCGTGCCATTTGTGCAAGTAACTCGGGATGACTCCCTGCCTCCATCTTAAATGCATTCTGCCACGGTGTGTCTGGATCCTCGGTCTCGCCTTCTTCATTACCTTCTAGCTACTCTAAATGCTCCTGCTCCTTCTCTCCTGTCAGATGACTAGAAAAAACGCCCATCTTGTGAAACCTAAACTGTGCTCCACTGTGCCCCTCCTCCTCCTCCAGTTCAGCCCCAACAGGGCTCATGTGGCCATGAGATGTAGGCACCCCGTCTCCAGTGCCCTGACCAGCCATTGTTTCCAACACGTGTTGTAGTAGATGAAGCAGTGGAATGACATTGGTCATCCCGTAATCCTGACAACTGACTAATAATGTGGCTTTCTCAAAGGGCCTGAGCAAACAGCAGGTGTCACGTATGAGCTGCCACTGGTTGACATTGAAGTTACACAGGAGAGTTTGGATCATCAAGAAATTGGTGATGGCATTTCTCTGTTCGTAATCTCGATCCAACATATGGAGGATGGAATTCCAACGTGTGGAAACATCGCAAATCAAACTATGTTGGGGATGCCGTTCTGACGCTGCAGCTCAAGGAGGGTGCGCTTTGCGGTGTACAAGTGGCTGAAGTGCATGCAGTTTCCTTCCCATTGTTAGGATGTCTCGCAGATGGAGGAATACTTCAGGAACCGCTTGACAACCAGATTGAACACGTATGCCATGCAGGGTGCATGTCTCAGGCTTCCTTGTCGCAGCGCAGACAAGATATTCTTCCCGTTGTCAGTCACCATGGTTCCCATTTTCAGTTTTCGTGGAGTAAGCCATGATTTGATTTCTTGATGAATGACTTTTAGCAGTTCCTCACCTGTGTGACTCACCAAGTGGAGGATGAGAAGGTGGAGTCGCACACTGTCACAGGCTGTCACTGTTGCTGTTGTGGCTGTGCAGGAACCACATTTACCCAGTGGGCCATAAAGGACATGTATTGTCCCTGACCGTAGTTACAGCTCCACCCGTCGGCGCTGCGGTGCACTTTGGTACACACCAACAGGCTCAAGGACTGGCTCACTTTCTGTTCCACAAAACTGTACAGGGCTGATACTGCCTTCTTCGCAAAGAAATTACGGCTTGGGACTTCCCACCCTGGCTCAGTTCTCTGAAAGGTGCAGAGTCCATCATTTAAAAAGGGAGGGACTGCAGCACCAGCAACTTGGACAGTAACACATTCAGCTTCTGTCCGTTGGATGTGTGGGCACTGTTGTCTCTTGGACATGGCTTCGCTGATGGATTGCTGGTGGAATTACTGACTCGAAGTAGGGGGAGCATCTGGAGCGACAGAAGATGAGTATGACACACAGCTCACTTCGGCTGAGCTGGTGGAGCTTTGGCTGGCTGAAACAGGAAGTGGTGTGCCACTGGGTGAGGCAGCAGGCTGGACCACCATATCAGAGCCACGGTTCTCCCAGGCCGCTTTATGGTGATGCTGCATATATTGACGCAGGGCCGTGGTGCCAACATTGAGACCCTGGCCATGCTTCACTTTCTGCTGACACATCTTGCATGTGGCCAGGTTAACATCCTCCGGATGCTTGATGAAAAACTGCCACACTGGCGAGTAGCTAACTGCCAACCATGCTACCCCCTTGCTGGCTCAGTTGCTGCCTCACGGGCAACCTGCAACCCTCTTCTCCTGATGATGATGAAGCCCCTTCTGCACCCAGCTCCCAAGTGGGATCAGCTTTATCATCATCGAGTTGTGTCTACATGTCAATGATGTCCTCCTCAGGTTCCTCAACAGTGTCTGCTTAATACTTCTGTGGGGGAGGGAACAGCATAGGACATAGGCAATGGGGGACAGGGACTGCTCTCGGGCCATGCCAAATTGTGTCTGAGAAACCCACCGACTGTTGACTGGGGGAGTCAGATGTTACTTGTGATGAAGTGGATGACCTTGTTAACCAATCAATAACGGCAGATGGGTTGCTGGTCTAGACACGACCCCTAGCTGAAAACGGGAGCTCAGGCCTCTCGCTGCGACTCCTGCTGCCACTAGGCCCTAGTCTGCTGCGACCTCTGCCTGATGAATTTAGGCCTCCACTGTGCACGTCCTGGCGCTTCTCTGCCTGAAGTACTTAGTGCGTATATGAGGGGAGAACAATACGCTCCACTACACTTAAAACAGTAATTGTCTACAAAACCAGCAGGTGTGTACTTTTGCCTAGCCTCACAGTATCTAGGCTCTTAAGACTTTAACAGGAAGAAAATAGAACTCCACTTAGATGTACGTATGTGGCATGCACTTATAAGGGGAGGACAATGCGCTCCACTATGCTTAAAGCAGTATCTGTCTACAACACCAGCAGGTGTGTACTTTTGCCTGGCCTTTCACAGTATATAGGCCCTTAAGACTTTAACAGGAACAAAATAGTACACCACTTAGATGTACGTATGTGCCATGCAGTTATGAGGGGAGGACCATGCGCTCCAGTACGCTTAAAACAGTATTTGTGTACAACATCAGCAGGTGTGTACTCTTGCCTGTCCTTTCACAGTATCTAGGCCCTTGACTTTAACAGGAACAAAATAGTACACCACTTAGGTGTATGTATGTGGTATGCACTTATGAGGGGAGGACAAGGCGCTGCACTACACTTAAAACAGTATTTGTCTACAACACCAGCAAGTGTATACTTTTGCCTGGCATTTTACAGTATCTAGGCCCTTAAGACTTTAACAGTTGTCTTCTGTTCTTAACTGGCCTCGACCTACAGACTTGCGGGCTATACAACGCTTTCTGGGGTTTGCCAATTATTATCGACAGTTTATTCCACACTTCTCCTCTTTGGTTGCTCTGATAGTGGCTCTTACTAAGAAGAACAGTAACCCCAAATCCTGGCTTCCTGAAGCCTTTTCCAGATTGAAATCGGCATTTGCCTCTGCTCCAGTTTTATCGAGACCCGATCAAGGAAAATCCTTCTTCCTCTAAGTAGATGCCTCTTTGGTAGGAGCTGGAGCCATTCTGACCCAGAAGACCACCAGGGGTAAAAATGTAACTTGTGGTTTTTTCTCCGAAACTTTTTCGCCTGCCGAGAGGAATTATTCCATTGGAGATTGTGAACTGTTGGCCATAAAGCTCACCTTGGAAGAATAACCTACTCGAAGGCTCTCCTTATCCAGTCAGTATCTACACAGACCATAAGAATCTTTTGTATCTTCAGTCCGCTCAGTGTCTGAATCCCCGGCAGGCCAGATGGTCTCTTTCCTTCTTCCGATTCAATTTCCTTATCCATTTTCGGCTCACGGATAAGAACATCAAGGTTGATGCCCTCTCTAGGTCCTCCGATGTGGTTGGGCTGGATTCCACTCCACAGCATACTGTGCCACCTGAGTGTTTGATTTCTGCTGCTTCAGTGGACCTCCAGCAGGTTCCACCTGGAAGATTCTTCATGCCACCTCAACTGAGACATAGAGTTTTGAACTGGGGACATTATTCTTTACTGGCTGGGCATTCTGGAGTACGGAAGTCCTTCCAGGTAATCTCTCGGCATTATTTGTGGCCACACCTAGAACGCGATGTCACAGATTTTGTCAGTTCCTGTGTTACCTGTGCTCGCATCAAGACTCCACGGCAGAGACCTGAAGGACTCTTACTGTCACGATTCGGCTTACAGGTTGTGGATCCACTGTGTCAGCGAGGGATTGGCGTGGACCGTGCCGGTGGACCGGTTCTAAGTGGCTACTGGTGTTCACCAGAGCCCGCCGCAAAGCGGGATGGTCTTGCTGCGGCGGTAGCAACCAGGTCGTATCCACTAGCAACGGCTCAAACTCGCTGACTGCTGAGAAGGCGTGGTACCGAAGGACTAGGCAGAGGCAAGGTCAGACGTAGCAGAAGGTCGGGGCAGGCGGCAAGGTTCGTAGTCAATATGGATAGCAGGAGATCAGGTAACACAGGCTTGGACAACACTAAACGCTTTCACTGGCACAAGGCAACAAGATCCGGCAAGGAAGTGCAGGGGAAGTAAGGTGATATAGCCAAGGAGCAGGTGGAAGCTAATTAGGCTAATTGGGCCAGACACCAATTATTGGTGCACTGGCCCTTTAAGTCTCAGAGAGCTGGCACGCGCGCGCCCTAGAGAGCGGAGCCGCGCGCGCCAGCACATGACAGCCGGGGACCGGGACGGGTAAGTGACTTGGGATGCGATTCGCGAGCGGGCACAGAGCCCCAATTCTTGATCTCCCCGGTGGTCCAGTCAAGGGTGGGAGAATGAAGCTGGAGCCATTGCAGACCGAGGAGGACTTCGGAGGTGCAGTTGGGAAGGATGAAAAATTCTATTTTTTCGTGATGGGGTCCAATGCACATTAAGAGGGGTTTTGTGCGGTAACGCACGGTGCAATCCAATCTAACTCCGTTGACTGCGGAAATGTAGAGCGGCTTGACGAGACGGGTCACCGGGATGCAGAACTTATTCACCAAAGAATCCAGAATAAAATTCCCAGAGGCACCAGAGTCCAAGCAGGCCACGGCTGAGAGGGAGGAGTTGGCAGAAGGAGAAATCCGCACGGGCACCGTGAGACGTGGAGAAGCAGACTTCAAACCAAGAGACGCCACAACTACGTGAGCTGGGTGCGTGCGTTTCTGTTACGCCGAGCGCTCCGGGTTCCTGTTCCTCCACGGAGCGCTCACGGTGTCTCTCTCCCTGCAGCGCCCCGGTCAGACCCGCTGACCGGGAGCGCTGCACTGACATTGCCGGCGGGGATGCGATTCGCATAGCGGGACGCGCCCGCTCGCGAATCGCATCCCAAGTCACTTACCCGTCCCGGTCCCCGGCTGTCATGTGCTGGCGCGCGGCTCCGCTCTCTAGGGCGCGCTCGCGCCAGCTCTCTGAGACTTAAAGGGCCAGTGCACCAATGATTGGTGCCTGGCCCAATTAGCTTAATTAGCTTCCACCTGCTCCCTGGCTATATCACATCACTTCCCCTGCACTCTCTTGCCGGATCTTGTTGCCTTGTGCCAGTGAAAGCGTTTAGTGTTGTCCAAAGCCTGTGTTACCAGATCTCCTGCTTTCCATATTGACTACGAACCTTGTCGCCTGCCCCGACCTTCTGCTACGTCTGACCTTGCCTCTGCCTAGTCCTTCTGTCCCACGCCTTGTCAGCAGTCAGCGAGGTTGAGCCGTTGCTAGTGGATACGACCTGGTTGCTACTGCCGCAGCAAGACCATCCCACTTTGCGGCGGGCTTTGGTGAACACCAGTAGCCTCTTAGAACCGGTTCACCAGCACGGTCCACGCCAATCCCTCGCTGACATAGTGGATCCACAACCTGTAAGCCGAATCGTGACAGTAGATCCGGCCATGGATCCCGCTGAGGTGCCGCTGCCAAGTCTCACTGACCTTACCACGGTGGTCGCTCAGCAATCGCAGCAAATTGCCCAACAAGGACAGCAGCTGTCGCAGTTGACCGCCACGTTACAGCAACTTCTGCCACTGCTACAGCAGCAACTATCTCCTCCGCCAGCTCCTGCACCACCTCCGCAGCGAGTGGCCGCTCCTAGCCTCCGCTTGTCCCTACCGAACAAATTTGATGGGGACTCTAGACTCTGCCGTAGATTTTTGTCTCAATGTTCCCTGCATATGGAGATGTTGTCGGACCTATTTCCTACAGAACGGTCTAAGGTGGCGTTCGTAGTGAGCCTTCTTTCTGGAAAGGCCTTGTCTTGGGCCACACCGCTCTGGGACCGCAATGATCCTGCCACAGCCACAGTCCAGTCCTTCTTCACTGAAGTCCGTAGTGTCTTCGAGGAACCAGCCCGAGCTTCTTCTGCCGAGACTGCCCTGCTGAACCTGGTCCAGGGTAATTCTTCTGTAGGCGAGTACGCCATCCGATTTCGTACTCTCGCTTCCGAATTATCTTGGAATAACGAGGCTCTCTGCGCGACCTTTAAAAAAGGCCTATCCAGTAACATCAAGGATGTGCTGGCCGCACGAGAGATTCTTGCCAACCTGCAAGAACTTATCCATTTGGCCACCCGCATTGACATGCGTTTTTCTGAGAGACACCAGGAGCTCCGCCAGGAAAAAGACCTAGATCTCTGGGCACCTCTCCCACAGTATCCTTTGCAATCTACGCCTGGGCCTCCCGCCGAGGAGGCCATGCAAGTGGATCGGTCTCGTCTGACCCAGGAAGAGAGGAATCCCCGTAGGGAAGAAAATCTTTGTCTGTACTGTGCCAGTATCAAACATTTCTTGGTGGATTGCCCTATTCGTCCTCCACGTCTAGGAAACGCACGCACCCAGCTCACGTGGGTGTGGCATCTCTTGGTTCGAAGTCTGCTTCTCCACGTCTCATGGTGCCTGTGCGGATTTCTCCTTCTGCCAACTCCTCCCTCTCAGCCGTGGCCTGCTTGGACTCTGGTGCCTCTGGGAATTTTATTCTGGATTCTTTGGTGAATAAATTCTGCATCCCGGTGACCCGTCTCGTCAAGCCGCTGTACATTTCCGCGGTCAACGGAGTTAGATTGGATTGCACCGTGCGTTACCGCACAAAACCCCTCTTAATGTGCATTGGACCCCATCACGAAATGATTGAATTTTTCGTCCCTCCCAACTGCACCTCTGAGGTCCTCCTCGGTCTGCCATGGCTCCAGCTTCATTCTCCCACCCTTGACTGGACCACCGGGGAGATCAAGAACTGGGACTCTGCTTGCCACAAGAAATGCCTCTCCCCCCCTCCCAGTCCCGTCAGGCAAGCCTCAGTGCCTCCTCCTACACCTGGTCCCCCCAAGGCTTATCAGGACTGTGCCTTGCCTCCTCATGGCCCCCGTCCTGGTGACACCCTGCCCCGTGCAAAGCTTCACCCTCTGCCCTCCCTCCCCATTCCCACTCCTGCTGTACGGCCTGCCTTTGAGGAAACCCTACAATCACTCCCGGTGTCCCCATCCCATGGGAAGCAATTGCCGGACAAAGAAAGGGGGAGACCTAAGGGGGGGGGTACTGTTACGCCGAGCGCTCCGGGTCCCTGCTCCTCACGGCGTCTCTCTCCCTGCAGCGCCCCGGTCAGACCCGCTGACCGGGAGCGCTGCACTGACATTGCCGGCGGGGATGCGATTCGCATAGCGGGACGCGCCCGCTCGCGAATCGCATCCCAGGTCACTTACCCGTCCCTGTCCCCGGCTGTCATGTGCTGGCGCGCGCGGCTCCGCTCTCTAGGGCGCGCACGCGCCAGCTCTCTGAGACTTAAAGGGCCAGTGCACCAATGATTGGTGCCTGGCCCAATAAGCTTAATTAGCTTCCACCTGCTCCCTGGCTATATCACATCACTTCCCCTGCACTCCCTTGCCGGATCTTGTTGCCTTGTGCCAGTGAAAGCGTTTAGTGTTGTCCAAAGCCTGTGTTACCAGATCTCCTGCTTTCCATATTGACTACGAACCTTGCCGCCTGCCCCGACCTTCTGCTACGTCTGACCTTGCCTCTGCCTAGTCCTTCTGTCCCACGCCTTGTCAGCAGTCAGCGAGGTTGAGCCGTTGCTAGTGGAGACGACCTGGTTGCTACTGCCGCAGCAAGACCATCCCGCTTTGCGGCGGGCTCTGGTGAACACCAGTAGCCTCTTAGAACCGGTCCACCAGCACGGTCCACGCCAATCCCTCGCTGACACAGTGGATCCACAACCTGTAAGCCGAATCGTGACAGTTTCCTAGACGTGGAGGACGAATAGGGCAATCCCCCAAGAAATGTTCGGTACTGGCACAGTACAGACAAAGATTTTCTTCCCTACGGCGATTCCTCTCTTCCTGGGTCAGACGAGACCGATCCACTTGCATGGCCTCCTCGGCGGGAGGCACAGGCGTAGATTGCAAAGGATACTGTGGGAGAGGTGCCCAGAGATCTAGGTCTTTTTCCTGGCGGAGCTCCTGGTGTCTCTCAGAAAAACGCATGTCAATGCGGGTGGCCAAATGGATAAGTTCTTGCAGGTTGGCAGGAATCTCTCGTGCGGCCAGCACATCCTTGATGTTACTGGATAGGCCTTTTTTAAAGGTCGCGCAGAGAGCCTCGTTATTCCAAGATAATTCGGAAGCGAGAGTAGGAAATTGGATGGCGTACTCGCCTACTAAAGAATTACCCTGGACCAGGTTCAGCAGGGCAGTCTCGGCAGAAGAAGCTCGGGCTGGTTCCTCGAAGACACTACGGACTTCAGCGAAGAAGGACTGGACTGTGGCTGTGGCAGGATCATTGCGGTCCCAGAGCGGTGTGGCCCAAGACAAGGCCTTTCCAGAAAGAAGGCTCACTACGAACGCCACCTTAGACCGTTCTGTAGGAAATAGGTCCGACAACATCTCCATATGCAGGGAACATTAAGACAAAAATCCACGGCAGAGTCTAGAGTCCCCATCAAATTTGTCCGGCAGGGACAAGCGGAGGCTAGGAGCGGCCACTCGCTGCGGAGGAGGTGCAGGAGCTGGCGGAGGAGATGGTTGCTGCTGTAGCAGTGGCAGAAGTTGCTGTAACGTGGCGGTCAACTGCGACAGCTGCTGTCCTTGTTGGGCAATTTGCTGCGATTGCTGAGCGACCACCGTGGTAAGGTCAGCGAGACTTGGCAGCGGCACCTCAGCGGGATCCATGGCCGGATCTACTGTCACGATTCGGCTTCCAGGTTGTGGATCCACTGTGTCAGCGAGGGATTGGCGTGGACCATGCCGGTGGACCGGTTCTAAGTGGCTACTGGTGTTCACCAGAGCCCGCCGCAAAGCGGGATGGTCTTGCTGCTGCGGTAGCAACCAGGTCGTATCCACTAGCAACGGCTCAACCTCGCTGACTGCTGAGAAGGCGTGGGACCGAAGGACTAGGCAGAGGCAAGGTCAGACGTAGCAGAAGGTCGGGGCAGGCGGCAAGGTTCGTAGTCAATATGGATAACAGGAGATCAGGTAACACAGGCTTGGACAACATTAAACGCTTTCACTGGCACAAGGCAACAAGATCCGGCAAGGAATTGCAGGGGAAGTGAGGTGATATAGCCAGGGAGCAGGTGGAAGCTAATTAGGCTAATTTGGCCAGGCACCAATCATTGGTGCACTGGCCCTTTAAGTCTCAGAGAGCTGGCGCGCGCGCGCCCTAGAGAGCGGAGCCGCGCGCGCCAGCACATGACAGCCGGGGACCGGGACGGGTAAGTGACTTGGGATGCGATTCGCGAGCGGGCGCGTCCCGCTATGCGAATCGCATCCCCGCCGGCAATGTCAGTGCAGCGCTCCCGGTCCCGGCGCTGCAGGGAGAGAGACGCCGTGAGCGCTCCGGGGAGGAGCAGGGACCCGGAGCGCTCAGCGTAACACTTACAGCCTTTGCCTATTCCATAAACTCCTTGTTCTCACATTGCTATGAACTTTATCACCGATCTGCCACCTCCATGTAGCAATACGGTCATCTGGGTGGTTGTCGATCGGTTCTCTAAGATGGCTCATTTCATTCCTTTCCTGGTTTTCCATCTGCTCCTCAGCTGCTTTGCTTAACATATCTTTTGCTTACATGGCCTTCCTACTCACATCGTTTCGGATCGTGGGATGCTATTTGTTTCCAAGTTCTGGTGGGCCCTCTGTTCACATCTAAAAATTAAGCAGGATTTTCTTCGGCTTATCATCCCCAGACCAACGGCCAGGTAGAAAGAGTAAATCAAATCCTGGGAGATTATCTTTGTCATTTTGTCTCGGCCCGACAGGATAATTGGGTTGGTCTCTTGCCCTGGGCAAAGTTCTCCTACAACCACAAAGACTCTGAGACCACGAAGACGTCTCCATTCTTTGTTGTCTACGGTCATCTTCCCAATCCTCCTCTACCTCTTCCAGCCTCTTCTGGTGTGCCAGCTGTTGATGAACAAGTTCGTGATTTCATGTCCATCTGGCAGGAGACCCGGTGTTCTTTGCTTTATGCCTCCTCCCATATGAAATCTCAGGCGGATAAGAAGAGAAAGCCTCCTCCGACTTTCTCTCCTGGCGACAAGGTCTGGCTCTCGTCCAAATACATCCGCTTCAGGGTTCCCAGCTACAAATTGGGCTCTCGATTCCTGGGACCATTCGAAATTTTGCAAAAATGTATCCGGTTTCATGCAAGCTCTGTCTGCCTTCCTCCCTACATATTTCAAATTCTTTTCATGTCTCCCTTCTCAAGTCAGTTATTATCAATCGGTTTTCGAAAAAACATATTGTTTCCACTCCCGTGTCTGGTTCTTCTGATGTCTTTGAAGTTAAGGAGATTCTGGCGATGAAGACCGCAAGAGGGAGACGTTATTTTCTAGTGGACTGGAAAGGCTTTGGTCCGGAGGAAAGGTCCTGGGAGCTGGAGGAGAATATCTTGTACCGTGACCTGGTCCTTAATTTTCTGCGACCTAAAAAAAGGGGGAAACCAACTAGTGCTCCGGCCAGAGATACTTCGCATCGCGGGATGTGCTCACATGCGAATGCGGGGCCGTTACTCACCTCCTGCTTCCTCCGCTGCCCCAGGTCGCCAGTGTGTGTGTACCCGCCCTCTAAGGCATGCGCGTTGGCTCTCTCAGATTTAAATGGCCAGTGCACCCTTAATTGGTTACTGCTGCTAGCTGACAATATAAGTGTCAGCCCTTCCTGTTTCCCCTTTCCGGATCTTTGTGCCCCACAGCCTACGTGCCCCACAGAGAAAGCATACCATTCTTGTGTTCTGCCTTACTTTGTACCAGACCTCCTTGTTACGTTTCCTGTCGACGCTCCAGTGCCACCTGTCCTGACCTTCCTGCCTGTCCCCGAGTTTGCCTTATCCTTCCTGTGTTGCGCTTCACCATGGCAGCCTTTGGGGACGAGTCGTATCAGGGGTAGCGACCTGGGTGCCGCCTGCTGTAGCAAGTCCATCACGCTTTGCGGCGGGCTCTGGATAAAAACCTGCGGCACCTTAGATTCCACTCCCTGGTAAAGCCCACGCCATCATCCACACAGGCTTTGCAGATCCACTTCACCACAGTCGTTACACCTATAGTCTGAGCACTAACAGGCTGACCCCTCAACTTCTGCAGCAATTCTGGCAGCACTCATGCATCTATTTATCAAAGACAACCTCTGGATATGACTATGAGCATGTGCACTACTTTGAGAAACCATGATGAGGCCTGTTCTGAATGAAACCTGCCTTATAAAACCACTGAATAGTCTTGCCCACCATGCTGCAGCTCAGTTTCATGGTCTTTGTAATCTTTTTATAGCCTAGATCATCCTTATGTAGAGCAACAATTCTTTGTCATTAGGTGCCATGTTGAACTTTCAGAGACCAGTATTAGAGTGTGAGAACGATAACACCAAATTTAAGTCACCTGTTCCCCATTCACATCTGAGCCCTTGTAACACATACAAGTCAAATGACACTGGGAAGAAAAAACAGCTAATTTGGCCCAATTTGGACATTTCCCCCTAGTGGCGTTTGATGGGACAGCAAAATTAAACACTGTTAGACAGGCTGTGCACGAACTACTTTACATGCAGTATCATTTCTTCAGTGTTGTCACATGAAAATATATAATAATATATTTACAAAAATGTCAGGGGTGTACTCATTTATGTGAGATATTGCATATAGATAAGGTGTGATCAGGCCAATCACAATAGGCAATGCTCAAAGCTCAATCCCCCACAATGGACTCTACATAGGTCACAGAACATACCTAGAAAACTCTCCTCTCTAGAAGTGCGTAGCTGAGGCAATAAAGCTGTCTGCATAATATTGTATTAAAAATGAAATGGAAAAAAAAATACAATCAGAACCTAGAAACAGACAAGAAAAAAGAACATGTTTTAGCATCAGGCTCTGATCAGTGAAAATACTAGGTGATATTTTCACTATAAAGCTACCTTAACTTCTGGAACCATTTGTGTATGTTCCAGTGCATCTAAAATAAGAAAAAATAAATGGACTGCAAACAATGTTGATTGAAAACATTATGTGTGCTGCTGTTCTGTATATAAGACTAAAGTGAAAACTATCCCTGTACATAGTCTGATCTCACCATTGTGTTACTCCTTTCCATCTTTATTGCTCTTGCAACCATGTTCTGTACCAAGCTGAAGTAGGGCCCATAGAAGGTGTCATACAGGTCCATGACCCATCAGACATACTTACAGAGGTATAGGGAATCATTACTTCTAGGGGAGAATATCTCCAAGTAAAGTAAGTTAGAGTCCTGTAATTTTTGGGAGTTTGATGTGACATTGTGTCCAATTTGCTTTTTTTCCTCCCTTTTTAGTTTAGTTCCAATACACGCAAGGGGAATAAACATGTGTATAGCAAAACGTGTTACTGCAATCCTTTTCTGTGGGAAATACTTAATTATCTTGAAAAAAATTCAGTGGTGCCAACATTTAGTATATACTGTAGATATATATATACTGTATATACTGTAGAGAGAGAGAGAGAGAGAGAGAGAGAGAGAGATGTTACAATGGGAGTCATTGGGCAGCATATATGCCAACTTTTATTGTAGTTATTCATAGGGAAGTTAGTATTGCTAAGCTACTGTATACATTGGCATATGTTCAAGGCTTATGTCAGGAATACAAAATGAAAAATCTAAATGTGAACAACAGAGAATTACTGGTTTTGCTAACAAATAGACAGTAGGAGCTGCATATAGAAGGTAATAGGCAAGTTTTACTGTGTCATGTATCATGCACAGATTTTATTATATTTTCCACCAATTCAAGCTTACATAATGCATTGCATGCTGGTAACAGAAAGTCAGCAGAATTCTGAATTTTGGTTTATATTTGCACAGAGGAAAACATTATGTAAGGTAAAATCAGTTCAAGGTAAATAGAGGTAAAGTGTTTACACAGTTCCTTAACATTTCATGTAGATTTACAATGTGAAATGTTTGAAAGCAGAGGTTTCCTGTAAAATATAACTACATGTTGACTGGCTCGCTTTATAGCACATATGCCTTCAGTTATGAAGCTATGCCACTGCATTCACATATATTATAGTCTTACTAAGAGCAAATTTTTCTAAAGACAGCTCGTACAGACTTTCTTTTCCTAAGACATAGTTCATGTATGTTAGGTAGTCCACTTAATTGTCACTAACATCACTTCCTCTTTAGGCCATTACGTAACTTACAGAAATTATTACATATGGGAAGAAGTTTCAAAGAACTTAAAAGAGTCTCCAAAAATCTGCCTAAACTATAGTAATCAGTAAAAAGAAGACAATTCCGAATGTCATTTTTATCTTTCTATGCTCTTGCATTTCCCCTCTGTAAGCACGAAAACATAGGAGTCTTTGTAGTTCTCTCCATTATATTCCTTGGCTTAGTAGCTTTCTCTATGCATCAGTACACACTGTTTGCAGACTTAAGGTCCCAATACAAAGCCGATTATGGGGTGAATAAGTGTTCGTAGAAATACACAAGTTCCCAATGACTGGCCATGCAAAAGGACCAGCAAGAAGCCAAAAAATAAGAAAATGCTTGTTTGCCAGCTGATTGTATCAGTCGTGTCCATCATTTTTTTTATGATACCCATCATTACCAACCCTATTTTCTATCACTGCAGTAATGTAGAGTTTTACATAATCAAAGCTCGGTCCGGTCCCTTCTCCCAAATGTAAGGTCTTTTATTATTTTAAGCAATAAATACTTAGAATCGCTGTTGGCACTAGACAACGCATTTCGGGTCCATACTAGATCCAGTGTGGACACAAAACACATTGTCTAGTGCCAACACCAATTTTTTGTATTAATTCTGTAATGTCTGTTTATTTGTTTTTGTATTTTTCTGTTTAGGTGTGTATTCACACGCTAGTTTGTTCAGAGTAGTTTGCTATTCCACTTGGATAGGGAATAGTTAATGCTCTGAGCGAATGAGAACTTGGGTGGAGTTATTTAGCCAGAGTTTTCCTGCATTCTGGTGCTGGATATTGAGTGCAATACTACTATGTCTGTTTGTGCTATATTCTGACTATGTCTGCTTGAGCATTTAACTTGTATTCATCTTTCATTTTATCTGGGTTTTTAGCCATGGTTATATAGCATGCTCCTTGTATTTTAGTCTGTGTTACATTAGTTGGTTTTAGGATTATGTTTGTTTGTTCTGCTCTGTCTGTGTTCACACTGTGTCTGAGTCTAGCTTGTACCCTGTGCTCTGTATGTTATATTCTTGTTCGGTATTCTGGAGTCTATTCAGACTCATCCGGTTCTAGTCTAGTGTTTCAAGTATTATATTTCCGTTTCCTACTGGTTCAGCTTTTTGTCCACACAGTGATTGTGTTCGCTGGCCAGTAGCATATTTGGTTTTATTATTAATGGCTACTTCTATAGTGGAGTAGGGAGTCCAGTTTGTATGTTCTGTGTCCCAGTGTGAACAGTGTCCTATATTAATATCCTGTTTGGTTGATCTGATCTTTGTCCTTTGTACTTGTACCTGCTTATGATAGTTCTTAGTAACTGTTTAGTGTTTTGGCTCTCAGTTCTTCTGTTTATTCCCTTCATCTCCTAGATTCTGCTGTATACTCCTATCATGCCTTGTCTTGTTCATTTTATCATGTCAGCTGTTTATCTGATATCCGGTTTATGAACTGTTTGTTAATTGACTATATTCTGCCTGTTGGTGTTTGTGTTCTGTCTGGTATATCTGGTTGTCTAGTTGTTTTCCGTTTCTGGCCTGTGACCGACTATGTATATTATGTATTTTTACACCACTGCACTTTAGCGCAGGAAGGGACCGGCGCCCATTTGTCGATTCATTGTTTAGGATGGATGGGCAAGTAGGCAGGGAGAGTCTTTTTAGGGTCAGTTAGGGCTCACTCTCCCTGTCCCCCAGTCAGTCATGACAAATTCTTTCAAAAATAGAAAACCTTTCCTTTAAGGAAAGCGCCTGATCGAGATCTCATTTTTTGGAAACTCTACTTGTCCACCTTGCTGGGGACTCGAGTGGATCCAAGGCAGCTGACTGTCCAATGTTATTATATGTACTGATAGATGCAGCATTGGGTATCTATACCCAATGATTTTACACTAGGAGCATGCCTTATTCTTGAAATTTTCTGTGTATTTTTCAGCAATGGAAAAAGAACATTTATATCTATACTTGAGCATTGACTGCTGAGTGATGCTTGAAATTTCCACTAGTCCTTTACTTGACAAGCTACCCCATATCATAAATGAGTAATGAATTGTCAATGTTTTCTTCACACATCATCTTTATATGTTTTCGCCCCAATTTTCTAGCACCATCTTCTTGGCCAGTGCAGATTGGTGATTTATCATTGTACATTACTTTTAATCATTCTCCATGGTTACTTTTCTTTAACCCAAAGTCTATATATAATCTAAATAAGCGAATATCTAAATAAGCCAACAAGAAAAACAAAACTGGTCCATCAAGGAACTAGAAAACTGTGATCTTGCCCTATCACTAGGTCTGACTCACTATCTATGAAGATAGTCACAATATGGCACACAGTAATTGATGTGATTGTCATGAGTTAAAACAAATAAATGATGACTATTGATCATTTGTCTAACACAAATCTATGGTCCTATTTGGCAATATGTCAGATAGGCCTGTAAACAACTACATTGCACAATTGCTTAGCAGTTATCTTTCTTATGAGTGACCAGTACCATAACAGAAAATTCTATACAGTAATAAGTATAAAGCAAAATATCTATATTTTAGGTAGCAGTTAAATATTTTATTTTAGTTTGTATTAAATATCAACATGATTTTCCGGTATAAACGTTATCCCCCATGAATTACAAATAAAAGATAATAATGAAAATATGAAAGAGGTTATGGAGCTTTATACTAGAGCTATACAAGTCAACCTGAAAGCTGGGCAAGATTACATTATTATCCACTGGCTCTCTACCTGTACTGCTTCAAGAGAGGTTTCCTGGTCATAGTATATCATTGACATATGAGCCAGTTATAATATCAAGGTACACAGATTGAGAAAAATACATCAGAAGGTTTTATCCAAAACCCATGTGTTTCCGATCATGCAATAGCTTCATAGTCTCATTTATACTCCAGTCAGATTTAAATACAGGGTGATTCAAAAAGGATGGTGAAAATGTAAAGTCCTGTGGTAAAAGGGGTATCTTGCATTTAGCACATAATGGCAAGACATGCCACCTTGTTAATGCAACATCTTTCCTGTGTGGCACTGTTTTCTATATCAATGTTGGCACTCACCAGCAGGAAGTCTTGTAATATGCCCTATGTGAGGTTCTCTTCGTCTCCTTATCACTCTGTGGTGCAGTGGGGAGCACAGAATGACAGCAGGAACTAGCAAGGGTATTCCCCCTTGCTAGTTTCTGCTGTCATTCTGTGCTCCCCACTGCACCCTTTTTCTCTGCCCACAAATTCCTTTTCTATGTGCTCCTTCCTGCCACGTGTCACATAAAAGCTATGGAATAGGTAAGTGCATCTCACCCCATGTGGAGTCTTTTTTAATAGGTCTCCAGATATCTCCTTTATTTAGCAATAGTGGTAAATGGCCAATGACTGAAATCAAATCAAAACAGGCTTAATTGCCCCCAGCAACCAATCACAGCACAGTTTCATTTTTAATACAGTTTCATTAAATTTGAAGTGTGCTTTTATAGTGTGACATAGGATGGTGACATCAAAGGAAGAAGAAGCTTTGTGTGTGTTTGAATTTGCAAAAACAGAGTCTGCTGTGACAGTACAGCAAAACTTTTAGTTTGGTAAAAGTTGGTAAATATGTTCCACATAGAAAATGCATTTCCAAAGTAATTCGATAACCACTGGTGTTTATGTCATGCGAAAAGTCTTAGCCGCCCAAAGACTTCTGAAGATACAGTAAACAGACTTTTAGTCCTGTGCGAGCGTAATAGCCCATAGTAAATGTATCCGTGTGTCACCCGCTCATGAGCAGCTGTCTGCATGGTTGACCTGGAGCATAGGTCCTAATCATCCAGCAGCAGAAGAACAATGGACCAGTGGAACACACTCACATAAAACTTCTTTTTTATTTAAGAACTCTAAATCATATGTGCATCCACGGTGACAAACAGAGAAACAGGTTTTACGTGTTTTGGCCAAACCTCAGGCTTTAAAGCCTTTAGCCTTAATCATAAAACATGGGCAAGTGTACTGTTAACTTCTTTAACCATTTAAGGACACAGCTCTTTTTGGCCTTAAGGACGCAGCCAATTTTATTTTTGCATTTTGGTTTTTTCCTCCTCACCTTCTAAAAATCATAACAATTTTGTATTTCCATCCACAGACAAGTATGAGGGCTTCTTTTTTGTGCGACCAGTTGTCCTTTGGAATGACATCACTCATTTTACCATAAAATGTATGGCCAAATAAAAAAAAATACTATTTGTGTGGGGAAATTGAAAAGAAAACCGCAGTTTTGCAAATTTTGGAAGGTTTCTGTCAGGGACCGACCGGGGGACAGGGAGAGTCCTAAACTGACCCTAAAACCGCTCTCCCTGCCTACTTGCCCATCCACCCTAACCAGTGCATCGACAACTGGACGCCAGTCCTTCCCTGAACTAAAGGGGCAGGGGCCTAATAAAAACACATACTAATAATTAGTCGGTCACAAACCAAAAACATAACAGGATCAGAGAGTTAGTACAGAGGACACTGTATCAGTGGACATGAACAGAGGATACTATAGATAAGCGGTCGGAACAGAACTCCAAAGATCTGAATAAAGAACAAATAAACATGGTGGGCCATTTATATGAATACACCTTAATAAAATGGGAATGGTTGCAGATATTAACTTCCTGTTTGTGGCACATTAGTATATGTGCGGGGGAAACTTTTCAAGATGGGTGGTGACCATGGTGGCCATTTTGAAGTCGGCCATTTTGAATCCAACTTTTGTTTTTTCAATAGGAAGAGGGTCATGTGACACATAAAACTTATTGGGGATTTCACAAGAAACACAATGATGTGCTTGGTTTTAACGTAACTTTATTCTTTCATGAATTATTTACAAGTTTCTGACCACTTATAAAATGTGTTCAATGTGCTGTCCATTGTGTTGGATTGTCAATGCAACCCTATTCTCCTACTCTTCACACACTGATAGCAACACTGCAGGAGAAATGCTGGCACAGGCTTCCAGTATCTGTAGTTTCAGGTGCTGCACATCTTGTATCTTCACAGCATAGACAATTCAGACAATCTTCAGATGACCCCAAAGATAAAAGTCTTAGGGGGTCAGATAGGGAGACCTTGGGGGCCATTCAACTGGAAAAACCTCCAGTAGACACAGGAATAACAATACCCTCTGAGTCCCCATGGACAGGTAAACAGGATCTATCCCTAAACAGGAAAAATCGCAATCCCTTCAGAACACCTCCAGTAGACAATGAGTCCCCATGGAGCAATAACAGGGATGCAACATAGGACACTGTTCACAGTGGACACACAAACTGGACACTCCACTAACGAAGTAGCCATTAATAATAAATCTAAATAGACTACTGGCCAGCGGCACACTCCACAGTGTGGTCAGAATGCTGGCCCAGTAGGAAAACAGAAATATAAAACACAGAACTTTATAAGAACGGATACAAGAGAAAACACAGTGTGAACAGACACATAGCAGAAAGAACATACAAATCCTAAAACCGACTAAACAAACACCGATTAAAATCCACTATAAGCATGCCACCTAAACATGGCTAAAACCAGAAAATACAAAGTGCATGCTAAGACAGAGATAGTAGATTAAAAGCTCAAATAAAGAGTGTTTCACAAAGAGCTACCAGCAGCATGTCCAGCATGTTAGCAAGTCAGGATGTAATGAAGTCACTAGCCCAGAGGCTAGACTGGGCAGCCTTTAAATAGACACACCCAAGGAGCTATTGGCTGAAAAAGCCAGAGGCATTAACTATTCCCTGGCCAGGGAACATAAAACTGTTCACACACAAGCAATCCAATTGCTGTGTATGAACACAGACCACAACAGACATGACAGTTTCGTTTTCATGCTGTACAATTTACAGTAAAAATGACATGTTTTCTTTATTCTGTGGGTCAATATGATTAAAAATCTCAAACTTTTTAACCAAATTAGTGCATTTAAAATCCCTTTATTTTCACGACCTACACTGCCCCAAAAAATAAAGGGAACACTAAGCTAACACATCCTAGATCTGAGTGAATGAAATAATCATATGAAATACTTTTGTCTTTACATAGTTGAATGTGCTGACAACAAAATCACACAAAAATAATCAATGGAAATCAAATTTATTAACCCATGGAGGTCTGGATATAAAATATAAAACCACACTACAGCCTGGGCACACTCCTGATGAGGTGGCGGATGGCCTCCTGAGAGATGACCTCCCAGACCTGGACTAAAGCATCCACCAACTCCTGGACAGTCTGTGGTCCAACGTGGCGTTGGTGGATGGAGCGAGACATGATGTCCCAGATGTGCTCAATCGGATTCGGGTCTGGGGAATGGGCGGGCCAGTCCATAGCATCAATGTCTTCCAGCAACATGAGGTCTAGCACGCTCCAGCCACATGAGGTCTAGCATTGTCTTGCATTAGGAGGAACCCAGGGCCAACTGCACCAGCATATGGTCTCACAAGAGTCTGAGGATCTCCTCTCAGTACCTAATGGCAGTCAGGCTACCTCTGGCAAACAAATGGAGGGCTGTGCGGCCCCCCAAAGAAATGTCACCCCACACCATTACTCACCCACCGCCAAACCGATCATGCTGGAGGATGTTGCAGGCAGCAGAATGTTCTCCATGGCGTCTCCAGACTCTGTTACATCTGTCACATGTGCTCAGTGTGAACCTGCTTTCATCTTTGAAGAGCATAGGACTCCAGTTGCGAATTTGACAATCTTGGTGTTCTATGGCAAATGCCAAACGTCTTGCACAGAGTTGGGCTGTATGCACAACCCCCACCTGTGGACGTCGGGCCCTCATATCACCCCCATGGAGTCTGTTTCTGACCGTTTGAGTGGACACATACACATTTGTTGCCTGCTGGAGGTGATTTTGCAGGGCTCTGGCAGTGTTCCTCCTTGCACAAAGGGGGGAGGTAGCGGTCCTGCTGTTGGGTTGTAACCCTCTTATGGCCTCCTGATGTACTGGCCTGTCTCCTGGTAGCGCCTTCATGCTCTGGACACTACGCTGACAGACACAGCAAACCTTCTTACCACAGCTCGCATTGATGTGCCATCCTGGATGAGCTACACTACCTGAGCCACTTGTGTGGGTTGTAGACTCCGTCTCATGCTACCAATAGAGTGAAAGCACCACCAGCATTCAAAAGTGACCAAAACATCAGCCAGGAAGCATAGGAACTGAGAAGTGTTCTGCGGTCACCACCTGCCGAACCACTCCTTTATTGGGGGTGTCTTGTAATTGCCTATAAGTTCCACCTGTTGCCTGTTCCATTTGCACAACAGCATGTGAAATTGATTGTCAATCAGTGTTTCTTCCTGAGTGGACAGTGTGATTTCACAGAAGTGTGATTGACTTGGAGTTACATTGTATTGTTTAAGTGTTCCCTTTATTTTTTTGAGCGGTGTATACCTTTTTTATTTTACCGTATAAGTGGCAGTATGAGGGCTCATTTTTTGCACTCTGATCTGTACTTTTTATTGATACCACATTTGCATATATGAAACTTTTAACAAATTTTTAAACATTTTTTGGGAGTATTATGTGACATAAAAGCAGCAATTTTTTTGTAATTTTTTTTACGTTTACGCCGTTCACCGTACGGGATCAATAACATTATATTTTGATAGTTCAGACATTAACGCATGCGGCGATACCAAATATGCTTATTAATTTATTTATTTTTACACTTTCTGGGGGGTAAAATGGGAAAAAGGGATGATTTACATTTGGGGGAGGGGATTTTTTAAATTTTGTAACTTAAAAAAAAAAGTCTGCCCGATCTCAGACCGGAGTAGAAGACCCATGGAGACGAACAGAGTCAGGTGAGGGGACCTCCGTCTGCCTCTATGGATGATCAGATCCCCGTGCCCAGGCCGTGGGCGTTCCAATCTTCCTTTTTGTACCAACCGCACTGCCGCAGATGCCATGATCTGTATTGATCACGGAATCGTAGGGGTTAATGGCACACATCAGCACGATCGCTGATGTCCGCCATTACCGGTGGGTCCCTGACTGCTGATAGCGGCCGCACATGACACGAGCACCACTCCGATGCTCACGGTCATGTACAGGACATAATGTACGCCCTGGTGCCTTAAGGGTTAAGAACACAAACAGCCAGTCACATAACCTGGGCGTGTCATAAAATGACAGACATGTAAATACAAAACACTTTCTATGCATATAGGTGGATTTTTTAAAGAGGTCTGTCCATCAGGTACTGCCTGCTCAGATCTAACATCTGCACCTAATGGGAGGTCTCTCAGGTGTAATGCCACAGGAGGGAATGGGCAAAGTGGTATCTTCTTGTGCACCGTTAACCACGATTTCCAAGTGGAGCCAGATAGTCTATTTTTAATCGGGAAAGTTGCTTATCATGGAGCAGGGAAAGCATGCAAAGGGACAAAGGGGAAGTTGCATCTTTAAATTGGAGCCACAATTTATCTTCAGGTTGACATATCCAATTGATTACTCTATTGATAAGTACTACTTTATAATAAGAGGCTGGATCAGCCATAGGATCGGAATGATCTGAGAAAACAGTGGAGTCCAAGTATATGCTGTCAAATGTCTGGACAGAAGTAGACTAAAGCCTAGACATCTGCCTTGTCACCATTGGAAATCCCTTTTGACATTTGTATTGTGTAGATACCGTAATACTCGGATAGATAGTCTTTTTCATGTAAATAACTTTTTGTTATGTTCTTTCAGTAATGAATATCAAGACTATCATTTACCACCATTCTTTCCATTCTTTTTGAATCACAAAGTATATCATGATTTAACACTAATTTTATAAAGCATTTTTGTATCCTATATAGTGTAATAAAATGCTTCTAGTAGTCAAGAAAATGCCTTACTATTAAAGTTCTATGCCAAGAATACATATAGTACAATGTTTCTAATTAACATAGTCATCCAGAATGTAGCTATATTGATTTTATTAAAGTGTACTTGGAACTAAGACAATGTAGGGCTGCTACACTACTCATAACTGTAACACCTGCGCTCCAGCCAGACACGCCGGCCGTGAGCGCTCTCTGCTTATGTCCCCACTGCCGTCGGCGCTGGGATTCGCATCGTGGGACTCTTTCACTTAAAGGGCCAGTGCTCTATTAACCCCTTAAGGGCTCAGGGCGTACCTGTACGTCCCGAGTCTGCTCCCGTTCTATAACAAGGCGCCACAGCATCATAGTGGGCCTCTAACAACAGCCGTGACCCGTGGCTAATAGCACGCGGCACTGATTGCGGTGCAGCATGCTATTAGCCCTTCAAAGTCGAACGCCGCATCTAAAGTGAGACTAAACTAATGCCGGTTAGCTCAGGAGGCTGTTCTGGAATGCTGCAGTGAAATCGCGGCATCCCGAACAGCTGTAAGATATGAGGAGGGTCTGCTTACCTGCCTCCTGGTGTCCAATCGCCGAATGACTGCTCAGTGCCTGAGATCCAGGCATGAGCAGTCAAGCGGCAGAATCATCGATCAATGGTTTCCTATGAGAAACCATTGATCAATGTAAAAGATCAGTGTGTGCAGTGTTATAGCCCCCTATGAGGGCTATAACATTGCAAAAAAAAGTGAAAAAAAAAATCTAATTAAGATCATTTAACCCCTTCCATATTAAAAGTTTGAATCACCCCCCTTTTCCCATTTAAAAAAAAACTGTGTAAATAAAAATAAACATATGTGGTATCATCGCGTGCAGAAATGTTCGACTGATAAAAATATATCAACACCGCACGGTACCCGCCATGAAATTCCAAAGTCCAAAATAGCGTATTTTTATAGCACATAAATAGTGTATATCAATGAGTCCGATCAGTACAAAAATGGTAAAAATCTAAAAGTTATAGGGGTCAGAAGATGAAAATTTTAAACGTATAAATTTTCCTGCATGTAGTTTTTTTTCAGAAGTACGACAAAATCAAACCTACATAAGAAGGGTATCATTTTAAACGTATGGACCTACAGAATAAAGTTAAGGTGTAATTTTTACCAAAAAATTTACTGTGTAGAAACGGAAGATCCCAAAAGTTACAAAATGGCATTTTTTTCTTCAATTTTGTTGCACTATGATTTTTTTTTTTGCCGTTTCGCCGTAGATTTTTGGGTAAAATGACTGATGTCATTACAAAGTAGAATTGGTGGCACAAAAAATAAGCCATCATATGGATTTTTAGGTGCAAAATTGAAAGAATTATGATTTTTTAAAGGTAAGGAGAAAAAACCCTGAGACATTAAGGGGTTAATCAAGTGTCTACACCTGTCTCCTGTCTTTAAATAACAGCTCCTCCCTTGTTTCCCTGCCGGATCTCGGGTTACCTTGTGCCATAGTGAAAGTCCTGTGTTCCTGTTACCGTGTACCTGTTCCTTATTACCTTACCTCCCCTGCACCTGTGTTACCTGCTCTGACCTACTGCCATCTTGCCACATCCTGCCAGTCTCCTTCTCTGTCACACCACCTCCTAGCTACCTGTGTGGACGAGTGGGTGCCGCCTGCCGCAGCAAGACCATCCCACTTTGCGGCGAGCTCTGGTGAAAACCAGCGGCACCTTAGACTCCGCTCCCTGGCACGGCTCACATCATCATCCACACAGGCCCAGAGGATCCATCACCTGCCGTGACTCGTTACAATAACATTTATAGCATACCAACCAAAAAAATTTTTTTTTTTACCCACAGTACGCAAATGCTACAGTTCAACAATGCAAGACTCACCATCAGGATATGTTGTTGACTAGGGTGTACAGTGTTCTGGTTATTTAAATGTATTGTAAGCCAGTGACAAGAAAGGTGGTAAGGGAACGCTACATTTCCCCAAGACAACTGTCATATGAGTACTAGGCTCTAGGAAGTGTATGTCTCTTCTCATCTCATAGGAAAAGCTGGGTGAGATATAAGGAATCCAGGAGACTCGCAATCATTACCCTAAAGGGGGACTGTATAAATTCATGTTTACAAGCCTGGATTTTTATGGAACGACAGATGGATTGATAGTTGGGCTTGTCATTCCCTTCTTGGCTAGTCCAGCTTCTCAGTTTAGCCTGAGTCAGCCCAGTTACTGGAGGCTGCTCATTAGTGACCTAACAAAGGTTTTGCACAGACTGCATTTAGAGAGTGGGTATAAAGTGTATTAGAAGCATATGACTATTACAGAGCCTCAACAAGAAAAAAAACACATCTCTGAGCAAACCATAGCAGTCACTGACACATAGCAGTCACCTAGGTTGAGGGTCTCCAGAATACACAAATATGTCTGTTATGTTATAAGTCCAGTCTCAAAAGGTTTTGATGTATTTTCCTCCCAACTTATCTAATCAGGGCAAGTAGCAGAAGGTGAAACAGCTCTTATTCACGTGACTCCTAAAGACTGAGAGAGACTATTCCAGTGGCTGTCTGCATTGGCTAATAAAGATGGGTTTCAAATATTAAATCCAACTCTCTTACTTCCATATTACATCTATATGTATGAAAAGGGGACTTCCTGATTGAAAAATTTCTTTCAAGGGGTAGTCCCATGTAGGAAAACGTATCCCCTATCTAAAGGATAGCTTGGACCCCTCCCAATCTCCTCCACGAGCAGACCAACAATCAATCTGTCAATCAGTGGTGTTGGAGGAGGTGACCAGAGGGGAGGGACTAGATGATGTAGAGGTTGAACTGTGCTTGGCCAAGGGGAACAACCTTACTTTTTACCCTTAAAAACTTACTGACAGGTCCACTTTCAAGTCTATGAAAGTCACTGACATGGCTGACAATTCTCGTAGTCTTTATTGGAGGGGGGGGGGCACATACAGTACATGCACAACCACCTCTGCCAATATGGGCTTCCACCAAGTTTAATCTGACCTTGCACATCCCCTGTATCTAAAGGGGTTGGCAGTTTATATTGACCTTCAATTTGCTTACCGTTTATAGAGTCAATCCAAGGTCTGTTTCTAGGTTGGGAGGAGTGTATATAAGCAGAAGGTTCCCTCTTAAGTGGATCCCTTTATAATTATGCAGTAATAAGTTGCCTGTTGCCTTCCAATGCTCTACAGATGGTTAACTTCTGAGATAAAATATGGTCCTACTTCTTGCCATTTTCTCCATATATTGTGATGTGTTAAGGGGTACTCTGGTGGAAAGCATTTTTTTTTATTAACTGGTGCCAGAAAGTTAAACAGATTTGTAAATGACTTCTATTTAAAAATCTTAATCCTTCCAGTACTGATCAGCTGCTGTATACTACAGAGGAAGTTCTTTTTGAAATTCTTTTCTGTCTGACCACAGTGCTGTCCACTACAACCCCTGTCCATGTCAGGAACTGTCCAGAGCAGGAGCAAATACCCATAGAAAAGGTATAATCCTCTAGACAGTTCCTGACATGGAGAGAGGTGTCAGCAGAGAGAACTGTGGTCAGGAAAAAAAGGAAGAATTAAAAAACTACCTCTGGAGCATACACCAGCTGATAAGTACTGGAAGGATTAAGATTTTTACATAGAAGTAATTTACCAATCTGTTTAGTTTTTGGCACCAGTTGATTTAAAAAAAATAGTTTTCCACCAGAGTACCACTTTAAGATGGCTGGCGGAGCTCCACTCACTTGCTCTGGACGGCTGCTAAGTTCTTCTCTAGATCGCCGAAAACACTGATGCATAGCACTGTTCCTTATTTGCAAACCAAAGATTGATCTGTTCAAGTATCCAATATTACACGCACTTTCAGTCCCTTCGGTGCTATTTGGGTGAAATTCTGATGGAAAAAGAGAGCATTCTAATAGAAACCTGTACGGCAGTCTGAATGAAAACCTAGGAACATGTGCCTAGAAATTTCTTCTGGCATCTCTAGAGTTGAAAGACCAGGCTCTAGTCTGTAAATGTGCACACACTGTATATATTCATTCCGATGCCTAGTAACAATAGCTTTTGTTTCCGACGATTCAATGAGATTTTTATCTACTTGATAGCTTACTGCAAACTGTTAGAGCAGCAATACACTTTTCTGTCCAATCCTCCTCCAATAAAAGCCAGATGGGAACAAGAACTGTTAAAACTCATTTAGTATTTTTAATGGCTGCTTATTTTTAAGAAGGATCCAAACTAATGACTAAGAGTTCCCAAAGTCTCTCAGAACAAAGCAGGTAATAATTTTGGATTTATCCCATCACAGCTAATAAAGAACACATAAGACAGCGTGTCTCGGAAAGTGCTAGACAAGCATGGGGTTTGAATAATTGAGACCTGAGGATTATATTTGGTAACAAAAAAAAATTCCATCTACCATGCAGTTTTGTATTACTTGAATAAAAACATATGATGATCTGTAGCAATAAGTTACTATATTTAATGACAATGTTTGCCTTTTTTCCTGTATGCAGTGTGTGTGGTTTGTATGTGTGCAGTATATGTGTTTTGCCATTAATGTGGCCTCTAGCAGGAGCCGAAAGATCCCGGGTAAGTGGTGTTTATCACACATTTCTAAATGTTATACTGTTACCAAACCTGAATATTTCATTTACTTCTAATGCTGCATTTATATAGGGATTTGCAAGCATGTGAACGTTCTGAATTGTATGTAGCTATTTTCATGCTTAATACAATTCATTATTAAAAGCTATAAAAACATCTGTATATAAATGCATCCAATAGTGTAAGTCAGTCAAAGGCTCAGAGTCGGCTCAGATACGATAGTAGGAATGCTAAATTCTTACCAAAACTCTGTATTTGTTGTCACATTTGAAAAGTCACTGAGGAAAACCAAAGATTCAAAAGTTTACTACAAGATTTCAACGGGATCAGTATTTTCCTCGGGAGAGGACACCACTCCTGACGTGAGACAGAGATTTAAGTAGGCCATTTGCACTCCGCGGGCACCTGGGTTATTGCAGGATACACTACCTGTATAGGGGGTGTGGTGAGCTCATTTGAATATTTTTTACTACAAGATTTCACAAATACTGAGTGAGTGTCAGTCGCTGATGCTACGAGACATTGCACCATGATGTCAAATAATGATACATCATGACTGGAATAACACAGAGAGCACCTGATGGACCAGGACTGGGAAGATGCCCAGGGTAGGTATTATTCTTCTAGTACCTACGCTGGCAATCTCAAAGAGAACACATTAGTATAATCTTTTCAAGACTGATCTTTAAATGTGGGCAATAGAAAAGTAGAATTACCTTAATTCAGTTCATCCATAATAATCAAATCAATTAAGTGCCATTATATAAACTGTAAGGTAATATGCACACACACAGTATTGGGTCCATATTTTAGTCAGTATTTTTACATACAAAAAAACAAGAAAAAGATGCAAATATTTCCATTACAGTTTTTCTTGGTGTTGGTTCCACTCATGGTTTGGCTAAAAACACTACTCAAAAGATAGGCCAATGCTGGCCAAAATACTGCGTGAAAACATAGCCTTAAACGGGTTTGGCCTCAAATGGCTTTCTGGCCAACTCCAGCTTATTTGTGGACACCAGAAATGGTTAGAAAGCCTACAACTGTCTCAAGCAATTTGCGTAACTTTTATTGACGTTAATGGGAGTTGTGAAAATGGCTTAGCCTCTCGAGCTATGCTATTTATGTAACATCCAGCATGGCTCCTGCACCATTTGTGCATCTCCTATTATTATCAGTGGGATTTATTGTCCTATTATTGTCATGGGAGTTACTTGCTCATATACTCCTGTCCCTCTAAGGTCTCCTTATTCTTTCTTATCCTATTCTACATAACTACAGCAGAGGCAAGGGACCAGGGGATATCCCTGCATCATGATGTCACTTACCAATAAAGTAGGAGACCAATAGACAGTAAGACACTGGACACAGAGCAAATTCATCAGTACAGTCATGTCCTGGGCTTCAAACAAATGTACTCAGCCTCTCTTGCAAACACAAGCTTAGTGACCGGTTCATGCTTCAATAGAGAAAAAAAAATTCCATTGAAGTAAAGACTGGTGTAAGCACTTTGTAAGTCAGTACTGTGCTGACTAGTCCTGAGGGAAAACATTGAGAGTCTTAAAGAAGATGTTCATCGGTAAAAAAGGAAGGAACGTGCTTCCACCAGCTGACGTGCTGGGTACAAAACTCACTCTACAGAGCAGAGCCAGGACCAAGCCCGGACCCTGTACAGGAGATTGGGAGAGGTCCCAGAGGTCGGACTCCGTGCGATCAGACATTTATCCTCTCTCCTGCGGATAGGCGATAAATTTCTTACCACCGGGACATAAGAACATAATTATAACTAAAGACCACATAACATAACCACAACTAAAGAACATCATTCTAGTAACAAAGTAGCTTCAAGGGCAAAGCTACACTTTGTTTTGTTTTTATTACTCTGCAAAGTTAAATGTACATTAAATATGTAATAATCTAGCTCTTTTCCTATGGCTTCCATCTACCAGCTTCTCTTTTTAGAACAAGTACTGAAAAAACTCCCCTTTAATCTAATCAAACCTTATACATACTTCATGTTGACAGGTCTGTAGTTTGTGCCAAGCAGAATACCTGTATGCTACAATTACTGTCAGGTTTACTGTGAAGAGGAACAAGAGTCAATTACTTCACAGTCCACATTCCAAAGTAATCACAATATAGGAAATGTAAACTAGATATATAGGTATGGAACAGCCAGCTCTAAACCTATTTTCAAGGTGCTCCAGGTGTCAGTAAGTATAACATGTTTTCAATTGCAAAAACGAAACATTTAATCATTTTCCACATTCCCCAAATTTGCCCATTTTTCATGGTCATAATATTTTCTATTTTCATATATCCTGAGTTTGCCACTCCAATGTTTTTAGATCTTTTAGTTAGATTTTATTTATGGTATACTGAAATCCAATTATAAGTATTTCATATGGTTTACAACTTTGACAAATACATAACTTTTTAGCAAAAACTCACTATGTACAGTGTTGACCCTTTTTCAAAAGTTCAGCAATTTGCCCTGACATGCTGCATAACAGTTTCTGGGCCAAATTATTTTTTAAAGGAAAACTGTCAGCTTGCTCCCCTTGCACTAACCAACGGAACTGTCTGATGGATGCTGATCAGTTTGATGCTTACCATGCACAGATCCACCCGGCCAATATTCCTCCCCTCCCTCCACCTCTCCCTCTTCATTACAGAGCGGGGAGAAGAGGAAGAGGTGGAGGGAGAGGAGGAATATTGATAAGCTGGGCAGCGCTGCAACCGCTGACGTCAGAGTGCCAGTTACCTCTCCTGTGCCAGTTAGCACCTAATTTGCATATATGGAAAATGAAGATCCGGGCACAGTAGGCATCAAACTGATCAGCGTCCCCCACACTTTCAGCCAGTACCGCTTGTTAGTGCGGGGGGAGCAAGCTGACAGTTAAGGATTGAGCAAAAGTTGTCAATGGAATTGAGATATGATAGCTTCCTGGCAATGGACCAGAAATGTAAATGTTTAGCTTACCAAGCCACTTAGTTGTCACTTTTGCCTTGTGACATAGTGCTCCATCATACTGGAAAAGTATTGTTCATCACTAAATTGTTCCTGGATCATTGGTATAAGTTGCTCTTGGAGGATGGTTACTACAACTACAACCCATCCACCACAGCTTGTTGTCAGCTGGGTACTACAACTATCACCAGTTCATCATCAACCTTGCTTCTGCTACTACCAGCCAAGCCTACATATACACAACCTATGATTCCCAAAAAAGGGATATTGTTTTCGGCTTTTTATGCAAAAGCTATTTCTTCTCCACTATTTTGGAACACTAATCCTGTTGCAACTCACATATGAGAAAATTTTTGGAACACTTTTTGGAAACCAAAGCTTTTGTCAGACTGAAAACTTTTGGCTACAACTGTATATTACTAGTAGAGTTAAGCTAACTTTCTGAAAAAGTTTGGTTTGAGGCGAACAGGTTTTCCTTGAACCGGCAATGAAATAAGTCTTAAAGCATATGTGCACCACTTGTTTTAAGGTTAAGTTAATGTCAAAGTTACAGCGCATTTCATAACCCATGGTTACTAACAGCTTGTTTAAAAACACACTGAACTAGCAGATTTTGTATGCTTTTTGATATAAAAAAAAAGTGTATAAAGTTGTTGGCAGATGCTTGCCTTTGTTATGATGCATGCAATGCAAACATTTTCCCCTTTTGAGAGTAGTAACAGGTTTTGAGTCCACAAAGGCCATAGTATCCTCCAAAAACCCCACAAGCCCTGTAAGACAGTGATAATACTACAACGAGGCACCTGGCTGCTGCTGCTACCTGTACTCATGCTGGTACTGCCACCAACAGGACTGTGACTGCCACTGAGACTGAGAGGTTGAAAAACCAGCAGCAACAAGGGAGCAGGAAAGGTAAGTATAAAGCTTTGTTATGTTTCCTGCAGACCGGGCCACATAAATGATGTGTTTTTGACACTTTTTAGAAATTTATTCACCCCAATTCATAAGAGAATGTGGCTTGGTGGAAAGAGACAATGGCTTTAAGGGAAAGAATGCATGGCTTCCATGCGACACCCCCCACACACCAAAATTGTAGTGTAACATTTTGGAATAAAGATACAAAATAGAATTGCCTGTAGTGCTCATAGAAAGGCTTGTGTGGAGGCACAGATCTGTACAAGAGTACAACATCTTTTACTATACTGAAAATCCCCAAGAGCACAGTGGTCTCCATAGTGTTAAATAGAAAAAGGTTCGCACTACCAGGTCTCTACATAGAGCTGGCCGCTCACCAAACTAAGAAATCGGGGGAGAAGAACCTTTGTAAGAGAAGTGACCAAGAAATCAATGGTCAGCTGACTGAGCTCCAAAGATCCTGAGTGCATTTTGGAGAAACTTCCAGAAGCTCAACCATCACTGCGCTTTATGGCAGATAAAGAAAATAAATACACATGAAAGCCCACATGGAATTTGCAAACAAAAGCTCCTGAATTACGCTGATTTGATAAAACCAAAATTTAAGTTCTTGACTTCAATTCCAAGTTTCATTGTGATGAGCACTGGGGAGGTTATGAGCTGAGTGGTGTTAATCCCCAAATATATAATAAAGGAGAAAGAAAAAACAAACAAAGAGGCGCTGCCCAGTGCCATTACCCAATGTAATGGTTGCAGATCATAAATAAAAGAGATGCACTTGCCTGATGATGTTACATCTTTAATATAGGTTAAAATATGTACAGTGGGTGCCTCTGACCGGAACCATCATGAAGGTCCAATGTAGAAAAGGAAACCGATAGCCTGGGCATCCAGATAGTTGAGAGAAAACTGGGACATTTTATTTGTTTTATACTATGTCCATGATCAATCTACGGGACCCCTGCCGCGTGCTCCCCAATAGACCCAGTTTACTTTCAGCTCTCTGGACACCCAGGCAATTGGCTTCCTTTGTTAACCCTCAAATGTCTCTTTTGTGGTCCACGCTACTTTTCAAAAGAAGTTGTTACCAAAGCCCAGGAATGAGATCTCTGAAAGCTAGGGTTCCAATAAAAACCTTGGGGGAGATTTAGAATCTGGTCACTCTCCTTATAAGTAATATTTTTTACACAGATGTTTTTGCAGGAATAATTTTTTTATGCTTTTTTTTAATGCTCATATTTGTGAAGCTGTCTGATGTAGATGTAAGCAGATGTAATAGCTCTATGATGGCCAAACTTCAGAAACTAACTGAACAGGGATCTCATGGGAAGGGACTGTTGCAAAGTGCAGAATTTCAGCCTGTAGATTCTACTTACTTTTGTGGCAAACTGTGAAATCGCACTCAAATCAAAACACAATCAAAACATATTCAGGTGAAGTCCTCCTGACTCTACTGGTTGGCACTGGTCTGATTAGAGGCCTAAATAAAAGATCCAGTGTAAACTCAGCAAAGTCTTTGTATAATTCATCATTGCAAACCTCTTCAAGAAATGCTAAGGAGCAGAAACATTCTCACAGCAGGACTTGGGCTAGGCTTATGAACTACTTTGTTGGAGACAATGTAGGAGATTTATCAAAACCTGTGTAGAGAAAGAGTGGTGCAGTTGCCCATGGCAACCAATCAGATTGCTTCTTTCATTTTTCACAGGCCTCTTTAAAAATGAAAGAAGTGATTTGATTGGTTGCCATGGGCAACTGCACCACTCTTCCTCTACACAGGTTTTGATAAATCTCCCCCAATGTGGCGTATACTTGGAAGTATGAAGTATGCCTGACATTACCTATACCAAGGCTCAATAAAATGTAGTCTTCTTAGAGAAGACTAAATTCATATGTGCCCTCAGCTTCGAAAAGGGCAGAGAGGGAAGAGAACAAGATCCACCTTTTTCCCAGGCTAGGGGGTAGAGTTGGATCAGGATCCTGCACTTACTGGCTAGGAGCCCTGAATGAAACTAGATTCTGGTTTCAGTTGCACATGAAAATTCAGTGCAATGTGTAATAGTTAACCCTTTGCATGATAGAAAAAATGTGTATACATGTCATGACAGAAAAATCTAATAAAACACATATGTAGAACACACAGATACCTAAGCCATCAGCATCTGAAATACACTTTACTGTCCATAAAATTAACCTTGACCCTAAGCAGACATCCAAGACAACACACATTGGCTTAGGGAAAATTCTGTGAATATCCTTGAGTGGTCCAGCCAGGACACCGATATGAACCCAATCAAACATCTCTGGAGACATCTGAAAATGACTACCAACAGTCTCAATCCAACCTGACAGAGAGGATCTGCAGAAAAGAATGGCAGAAAATCTCCAAATCCAGGTGTGAAAATCATATCCAAGAAGACTGGAGGCTGTCAAAGGTGCTTCAACTAAGTACTGACTAAAGGGTCTGAATACTTCTATCATTGCAAAAAAAAAATAATCATTATTTTAGCACACAACATATTTTTATTTTAGCAAGGGCACAACATAGGAAAATATGAAAAAAGTCTGAAAACCTTTCATTTTTCAGTTCCTACATGTGTGTCTTTATGTCGTAATAACTTTGGAATGATTTTACGTATCTAAGTGATTGTTTTTCCATTTCTGGATCAGCTTACTTTCTGTGAATCAGATTGTCCGTAGAAATACCTTGGTTTTAATTAAATACTTTTTAAAAAAGTGTGGTGTCCCGGTACAGAACATGGTTCTGTACAGTCCTAAAGTCCCCTCAGGTAGAGTCCTTCAGGTCCACAGAGCTCTCCTGCAGGTTCCCCCTGAGTCATTATATGGTGTTCTATTGTATTTTGTTGTATATTGAGTATGTACATCTATTATAAGTATTGTACAGTGAATGCAAGTAATATTTGAATGTTGTTAGGATATTTACCCTGTATAGGACCTTCCTGAGGTCATGTGATATGTAATGTGATGTGTGATCACATGATACCCAGCGTTCCATGGGCACAGGTAACCACCGGCAACCAGCTACCAATGGGCTTTAGTCCAAACCCCTGATATATAAGGGGCTGTAGTTTCTATTCTCACTCTCTTAGTTCCTGCAATCAAAGCAAGCACAAGTCCTGTACAAGTCAAGTCCAGCATATCTAGGCCAAAGCCTATGAACTTGCAGCCACATCAAATCTGTGAGTACAAGTCAAGTCTCTACTGTCCCTACCATAGTCATAACTGTAGTACATTGGCCTGCATCATCATTATTGCAATTACAAGTCCAAGCAAGCCTGAGAGGTTCCCTGTGTCCCGGTCATCTCAGTGGAAGTTGGCTAGTTGTAAAGACTGTTTCCTGCCTTTTTCATCAGTAAAGTTCCAGTTGTATCAAAACCCTGCTTTGGACTCTCATTTACTATATACCGTTTTTGGTCTGGTTGTCGGCGGTGCCCGACACCAAACAACCACATCCCGGCATCACGAACACTGACGTAACAACATCTTGCCCAAGGGGTTAACACCATCTGGCCCCGCTACCTACGCCCACCACAAACAATTTTACCAAACACCTGTAACTGGGACCCAAAGTGGATGATGCTCACACACACTATACTGTAATTGACAGCTAGCACATGCCTCCTAACTGCAGAGAAGTCACAGTTTACAATGGTTGTAGCAATACAGTAAACCAGTCCAAACATTGGGGCCCAGTTGGCATGGACTTTGGAAAACCTCCAGGAACCATTAGTGTTCTTTATTATAAACAGCTAACTTGTCCCAGCAATGATACTTTCACTAGTTTCTCAGTAGCAGAACAGCAAGTCCCATCAATGTCAACTCCTTATTATAGAATATCTGGTATTAAAACTGGATCTAGTTTGGGGAAGCGGTGTTCAGATGAAGGCAAAGAAAAGGAGGATCCTCCTCTGAGGCAGACCGGGGTATTGTGGGTAACTCTACGGACTCTGGATGACATGCAGAGGTGATGCTGCTGAATTCTTAGCTCCTCTCCTTACAAGGGGAGCTAATAGGCTCTCAGATCTTCTCTATGTATGTGTCTATGTCCCTCGGTGCATCTCCAGTCATCCGGCACAGAACGAAGTTTGCTCCGTACACCAGATGTCTGGCGTCCCGCAGCTGTGATCGGATATCTTTTGGATAGGGGATACGATGTCTAGGGGCGGAGTACTATGCCTACTGTAATATGTCTTTTCTTGGCATAAAATACATAAGAACTTGTTTTAGACCCCATGACAAGATATATATAACACAAAAACCTGCTGACGATAGAGATTTGGAGGATAGAGAGGATTGTGCAGCTGTAAATATACAACTGCACTGCACCCTCTATGATTGCAGCGCTCAGAGGGGAACTCTACCCCATCATTAGGGGATTGCTCAGTTAGTTTGTGCAGCAGCAGACTTTCCGCAAGTTGGGGGGTAGCTTCTGACAAGCACAGTAATCCTGCTACATACCTTGTAAGTGACACTGGTGTGTCATATGGTGATATACATATATATCAATGATATATATATATATATATATATATATATATATATATCAAGTCCAAAGCAAATCTCAATCTCTTTGGACTTGATAAAGGGAGGAATCCCGAAAGCTTGTCTCTACAAAATGCTGTTAGTCCAATAAAAAAGGTATTACACGATACTGCAACATTTTATGATTTGCATCTGCATCTCTGGACTAATACGGCTACTCAAATTTACTATATATATATATATATATATATTTATATATATATATATATATATATATATATATATATATATATTAGAGGTGCACCGAAATGGAAATTTCAGAACCGAAACGAAACCGAAATAAAAAAAAATGTCCGGCCGAAACCGATGCCGATACCGAAAATTACTTCTCCCCGTCTTCTGGTAAAATGCAGCGCTCCGCTCATTAGATTAGATTAGATTCCCCCACATTAGATTGCCAGTTCCCACACATTAGGTCGGGAGTTCCCCCACAATAGTAGGCAGCTCCCCCACAATAGTAGGCAGCTCCCCCACAACAGTAGGCAGGTTCCCAAATTAGGTCAGCATTTCCCCCACAATAGTAGGCAGCTCCCCCCAACAATAGTAGGCAGTTCCCACACAATATTAGGCAGCTCCCCCCAACAATATTAGGCAGCTCCCCCCACATTAGGTCAGCAGTTCCCCCACAATAGTAGGCAGGTTCCTCACATTAGGTCAGCACTTCCCCCACAATAGTAGGCAGCTCCCCCCAACAATAGTAGGCAGTTCCCACACAATATTAGGCAGCTCCCCCCAACAATATTAGGCAGCCCCCCCCCCACAATATCAGGCAGCTCCCCCCAACAATATTAGGCAGCTCCCCCCACATTTGTAGGCAGCTCCCCCCCACAATATCAGGCAGCTTCCCCCCCCCACAATATCAGGCAGCTTCCCCCCCCCCCCACAATATCAGGCAGCTTCCCCCCCCCCCACAATATCAGACAGCTTCCCCCCCCCCACAATATCAGGCAGCTTCCCCCCCCCACAATATCAGGCAGCTTCCCCCCCCCCCACAATATCAGGCAGCTTCCCCCCCCCCCCCACAATATCAGGCAGCTTCCCCCCCCCACAATATCAGGCAGCTTCCCCCCCCCCCCACAATATCAGGCAGCTTCCCCCCCCCCCCCCACACACACAATATCAGGCAGCTTCCCCCCCCCACAATATCAGGCAGCTTCCCCCCCCCCCCACACACAATATCAGGCAGCTTCCCCCCCCCCCCCACAATATCAGGCAGCTTCCCCCCCCCCCCCACAATATCAGGCAGCTTCCCCCCCCCCCCACAATATCAGGCAGCTTCCCCCCCCCCCCCACAATATCAGGCAGCTTCCCCCCCCCCACTATATCAGGCAGCTTCCCCCCCCCCACAATATCAGGCAGCTTCCCCCCCCACACAATATCAGGCAGCTTCCCCCCCCTCCCACAATATCAGGCAGCTCCCCCCCACAATATCAGGCAGCCCCCCCCCCCAATATCAGGCAGCTCCCCCCCCCACAATATCAGGCAGCTCCCCCCCCCCCCCCACAATATCAGGCAGCTCCCCCCCCCCCACAATATCAGGCAGCTCCCCCCCCCCACAATATCAGGCAGCTCCCCCCCCCCCCACAATATCAGGCAGCTCCCCCCCCCCCCACAATATCAGGCAGCTCCCCCCCCCCCCCACAATATCAGGCAGCTCCCCCACAATATTAGGCAGCTCCCCCCCCCCACAATATCAGGCAGCTCCCCCCCCCACAATATCAGGCAGCTCTCCCCCCCCCCCCCCACAATATCAGGCAGCTCCCCCACAATATTAGGCAGCTCCCCCCCACACACACACACACACACACACACACATTTGTAGGCAGTTCCCCCACCCCACAGACATACAGCATCCAGACATATCCAGTGTATGGCTGGAGGCTGTATGTCCTTACTGCTGCCCCCACAGTGTTCCGGTCACCGCTCCTCCGGCCCGGGGTCACATCTACTGCTATGGCCTATGGACCATAGCAGTAGGTGCCGGTGCCGGGACCGGAGGAGCGATGACCGGAACAGTGAAGAAGATGACGCGGTCACTTACCAGGCCCCGGCCGGCGTGCGTTCTCCTGCGACGATCCTGCGGTCCTCCTGCGTCTCTATGGTTGTACGCACGGGACGTCAGTGACGTCCCATGCGTACGACCATAGAGGCGGAGAAGCGAAGGACCGAAGGAGGATCGCGGGAGGATCGCAGGAGGACGCCGGGGAATGGTGAGTGACCGCCGGACATCCTTATGTCCCGAAAAGATTTTTCGGGACACAGGGATGTCCGGGATAGGATTAGGAATACTTCTTTTTATGTGCCCGGGCCGGCTCCCGTGTGTGGCTGCAGGCGGGGGCCGGCCAGCGCATATAAAAACTAATACTGTATGCTAAAAACCAGGGGGCCTCCAGCTGTTGTGAAACTACAACTCCCAGCATGCCCGGACAGACTTTGCCGGTCCGGGCATGCTGGGAGTTGTAGTTTCACAACAGCTGGAGGCCCCCTGGTTTTTAGTATACAGTAATAGGTTTTATATGCGCTGGCCGGCCCCCGCCTGCAGCCACACACGGGAGCCGGCCCGGGCACATAAAAAGAAGTATTCCCCCCCCCCCCCCCCGATGTTGCGGCCGGCCCCCCCTGCACCCCCCATGAGTGCCTCTGCCACTGGCAGTGTTTGTAACTTGTGCTGTGGGCGGGCAGGGGAGGTGGTCATTATCGGCAGATTTTTAGTTGTTTCGGCATTTCGCCGAAATAGCTATTTTCGGCCGATATATATCGGCCGCCGATATATCGGTGCATCCCTAATATATATATATATATATATATATATATATATATATATATCCCCCATGTGGGAGTTTAGCTCAGTAGAAACGGTTGAACAGCAGTCCGAAACTGTGACTCTGCTCCTTATTTTCAAACACAAAATATACAGCTTTATTCACATTGGCACAAAACAAAACCTACTTGTCCAGCACCTACCAAACACTTTAGATTGTCCTTAATATACAAGTGGCCTTCTACTGGCCACCCAACAAAACCAAGTTTAAATGTGTTACCTAACACACTGGCCAGGGGCGGACATAGACAGCAGAGGGCCCCTGTGCAAAGAGTGTGACTGGGCCCCCCCCCCCCCCCCCCCCCCCCCAGCACTGTGCCCCCTCATGTACCTAGACCCCACCGGAGGGCCTCCACTTGCCTATTCCACCACAGGTGGATGGAACGGCTCCTGAGGTGGGCTCCGGGTGGCCCCTGTCCCTCTCAGTGTGCGGCCCAGTGAGTACTCCCCCGGGTCAGCCTGACCTGTATCTAGCTGGGAGGCAGAGGGCAGTGCTCCCCTTTACATTCGCACCCCTGGAAAATACACAATGATATCACTGACCTGAGTGACGTCTTCTCTGTTGTCTTTACTTTTCTTCTTCATCTGGTCCAGACACCAGGACTTTTTCCATCTTCTCTGCAGAGTCTGACACCTGGACATCATTGGTTCCTTAATTTGTCAGTAGATCCTCATCCTCTGTATGATGACAATAATCATTATAACCTTGCCAAATACTGTACCCCCTGAATATAATACTGCCAACCACTGTACCCTCTGAATACTGCTAACCACTATACCCTTGAATATAATACTGCCAACCACTGTACCCCTGAATATAATACTGCCAAATAGTGTACCCCTGAACATAATACTGCCAACCACTGTACCCCTGAATATAATAATGCCAAATAGTGTACCCCTAAACATAATACTGCCAACCACTGTACTCCCTGAATACTGCCAACCACTGTACCCCTGAATATAATACTGCCAACCACTGTACTCTATTAATATAATACTGCAAACCACTGTACCCCTGAATATAATACTGCCAACCACTGTACCCCCTGAATACTGCCAACCACTGTACCCCTGAATATAATACTGCCAACCACTGTACTCTATTAATATAATACTGCCAACCACTGTACCCCTGAATATAATACTGCAAACCACTGTACCCCTGAATATAATACTGCCAACCACTGTACTCTATTAATATAATACTGCGAACCACTGTACCCCTGAATATAATACTGCCAACCACTGTACCCCTGAATATAATACTGCCAACCACTCTACCCCCGAATATAATACTGCCAAATACTGTACCCCTGAATATAATACTGCCAACCACTCTACTCTATTAATATAATACTGCCAACCACTATACACCACTGAATCACCCCATACACCCCACGCACTCCATCCTCAGTCTCCTCATCACCCCATACACCCCACACAACCCATCCTCAGTCTCTTCCCCCCATACACCCCACACAACCCATCCTCAGTCTAATCATCACCCCCATACACCCCACGCACCTCATCCTCAGTCTCATCACCCCATACACCCCACACAACCCATCCTCGGTCTTCTCATCACCCCATACACCCCACACACTCCATCCTCGGTCTCCTCATCACCCCATGCACTCTATCCTCAGTCTCCTCATCACCCCCATATACCCCATCCTCAGTCTCCTCATCACCCCACGCACCCCACCCTCAGTCTCATCACCCCCATACACCCCATGCACCCCATCTTCAGTCTCATCACCCCATACACCCCACACAACCCATCCTCGGTCTCCTCATCACCCCATACACCCCATCCTCAGTCTCCTCATCACCCCATACACCCCACACACCCCATCTTCAGTCTCCTCATCACCTCATGCACCCCATCCTCAGTCTCCTCATCACCGCATACACCCCATGCACTCCATCCTCAATCTCCTCATCACCCCATGCACTCCATCTTCAGTCTCCTCATCACCCCATGCACTCCATCTTCAGTGTCCTCATCACCCCATGCACTCCATCTTCAGTCTCCTCATCACCCCATGCACTCCATCTTCAGTCTCCTCATCACCCCATGCACTCCATCTTCAGTGTCCTCATCACCCCATGCACTCCATCTTCAGTGTCCTCATCACCCCATGCACTCCACCCTCAGTCTCCTCATCACCCCATACACCCCATGCACTCCATCCTCATCACCCCATACAACCCATGCACTCCATCCTCAGTCTCCTCATCACCCCATACACCCCACGCACTCCATCCTCAGTCTCCTAATCACCTCATATACCTTAAGCACCTCATCAGTATTACACAGCTGACACCCCCCCCCAGCCCTTCTCATCAACATTAAACCCCCTAATCACTACACCCCTGACCCCCCCTCTGGTCCTCCTTATCAACACTACGCTCTCCCAGACGCCCAATCCTCCTTATCATTACACCACCAACCTCTTCAACACCCATCCTGTCCTCTTCATCATCATTACACCACCAACCTCTTCAATACCCCTCCTGTCCTCTTCATCATCATTACAATCCCCTCCCCCCACCCACCGCCCTGCACCCGACCGTCGCTCTTCTCACCTTATCTGCTCAGCGATGCGGCCGTGTGAGGCGGGAGGGTTTGCTGCTCCTGTCGCTTCTGCCGGGGTCAGAGGCCATGACACGTGACGTCAGGGGCTTGGAACAGACGTGCGTGCCTGCGCGGGGCACGTCTGTTCCCATCAGCCCCTGGCCTGTCCTCTCGCCCGGCCGGTTTAAAGGTAAATTACTGCTGTCAGCGGCAGGTCCGGGACCTGTTGCTGCAGCATTTAGTATGAAGTACTGGCAGGGGGGCCTGCAGGGGCCCAAACTATGAGGCCCAGGCTGTGACCTGGGCTACTAGGTGGGCCCCCTAACACGCTGGGCCCCTGTGCAGCCGAACCGGCTGAACAAGTGATATGTCCGCCCCTGACACTGGCAATTGTCCACAGAGAGGCTAGCAGACCTCAAGACTTCAGGTCAAGTTCCTTACACAGCCTTTCAAGGCACACTGACTCTTACTTAGTTTTAAGGCCCAGTGAATAGCTTTCTTCAGCACCTGTGCTGACCTTAGCTAGTCTGAAAACCTAGTTGGATGAAAATTCCAACTAACAAGCCTGCATTTTATCTCATAAAAACCCAGGCCCAGTAATAGGACTTACAAAAGTCCCTGCAAGCGTGAACAGGCTGTCTGACTGATAACAACAATACATAATAATGCTAACGACGATAATAGTAATAACAATAGAGATGATACTAATAATATAGATAACGATCACGGTGATAATGATCATGACAACTATAATCTTTAATCAGATTGCAATGATAAAGAACAAAATAGTAACATACCTATAGCGGTCAGAAGTGTGCCCAAAACCGCGACCATGGGCTCGGCCTTGTTAGGGTTTTTTGGCCCTTTTTGTGTGGGGCCCTGCAAGAGGTTATGACTTTAACTAACCTGTTAATATCAGCATTCATTCAGGTGCGGATTCACCATTTACGGCCGATCGGAGGAGGAGAAACCAGCATTGGTACGCCCCGTCACCTCTAAGCAGAGGGGGAGTCGTCATTACGTGGTTCCTGGTATTTGATAATCATTTCTCCGAATTCAACTATGGCAGGTGTTCGGAGGAGGTATGTGATAATTAGTTTCTGGATTACTACCAAGTTTTTTGGCCCTCTATAGGCCGAGCCTATGGTCGCGGTTTTGGGCACACTTCTGACCGCTATATGTATGTTACTATTTTGTTCTTTATCATTGTAATCTGATTATTATTACCGTGATCATTATCTATATTATTAGTATCATCTCTATTGTTATTACTATTATCGTCGTTAGCATGATTATGTATTGTTGTTATCAGTCAGACAGCCTGTCCACGCTTGGAGCCCCGATCACAAGCGTAAGCCTGTTAAGGCTGTATTTGTGGGAGGGGCGTGGGGGTATATAACGCCCCCTGAATACAGGTCAGGGCGTGTCGGGCATTTGGCGACACCCACCCAACCCTACCATATATTTACCATTCTCTAACTGGGTAGGCCCTCTATAGGCGGTTTTGGGCACACTTCTGACCGCTATAGGTATGTTACTATTTTGTTCTTTATCATTGCAATCTGATTAAAGATTATAGTTGTGGTGATCATTATTACCGTTATCGTTATCTAGTGGCAGGCATAATGGGTATACTACTGCCTACGGTTTTAATGTTTTGCTATACATGTCAATAAAAATTACTCATTGTCTCCCCCTGCAGACCACAGGAGTTGTGACATTATTGCTCTGAAGATAAGTCAGTAACAACAATTGCTGTGCATTCCCCTGCAGGCGTGGCAGGCATAATGGGTATACTACCACCTATTGTTCGTAGTGTTGCTCTGTAAGTGTCCATAATAATTACGCAGTGCATCTCCCTGCAGATGTTGCAGGCATAACGGGTAGACTAGCATCTATGAGTCGTGGTATTATTGGTCTGAAGACGTGTCAGAAACAATAATTACACCTTACCTCCCCCTGCCAGTGGCAGACCTGACGTGTATGCTGTCATCTATGACAAACCTCTAAGTATGTACTAAGTTATATAAGGTTGTTTTTATTTATTTATTTATTTATTATTTTTTATATAGTTATATATGAAAGCTATGAAGTCCTGTGCAGTAAAAATCTAAACATATGTATCGTATGAATGCTACAAGCGTACGTACAGAATAAATGCTATGAGCGTATGAATCTTGCAAGCGTGTGTACCGTGTACGACCGTGTGTATCCTATACTACTAGCGTATTACCAATAAAATGTTATGAGGATATGAATAGACTGACTGCTGTGAGCATATGTACCATAAGGAAGCTTAGAATGTACACCTGACCTGAATACCATGCACTACACACAGCACCAGTGTTCTGAGCCTATAACCCGTGTAAAACTATGCGTTTATGTATCGCACCGCATTGTGCGCCTAAACAGCACAAATGGTGTGGGCATATGTGCGATATACAAGCTGTGAGCCTATGTACAATAAGAAGGCTAAAGCATCTGTACCGTATAACAGCCATGTGCGTACATGCATTAAGAATGCTATAGTGGGAGTACGGTATAACTGCTATGAGCGTGCGTACAGCATGGATGATCTGCAATACAGATGCTAAGAACATATGAACAGTATAAACTCTGAGCGTATGTGCAGAAAGCTACGAGAGTATGTGCCGTATGAAACTTAGACCGTATGTGCAGTACAATGCTACGAGCGTACATGCAGTAAAATGCTACGAGTGTATGTGCTGTATGAATGCAATGGGCATAAGTGCCACGAGAACGTTATGGGGAAACCTGATTGGATGCTATGTATGACTGCTAATAAATATATATGTGTAGTAAATGCTACGAGCATATGAACAGTATAGATGCTATGAGCGTGTGTAACGTCTGAAACCTACGAACGTATGAACCGTCTAAAAGCTACGACCGTATGAACCGTATGCTACTGCGTATGACTGATATATATGAACGTACGAACTGAATGACTGCTATGAACATGAGTACTATACGATCAGTATGAAGCTATGAATTTAATACCTCGCCACACTATAGCCCAAGCTCCTGCTGTGGGCGTATGCGCCATATACAACTATAAGACGTGTCTGCAGAATGAAGGCTAGGCATGTGCAGTATGTGATCTATGAGCGTACGTGCATGATAATACTATGAGTGTGTACGCAGTATGAATTCTGAATAAAAAATAAAAATAAAGCTGAGAACGTATGAAATGCTGTGAGTGTATATGCAGTATAAAATAAAGGGCGTACGAACCATATAAAGCAATGAGTGTACGTGCCGTGTAATGCTGGGAGCGTACATGCCGTACTGAGTTATGAGCGACAATGCGGCTCGTGCAATATAAACCATATGATTAAACAGTAGCCAACCCCTCAAAGTTAGCATCAGTTACCTGATACAAAGATGAAAAATAATAATACATTTCTCTGCTACTTCCCAACACCAGGTGTAGGTGTACAGCCCTCTTACCTCGGTTAGCTAATTGTGAGCTGCACATCCCCAATCTCTTTTATAAACCATATGAGCTTGTATGCCGTAACAGCCATGACATATATGCAGTATAACTGCTGTGAGCACAAGAAAAGTATGAATATGTGTGCATATGTGTGATCTAACTGATATAAGCGTAGTGCAGCATGGATGCTAGGACCCTAAGTACAGTATCAAGCTATAATCATGTGTGCAGTATAGATGATATGAGCGTAAATACCGAATGCTGTGAATGTAGGTGCTGTGTAACTGTTATGAGTGTGAGTGCAGTATACATGTTTTGGGTGTGTGGTATAATGCTATGGACTTAAATGCAGCATACGGAGACTGTACGAGCCATAGAGTACTGAGCATGTATGTGCGGCACTATCGGGATAGGCTTGCGAACCGTATAACTGCTTATTAGCATATGTGCCGCATGACACTAAAAGCATAGGGGCAGTATAAGTGCCGTGAATGTACGTGAAGTAAATGCAGAGAGCGTGCAAACAGCACAAACGCCATGAACGCATGTACAGAATGAATGCTGCAAGCATAACCGCAGTAATAGTGCTGAGGGAGTGTGTGCAATGCATAAATACTATAAATGTGCAGTATAAAATTATGCAGATGTGCAGTATCAATGCTAACCAAATGCTCCATGTAAATGCCATGCACGTACATGCTGAATGAACGCCGTGCACCTGAGCCGTGAACGTTGTATGTATAGTGTAACCTCATGTGTACAGTATGAATGCAAACTTTTTTTTGTGTTTTTGGTGCACCATAAATACTAAGAGTGTACGAAACAATATGAACGCTATAGGGGTGCGTGCAGTATAATACTATGAGCGTGTATGCCATATAAATGCTATGAGCATCCGAGCATTGTGAATGCAATGAGTGTAGGAGTACTGTCGATGCTAAAAGCGTACGAACAGCATGGACGCTATAGGCGTGCGTGCAGTATAGATGTTGTGAGCATGCGTTAGTACATAAGTGATGCTGTGAGCGAGCGTGCAGTATACTTACTATTAGCGTACGTGCCATGTACTATGCGCGTGCGTGCGGTATGAATGCTATTAGGGTGCGTGCAGTATAATACTATGATCATGCGTGCAGAATACTGCTACAACCGTGCATGCCGTATGCACGTTACGAGCGTGCCCGCAGTATGAATGCTATGAGCTTGCGTGCCATATGAATGCTGTGGGTGTGGTTGCCATATGAATGCTAAGAGCGTGCGTGCCATGTAAATGCTAAGAGCGTGCGTACCGTATAACTGCTATAAGTGTGCGTACCGTGTAAATGCTGTGAGCGTGCGCACCGTGTAAATGCTATGAGCGTGCGTACCGTATAAATGCTATGAGCGTGCGTGCCATATAAATGCTATGAGCGTGCATACCATATACATGCTATGAGCGTGCATACCGCATGAATGCTATGAGCGTGCATACCGTATAAATGCTATGAGCGTGCGTGCCATATAAATGCTATGGGCGTGCGTGCCCTATACATATATGCTATGAGTGTGTGTGCCGTAAACGCTATGGGTGTGCGTGCCGTAAATGCTATGGGCGTGCGTGCCGTAAATGCTATGGGCGTGCGTGCCGTAAATGCTATGGGCATGCGTGCCGTAAATGCTCGGGGCGTGCGTGTCGTAAATGCTATGGGCGTGCGTGCTGTATAATGATTGCTATGGGAGCATGTGCCGTATCAGCTATGTGCATACATGTAATAAAGCTAAAACATACCTGCTAATAATGCTATGAACGTGACTGTAACATAAATGCTATGCGCATGTGCATAATAAATGTTAACTAACAGTGTGCTGTGTAAATTCTAAGAGCGTACGAGTAGTATAAATACTAAGACCGTAAATACAGTATAAAACCCTATGAGCACCATATGGTTGTTATGAGTGGTCGAGCAGTCTAAACGTGGTGACTGTACAATTAGCGTAAATGCTGTGCATGTAGCATGAGCGTACTTGCAGTATGTAAATTGTGTTAAATGTCCCCAGCACAAAGTTGTAATCTGTGTATATAAAATGACCTCACAAGTACCAGAAAACAAAAGTGTGGCGCTAAATTGTGGCCGATAGTCAGTCATCGGATCGTTGTGCTTGACAGCGAGGCCGGCCACGTGTACAAGGTAAATAAACAGTGATCAGGGATAACATGACAGCGAGTCTGTAATTTACAGCGGAGAGTGGTTGCTGGGGACGCGTCGCTATGGCCGCGGGTAACGTGACACCGCCCAGCCATCACAGGGAGAGAGGGCTCGTGTTAGGAAGAAGCTCCGGCAGCTCTGTGTTAACAAGCCATGCGCTGCTAGGAGACGATGTCACGTGACCCACCGAGGCCGCACGAAATGTATACTATGTTAGTGTATAGATACTATCTTAGTGAAAGCGTGACATGTGTGGAATAGCAGCCCTTAATAACCCTCCATGGGAACACTTCACAAGAAGCCGGGCAGGGAACACTACACCTAAAACCACTGCCGGAGCAACCGGATACCTCCGAAGCAGAGCCCCACTCAACCCAAATAACCACCGCTCCCGGCACCTGGACCAAACATACCGGTTACCATTGCGGCAGCGGCTGCCCACCGCCACGCCTTTCTAGCTGCATGAGAAGCAGCACCTCATTTGGGACGTCCGAACTGAAGGTATACAGATACCTTACCGGTGGGTATCGGGGCTCCGGCATCCCGTTGTGAGGCAGCGGACTGGCCTGCAAGATGCCGGGACCACCTTCCCCTTATGCAGCTAATAGATACCGGGCTCCGGGACTGTGTGGCGCTGCCAGAGCTCCCAAAACTGGCGGGAGAATCAGCATCTGATACTGGATGCAGGAACCAGCTGCAGCCCATCTGACGCCGAACGCCCGACACGCCCTGACCTATATTCAGGGGGCTTTATATACCCCACGCCCCTCCCACAAATACAGCCTTAACAGGCTTACACTTTCCGGATTTCACATATCTTACCCAGCTTTCCTCAGATGAGAAATGTGCCTTTTAAAACCAAGCCACAAATGACACATACTTTGGGGTACTTCACTCAGGGGTTATCCACCATAAAGTGATTTTAGTATGTACCTGCCAGACAATAATAGACATGCTTAGGAAGGATCCATGCTTGTCTTGGGGTTAAACAGCTATATTGTGAGATAACCATAATGCTGAGTACATCTTTTTGTGAACTGGCTATTTCATGTTGGAGTTCATTTTCTCAAACTACAAATCTCATAGTTTCTGTAAGTGTGAGATCATTTTTCTCCCTCCAACACATCAGCCATTGAAACACACCTGTTTTGCCTTCAATGCAATAGACCATTGTTTTCTGACCAGGGTGTCCCCAGCTGTTGCAAATTCCTGCAAAATGATCTCCCACCCAGATGTCGCTAAACCAATTAAAGCAAAGACAGGCTCCCTCTGAACACCTTACTTGTGATGTAATCGTTAAATGTCTCGAGCCACACTGCAACCTAGGAAAACCTGAGACAACAGTAATTTTGTATGCTGTTAAATATACAGTACAGACCAAAAGTTTTCTTTATTTTCATGACTATGAAAATTGCATATTCACACGGAAGGCATCAAAACTATGAATTAACACATGTGGAATTATAGACATAACAAAAAAAGTGTGAAACAACTGAAAATATGTCATATTCTAGGTTCTTCAAAGTAGCCACCTTTTGCTTTGATTACTGCTTTGCATTCTCTTGATGAGCTTCAAGAGGTAGTCATCTGAAATGGTCTTCCAACAGTCTTAAAGGAGTTCCCAGAGATGCTTAGCACTTGTTGGCCCTTTTGCCTTTATCGGGTTCAGGTCTAGTGACTGTGGAGGCCAGGTCATCTGGTGCAGCACCCCGTCACTCTCCTTCTTGGTCAAATAGCCCTTACACAGCCTGGAGGTGTGTTTGGAGTCATTGTCCTGTTGAAAAATAAAGGATGGTCCAACTAAATGCAAACCGGATGGAATAGCATGCCGCTGCAAGATGCTGTGGTAGCCATGCTGGTTCAGTATGCCTTCAATTTTTAATAAATCCCCAACAGTGTCACCAGCAAAGCCCCCCTCCCCCCCCACCCACACCATCACACCCCCTCCTCCATGCTTCACGGTGGGAACCAGGCATGTAGAGTCCATCCGTTCACCTTTTCTACGTCACACAAAGACACGGTGGTTGGAACCAAAGATCTCAAATTTGGGCTCATCAGACCAAAGCACAGATTTCCACTGGTCTAATGTCCATTCCTTGTGTTCTTTAGCCCAAACAAGTCTCTTCTGCTTGTTGCCTGTCCTTAGCAGTGGTTTCCTAGCAGATATTCTACCATGAAGGCCTGATTCACACAGTCTCCTCTTAACAGTTGTTCTAGAGATGTGTCTGCTGCTAGAACACTGTGTGGCATTGATCTGGTCTCTAATCTGAGCTGCTGTTAACTTGCGATTTCTGAGGCTGGTGACTCGGATGAACTTATCCTCCGCAGAAGAGGTGACTCTTGGTCTATCTTTCCTGGGGCGGTCCGCATGTGAGCCAGTTTCTTTGTAGCTCTTGATGGTTTTTGTGACTGCACTTGGGGACACTTTCCACCTAGAATATGACATATTTTCAGTTGTTTCACACGTTTTTGTTATGTCTATAATTCCACATGTGTTAATTCATAGTTTTGATGCCTTCAGTGTGAATCTAAAATTTTCATAGTCATAGTCAGAAAACTCATTGAATGAGAAGGTGTGTCCAAAGTTTTGGTCTGTACTGTGAATGTAGGGACAAATATCACAGAAGAATTGCGAGACCTCCATGAAACACAGGTACAGACACTATATTATGAAGTGCACTAAGTTTAAAGCATGATGATTTAATGATTTGCACTACATATTATTATGGTTTGTATTTAACCACTTCATACATAAATCACATTTCATATAGTAATTCATTCATTCATGATCTTGTACCACAGTCTTATGTGTACCACCTAAACATGTCTTTTTAGCCTCCATTGAGTCATAGGGATCTATCGATATGTTTGCTGTATAGAGTTTTTCTGGTGCATACAGTAAACTGGTACTGCAAACACTGTTTAAAGACGTATACATAATACCGAAAGTAGTGCCCCAGTGCAGTGTGAACCTAGCCCACTGTATACCGTATTTATCGGCGTATAACACGCACTTTTTAGGCTAAAATTTTTAGCCTAAAGTCTGTGTGCGTGTTATACGCCGATACACCCCCAGGAAAGGCAGGGGGAGAGAGGCCGTCGCTGCCCGCTTGTCTCCCCCTACCTTTCCTGGGGTCTAGAGCGCTGCTGTCGGCCCTTTTCACCCCCTGGTTATCGGCGCCGCTGCCCGTTCTGTCCCCTTGACTATTGGTGCCGGCGCCGATAGCCAGGGAGAGAGAAGCGGCGCCGACAGCCAGGGGGAGAGAAGGGGCAGCGGCACCCATTGCCGGCGCCGCTGCCCCGTTGCCTCCCCCCATCCCCGGTGGCATAATTACCTGAGTCCGGTCCGCGCTGCTCCGCTGCTCCAGGCCTCCGTCGTGCGTCCCCGGCGTCATTGCTATGCACGGCGCGGCGCATGACGTCAGAGCGCCACGCCGTTCAGCGCATAGCAATGACGCCGGGGACGCATGACGGAGGCCTGGAGCAGCGGAGCAGCGCGGACCGGACTCAGGTAATTATGACACCGGGGATGGGGGGAGGCAACGGGGCAGCGGCGCCGGCAATGATTGCCGCTGCCCCTTCTCTCCCCCTGGCTGTCGGCGCCGCTTCTCTCTCCCTGGCTATCGCCGGCACCGATAGTCAGGGGGACAGAACGGGCAGCGGCGCCGATAACCAGGGGGTGAAAAGGGCCGACAGCAGCGCTCTAGACCCCAGGAAAGGCAGGGGGAGAGAAGCGGGCAGTGACGGCCTCTCTCCCCCTGCCTTTCCTGGGGGTATATCGGGGTATACACGCGCACACACGCACCCTCATTTTTTCATGGATATTTGGGTAAAAAACTTTTTTTACCCAAATATCCGTGGTAAAATGAGGGTGTGTGTTATAGGCCGGTGCGTGGTATACCCCGATAAATACGGTATATCCCAAAATGTTAACATTATCTGTATAAGAAGAATAAAATAGGAGATCTATATTTCTTAGTCTCAAATAAAAACTGTGATCTGACATATGTCTATTATTGCCTAACATGCATGTCACATGCACACAACATTTCTAGATAACCATTGTCTGTTGTCTTTTTATATCCATCCAAATCATCCACAGATGGGAATAGACCATGCCATATGCAAGGGATTAATACTACTGCTCAGAAATGTGCCCTGAAGCAATTGTAATATTGTAAGTGGTCCCATTTTACAATTTCACTTATAATGGATTTTAGCACAAAAGATGAACTAAAAATGGAAATGTTTGTTTTTTTCTTTCTCTAACCATTTTGTCAGTTTATGGTAGCGCAAAGGAAAATGTGTTATTTCAGTCAACATATTGCAGACAAATAGGTGTAAAACAATGAGAATCATATGGAAAAAGTCTCTAAATTGTCACAATCATGCAATGTTTGCGCACAAGTGTTTCATGATGCAGAATGTATAGTTGGTGCTTTGTAGTAATAATTACACGTTTCTCTTATTTCTTACAAAACATAACACAAAAAAAAATATACAAATTTCCTGTGTAATATATGCCACTTAAATGTATGCAGCTAATATCACATGATAAAGTCCCCAACTTAAACAGCACAATGGAGACAGGGAGCTGGCTCTCCGCGCTCCCCTGTCTCCTCCATATTCCCCACTCTGGCTCGCCCCTGTCATGAATATTCAAAATATTTACTGTCAGGTTGCTGGTGCATAAGAGCCTGCTAGAGCCTGCGCTCCGTTCTTCTGCGCTCTGTTCAGAGCAGAGAGTAAGCTTTCACATTCTAGTGAGGTGACAGTAAATATTTTAAATATTCATGACAAGGGAGAGCCAGAGCAGGGAATGTGGAGGAGGCAGGGGAGCGCGGCGAGCCTGCTTCCTGCCTTCATTGCGCAGAGCTATGCAATTCAGCTTCAAGATAAAAGACACCTAATGCTGCAAATACTTTATTAATACAACAAGCTACCCTGTATTTCAATGCTGTTCACCGGCATTATAACCCTGTATATTGGGTTAAGTGCGGTTGAACAGCTGTCAATTTCACTTTACAGGGGTACTCTGCTGGAAAAAATTTTTTATTATCAAATGGTGCCAGAAAGTTAAACAGATTTGTCTATTACTTCTATTTAAAAATCTTAATCCTTCCAGTACTTATCAGCTGCTGTATATTACAGAGGAAGTTCTTTTCTTTTTGAACTTCCTTTCTGTCTGACCACAAGTGCTCTCTGCTGACACCTCTGTCCATGTCATGAAATGTCCAGAGTAGGATAGGTTTGCTATTGGGATTTGCTCCTACTTTGGACGGTTCCTAAAATGGACAGAGCACTGTGGTAAGACAGAAAGGAAATTCAAAAAGAAAAGAACTTCCTGTGGAGAATACAGCAGCTGATAAGTTCTGTAAGGATTAAGATTTTTAAATAAAAAGAATTTACAAATCTGTTTAAACATTTAAGGACCGGGCGTTTTTTGGTTTTTGCTCTTTCGTTTTTTCCTCCTTACCTTTAAAAAAATCATAACTATTTCAATTTTGCACCTAAAAAATCTGTATTATGGCTTATTTTTTGCACCAACAATTCTACTTTGTAATGATATCAGTCATTTTACCCAAAAATCTACGGTGAAACGGGAAAAAAAATCATTGTGCGACAAAATTGAAAAATACAGCCATTTTGTAACTTTTGGGGGCTTCCATTTCTAGGTAGTACATTTTTCAGTAAAAATGACACCTTATCTTTATTCTCTAGGTCCATACGGTTAAAATGATACCCTACTTGTATAGGTTTGATTTTGTATTACTTCAGAAAAAAATCATAACTACATGCAGGAAAATGTATATGTTTAAAATTGTCATCTTCTGACCCCTATAACTTTTTTAATTTTCCATGTTCAGGGCGCTATGAGGATTAATTTTTTGCACCATGATCTGAAGTTTTTGTCGGTACCATTTTTGTATTGATCTGACTTTTTTATCGCTTTTTATTCATCTTTTCATGATATAAAAGGTGACCAAAAATACGCTATTTCGGACTTTGGAATTTTTTTGCGCGTACGCCATTGACCGTGCGCTTTAATTAGCAGTATATTTTTTTAATTTGGACATTTCTGCACGTGGGGATACCACATATGTTTATTTTTGTTTTTATTTACACTGTTTTTTTTTTATTATTGGAAATGCCGGGTGATTCAAACTTTTATTAGCGGAAGGGATAATTCAAAGGGTTAATGATTTTTTTACACTTTTCTTTTGCAATATTATAGCCCCCATAGGGGGCTATAACATTGCAATTACTGATCTTTAACAGTGTTCAATGCATCTCCATAGGGATGCATTGATCAGGGTTTTCGGCGATTGATTGCTCAAGCCTGGATCTCAGGCTTGAAGCATTCAATCGGCGATCGGACTGCAGGAAGGAAGGTAAGAGACCTTCCTCCTGTAGTACAGCTGTTCAGGATGCCGCGATTTCACTGCGGCAATCCCGAACAGCTCCCTGAGCTAACCGGCACTTTTTACTTTCACTTTTAGCCGCGTGGCTCAGCTTTGAGCGCTATTAGCGGCGGGTCCCGGCTTCACTATGAAGGGGTCACTTCAATATGATGCGGGGTCACCGTGGGACCCCACGTTATATCACGGGAGCGGGACCAAGGACGTACTCATACGTCCTTGGTCCTTAAGGGGTTAACTTTCTGGCACCAGTTGATTTGAAAAAAATAAAAATAATGTTTTCCAGCGCAGTACCCCTTTAAGGCATTCTACCCCCACTCCCCCACCAAAAAAAATGGTGAGAACTATATGAATGAAAAACAGTAGCATTCACTTTTATCTACATTGTCCTTTGTTTCAAAGGTTCGCTTGTTAACCCCTTAAAAAATGGACATAACCATACGATCATTGTTGTAGTGCATTCCCACAAACTGTATAGTTATATTTCATGCACTCAGCATACATCCAGGCTCCCACTACAATGGCTACATCAACCCAAAAGGGTCCCTGGGTAATATATGCTTTCCTGAATGTATGTAACTTATATCAGATATAATATCCCACAATTAAAAAAGAGCTAATAAAAGTTATATGTAGCCCAAAATAGTACTACTGAAAAATACAGCTCTTCACACAAAATGCAAGCCTTCATACTGCTACAAGAATGGAAAAATAAAAATTGTTATGGAAGCTTGGAACATGCCAAAGCAAAAGTGAAAACATTTCTGTGGTCTTGAAATGGTCACTGCTGTTTTAAACAGCTTTTCTCCATTTGATAGCCAATGCAATCCTTACATATTTATAAATCACTTACATTAACCGAAAATGAATCCTTACTCCAGTAAAACATATCTAAAATCTTGGCCATTGGGTGTCTTACTTTTCTGCGATCTGCTGTTCACTGCCTGTTGTTAGAGGGAATCTGTATCTAGTAACAGCTAGATCAGGACAAAACAAAGGAATTGAGTTAGGATTTACCATGCGCTATATGAAGGAGAGAAAGGGAGAGAGCATGAGCTGTGTACCTTTCATCTGTGAGCAGGTCTGCCTGCTGAAGATGATCCACACAGTTCCTCAAAGGTAAATCAAGGCTTTCTTTTCACCTCTGAGCACCCATAAAGTTTGAGACGGCTGTTTGTTGTCTCAATAACATGCTCAAAAAAATTCTTACATTTTCAATTTTTTTCTTGCATCTGACAACCCCTTAAGGCTAAGTTTCCACTGCAGTTTTTGAGCCAAAGCCAGAAGTGTATTCAAAAGGAATAGGACATATAAAGGAAGGACTTATACTTCTCCTCCCTTGTGGATCCGCTTCTGACTTTGGCTCAAAAACTGCCAGAGAAAAAAACCAAATGGAAATGTAGCCTAAAATGGACTACAGGGTCACAAAACAGACCATAAATTATTTGGGAATTTTTTGGGAACACAAACTGCCTGAAAACAGGTCCCTTGTTGGCTGTTATAATTTTGAAGTTAAACTACATATTAATTTTTAGATGTTTTGCCATTGAATTTATTTCAATTTAATGGTAATAAAAACTATATTTATACATTTTAAAGGTGCAAAATATGTGAAAATAGCCTGCATTGTGCATAGTGCATCTCCCTCTATGGATACTCATGTGGAAGGTTCCATTCTAATTATTTTCTTTACCCCTGACTCCTGTCTTAAAGGAGATGTCCAGTGCAGACTTTTTCTATTACATTTTGCCCGGGCTTCAAAAAAAGACAAAACAAACTTTCACTTACCTTCCTACGTTCCCCCGGAGCTCCGCAACAGCTGATCAATCGGCCGGGCTGTTTACTTCCTACTTCCCTTAGCTTGGTACGTCACACGATGCTTCAGCCTATCACCGGCCGAGGTGGGACATCGCTGCTGCCGGTGATAGGCTGGAGCGCCATGTGACATACCGGGCTAAGGGAAGTAGGAAATAAACAGCCCGGCCGACTGATCAGCTGTTGCCGAGCTCCAGGGGAAAGTAGGAAGGTAAGTGAAAGTTTGTTTTGTCTTTTATTGCAGCCCGGGCAGGATGGAATAGAAAAAGTCTGGACCTGACATCTCCTTAAGGAATGGGATCAGACAGTGCCAGTGTCCTGTATATCACCCACAACAAGGCTGTCTTTAGTTTGAATTATACTAGGATTATTTATTCCATTAATTCCTGCAAATAATTTTTAAGGTGCCCATTCCTGCCCTTTTAGCCTGGCACAGGTCTCCCATGCTGAGTATCATGCAAAACCACTGAAAATGTTGCCTACTGAACACTATGTGGGGTACTGAGAGCAGGAAATATATTAAGGTGGAGGTCCAAGGCTTTGAGAAAAAGAAAAATGTACTTTTGTACATTGCTAAAAAAATAAAAATAAAACAGTTTTAAATGGAAGCCACAACAGCAATGTGAACCGAGCGTAAAACAGTAAGTGTCATACGGCGGAATTCCGCCTCAAGTAGAAGGCTTAATACACTTCTATGGGATTCCGCACTCCCGTTGACACTTCGCAATTACCGCTTGCGGAATTCCGCTAGCGGAATTCCGCAAGCGGAAATTCTCAAGTGTCAACAGGAGTACGGAATCCCATAGAAGTGTATTGAGCTTTCACTTGAGGCGGAATTCCGCTGGCAGAAATTCTGCCATGTGAATAGACCCTTATTATTGAGCAGTTTTTAAAATCTGTGCCTTAAAAAAAATAAATGACATGCCTTTCATGGGTCTTCTGTGGCAAAACTTATGGAAACCTAAGGGAATCTGTTGGAAAATTGTGCTATGGCAACATTGTCTAAGTGCCGAATATATGTGCACATGTACATCTGTAGTGTTGTTTAGTATATGATGCATGACAAAAAAAAAATGAATTCTGCTGTGTGAAAGGCAATGGAATATTATCTGTAATCTCCCCAAATAGTAAGCTTTCCATCTGTGTACAAGTGCCCCTTTGCAGACAGGATGGAATCCAAAAGCAATTTTGGATACCAAAGACCTTTCCTGGGAACTAAGCAACTATTATTATGTTATGAATGAGATCATTTTATAGATTCTGGCATGATCTGCACACTTACAGTTCTTAAATGATACAAAATAAATCAAGGAAAAATAGACATATATATTTCACAAATTTCAGCTTTACACCATGTCCAATCTTTTGCAAAGATGCATCATTTTGTTGTCACAAAGCCAAACACAAGAGGTACTAACAGGCGCGATGTAGGTTTGACCAAGGATTAGAGTCCAAGAAATGATATGGTATTTACCCTTAGATTCGTCATTAGAGTATGGACTTTTCTGAAAGGAATGTCCAAGTCACTATCCAAGAAAAGATACCAACAGGTACTGTTAAAGGAGAACTCCAGAATACAAAAATTGTCCCCCATACTGCCGGCAGTAAAAAAATAAATAGATGCATACCTTCCTTTGCTCCCCCGATGCCTCCGGTAACCCACTCCGGTCTCCACCACGATCCTCTTCCTGGTTGCCGGTGGTTGGCGAGTCATACTGCACTCAGCCAATCACCGGCCACAGCGAAGTCCAGACTCGACCCGGCGATAGGCTGAGCGGCAGTGTGACATTTTTGGCCCCGGCAGAATTTTGTGTCTTGAAGCGTTCTCACACTGCCGCTCAGCCTATCGCTGGCCGAGTCAAGACTTCACTGCGGCCGGTGATTGGCTGAGCGCAGAATGACTCGCCGACCACCGGCAACCAGGAAGAGGATCGTGGCGGAGACTGGAGTGGGTTACCGGAGGCACCGGGGGAGTAAAAGGAAGGTATGTATCTATTTATTTTTTTACTGCCGGCAGTATGGAGGATAATTTTCGTATTCTGGAGTTCTCCAGTTCTCCTTTAAAGCAGGCTGAAGATTTGTAGAGCAGTAGTATTGACAAAAAACGGGCACATAGTGCATAAACCAAGGTCAGGGCTGGCGGAATACCACATGGTAAGAATCTGCAGTATACAAAAGTAAAGTCAGAAGTCAATAAAGAAAAATATTTATGCAGATTACAGGAACCAAACTGATCTACTGCTGCAGGAAATGTGGTGATCTAATGGATGCATGCTGTGGTTACTCAAAGGATGTACAACCCTGTGTTCCCAACAAACACCTTTTTCAATGAAGTAGTTCCCTTTATGCAAAGCCCAGAAAAAAGACTTCTGAGGTCAGGGTTTTGGTAAAAAAAAAAATTAACTTTACTCTTGATGCAGATCTGTGCAGTGCTAATACTTTGAAATGTTGCAGGAATTGTGTACAGTTTTTAAGAATACAATTTTGGTTTCAGGAGAAGTAGTATGTTGTCACTAGTCACTGTCCCTTTAGAGGTGTGCACTATGATATGTTGTCACTAGTCACTGTCCCTTTAGAGTTGTGCACTATATGCTATGTTGTCACTAGTCACTGTCCCTTTAGAGTTGTGCACTATATGCTATGTTGTCACTAGTCACTGTCCCTTTAGAGTTGTGCACTATATGCTATGTAGTCACTGTCCCTTTAGAGTTGTGCACTATATGCTATGTTGTCACTAGTCACTGTCCCTTTAGAGTTGTGTACTATATGCTATGTTGTCACTAGTTACTGTCCCTTTAGAGGTGTGCACTATATGCTATTTTGTCACTAGTTACTGTCCCTTTAGAGTTGTGCACTATGATATGTTGTCACTAGTCACTGTCCCTTTAGAGTTGTGCACTATATGATCTGATGTCACTAGTTACTGTCCCTTTAGAATTGTGCACTATATGCTATGTTGTCACTAGTTACTGTCCCTTTAGAGTTGTGCACTATATGCTATGTAGTCACTGTCCCTTTTGGGTTGTGCACTATATGCTATGTTGTCACTAGTCACTGTCCCTTTAGAGTTGTGGACTATATGCTATGTTGTCACTAATTACTGTCCCTTTAGAGGTGTGCACTATATGCTATTTTGTCACTAGTTACTGTCCCTTTAGGGTTGTGCATTATATGCTATGTTGTCACTAGTTACTGTCCCTTTAGAGTTGTGCACTATATGCTATGTTGTCACTAGTCACTGTTCCTTTAGAGTTGTGCACTATATGCTATGTTGTCACTAGTCACTGTCCCTTTAGAGTTGTGCACTATATGCTATGTTGTCACTAGTCACTGTCCCTTTAGAGTTGTGCACTATATGCTATGTTGTCACTAGTTACTGTCCCTTTAGAGTTATGCACTATATGCTATGTTGTCACTAGTCACTGTCCCTTTAGAGTTGTGCACTATATGCTATGTTGTCACTAGTTACTGTCCCTTTAGAGTTATGCAATATATGCTATGTTGTCACTAGTCACTGTCCCTTTAGAGTTGTGCACTATATGATATGTTGTCACTAGTCACTGTCCTTTTAGAGTTGTGCACTATATGCTATGTTGTCACTATTCAATTTCTCTTTAGAGTTGTGCACTATATGCTATGTTGTCACTAGTTACTGTCCCTTTAGAGTTGTGCACTATATGCTATGTTGTCACTATTCACTGTCCCTTTAGAATTGTGCACTATATGATATGTTCTCACTAGTTACTGTCCCTTTAGAGTTGTGCACTATATGCCATGTTGTCACTAGTCCCTGTCCTTTTAGAGTTGTGTACTATATGCTATGTTGTCACTAGTCAGTGTCCCTTTAGAGTTGTGCACTATATGCTATGTTGTCACTAGTTACTGTCCCTTTAGAGTTGTGCACTATATGCTATGTTGTCACTAGTCACCGTCCCTTTAGAGTTGTGCACTATATGCTATGTTGTCACTGGTCACTGTCCCTTTAGAGTTGTGTACTATATGCTATGTTGTCTCTAGTCACTGTCCCTTTAGAGTTTTGCACTATATGCAAACTTTTAGTTTTGTTGCTTTAGTGTTATTCTTATATTTGCAGTTCTACTTTGATAATTTCTTGTGAATGGCAGTACTCTCTCTGTACCTGAGGACTTGAGGATGTCCCTTAAAGATGTGTACTGGCTTTGTGTTGCACTACCTTTGTGTCCTATTTAACTGAACAAACTGACTAGAGTCTTCATGGGGGTAAACTGTACAGAAGTGGTAAATGTAAAGAAATCCCCTACTTCTACTAGCTGGAAAATGACTTCTTTGGCGTATCCAGGAGGAATCCCTTCATTTGTCAGAACGTAACTGGACCAGGACCAGAAGCAAATGACGCCAAGTTTTCTGTTGCAATTAGGACACAGAATACTTTTCCTAAATGTTACCCTTGACTTGGTACTCCTTTCTGTTGAGACCTTTACCTTTGTAATGGGACACTAGGAAGATGTACTGAATTGCAGACAGGTTGGAAGATGGCGACCTACTTGTAGAAGGTGTGCCTGAATATTTCTACACCTAAGGCTCATATGGCTACATACAACTTCTACTAACATCAGAACACACTTTTCCAAATGCAAGTGTTTACTCATTACACTCTGCAGAAGAAGTATATGCATGTTCTAGCACAGAAACACAAACCAAAAATTTGTAAATTTGAGTAAAAGCTACATTAGCATCAAGATTTTGCAATACAGTTTTGTATCAGTTTTTTTTCCCCCAAAATGGGAAATAAAAAATTGACAAAACCGTATGCAAAATTGTGCATTATAAAAACCGTATATGTTTGTTTTTGTTTTTTCAAATAATATAAATTGAGTTTTTAATAACAACTTCACAAACATAGACATAAAGTGCTAGTATGAGTTTGTCACGCAGGACGCCCAGGCAGTAAAAGTCAATGAACAGTTGTAAGCGTCCAAAACAGTCAGTACAAGAAAGAACAGCATACTCTGAGCCGTCTGGCTCCAAACAAAATCTGAACAGATAAACTTAAAGGGGTACTCTACTGGAAAACATTTTTATTTTTATTTTTAAATCAATTGGTGTCAGAAAGTTAAACAGATTTGTAAATTACTTCTTTTTAAAAATCTTAATACTTAATGCTCCACAGAAAGTTCTTTTCTTTTTGACTTTTCTTTCTGTCTGACTACAGTGCTCTCTGCTGACACCTCTGTCCATGTCAGGAACTGTCCAGAGTAGGAGCAAATCCCCCATTGCAAACCTCTCCTGCTGTGGACAGTTCCTGACATGGACAGAGGTGTCAGCAGAGAGCACTTGTGGTCAGACAGAAAGGAAATTCAAAAAGAAAAGAACTTCCTCTGTAGTATACAGCAGCTGATAAGTACTGGAAGGATTAAGATTTTTTATTAGAAGTAATTTACAAATCTGTTTAACTATCTGGTACGAGTTAATTTAAAAGAAAATGTTTTCCAGTGGAGTACCCCTTTAAGATTGTGAAGTGGAGAATGGGTGGTCAGACAGTCACAGGAAGAGAACAGCTTTAAAGTGCTATGTCTAGAAAAGGCCGAAAGATAGGAGAGCTCTCTATGGGCTGTGTTTTTCAGGTAACTAGAATACTCAGTTTTATGATTAGGACATGAGTGTTTGCGTAGGACAGTATGTGTAATGTCAAGATAATGATCTCACTACCGTATACGGTTTTTATATTTGTAAATACAGCTACCCACAGACTCCCACAGCTGGAGTTATTACTACTCCCATAAGGGAACAGTCTCGTTTCAATGATGGAGGTAGTAGTTTCCCCAGCAGTAAGAGTCTGCGGGCAGCTGGGGAGACTACAATAACGCTTGTACTTGTACAGAGTCGGAACAAGTACAGAGTCTGAGGGATTAATCGCATCGGGTCTCACTTCTGAGATCTGCTGCGATCATAAATTATTAACCAAGTGAGCAGGTGCCGTACCGCTCTGCAGCAATTTATATTTCACACTCAGAACTTTATTTTAAAATACCCCGCTGGGAGCCCTGAATGGCTGGCACTGAGTGGCCATTCTCGGCTCTCAGCAGGGTTTTTAAACTTATACAGTAAGGATCGATGATTTTACATAGAGTCGGCCGGGAACACAGAACAATACCGCCTGCTTCCCCGGCAGAAGCCGTCCCTCCTACTACTGCTCCCATCATGGACAGTGTCTGAAAGACTACGGTTTTGTTTGCAGGAAAAAAACATAAATATGGTGCCAGTACTTTTTTTTTTTTTTTTTTTTTTAAATAACACTTTAGGAATCACTTTATATGGTCCCTCTGCTGGGGCAAATTTTGTAACTACCGTAATTGTGACACATTTTGAGAAAAAATATAGTCACCATACAAAATAAATGCCCCCATAGGTCTTGGCATTATAGATTTATTTGACTTTCCAGCCAGACTTATAACACTACCGCCACCCGAGCTAAGTTCACCATAGGAGTTGGTACAAATGTGCTGGGCCACCACAGAAACAGCATCCTGTTTTATTGATTCCATTTAGTTTTAGGCCTGTACTTCATCTCTTTATGTAGTAGTGTTGAGCGGCATAGGCCATATTCGAATTCGCGAATATTCACGAATATATGGACGAATATTCGTCATATTCGCGAATATTCGCATATTCGTAATATTCTCGTTTTATTTTCGCATATGCGAATATTAGCGTGTGCGAAAATTAACATATGCGAAAATTTGCATATACAAAAATTAGTATAAGCGAAAATTCGCATATGCGAAAATTAGCATGTGCAAATTTTCGCATATGCGCAAATTCACACACCAGTCTCACACAGTAGTCTTAGAGCCTTCTTACACCACATAAGCTGGAAGCAGAGAGGGATGATCACTGTGATGTGTACTGTGAAAAAAAAAAAAAAAAAAAAAAAAGAATATTCGTAATTACGAATATATAGCGCTATATTCACGAATATTCGCGAATTCGCGAATATGCGATATTCGCGAATAAAATTTGAATTGCGAATATTCACGAGCAACACTATTATGTAGCAATAAACAGACAAAATTCTTAAAGAGGCACTGTCATTGTTAAAAACTTTTCCTATATAGCAGGACTCATTATAATATGACAATATACACCTGTTACATTTTTTATTTTATTTTCACCTCAAATTCAAGCTCAAGGGGTCGCCTGTCTTTTAGCCAGACTGACTAGTCTAGATTTTACAGCATACTGGATAGCGGCCGTAAAGCATACCGGTATCCAGTATAGGAGATTTCTATTGTGTATGCAAAACTACAGATAAAGGATGTGTGGACATGCTGGGAGCTGTAGTTTTAAAACAGCTGGAGGCAACACTGCTCTAACACAGTTATTTACAAACATTGCAGCTTCAGTTGTTACTAAACTACAACTCCCAGCATGCTGAAATAGTCAAAGCTTTCTCAGACTCCTGAATGACAAAGAAGTTGATCAGACATTCAGGAGTCTGTGAAAGATGAATGACACACATAGTGTGCTGATTACCATCTAGCTTTACTAGGAGAAGATAAAACAGATAGAACATGTATTCATAAAATTGCTGTACTTTTATCTAAAAAATCCTTGCACAATTTTTATAAAGATCTATTCTTAAATTTATAAATTTTATCCTGTTATGAATTCACCATAATGTCTTCTGATTACTGCAGGCAAGCTCCAAGTATCTTCCTCTGACACATGACACAGCATAAAACCAGAGAGGAAAGGGTTACAGAGTAGAGAGTACTGATTGGCTGACTGCACAGGCTTGCTCCTGTGAGGGAGACAGACTGACACGCCCCCTCCAGCGTGCACAATGAAAAAGTAACTCACCAGCAGATAAATGCTTATATCTCTGGATATATAGGTCCGAGACACATAAAAAGTATATGCACATGATCAGGATTCGGTCCTGAGTAACATATCACTTTTTTTCCTTTTTTTTTTTTGCACTATGACAGGTACGCTTTAAATCAATGCCATGCAAATTGACTAAAACCTTTCTAGACACCAGTCTGGCAACAATGACCTTGTTGTTGGTTTACTTGTTGTCCTCCTCTTGTTGCACCATTTTCTATAAGTACTTATCGCTAATTAGCAGGAACTTAAAACTTTGGAGATGTTCTAACTCAGTTGTCTAGCCATCAAAAGTTGGCCCTCAGTGTTATTAAATGTTAATATGGCTGATCAGTGTAAAGTATTAATGTACATAAAGCTGTCAAGCAGTTCATGTATAAAACCCTTAAAACCGTACATATACAGTGGGACTCAAATAATACTGTTGCATAGTGTTCAAATAATTCTAGAAAACAACGATATGCAGATAACATTAAATGAATATATGTACACTCAACAAGTTACGCACACACATACTCACTGTATACATGTGTTGGGTCCTCTGGCACTTTTAATGTCCCTCCCTCAGCAGCGGGTGACTGATGCCACAGGTGGCTAAAGTGGGCATTTGAATCCCAACTAAAATCAAGTTTACTATTAAAACATGACTTGTAGACAGTAAGGACAAAATAGCGCGAATAAGAGACAGACAAAGCATCTGCCATCACAGGAATTAAGACTCTACTGCCATTGGTATTCATTATGTCAAATAAACAAGTTAATGGATCCATAGTTCCAAACTATAGGTTACAACAGATGATAAAAGATGCAAAGTAATGAAGATGATCAACTGTGTTTATTGTTTTACTGGAAATGTTTCATAAAAATCTAACTAAAGGGTATTGTACTGTATTCAGAAGTCAACCAAAGCAATAATCATCTTGGCATCTTGCTGACTATATGTAGAACATTGGCATTTGGCAGACAGGCACAATAACAGTTGTCTTTTTCTCTTTTTGTGAACAGACTAAGCATTATAAAAGCTATATAAAAAATTTTCATTGTGGCTGCTGTGCTATGTGAGAAGGCATCTTCGGGACATCAACTTAATTACTGGAAAAGTGTAAACACGCACAAATATCTGCTATTAAATTCATGGCATGTTAGGCATTAGGCACATGGCCAACAATGTCAAGTAAGCATTATACTGTTGTAGGAAGCACTGCCTTAAATTTACAAACTGCATGTACACCATAGACCACAACTCCTTAAGCTGTGAACCAGGCTAATATAGTGCTATAGAGCGACGCCCCCTCCGCTTGATTGACGTGCAGTGTCATTGTTCCGCTCACTGAACAGATGGAGCAGAGCGATGACGCTACACATCAATCAAGCAGAGGGGGCGTCGCTCCCGGCCGAAGAACGGGAGTTGGTGAGAAGAGCTCCCCGCCCAGGTAACTACTTACGGCGGCGGCGGTGACTAGTTCATAACTTCATATCTTCACCATCCCTGGGGGCAGGAGCATCCCCCGGGAATGGTGAAAATAAAGATTTTACCCTATATAATGCTTTGCCAAGCATTATATAGGGTAAAATCTGATGATTGGTTCCCTTTAAAATGTGCGTGACTGACGCTTTATACTGCTGAGTGTCGACACAATAAATAAAAACCGGACAAAATGTTGGTATATATCTCCTTCTCAGCATACTGGCTAAGGAGCTGTACCAAGGAGTTCTGTTTACATTTGACAAAAAGGGGAGGTTAGTTATCACGTCAAAATCATCATGTTAAATTTTGATAGGTTATTTGAGTATTGCGTCTGTATATATTGGCATATTAAGTATTCATTCATTTCTTTATTAACCAAAGATCACCGGAAAAAAATCCGGATGTATCTGTCCTTCTGCACAGTCTATCCTTCTTCAAATGTTTTGTCTCCAACTTCCAACGTCTTCTTTATCTCGCTTCTTCTGGCCTCATTGCGAGGTCTTCATCTTAGTCACAAGCAAATAGCAAGCTGATATATAGGTTAAAGAGTAGCTCTTATCATCCGTTTTTTTTTTTTTTTTTGCCTATTGCCCTTCTATCCCTAACCCCCTCCCTGCCTTTATTTTATTTTTTTGCTATATTAAAAAAGCCTTTTTGTCGGCCTGGTAGTGTGCTCACTACCAGGCAGACTTCCCCAGCAGGCTCGACATCACTGATGCCTGCTGGGGCCGACACTTCCACCCTTAGTTCATCTATACAGGGTGCCTCCAGCTGTTTCACCACTACAACTCCCAGCTTGCCCTGATATCTAATGGCTGTCATGGCATGCTGGGAGTTGTAGTGGTGAAACAACTGGAGGCACCCTGTATTGAAACAAATATCTTTTGTTATGCCCGCTACCCAGAACCCTGCCGCACAACCCGCTCTAACCATGAAGCCCCCCGCCGCCGCCGCTCAAGCCACTTTACCCACCCTACCCCAAAAATCAATTACCAAAATGCTGGGGTGCAGGACAGTCATGAGGCAGCAGCAGCATCTGCCAGGAGGCAGGGTCGGCGTGCGGGGCCAGGGAGCCAATGGGCATGCATCCTCTGTGCCCTCAGCTCACTCCCTGCCTGTCTGATTGACAGGCAGGGAGCGATCGCAGGCTGATTGGCTGACTGAATTAGGACCGATTGCCGGTCCTAATTCAGTCGCGACGTCAAGGCAGGCTGCAGCCAGCCAATAGGAGGGAGACCCCTAGTGGACGGTTTTCAAATATAAAATAAACTATTTTAATTAACAAAAAATAATTAAAGTATATTAGAGATATGTTGTAGTACACAAGTACTACACCATATCCAAAAAAAAATGGTTGGTGACAGTGCCCATTTAAAAGTAACAAATATCTTTCTGCAGCATTAGCAATGGCATATAAGTATTAATATATTGATCAACAGTCAGAATCATAATAATCAATTTAAACACTACCACCACAGTAGGAACACTATCATTAGAACTAAATAGTGACTGCATACCACCATCAGTTATTGAATAGAACTACTATATAAAGACCACATTATCCCTATACAGTGACCATACAGTCCCCATTACATAGGCATGTCTACCCATAATATGACAGATAATACCCCATTAATTAGGTATTCCAGGAATGTCTTTTATTTGACTATGCTACAGGGGCTGTAAAGTTAGTGTAGTTCATAATACAGTGTCTGTACATGTGTGTGATGGTTTTCTCACAATTCTTCTGTGATTTTCAATGTGGCCGCGACCTGACTCACTAGTCAGCTGATGACAGGGAGCCTGTCTGCTTCAATGGGTGGAGGGATCGCTTGCTGGGAGAGAGATCAATCTGCAACTAATGCAACAGCTGTAGGCATCCTGATTGAAAACCACAGGTCTTTTGAATGGATGCAACTCATTTATGTCTCTGTAATCACTGGTCACCACCATGGGCCTATCCAAGCTGAATAGATTATTTCATCTGGCTATTGCGTCCGTGCCTAGCACAGGATCCAGCGGTATACCTTCGGGTGGTATTAAGGATAAACTACGCCCTGGCGTCACAAATACAAGGGGTTAATGCCATCTGCCCCTAGGGTAATTCCATCTACCCTGCATCACACCCTCTGCCACAATAAGGCTTGGAAGCCCCATCATTAGTGGTGCTACCGACAAATGAGTCTGTTAATTCTTTTTAATGACACGTTGTATAACACATCATAGCATTATTGCCATGAACTATGGGATTTTTACTATTGCTATGGAAAATAAGATGAATATCTGTGGCTTGGTGGTAATATGTTGTGGACATAAATATTTGCAATTGGTTTTCACAGATTCTGTTTTCTGCTTTACTCTGTAATGGTAGAATCTGGAATGGCACAAATATGTTTGGTTACAGTTAAGTATTGACAATAGCTATTTCAAACCTCAAACAAGCTCCCAGAATTCTATTAGACAATGTGGGTTAGTGCATTGCAGCTGCAAGTCTTCAGTCTAATATGGGAGGTCTTCAGTCTATACTAAGGGAGGTCTGTTTTCTTTAACAATGAAGCCCGAGGAATCAATCAAGAACACTGTCATTACCACTTACAGCAATGAAAATGTTTAAAGGGGTACTCTGCCTCTAGACATCTTATCCCCTATCCAACCCCTATAAATGCCAGGTGCTGCACAGCGGCGTTCATTTGAAATACTGGGTGTGGGTGGCAGGGGTCGTGATGTCACGCCACGCCCCCTCCCATAGACTTGCATTGAGGGGCGTGGCGGGGTGAACAAAGTGTTCCAAACAGAACCCGGAGTACCCCTTTAAACTTACTTCATGCTATTTTAGTTCAGATAGGGCAGAATAACGTGAAACTATTCAGTCCAATAATATAAGACACCAAGGATATATTAGCATGTACCAGCGTTGCTGTGGATTTTACCAGTCGATTTGCACAGGTAAAATCCACAGCAGATAACACTATTAGAAATGTGGATGAGATTTTATCAAACCTAAACCGCCTGCTGTGGAATATGTGGTACAGATTTTTATAATCCACAGCATGACAATTTCTGTGTTATGGCTTTTCAGTGGAGGAGAAATATACAGTGAATCTACAGCAAAGTCTGCAGTAAAACTGTCACAAGCTGTTAACATGCTGTGGATTTGCAACAAATGATGAAATGTACGGACGTATTTATGGCGAAAAATCTGTTACACGCACATCTAATGTCAAAGTAATGACAGTTCTTAAATGCGATACCTTTGCTAAGAGATTTCAGTGTATGTGAATGAGTGTGAGAGACAATAACATGGAACATTTATTAATTACAGTAGGTTCTTGGAACCAAATTCCTGACATCAAGCACTTAATAAATATATTACATTTTTATCAAATTATGTTATTCTGTCCAGTAATTTGATTTATTCTTCAGTCTTTTAGAATCTTTCAGAGATTCCCCTACCGGCAGACTGGCAGATTAATACAACTGTACTAAGTAATTCCCGATTGGCATTTATTTTCCTTCTCTCTAATATATACAGGGCCGGCATCCCTCCTTCTCTAGTATGAACTGCAGCAAGTTACAGCACTCAAGTGTTCTTGGCTGTTGTAACTTGATACAGAAATGATTCAGCAATTGAGACAGAGTAAGAAAGAACAATAAGGCTAGGTTCAGACTACGGAATTTCCGACAGAAATTCAGTCGTAAAATTTACATCAGAAATTCCGCTTGCTAAAATGTATAGTGTAGTGAATGGGTTTCCGTTCCCAAATTCACACTTTGGAATTTGTGAAGCGGAAAATCCGCTTAGAAATTTCCGCCTGAAGAAAGGCGGTGCTCTTTTTTCAGGTGGAAATCCGCGCGGAACACATTGCAGTCTGTTGGAGACTGCAGTGTCTGTGCAGTGCTAGCGCCGACTGATTCAGCTGGCGCTGGCCGCACTCGGAATCTCCGGGCGGAAATTTTCTGCCTGGAGATTCCGTAGTCTGAACCTAGCCTAAGGGTATGCCCACACTGAGGAATTGGGGTGGAAATCAAGTAGACATTTTCTGCCTCAAATTATTGTTACTTTTCCACAAGAACTCACAGAGATTTCGCGCGGAAATCATGCGGAATTGGCGCGGAATTCCGCACGGAAATGCAGGTTTCATGCGGAGGAGGAGTATCAAGTATTTCTATTCATAAATTTATTTATTTTTCATGCGGAAATTCCGCGCCAATTCCACGTGGAAATGCTTCTGACTAAAAAAAATAAAATAACATTGATCTCTATGGGAGTAAGACGCTGATTCCGCCTGAAAGAAAGCACATGTTCTTTCTTCAAGCGGAACAGACTTCCTCGTCAGAATTCTGCTTGAGGAAATTCCTCAGTGTGAACTGAGGGGCAGAAATTCTGCACAGCTCTATGGGGATTTTCACTGCTGAATGAATTGGAGAGGAAAAAGCGAGCAGAATTACTCGTGGAAATTCTTCTCCAATTCCTCAGTGTGAACATAACATACAGAAGAAAAGCATTGTCCATCGCGCAGCCCTTTTAGCTGTCTATTCGGTAGAATATATACCTTTCTGGTCTCCCTTGGTACTCCGGCGGAATTTTATTATTTTTTTTTAAATCATCTGGTGCCAAAAAGTTAAACAGATTTGTAAATTACTTCTATTTAAAAATCTTAACCTTTCCAGTACTTATCAGCTGCTGTATGCTCCACAGGAAGTTTTTTTTCTTTTTGAATTTCTTTTCTGTCTGACCATAGTGCTCACTGCTGACACATCTGTCCATGTCAGGAACTGTCCAAAGCAGCATAGGTTTGCTATGGGGATTTTTCTTGTACTCTGGACAGTCCCTGACATGGACAGAGGTGTCAAAAAGAAAAGAATGTGCTCTGTAGAATACAGCAGTTGATAAGTACTAGAAGCATTAAAGGGGTACTTCGGTGAAAAACTTTTTTTTTTAAATTACTTCTATTAAAAAATCTTAATCCTTCCTGTACTTATTAGCTGCTGAATACTACAGCGGAAATTCTTTTCTTTTTGAAACACAGAACTGTCTGCTGACATCACGAGCACAGTGCTCTCTGCTGAAATCTCTGTCCATTTTATGAACTGTCCAGGGCAGCATATGTTTGCTATGGGGATTTCCTTTTACCCTGGACAGTTCCTAAACGGAAAAGAATTTCCACTGTAGTATTCAGCAGCTAATAAGTACAGGAAGGATTAAGATTTTTTAATAGAAGTAATTTACAAATCTGTTTAACTTTCTGGCACCAGTTGATTTAAAAAAAAAAAAAGGTTTTCACCGGAGTACCCCTTTAAGATTTTTAACCTCTTAAGGACCCAGGACGTACGGGGACGTCCCCGCACCCTGGGCCTTAAGGACCCAGGACGTCCCCATACGTCCTGGCGTTTTCCGGTCTCTGCCGCTCGCTGGGCAGAGATCGGAACCAGATGCCTGCTGAAATGCTTCAGCAGGCATCCAGCGCAAACGCCGAGGGGGGCCATGTAGGCCCCCCCCCCATGTCGGCGATCGCCGCAAATCGCAAGGGAAATCGCCCTTGCGATCTGCGGCGATACCGGGCTGATCGGGTCTCTGGGACCCGACCGCCCGGTAATTTCGCATGATCCCGGCTGTCACAGACAGCCAGGACCATGCTAACGTATAGGAGCGAGGTGGCAAGCCTGCCACCTCCTCCTATACCCTGCGATCTGTCGGTTAGTTAACCGACCAATCGCAGGAGGGGGGGCGGTTACTTCCTCCCGTCCTGCCCGGCCCCTGAAAGTCCGGAGAGGACGGGAGGAAGACCGGAGGACGCGGCGGGGGACGGGGGAGTGCTGGGGACCGGCCCCGGTACTTACCTCGTCCCCGAAGACCCGGATCCCGGCGAGGAAGATGGCGGCGGCGGCGACAGGTGAGTATATCTTCAGCCGCGGTCGGGCCCTTTACAGCAATGCACGTCACCGTAAAGCGACATGCATTGCTGTAATAGGACCCTGTAAACTACAACTCCTAGCATGCCCAGACAGCCCTTGGCGTCTCGGCATGCTGGGAGTTGCAGTTTTGCAACATCTGGAGGTCCACAGTTTTTGGACCACTGTGCCCTTCCAGATGTTGCAAAACTACACATCCTCAGCATGCCCTTACTGTCCAGGCACGCTGGGAGTTGTAGTTCTGTAACATCTGGCCCTTCAGATGTTGCAGAACTACAACTCCCAGCATGCCTGGACAGTTTTGGCATACTGGGGGTTGTAGTTTTGCAACATCTGGAAGGGCACAGATTGGGAACCACTGTATTAGTGGTCTGCAAACTGTAGTCCTCCAGATGTTGCAAAACTACAACTCCAAGCATGCTGGGAGTTGTAGTTCGGCAACATCTGGCTCTAAAGATGTTGCCGAACTACTACTCCCAGCATACCTGAGAATGTTTGGGAGTTGTGGTTTTGCAACAGTTGGAGGCACACTGGTTGGGAAACATTGTTTCCTAACTCAGTGTTTCCCAACCCGTGTGCCTCCAGCTGTTGCAAAACCACAACTCCCAAACATTCTCAGGCATGCTGGGAGTAGTAGTTTTGCAACAGCTGGAGGCCCCCCCCCCCCCCCTGTGAATGTACAGGGTACATTCACATGGGCAGGGGGCTTACAGTGAGTATTGGGCTGCAAGTTTGCAATGCAGCAAATTTTGCGCGGCAGCTCAAACTCGCTGTAACCCCCCGCCCATGTGACTGTACCCTAAAAACACTACACTACACTTACACAAAATAAAATAAAAAGTAAAAAACACTACATATACACATACCCCTACACAGCCCCCCTCCCTCCCCAATAAAAATGAAAAACGCCTGGTACGCCACTGTTTCCAAAATGGAGCCTCCAGCTGTTGCAAAACAACAACTCCCAGTATTGCCGGACAGCCGTTGACTGTCCAGGCATTCTGGGAGTTTTGCAACAGCTGGAGGCACCCTGTTTGGGAATCACTGGCGTAGAATACCCCTATGTCCACCCCTATGCAAATCCCTAATTCAGGCCTCAAATGCGCATGGCGCTCTCACTTTGGAGCCCTGTCGTATTTCAAGGCAACAGTTTAGGGCCACATATGGGGTATCGCCGTACTCAGGAGAAATTGACTTACAAATCTTGGGGGTCTTTTTCTCCTTTCACCCCTTATGAAAAGGGGAAGTTGGGGTCTACACCAGCATGTTAGTGTAAAAAAATAAACTTTTTACACTAACATGCTGGTGTTGCCCTATACTTTTCATTTTGACAAGAGGTAAAGGGGAAAAAAGCCCCCCAAAATTTGTAACGCAATTTCTCCCGAGTACGGAGATACCCTATATGTGGGCGCAAAGTGCTCTGGGGGCGCACAACAAGGCCCATAAGTGAGAGCGCACCATGTACATTTGAGGTGATTTTCACAGGGGTGGCTGATTGTTACAGCGGTTTTGACAAACGCAAAAAAAAAAAAACCCACATGTGACCCCATTTCGGAAACTACACCCCTCACGGAATGTAATGAGGGGTGCAGTGAGAATTTACACACCACTGGTGTCTGACAGATCTTTGGAAGAGTGGGCTGTGCAAATTAAAAATGTTGTGCAGCCCACTGTTCCAAAGATATGACAGACACCAGTGGGGGGGTAAATGCTCACTTTACGCCTTCTTACGCTCCTCAAGGGGTCTAGTTTCCAAAATGGTTGTCACGATGCCGGCTGGCAGGTAGTGGATCCTCTGTGCCTGAGAGGGATGGCGAGGACCGCGCTAGTGGACCGGTTCTAAGCCACTACAGGTTTTCACCAGAGCCCGCCGCAAAGCGGGATGGTCTTGCTGCGGCGGTAGTGACCAGGTCGTATCCACTAGCAACGGCTCACCTCTCTGGCTGCTGAAGATGCTGAAGATAGGCGCGGTACAAGGGAGTAGGCAGAAGCAAGGTCGGACGTAGCAGAAGGTCGGGGGCAGGCGGCAAGGATCGTAGTCAGGGGCAACGGCAGGAGGTCAGGAACACGGACTAGGAACAGACAAGGGAACGCTTTCACTAGGCACAAGTGCAACAAGATCCGGCAAGGGAGTGCAAGGGAAGTGAGGTAATATAGGGAAGTGCACAGGTGATTACCAATTAAGCTAATTGGGAAGATTGGACCAGGCACCATCATTGGTGCACTGGCCCTTTAAATCGCAGAGACCCGGCGCGCGCGCGCCCTAGGGAGCGGGGCCGCGCGCGCCGGGACAGGACCGAGGGAGAGCGAGTCAGGTACGGGGACCGGGGTGCGCATCGCGAGCGGGCGCTATCCGCATCGCGAATCGCATCCCGGCTGAAGGCGGGACCGCAGCGCACCCGGTCAGTGGATCTGACCGGGGCGCTGCAACAACGAAGATGAGGCGGGCGCTCCGGGGAGGAACGGGGACCCGGAGCGCTCGGCGTAACAGTACCCCCCCCCTTGGGTCTCCCCCTCTTCTTGGGGCCAAAGAACCTGAGGAAAACAAACTCAATTTTTCCGTGATGAGGTCCGATGCAAATTAGGAGGGGTTCTGTGTGGAAACGTACGAGACAGTCCAATCTTTTATTGTAAAAACAATAGATGTAGAGGGGTCTGGCGAGACTGGTCACAGGAACGTAGAACCTGTTGATGAGAGAGGCCAAAAAAAATTTTCCTGCAGATCCGGAGTCCAAGAAGAGCATAGTAGAGAAGGAGAAGGTAGAGGCAGATATCCGCACAGGCACAGTAAGGCGTGGAGAAGCAGAGTTGACATCAAGAACTGTGTCACCTTTGTGCGGAGTCAGCGTACGTCTTTCCAGGCGGGGAGGACGGATAGGACAATCCTTCAGGAAGTGTTCGGTACCGGCATAGTACAGGCAAAGATTCTCCATGCGGCGTCGTGTCCTCTCTAGAGGTGTCAAGCGAGACCGGTCAACTTGCATAGCCTCCGCGGCGGGAAGCACAGGAACGGATTGCAGAGGACCAGAGGAGAGAGGAGCCGGGGAGAAAAAACGCTTCGTGCGAACAAAGTCCATATCCAGGCGGAGCTCCAGACGCCATCCGGAAGAACGCATGTCAATGCGAGTGGCAAGATGAATGAGTTCATGTAGGTCAGCAGGAGTCTCTCGTGCGGCCAGAACATCTTTAATGTTGCTGGATAGGCCTTTTTTAAAGGTCGCGCAGAGAACCTCACTATTCCAGGACAACTCGTAAGCAAGAGCACGGAACTGAATGGCGTACTCGCCAACGGAAGAAACACCCTGTTCCAGGTTCAGCAGGGCAATCTCGGCAGAAGAAGCTCGGGCAGGCTCCTCGAAGACACCACGGACCTCAGCGAAGAAGGACTGGACCGTGGCTGTGGCAGAATCATTGCGGTCCCCATCAAACTTGTCCGGCAGGGACAAGCAGGGGTTAAGAACGGCTGGTTGCTGCGGAGGAGTTGCAGGAGCCGGCGGAGGAGATGGTTGTTGCAGCTGTAGCTGTGACTGAAGTTGCTGTATCTGCGGCAGCAGCTGCTGTGACTGAAGTTGCTGTATCTGCGGCAGCAGCTGCTGTAACTGTGACTGAAGACGCTGTGTCTCGGAGATCAAGTATGCCAGCTGTTGATCTCGTTGGGCGATCTTTACGCCAAATTTGTCCGGCAGGGACAAGCAGGGGTTAGGAAGGACCGGTTGCTGCGGAGGAGTTGCAGGAGCCGGCGGAGGAGATGGTAGTTGCAGCTGGAGCTGTTGCTGTATCTGCGGCTGCAGCTGCTGTATCTGTGACTGAATACGCAGTGCCTCGGAGGTCAAGTATGCCAGCTGTTGATCTCGTTGCGCTATCTGTTGCGACTGCTGGGCGATCTGACGAGCTTGCTGGGCGACCAGCGTAGGGAGGTCAGCGACAACTGGCAGAGGAACTTCAGCGGGATCCATGGCCGGATCTACTGTCACGATGCCGGCTGGCAGGTAGTGGATCCTCTGTGCCTGAGAGGGATGGCGAGGACCGCGCTAGTGGACCGGTTCTAAGCCACTACAGGTTTTCACCAGAGCCCGCCGCAAAGCGGGATGGTCTTGCTGCGGCGGTAGTGACCAGGTCGTATCCACTAGCAACGGCTCACCTCTCTGGCTGCTGAAGATGCTGAAGATAGGCGCGGTACAAGGGAGTAGGCAGAAGCAAGGTCGGACGTAGCAGAAGGTCGGGGGCAGGCGGCAAGGATCGTAGTCAGGGGCAACGGCAGGAGGTCAGGAACACGGACTAGGAACAGACAAGGGAACGCTTTCACTAGGCACAAGTGCAACAAGATCCGGCAAGGGAGTGCAAGGGAAGTGAGGTAATATAGGGAAGTGCACAGGTGATTACCAATTAAGCTAATTGGGAAGATTGGACCAGGCACCATCATTGGTGCACTGGCCCTTTAAATCGCAGAGACCCGGCGCGCGCGCGCCCTAGGGAGCGGGGCCGCGCGCGCCGGGACAGGACCGAGGGAGAGCGAGTCAGGTACGGGGACCGGGGTGCGCATCGCGAGCGGGCGCTATCCGCATCGCGAATCGCATCCCGGCTGAAGGCGGGACCGCAGCGCACCCGGTCAGTGGATCTGACCGGGGCGCTGCAACAACGAAGATGAGGCGGGCGCTCCGGGGAGGAACGGGGACCCGGAGCGCTCGGCGTAACAATGGTATGCCATGTGGGGGTTATTTTGCTGTCCTGGCACCATATGGGCTTCCTAAATGCGACATGCCCCCCGAGCAAAATTTGCTCTCAAAAAGCCAAATATGACTCCTTCTCTTCTGAGCATTGTAGTTCGCCCGTAGTGCACTTCAGGTCCACTTATGGGGTACCTCCATACTCAGAAGAGATGTGGTTACAAATTTTGGGGGGTATTTTCTGCTATTAACCCTTGCAAAAATGTGAAATTTGGGGGGGAAACACACCTTTTAGTGATTTTTTTTTATTTTTTTTACGTATGCAAAAGTCGTGAAACCCCTGTGGGGTATTAAGGCTCACTTTATTTCTTGTTACATTCCACAAGGGGTCTAGTTTCCAAAATGGTATGCCATGTGTTTTTTTTTTTTGCTGTTCTGGCACCATAGGGGCTTCCTAAATGCGACATGCCCCCGAGCAAAATTTGCTCTCAAAAAGCCAAATATGACTCCTTCTCTTCTGAGCATTGTAGTTCACCCATAGTACACCTCAGGTCAACTTATGGGGTACCTTCATACTCAGAAGAGATGGGGTTACAATGTTTGGGGGGTATTTTCTGCTATTAACCCTTGCAAAAATGTGAAATTTGGGGGGAAACACACATTTTAGTGAAATTTTATTTTTATTTTTTTACATATGCAAAAGTCGTGAAACTCCTGTGGGGTATTAAGGCTCACTTTATTCTTTGTTATGTACCTCAAGGGGTCTAGTTTCCAAAATGGTATGCCATGTGGGGGATTTTTGCTGTTCTGGCACCATAGGGGCTTCCTAAATGCAACATGCCCCCCAAAAACCATTTCAAAAAAACGTACTCTCCAAAATCCCCTTGTCGCTCCTTCGCTTCTGAGCCCTCTACTGCGCCCGCCGAACACTTTACATAGACATATGAGGTATGTTCTTACTCGAGAGAAATTGGGCTACAAATATAAGTATACATTTTCTCCTTTTTCCCCTTGTAAAAATAAAAAAATTGGGTCTACAAGAACATGCAAGTGTAAAAAATGGAGATTGTGAATTTTCTCCTTCACTTTGCTGTTATTCCTGTGAAACACCTAAAGGGTTAAAACGCGGACTGAATGTCATTTTGAATACTTTGGGGGGTGCAGTTTTTATAATGGGGTCATTTGTGGGGTATTTCTAATATGAAGACCCTTCAAATCCACTTCAAACCTGAACTGGTCCATGAAAAATTGTGAGTTTGGAAATTTTGTGAAAAATTGGAAAATTGCTGCTGAACTTTGAAGCCCTCTGGTGTCTTCCAAAAGTAAAAACTCATCAATTTTATGATGCAAATATAAAGTAGACATATTGTATATGTGAATAAAAAAAAATTATTTGGAATATCCATTTTCCTTACAAGCAGAGAGCTTCAAAGTTAGAAAAATGCAAAATTTTCAAATTTTTCATAAAATTTTGGGATTTTTCACCAAGAAAGGATGCGAGATACCACAAAATGTTACCACTATGTTAAAGTAGAATATGTCACGAAAAAACTATCTCGGAATCAGAATGATAACTAAAAGCATTCCAGAGTTATTAATGTTTAAAGTGACAGTGGTCAGATGTGCAAAAAATGGCCGGGTCCTGAGGTGTAAAATGGCTGGGTCCTTAAGGGGTTAAATAGAAATGATTTACAAATCTGTTTAACTTTCTGGCACCAGTTAACTTAAAACAATTTGTTTTCCCCCAGAGACTCTGGGGTACCTGTATGTGTAAAGTGTGTGCATGTGTAACGTATGTATAAATTGCATATATTAAATAATCATCAACTATTAACGTCTCAGAATTCTTTTGACACGGCACTGATAAATGGTCTTGAGGTATGTCTATTTTTCTTCTCTTGGGATTTACTGACAAGAATGTGGAAATTCCCTTTTGAATGAGTAGGTTTTTACTAGAACACAGACAAACATAGGTTAGGCGTTCCTTATACTGTATAGGGATATGCCTGGTTCAATATTTTGTTTAGCACAGAAAAAACTCCAAATATATGTTAATGCAAGTTACCATAAAAAGGAATGCATATTTTAAAGGGGTAATCTGTTAAAATATACTTACCTACACCAGGTGTTGGTCCCCTGCCCCTACTGTTTGGCTCCTTTTTGCCCCCCAATGCTCCTTTCTTTTACTGCTTCAGAGGTGAGGTGCAGGAGTTGCCTCCTCAGCCAATCACTGGCCCCAGCGGTGTCCTATCTAAGCCAGTTATTGTCCTGCTTCAAGCTCCTGTCTGAGAAGCAGGAAGAAGACAGAAGATCGGGGGGCCAGAAGAAGCCGAATAATAGCTGCTGGGAACCAGGGGTACGTATAGCTTGTTTTTCAAGCAACATATACATTTTTTTTTTTTCAAAATGCCACACTACCTCTTTAAAGGGGTTCTCCGGTGCTTACACATCTTATCCCCTATCCAAAGGATAGGGGATAAGATGCCTGATCGCGGGAGTCCCGCCGCTGGGGACCCCCGGGATCATGCACGCAGCACCCCGTTTGTAATCAGCCCCCGGAGCGTGTTCGCTACGGGACTGATTACAGGCGACCACCGGGCTGGGGGCAGCTGTCATGCCCCCTCCCGTGGGCTTGCATTCAGGGGCGGAGCGTGACGTCACACGGGGGCGGAGGAGAGACGTCACAAGCCGCCGGCCCGGTGGTCGCCTGTAATCAGTCCCGGAGCGAACACGCTCCGGGAACTGATTACAAACGGGGTGCCGCGTGCAAGATCACGGGGGTCCCCAGTGGCTTGACTCCCGCGATCAGGCATCTTATCCCCTATCCTTTGGATAGGGGAAAAGATGTGTAAGCACCGGAGTACCCCTTTAACATAACTAATCGTCAGCCTATGCCTCTGAGAAGCATTTTAACCACACATGCAATGAAAGCTAGCACTTGACATTGTAGTTTAGCAGTTGCATCTTCAAAAGGAGGACATTTTTCCTTCTTATACTGAAATCAATAAAGTTTGCTACAATTTAAGAATTCTATTAATAAGTTAGTTAACTCTAAGAATAACATAGTAACATTGTTCATAAGGTTGAAAAAAGACCAGAGTCCATCAAGTTCAACCTACAACCCTAATGAGTCCCTGAGTTGATCCAGAGTAAGGCAAAAAAAAAAACTCATACTAGAGGTGAAAATTTCTTCCCGACACCAAATATGGCATCAGAATAAATCCCTGGATCAATGTTCTGTCCCTATAAATCTAGTATACATAAACTGTAATGTTATTATTCTCCAAAAATACATCCAGACCCCTTTTAAATTCTTTTACAGAGTTCACCATGATCACCTCCTCAGGAAGAGAGTTCCACAGTCTCACTGCTCTTACAGGAAAGAACCCTCATCTGTGCTGGTGTAGAAACCTTCTTTCCTCTAATCAAAAGCTATTTCAATCAAACTTTTAACAACATTTTAACTCTTTAAACATTTTATCAGGTCACGTTACATTTTGACATAGGACCCCTTATTTGATAGCAGCTTCACAAGTCTTGCATCCATTGAACTTGTGAGTTTTTGGACAGTTTCTGTTTGAATTTTTTTGCAAGATGTCAGAATAGCCTCCCAGAGGCTGCTGTTTGGATGTAAACTACCTCCCACCCTCATAGATCTTTTGCTTGAGGATGCTCCAAAGGATTTCAATAGGATTGAGGTCAGAGGAGGATGGAGGCCACACCATGACTTTCTCTCCTTTTAACCCCATAGCAGCCATTGATGCAGAGGTATTCTTTGAAGCATGACATGGTGCATTGTAACGCGTGAAGATTATTTTATTACGGAGAGCATAGTTCATCCTTCTGTACCTGGGAAGAAAGGGGTCAGTCAGAAACTCCATATACTTTGCAGAGGTCATCTTTACACCTTTGGGGACCCTAAAGGGGCCAACCAGCTCTCTTCCCATGATTCCGACCCAAAACATGACTCCACCACCGCCTTGCTAACGTCGCAGCCTTATTGGAACAGGATCGCCATCCACCAACCATCCACTACTCTATCCATCTGGACCATCCAGGGTTGCACGGCACTCATCAGTGAAAATTAGTGTTTGAAAATGAGTCTTGTATTTTTCTGCCCGATGTAGCCGTTCTGCTTGTGAGCATTGGTTAGTGGTGGCTGGATAGAAGGTTTATGCACCGTTGCAAGACTCGGGAGGACTCTACAGCTTGATGTCCGTGGGACTCCAGAGGCACCAGCAGCTTCAAATATCTGTTTGCTGCTATTTTATCAGCTGCTCTCTTGATCCGATGCATGGATCTGGCAGAAATCTTCCTCAATGTGCCTTTATCTGCACAAACCCGTCTGTGATCTGAATCCCCTCCTCAAATCCATATAACTGATCGGGACACCACGGTTTCACCATGGTGGTCCTGATCAGCCTGACTGAGCTGCCGGGAAGGGTTCACTTTCACTTTAGACATGGCGATCAACTTTGATTGCTGCGTCTGAAGGGTAAATACCGGGCATCACCGCGATCAGTGATGTCCGATATTAGCCACGGCTCCAAGCCACTCGTTAGCCGCTCGGACCGACCAGATATCGCTAAGCCGATGCAGGACGTTAATTAAATTTTTCATTTTCACGGACCACTGTTCCAAAAATCTGTCAGACACCTGTGGGGCGTAAATGCTCACTGTACCCCTTATTACATTACATGAAGGATGTAGTTTCCAAAATGGGGTCAAATGTGGGGGGGATCCATTGTTCTGGCACTATGGGTGCTTTGTAAACACATGTGGCCTCTAATTCTGGACAAATTTTATCACCGAAAGACCAATGGCGCTCCCTCTCTTCTGAGCATTGTAGTTCGCCAGTAGAGCACTTTACATCCACATATGGGGTATGTTCTTAAATGGGGTTACAAATTTTGGGGGGCTTTTTTTCCTATTTTCCCTTGTGAAAATGAAAAATTTCGAGTAATACCAGCATTTTAGTTAAAAGATTTTTTTTTTTGTTTTCCCATCCAACTTTAACGAAAATTTGTCTAACACCTGTGGGGTGTTAAGGCTCACTATACCCCTTTTCACGTTCCGTAAGGGGTGGAGTTTCCAAAATGGGGTCAGATGTGGGTATTTATTTTTTGCGTTTATGTCAGAACCGCTGTAAAATTAGCCACCCCAAAGCAAATCACCAATTTAGGCCTCAAATGTACATAGTGCGCTCTCACTCCTGAGCCTTGTTGTGCACCCGCAGAGCATTTTACGCCCACATATGGGGTATTTACATACTCAGGAGAAATTGGGTTACAAATATTGGGGGTCTTTTTTTCCTTTTACCTCTTGTGAAAATAAAAAGTATGGGGCAAAACCAGCATGTTAGTGTAAAAATTTTTTACATTTTACACTAACAGGCTGGTGTAGACCCCAACTTTTCCTTTTCATGTACCCTGTACATTCATATGGGGGACAAACCTCCAGCTGTTTCAAAACTGCAACTCACAACGTGCACTGACAGACCATGCATGCTGGGAGTTGTACTTTTGCAACAGCTGGAGGCACATTGGTTGGAAAACCTTCAGTTAAGTTCTGTTATCTAACTCAGTATTTTCCAACCAGTGTGTCTCCAGCTGTTGCAAAACTACAACTCCCAGCATGTACTGATCGCTAAAGGGCATGCTGGGAGATGTAGCTATGCAACAACTGGAGGTACGCAACTACAACTCCCAGCATGGCGAGAAATCCGTTTGCTGTTTGTGCATGCTGGGAGTTGTAGTTTTGCAAGATTTAGAGTGCCACGGTTTTGGAAACCACTGCATGATGATCTCCAAACTGTGGCCCTCCAGATGTTGCAAAACTAAAAATCCCAGCATGCCCAAACAGCAAACTGCTGTGTAGGCATGCTGGGAGCTGTAGTTTTGCAAGCTCTAGAGGGCCACAGTTTAGAGATCACTGTATAGTGGTCTCCAAACTGTAGCCCTCCAGATGTTGCGCCACACCAGGGAGCCGATCACCGGGGCTGATCGTCGCCGCCAATGGTAAGTGGACCTCCGGCACTGGTCACAGGACAGTTCCCCGTTCAGCCCGTACTACTGTGAGTGGGCAGAACGGGGGAACCGAACTTTAACCCCCCACCCCCAATCTGCTATTGGTCGGTCGCTTCTGACTGACCAATAGCAGGGATATGCCACCTCACTCCTATGCCTTCAGGGGGATCGTGGGTGTCTTGGACACTCCCGATCCCCCTTATTTTCCGGGTCACCGGAGACCCGTATGACCCAGAATAGACGCAGATCGCCAGTCTGAATTGACCGGCGATTTGCGGCGATCGCCGACATGGAGGGGTCTCAGGAAGCCCCTGGACATTTGCACGGGATGCCTGCTGATAGTCCTTAAGCACCAGGGAGCTAGGGTGTACCCATATGCCCTGGGACCTTAAGGGGTTAAATCAGTGTATTAATAATAACGTGCATGTGTGAATATGTAAAATACCTTTTGATCTATGTATTACTGTGATATATCTTTCTGCATTTATGAGAGGATGGAGCATTTCCCCTGGAGCATGATGAGCTCCTCTCCTACCCCCCCCCCTTCCCTGTAGTGAGGTCTGCACAAACATTTTTACATTTGCAAAGTTTTTTGCCTAAATACATGCTCTATATAACTCTAATACAGCCATGTGAAACTAAATGGTGCAAGGACAAAAGAAAAACCTGCGTTTTGTGTAAAAAAATATATATATAAATGTTTACATTTTCACAGCCTTGTAACCAAAATGCATGCTTTTAATAACCCTAAAGCAGCTATGTGGAACCTATATGATGCAAATACACAAGAAATAAGTACATAAAATGACCAAAGAGAAACCATTTCACATGTAAATAATAGTATAGCACCCTGCATTGCTTGTCACTGTGCATGTAAATGCTTCTCTTCTTACAGACTGCAAGCTGCCTGCATCTTGTCTATGCTATGAGGAACAGAATGGAGATAACCACACTCCTTTTAAAAAAAAAAATTTTGATGGACCAAAAAGGCTTGATTTTCAGGGTTTGCTTGCAAAATTAAAAAGACAGAGACCCCTAGTGGCCATTTTTTTAAACCTGTTTTTCACATCTTTAGCGATCAAATTTTTTAATAAAGTATATTAGGAAAATGTTTAGTTTGTAAGGAAGTATTAAATGGAAAAAAAGTTGTTTCTAACAACAGTAACACAGCCATTAATTTGGAAGATTATCCTGTATCAACAACTGTCTCTTTGACTTGAACTACATCACTGCTTAAGAGCAGTAGTAAATCTCTAAGCTAAGAAACCAAAATCCCACCAAATTCTTCCAAGAAAATTAATATGTGTTTATATTTTCTTGGTTGCCAAATAGTCAAATTTTTGGCTTAATGTAGACTTTTGACATGAACTCTCTGACATACAGTGATTGGACAAGCCATGTTGATGTTCTAAAATCATCTACCATTTCATAGCAAAACATTCCATTATCTTGCAAGCTTTAGATCACAGGATTTTGGTTAATCAAGGTCCAGCTGATATAACCGCCAAAGAAAACAAACTAAGAACCTTTATACATATAGTAGCAAGCATATAAACATCTGTGTTCAGTGTGTCCTTTCTGAAATCTTTAGTGCTCATGCGTATTTTGGAACATCAGGGGTCCGTAATATGGATGTTGAAATACAGCTGTACTAAAGCTGTCTTTAAAGGGGCATTTCAGTTTCATGTTATAACCTGTCTACAGGATAGGGGGATAACGAGCAAATAGATGAGGGTCCAACCATAGGGCCCCCCTCTGAATACGAGAATGCAGGAAAATTGTAGTCCCGCATTCTTAAAGGGACTTTCAAACAATGCCAACCTCTTTAATTCTTCATGGCTCCCATGATATCTGTTTACAGCCACTCAGTTGTAATCTCAGGATTACCAATGGATTTTGGGTCACACTGTACAGCCCAGTGTCAGAAAGCTGGGTTTGGGTCCGAGATCTTGGGTCTTCCAGCAGGACAATGACCCCAAACATACATCAAAAAGCACCCAGAAATACATGGCAACAAAGCGCTGGAGAGTTCTAAAGTGGCCAGCAATGAGTCCAGATCTAAATCCCATTGAACACCTGTGGAGAGATCTTAAAATTGCTGTTGGGAAAAGGCGCCCTTCCAATAAGAGAGACCTGGAGCAGTTTGCAAAGGAGAAGTGGTCCAACAGTCCGGCTGAGAGGTGTAAGAAGCTTATAGATGGTTTTAGGAAGCGATTGATCCAAAGGGTGTGCAACCAAATATTAAGTTAAGGGTGCCAATAATTTTGTCCAGACCATTTTTGGAGTTTGGTGTGACATTATGTCCAATTTGCTTTTTTTTCTCTCTTTTTTGAATTATTTCCAATACACACAAAGGGAATAAACATGTACATGGCAAAACATGTGTAACTGCAATCCTTTACTGTGAGAAATACTTCATTTTCTTGTAAAATTTCAGGGTGCCAACATTTACAGCCATGACCGTATTCCTTTTTTTCTGGGATGTAATGTGACCAAAAATTAAAAAAAAAATCCCCTTTTTTGGTATTATTTTCACGTCTACACCACTGCCTCAAAGGTATCATTAACATTATAAAAAAAGTTTATTTGCAAAATGAGCAAAGAGGGATGGGAAGCTTATTCACTTTTTTTTACATTTTGTATGTCCCCACAGGAGACTATTTATAGAAATCTTTTAATTGTTCAGTACTATGCATTGGCATATTACTAATCAGTATAATCTGTGATCTTCTTCTATGGTCTGCCAGGGTAGGTAAGTATAGAAGCAGCTTTGGCCGCCTCGCATCGGGTTAGATACTGGTGCCTTAGCTGAGCTCACCTAACCACCAGCCTCCACCATGCACCATTAGTCACACCCCTGACATGTTGCTGGGTTATGACATTACTGTATGATCAGTGGGTGTTTGAACTTTGGGGCTATCACCAGGACTGTATTTGCAATGAGGCACCCAAGGGTCTGTGCCTTGGGAAGCAGTGTTGAGAGGGGAAGCAAAAAAAAGGCATACTTTGGATATATCTGCTAGTACCATTTTGTTGTTCTGGAGAGAAAAAAAAATCCTCTTTGCATGAATCCACTTGGGTCAGAACAGTTGCACATTTTACTTGCATGTTTGCAGATTCAGCAGATTCTCTATGTTGTGGATTTGTCATTGATTCAGTCGGACTGCCTAGGATTGCGGGGGCAGTAAATAGAGCCCTGGGTACCACTGAAATGCAGGGGATGCAGCTAATGTCTTCTGAGTTTCCCTGTACAGCAGTGATTCTGGACACACAGGCCCTGCCCGGTCGCCTGGCTATGCAGTGAGCTGGTGGTGGTGTTAAACCCCCATTGATCATAAAGCGATAACATATCCTGGTGATATTCAATCACTTTATTAAATGGAAAAGCCCTTTGAACTTTTCATTACAAGCAAAATAATGAAAATGATTAAAGTAAAAGTAAATAAAGAATTTGTCTTACTTTTCATTGCCTAATGAAAGGCTTTTCAGTTTTCCAATATTCCTTCTGTATCAACGCCTCACATTTTTACGATTTCGGCTCAGTGCCAATGACTTGAAACCTTAGTGTTTACCCAACAACAAAAACATGGTTTCAAATGGCAGGAAATGTTTAACTCAAAATGCAGTTGTGCATATATACTGGGGGAGCAGATCCTGCCCTTGTAGTCCATTGCTAGGGTCAATCCCCAGCATAAAATGCATACAATGGAGGATGCCTACAGAAGACTACAAGTACCACGATGGCATCCTACACCAGATAAATGGTGTGGGTGTGTAACAATTAGAATAATACAATACAGGAATTTAAAGGGGTACTACCGTGCTGACAACTTATCCCCTATCTAAAGGATAGGGGATAAGTTGCCTGATCCCCTAAAGGATAGGGGATAAGTTGACCCCCGCGATCTCGCACACAGCACCCCGCTCTCATCAGGCCCAGGAGCGAACATCGCTCCGGGTCTGATGACTGCCGATCACGGGGCCGGAGTATGGTGAGACATTAGCCAGTATATCCTTATATAAAGGACATACCTGAGCCCGCACACCAACGCCACTTGAGAAACCTTGGTGTGGTGTGCGGGCTCAAGTATGTCCTTCATCTAAGGATATACTGGCTAATGTCTCAGTTTTAACATCAGTTTTGAGGGTTAGCCAAGGTAATTGTGTACATCTACCACAGTAGTGCACCTAAATTCCTCCATGTTTACCAATGGATTAAATTCTTTCCTGATCATGTACTGATCACACAAGTACATGGCTCCTTAGGTTTTGTTCACATATGCCCAGTGATTCGGCACCATTCCAGAAGGGAATGCTGGATGTCACCAGCTTGAGCTTTTGTAACCAATGTCCCATCTGTTGCCTCATAGGCAGAAATTGGGGACCCGCCACTGGGGACCCCCACTATCAGGCATCTTATCCCCTATTCTTTGGATAGGGAATAAGATATCTTAGAGCCGGAGTACCCCTTTAAGTATCAGGCATATTTGCCATCCAGCATGCAAATGCCAGATTAAAACATGCTGCATGTAAGGTTTTTGATATGGTGAATCCACACTGAATGGCAAACATACCAGATGGACCAATTTCTGCCTATGAGACAACAGATGGGACATTGGTTACAAAAGCTCAAGCTGGTGACATCCAGCATTCCCTTCTGGAATGGTGCCGAATCACTGGGCATATGTGAACAAAACCTAAGGAGCGATGTACTTGTGTGATCAGTACATGATCAGGAAAGAATTTCATCCATTCGTTGGATATTTTATCCCCTATTCTTTGAATATCGTGATCTTTCACGCAGCACCACGTTACCATCAGCCCCCGGAGTATGTTCGCTCCGGGTCTGAGTACGGCCGATCACGGGGTCGGAGTATTGTGACATCATGCTCCGCCCCCTTAATGCAAGCCTATGGGAGGGGCGTGACAGCTCTTTCTTTTCTCCTCTTTTTGTTGTCCATGATTAGTGTGGCACACACAGACACAAAATGCAAAGACTAAGTGAACTTCTCTCCTTTTTATCTGCTTTCAGGTGTGATTTTTATATTGCCCACACCTGTTACTTGCCCCAGGTGAGTTTAAAGAAGCATCACATGCTTGAAACAATCTTATTTATCCACGATTTTGAAAGGGTGCCAATAATTTTGTCCAGCCCATTTCTGGAGTTTGGTGTGACATTATGTCCAATTTGGTGTTTTTTCTCCCTTTATTGGTTTAGTTCCAATACACACAAAGAGAATAAACATGTGTATAACAAAACATGTGTTACTGCAATCCTTTTCTGTGAGAAATACTTAATTTTCTAGAAAAATTTCAGGGGTGCCAACATTACGGCCATGACTGTATAAAGTGATCAAAAAGTCACACACACACACACACACACATATATATATATATATATATATATATATATGTACACACACACACACGAAAGTGCTACCAATAAAAACTCCAAAACACAGTGCAAAAAATTTGCTCTCATTGGAAAAATAAGAAATTTTAAAATGGTAATTTTAGCTCCTAGGACACCAAACCATGTTACCATACATGGTCACCCCATTCCATAATCCCAGTAGTAGAACCGCTGTGATGTTCCCTTGTAAAGGCCTCTTCATGGTGCTGCCCATGTGGTCCCCAGACCAGTGTCAAGTTATTGCAGCTGAAAAAAGAAGCAAGAAGAATTGGAGCAAAGCTGCACTCACCCACTTAGAAGTCTTTGCCAAATGATTCTTTATTTCCGGTGTTCGTACCGCACAGGCAATTGTATAGTTGGATGTGCGGGGAGCGAGAGCCGAGGCTCTCAAGTGCAGGGGTGTACCACTAGACACTACCGTCTAGTGGTACGCCCCCCCACCCCCCACCCCCCGCACTTGAGAGCCTCGGCTCTCGCTCCCCGCACATCCAACTATACAATTGCCTGTGCGGTACGAACACCGGAAATAAAGAATCATTTGGCAAAGACTTCTAAGTGTGTGAGTGCAGCTTTGTTCCAATTCTTCTTGCTTCTATATTGCATCCTACTTCTTTTTAAGCTAGCACCCCCACCACATCAGCCGGGATCCTCATTTATTCATGAGAGCTGTTTACACGCATTGCTGTAGTGCCTGATTACCGGCACCTGCTTCAAAAGCAGCTGAAAAAAGCTTGACACATCGCTGAAGAGGACACACTCCATTCCAGCCTCTAATGCCATCTTGCACTGCACCATGATAGCCTTCGAGAGCAGAGGCTTGAGGTCAATGGAATACCAGTACATGCACATCAGGCACATAGCGCGATGTTGTGCAAGTACCTTGTGTTGGTTTGTGTAGATCTTTTTGAAAATCCAAGGCTTGGTATCTGATGTCCAATTTCCCTAACAGTACAGAATAGATCACTATGAGCCATTCTTCAAATCTGATGACCTGGCCATGCAGAGGTTTACCTCTATGCACTTCTTGCTGTCATTCCAGTTAGTTATTGGTCTCTCAACCACATGGATACACAATTTTAAACAGTGCTGACATCTCAGCTTACAAACTCTTCCCCACTGTGATAACTGGCTCTCGACGAACTTGAGGCATCACACAATCATATTTTACTGACAATTTGTAAAGTTTCATGTGGCTGAAAAAATTGCTTTCGACCTGACATTTATACCAGTGAAGCCCCTCCCACATGCCACAGATTGGAAGTAGGGGGTTGATAATTTGAGCACTTGCTACTTTATTGATTTGCATAATACTAAGTTTCTTCCTTAAAAATTATACTTTGGGGCCCCGAGCTTCAGGTTATGCACTACTTGACTTAAATGTTGAATGTGTAAACAAAAACCAACTAACCCAGAGTCTTATCAACATGCTGCTAGAAAATTACAAACATGCTGCTAGAAAACATGGTGTTAGAAAATTATACAGATATGTAAATTATGTAAAATCCTAAGCCTTCCAGTACTTATCAGCTTCTGTATATACAGAGAATGCTGTGTAGTTCTTTCCAGGCTGAACACAGTGCTTTCTGCTGCCACCTCTGTCCATGCCAGGAACTATCTGAAGCAGGAGATGTTCGCTATGGGGATTTGCTTACGCTCTGGACAATTTCTTAGGCAGACAGATGTGACAGCAGAGAGCACTGTGCTCAGACTGGAAATAACTACACAACTTCCTCAGGAGCATACAGCAGCTGATAAGTACTAGAAGATTTTTAATTAGACATAACTTACCAATCTGTTTAACTTTCTGGCACCAGCTGATTTGAAAATCCCTTTAAGTATGAAGAATGGAAACAGTCCAGTTATGTTAATCAGTCTCCTTGACATTAATGATTAAAGACTTTTATACATGAGACCAAATGAATAAGACAAAAATTTGGCACATGTTGTTTCCAAGGTATTTAGTGTAGCATGTTTAATGTACATGATCTCCAAGTGTCCTTATAGAAATAATACAGGGTTTGGATAGAAACCAACTTCCTGATGCCATATCCTACTAATAACCTGCGTTTTGCATGGAGAAGTGTTTCCATTCAGATGAAACCTACATTATTTTTAACTGTACAGCAAGTATTCTGTGTCTTCAATATCTAAGGAAAACCAAGCATGTGCCAACAGCTGGAAACAATCAACAGCCACATCCAACACTTGTTCTGCATTAATAGTTCTTCTTTTTAGAGATTTGTAGTCAGTCTTTACTTCAGTCAACAACTAAATTGCAGTCAATGTAGTAATAGGATCCTGATTGGTCTACATATAAAATATTGTACAAGAAAAATGGGTATATAAAACCAATAGACATGATTGGCAAATATACAGTTAGGTGTACGGAGAGGTTATAACATCATTTATCTACGTAATTTAAAACAACATTTGTACATCTTGCTATTCCATAATGTTATTCAGAAGAAAAAAACCTATTAGAATAAATCTATGCATCAATTTTCAGTAATTTAATAACACAGGTAGTAATATTTTGGTATGGATGTCTTGAAATAATACTAATAACTACAAAAAAAAAACATAGCAAGTAACTAATTTCTCTGGACCAGTGATTCCCAACCTAATTACCATTGGGGGTTTGGGAACCCCTAAATCAGAACGAGTATAGAAAGATATAAAACATTCTATTATTCTTGCCTACCTTCTCTGTTTAAGGTATAGACTAGAAAAAAGCTTGTAACAAACTGAGGCTGTGGTGAATGCCTAAAGTGGTTTTTCCATCTTTTAAAGTTATCCCCCATCCGCTGTACTTAGCTATCTTTGGCAGCTCCCGTAGAAAAGAAATAGAACAGCAGGACGCATGTGTAACCCACAGCTCTATTCAAACAGGAGACTCGTGTCCCCATTCTCTAGTATGTGGACTTTCCCAGCAGTCAGACCACCAGCGATTAGATAGTTGTCCCCAATCCATAGGGGATTACTTTGCAAGATGGGAAAACCTCTTTTACAACTGCATTAACCACCCTTGAGCTATAATAGCATCAATTTAACAGATATACTGTATCATGAGCCATTCATGGCATTTCCATGATTTATCCAATAAACCTTATAGCCTATGGGTGATAGAACAGAAAGCATCTATTTAATGGATACCTCATGAAACACTCATAATGTATAAGTGGCATACATCATCCATACATACATCATCCCTAGGCTACCATGAAAAAAAAAAAACTATTGTATACCACAATGTATGCATTTTATTTTTTTATTTTTTTTTACTGGACACCATTTTGGCCTTCGGACACTGAACAGTTTACCATACGTGGTTGCTAAATAGGATTAAAATCCCCATATTTTCAATCCTGAGTGGAAACAGACCATTAGACATGTCTTTGTATTGGCCATTATATATTTATACATAGTGATTAGATGGACCCTAAGCCACTATTTTAATAATCTCATTAGGTACAGTAGTCCACCCTTGTGAAAGTACGGAAGTACATAGACTTGCTTGATAACCATTTAAAGGAAACCTGTCATCATTGTCATGCTGCTTGAACCACGAGTCATCAGCATAGTCCCTGGGGGCTTCTGCCTGCCCCACCAGACTTCATTGATATAATGGATATTAAAAAAATCTACACACCCCTTTTAACCCCATAGGGACTCAGCCTATGTTCACCTTAAGGACTCAAGTTTTAGCATTTTTGGTTTTTCCTCCTTCCTTTCTAAAAATCATAACGCTTTAAATTTTGTACCTACAGACCCATATAAGGGCTTGTTTTTTGCGACACCAATTGTACTTTGCAATGACATTACTTATTTTAGAATATAACCTGCGGCGAACCTGTTTCTACGCAGTGCAATATTTGGCAACAATGACACCTTATCTGGGTCCAAATGGTTACAAGGATACCCAATTTATGGAGATTTTATTATAATACTTATAAAAAAAATTATAAACTACATGCACCAAAATTAGTATGTTTAAAATTGGCATCTTATGACCCCTATAACTTTTTTATTTTTCCATGTACGGGATGGTATGAGGGCTCATTTCTTGCACTGTCATTTGTAGTTTTTATAGGTACCATTTTTGTTTTGATGGGACTTTTTGTTTGCTTTTTATTAATATTTTTATGGTATATGAAGTGACCAAAAATGCACAATTTTGGACTTTGGTATTTTTTTATGTGTACGCCATCGACCGTGTGGTCTAGCTAACCTAATATTTTAACAGTTCAGACATTTACGCACGCGTCCGTACCACATATGATTATTTTTATTCTTTATTACATTTTATTTTAAAAAAAATGGGAAAAGGGGGGTGATTTACACTGTTAATAGGGAAGGGGTTAAAATGAACTTTTCTAAAAAAAAAAAAAAAAAAATTTACACTTTTCTTTTTAGCCCACATAGGGGGCTAAAACATGCAGTATTCTGATTGCATATACTGATCAGTGCTCTGCCATTGCAAAGCACTGATCAGTGTAACCGGCGCTCTTCTGCTCCTGCCTGCTGCACAGGCATGGAGCAGTAGATCGCCGATCGAACAACAAAGAGACAGGTGAGGACCCTCCCGTCATCCGGTAAACTGATCGGGACATCGCGATTTTTGCGCAATAGTCCCGATCAGCTCCGCTGAGCTTCCGGGATACTTTTACTTTTGTTTTAGACACCGCAATCAACTTTGATCGCGGTGTCTAAATGGTTAATGCCGGGCATCGGCCCGATCGGCTGTGCCCCGCATTAGCTGTGGGTCCTGGCTGCCCGTAGCAACCGGGACCCGCCAGGTTTAACCCGTTCTTTGCTGGTGGGAACGGTTTAAACCCGGTAAACGGGGCTAGGGCGTACAGGTACGCCCCGAGTCCTTAAGGATCGGGGATGCAGGGCGTATGCATACGCCCTGCATCCCCAAGAGGTTAAAATGCCAGGTTCTTGTGATGTTAAAGAATAAGGCAAATATAAAGCATGTCAGTACTTTTTCCACCTTTTAATGTGACCTATAACATGAACAATTCAATCACAAAACAAACTTTGTGAGGGATGGGGAAAAAAACCTCACTAAAACCTGCATAAGTTTACATGTCTTTAAACTAATATACCTTAAAATATTCAGTTTTTTGGGGTAGAAGTCTAGGAGCATAGCACATCTTGACATGGCATTATTTGCCTACTTTTCCTTGCAAAAAGAGTATCAAATCTGTCAGATTGCGAGGCCAAATCCAAAATGTTAATCTGGTGAAGCCATGCTTTTGTGAATTTAAATGTGTGCTCTGGGTTGTTGTCATGCTGTAAGGTGAACTTCCTCTTCATCTTTCTAACGGATGCCTGAAGGTTTTGGGTCAAAATTGCCTGGTGTTTAAAAGGAAAACGGTCACCTGTTCAACCGCACTATAACCCAATACACCAGGTTATAGTGCGGGTGAACAGGAGACCGATGCGGGGTCTCGGACTGCTACACCTACTTCAGCCAGAACCCCGAGCCTCCAAAGGCCCCCCTTCTTCCTGCGCTCACTTCCTGCGCACTGAGGCAGTCTCGCCAGCTAGATTTAAATATTCATAAGTGCCGGCGCATCACCTGTGGGGAAGGGGGGAGGACAAAAGAGACCGCACAATGACTCATAGTTTGGGCAGTACAAAACACGATGACAGGTTACCTTTAGTGTTTGTCAGCAGAAAAATATACACTGGTCAAAAAAAAAAAAAAAAAGGGAACACAATGTAACTCCAAGTCAATCACACTTCTGTGAAATCACACTGTCCACTCAGAAAGCAACACTGATTGACAATCAATTTCACATGCTGTTGTGCAAATGGAACAGACAACAGGTGGAAATTATAGGCAATTAGCAAGACACCCCCAATAAAGGAGTGGTTCAGCAGGTGGTGACCACAGACCACTTCTCAGTTCATATGCTTCCTGGCTGATGTTTTGGTCACTTTTTAATGCTGGCGGTGCCTTAACTCTAGTCGTAGCATGAGACGGAGTCTACAACCCACACAAGGGGCTCAGGTAGAGCAACTCATCCAGGATGGCACATCAATGCGAGCTGTGGCAAGAAGGTTTGCTGTGTCTGGCAGCGTAGTGTCCAGAGCATGGAAGCGCTACCAGGAGACAGGCCAGTACATCAGGAGACGTGGAGGAGGCCATAGGAGGGCAACAACCCAGCAGCAGGACTGCTACATCCGCCGTTGTGCAAAGAGGAGCAGGAGAAGTACTGTCAGAGCCAAATGACCTCCAGCAGGCCACAAATGTGCATGTGTCCACTCAAATGGTTAGAAACAGACTCCATGAGGGTTGTATGAGGGCCCGACGTCCACAGGTGGGGGTTGTGCTTACAGCCCAACACCGTGCAGGATGTTTGGCATTTGCCAGAGAACACCAAGATTGGCAAATTCGCCACTGGCGCCCTGTGCACTTCACAGATGAAAGCAGGTTCCCACTGGGCACATGTGACAGACGTGACAGAGTCTGGAGATGCCGTGGAGAATGTTTTGCTGCCTGCAACATCTTCCAGCATGACCTATTTGGCAGTGGGTCTGTAATGGTGTCGGGTGGCATTTCTTTGGAGGGCCACACAGCCCTCCATGTGCTTGCCAGAGGTAGCCTGACTGCCATTAGGTACCGAGATGAGATCCTCAGACCTCTTGTGAGACCATATGCTGGTGCGGTTGGCCCTGGGTTCCTCCTATGCAAGACAATGCTAGACCTTATGTGGCTGGAGTATGTCAGCAGTTCCTGTAAGAGGAAAGCAATGATGCTATGGCCTAGCCCGCCCATTCCCCAGACCTGAATCCGATTGAGCACATCTGAGACATCATGTCTCGCTCTATCCACCAATGCAACGTTGCACCACAGACTGTTCAGGGTGTGGCGGATGCTTTAGTCCTGGTCTGGGAGGACATCCCTCAGGAGACCATCCACCACCTCCATCTGCCCAGGCATTGTAGGGAAGTCATAGGGGCACATGGAAGCCACACACACTAGTCATTTTGACTTGTTTTAAGGACATTACATGAAAGTTGGATCAGCCTGTAGTGTCCAAGTTTCCACTTTGATTTTAAGTGTGACTCCATATCCAGACCTCCATGGGTTGATAAATTTGATTTCCATTAATCATTTTTGTGTCATTTTCTTGTCAGCACATTCAACTATGTAAAGATGAAAGTATTTCATACGATTAGTTCATTCATTCAGATCTAGGATGTGTTATCTTAGTGTTCCCTTTATTTTTTTCAGCAGTGTATTTTCATTCCCAGGGAACGCCTGCACCCACCTACAAAACACAGTTTAGTGGAGGATAAAGTATTTCCATTTTTATATTTGCCCAATATGTATTAATTGCTTTGCCTGTAAACATAGTAAATATCTATGAACTTGTTGAGTTTGCCACCCCTGCTGACAAAATGAAGAGGTTTCATGGAATTAATCCTTTTAACCATTATTGTTGAGTTTCACACAAACTTTCCAGTCACCAAAAATCATAATCAATTTACTTGTTTTTTTTCTAACAACCTGTTGCCATATACCCCCTATTCCAACCAGATCCTACCCAAACAAGTTTGATCTGCCCTGTGATAGCAGTAAATGTAAGCAGAGGTTTGGATATCTGTATACAGGGATGGGGTCAGCCAGTGATGGCTACATAGGTCAAACAGTGAAAAGAAGAAATCTATGATTTCTGAGTATTCATTTATAAATAACTGTCTGATTGGTGGAAGGAGGAGAAGGTAAAGCTGTATACACCTGTTATGCCTCTTAGGCCTTAGTTTTGATAACAGATGTGTCTAGAACCAAGATATTACACTTTTAATTGATATGTAGGGGGTGTTCCCCTGGGCGCCAAAATCCCGACAAAGTTCATCCTATCCACTTGTTATCAACATCTCTTGGGTCACTTGTAAACCTGCCCACAGTTTTGCTTTAATAAAAATACTTGCTATCTCTATGCAGAGCTATAGTACACAAAAGGCAGCACAAAATAATATACAGGTCAACACAGGTGGTCAGTACAATCAGTAGTGGCACACGCTTTATACTCTTAATTTAGGTGTCAAGATCAATAAGCTCCCAGATAATATTCCAGATCTCTGACACAATTGCATTATTGGTCCCAATACACATTTAAAAAAACAAAAAAACTTTTCAGCTTGAAATATTTTTGCCTGGTGTAAGGCACAATGTATGCCTGAGTCAATGAATACAATTTGTCTTAATGACAATATAGAGTGGCAAGAGTAACTATCACAATATACATCTTTTGCTTTATTCTGTTAATTCTTTTCAACGTTACTAACATATATTACTGACGTTAACTGAATAGCTTCACATTAAACTTCAGCATTATGGATATATTTGGAGACATATATAGAACATCACAAGAAGTTTATGTCTTACCTGTTACGGCAGTTGATGAGTCTAGAAGGGCCAGCAGCATAAATGCCAGGAGAGACAAAAAAGCAGGCATTTGGCTGGTCCTTGGAGCCATCCTAGATATTAAACACCCAGACAAAATAGATGATAGAAAGAAAGGAGGCAGGAGAAAAGAAAGCACCAATAGCTCTATATACAGGATGCAAGGAATTCCTTCAGTGGTACAGCTCCAGACACTGCTCCTAACTAATACATCCAGAAGTTGTCTCAGCCTTTCTCCTTTTCATCTGTCTTTGCAATCCCTCTTCTGTTCTACAGACAAGGAAATGATGTGCTACATTCATAAACAGTGGGAGGGTGCCCTCTAGTGTGAACCTCAACATAGCAAGTTTTACAGAATAATCTGTGAAAACGTATTTGCTGCCTTCCCATTTTTCTATTTGGTCTATTTTTCATAAATCAAGTAAATACAAATTGTTTAAATCATGTTTTCTGTAATGACCAGCAGGAGTGGATCCACTGTGCCACCTAACCTGTTTGACTTTGAGCCACTCTTAAGGGTGTTTTCTGCAGGGGGCTACTACCTATAGGAATGGTCCTGGTGTAGGTGGCAGCCAACCTTGCTGGCCAAAAGACATCAGCGTGAAGCCCCAAGGGGTCAAGAAGAAAAGAAGTCTACATACTAGTTGAGGTCTGGAATCGTAAAATGTATTTGTATACAGGCAGATAGGTCACGGAGGGCAGCACAGGTTAGGAGGCAGGAAAGGAGTGCGTGTGCACCCTATAGGCCGAGGCAGGAATAGCAACAGGACAGAGGGAATGGACCAGGATGCATGCCAAGAAGGTAGCCTGGTGAGAATGCCCACTAGAAACTGTAGGAGTGCACAGGTAACATTAAAATTTCATTTAGTAAAGGAAAAATGCTTTTCAGCCCTACCTGGCCCTATGTGAAAAAGCTATTCAAGATTACCTAAAGAATTTACTGACAACTCATCTAGGGGGGGTCACAAAACAAGCCAGAAAAACATCTAAATAAATACATACCTCACTTGCCTCAGTTCCCTTTAAAGGGGTATTCCACCCCTAGACATTTTATCCCCTATCCAAAGGATAGGGGATAAGATGTCAGATCGCCGCGGTCCCGCTGCTGGGGACCCCCGGGATCCCTGCTGCGGCACCGCGCTATCATTACAGCACAGAGCGAGTTCGCTCTGTGCGTAATGACGGGCGATACAGGGGACAGAGCCGTGTGACATCACAGCCCCGCCCCTCGTGACATCACGGCCCATCCCCTTGATGTAAGTCTATGGGAGGGGGCATGACGACCACCACGCCCCCTCCCATAGACTTGTATTGAAAGGGCATCACGAGGGGCGGAGCCGTGACGTAACGATGCTCCGGCCCCTGTACCGCCCATCATTACGTGCAGAGCGAACTCGCTCTGTGCTGTAATTATAGCGCGGTGCCGCAGCGGGGATCCCAGGGGTCCCCAGCAGCGGCACCGCGGCGATCTGACATCTTATCCCCTATCCTTTGGATAGGGGATAAAATGTCTAGGGGCGGAATACCCCTTTAACTCAGTACTCCAGTAGAAAACAATTTTTTCATATGAACTTGCTCTAGAAAGTTAAACAGATTTGTAAATTACTTCTATTAAAAAATCTTAATCCTTCCAGTATTTATCAGGTGTTGTATACTACAGTACCATACCACAGTGCTCTCTGTAGACACCTCTGTTCATGTCAGGAACTGTCCAGGGTAGGAGCAAATCCCCATAGCAAACCGATCCTGCTCTGGACAGTTACTAACATGGACAGAGGTGGCAGCAGAGAGCACTGTGGTCAGACTGAAAAGAACTACACAACTTCCTCTGTAGTATACAGCAGCTGATGAGTTCTTTAGGGATAAAGATTTTTAATAGAAGTAATTTACTAATCTTTTTTAACTTTCTGGTACCAGTTGATTTGAAAAAAAAAAAAAATTCCCACTGGAGTACCCCTTTAAAGGGGTTGTCTGGGGAACCAAAATTTTTTATATAACTACATATTCCGTTTGATCTAATGATACCAAGTTGTCCTCCTTGTTGGATGGTTTTATAACAATTGATCCTTCTTCAATTTCTGTAGGGCTGCTAATTCATCACGTGTTACATTGTTTACTGGAATGCCCATATCATCCTCAATAGTGCGGGTCACTTTCTGATGAATGTTTCAATGCTGCCATCTTCACAACCTGGTAACATTTTTGTGCTTTTCAAATGCACAACTAAGTAGCCACCCTATAAGGCTACTTTCACACTGCCATTGCGCCCTGTCCAGGACAGCCATTAAACTCTTTTTATTAATTATTAAAAATAATTTTGCCTTTAACCCCTTAAAAGGGTACTCCGGTGAAAACCTTTTTTCTTTTAAATCAACTGGTGACAGAAAGTTAAACTGATTTGTAAATTACTTCTATTAAAAAAATCTTAATCCTTCCACTACTTATTAGCTGCTGAATGCTACAGAGGAAATTCCTTTCTTTTTGGAACACAGATGACATCACCAACACAGTGCTCTCTGCTGACATCTCTGTCCATTTTAGCAACCATGCATAGCAGATGTATGCTAAGGGCAGCATGGTGGCTCAGTGGTTAGCACTGCTGCCTTGCAGTGCTGGGGACTTGGGTTCAAATCCCACTAAGGACAACAATAAATAAAGCGTTATTATAATAACGTCAGCAGAGAGAACTGTGTTCGTGATGTCATCAGAAATTTCCTCTGTAGTATTCGGCAGCTAATAAGTACAGGAAGGATTAAGATTTTTTTAATAGAAGTAATATACAAATATGTTTAACTTTCTGCCACCAGTTGATTTAAAAGAAAAAAGGTTTTCACCGGAGTACCCCTTTAACATTGTGTATGTGTAAATATCCGATTAAGATATAATGTTAATTATACCGTACGGTGAACAGCGTGAACGTAAATTTTTTTTTTTTAAAGTCCAAAATTGCATCCTTTTTATAACATTTTCTTCCCCAAAAAATTAATAAAAAACTTATTACAATTTTTTATATGCAGATATGCTATCAATAAAAAGTACAGATCACAATACAAAAAATGAGCCCTCATACTGCTGCTTATACGGGAAAATGAAAAAGTTATAGGTCTTCAAAATAGAGGGATTTTAAATGTACTAATTTGGTTAAAAAGTTAGATTTTTTTAAAGTGCAGCAGTAATAGAAAAGTATGTAATTTTGGGTATCATTTTAATTGTATTTACCCAAAGAATAAAGAACACGTCATTTTTACTGTAAATTGTACGGCGTGAAAACGAAACCTTCCAAAATTTGCAAAATTGCGGTTTTCTTTTTAATTTTCCCACACAAATAGTTTTTTTTTTGGTTGCGTCATACATTTTATGGTAAAGTGAGTGATGGCATTACAACGGACAACTGGTCGTGCAAAAAACAAGCCCTCATACTAGTCTGTGGATGAAAATATAAAAGAGTTATGAATTTTTGAAGGTGAGGAGGAAAAAACGAAAACGTAAAAATAAAATTGTCCGAGTCATTAAAGCCAAAATGGGCTGAATGGCCATTATCTGGATATTCTGAAAGTAAGAAGAAGAAGAGCGCTCCATGGTGTAATAAAAGATATAAAATGATATTTTTTTTAAAGGAGGCATGAAAGCCGCTCACCCCAAAGAGTTGTGTAACAGAATACACAACAATGGTAGTTTGGGCACCCCAGGTAAACATTTGTATTAATGTGCATAAAGAAGCCAAGGAAAGATGGAAAAATCTCCAAAAGGCATCAAATTACAATATGTCAACAACATTTTATTTCCATCATTTACACTTTCAAAATAACAGAAAACAAAAAAATGGCATCTGCTAAAGTTTGGGCACCCTGCAGAATTTATAGCATGCACTGCCCCCTTTGCAAAGCTGAGACTTGCAAGTGTCATGGATTGTTCTCAAACATAATCTGGGAAGACCAGGTGATGTCAATCTCAAAGGTTTTAAATGCCCAGACTCCTCTTACCTTGCCCCAACAATCAGCACCATGGGTTCTTCTAAGCAGTTGTCTAGAAATCTGAAACTGAAAATAGTTGACGCTCACAAAGCTGGAGAAGGCTATAAGAAGATAGCAAAACATTTTCAGATGTCAATATCCTCTGTTCGGAATGTAATTAAGAAATGGTAGTCATGAGGAACAGTGGAAGTTAAAGCAAGATCTGGAAGACCAAGAAAAATATCAGACAGAACAGCTCGCAGGATTGTAAGAAAAACTATTCAAAACCCACGTTTGACTGCACAATCCCTCCGGAAAGATCTGGCAGACACTGGAGTTGTGGTACACTATTCCACTATAAAGAGATACTTGTACAAATATGGTCTTCATGGAAGAGTCATCAGAAGAAAACCTCTTCTACGTCCTCACCACAAAAATCAGCGTTTGAACTTTGCAAATGAACATATGGACAAACCTAGTGCATTTTGGAAACAAGTTCTCTGGACCGATGAGGTTAAAATTGAACTTTTTAGCAGGAATGAGCAAAGGTATGTTTGGAGAAGAAGAGGAACTGAATTTAATGTAAAGAACCTCTGTCCAACTGTTAAGCATGGGGGTGGATCAATCATACTTCGGGGTTGTATTGCAGCCAGTGGAACAGGGAATATCTCACAAGTAGAAGGAAAAATGGATTCAATAACGTCAGCAAATTTTGGATGCTAACTTCATGCCGTCTGTGAAAAAACTGAAGTTAAAGAGAGGATGGCTTCTACAAATGGATAATGATCCTAAACATCAAGAGGCGTAAACTGAAGGTTTTGCCATGGCCTTCACAATCTCCTGACCTCAATATAATTGAAAATCTATGGATAGACCTTAAAAGAGCAGTGCATGACAGACAGCCCAGAAATCTCAAAGAACTGGAAGACTTTTGTAAGGAAGAATGGGCAAAGATACCTCAAATAAGCATTGAAAGACTCTTAGCTGGCTACAAAAAGCATTTACAAGCTGTGATACTTGCCAAAGGGGGCAGTACAAGATATTAACTCTGCAGGGTGCCCAAACTTTTGCACACACCATTTTTTTGTTTTCTGTTATTTTGAAAGTGTAAATGATGGAAAAGAAATCTAACTTTTGACGACATGTTATAAGAATGTCTAATCTGTAATTTGATGCCTTTTGGAGATTTTTCCATCTTTCCTTGGCTTCTTTATGCACATTAATACAAATTTTTACCTGGGGTGCCCAAACTTTTGATCCCCACTGTATAAAGACAGAGATATCCGCTGCCCTCCGGCTGTAATGTAGATAAAGATCGACAAGGCTTCAAATAGGATGCTGGCTCCACAAGGCGCAGGATATACTCAAGGAGGGACCAGATAAAATCCAAAAGGTAATTTATTCCCAAGATGCAACTCGTTTCACTGCAGTTCCACAGTTTAATCAGACATAACAAGAAGCACATGGGTTGCTTCTTTATAGGGATAACAACCCTGTCAGTATAATAACAGGGCAAGACAAAATACAATACATTACATATAACAAACAATATTAAGAAATTGGACAGTAATAAATATACCATATATGAAAGTGTGTAGACAAAAAATTAACTCTATGGGGGACATGTATCATTTCCAGTGTATAATAGAAGTTTTTTACCCCTCTGTATGTTGTTTAAATTTGGTGCGGCTGCGTTAAATTTATCATTCTTGCGCAGCTACTTTCTTGAATTGCGTTTAAATTTAGAATTCTCCTCAGAGCATAAATTTACACCGCAGCTCTATTTAGTAGGAGCTTTGTCTGCAGCGTATCTGCACCTAAACAGTAAGTTTTGTCCTCGTTATTGGTTTTAGAGTTTTTTTTCTTCATTATTAGAGTTTTAATCTCACAATAATACCACTTTTTGCACCCAATTATAACACATCAATTATACCAATGTCCTTATTTTTCATTTAACATCTGTGACACCCCTGTGCAAATCACCTCAAATGTACATGGTGCACTCTACCTTATGGGCCTTGTTGTGCGCACGCAGAGCACTTTGCGCCCACATATGTGGTATCTCCGTACTCTGGCTAAATTGTGTCCCAAAAAATGGGGATCTTTTTTCCCATTTACCTCTTGTGAAAATGTAAAGTATGCATGTCAGTGTAAATAATGTTATTTTTATACACTAACATACTGGTGTAGACTCCAACTGTTCCTTTTCATAAGGGGTAAAAGGAAAAAAAGCCCCCCAAAATCTGTAAGGCAATTTCTCCCGAGTACGGCGATACCCCATATGTGACCCTAAAATGTTGCCTTGAAAGACGACTGACACCGCCATGCGCATTTGAGGCCTGAATTAGGGTTTTGCATAGGGGTGGACATAGGGGTATTCTATGCCAGTGTTTCCCAAACAGGGTGCCTCCAGCTGTTGCAAGACTCGCAACATGCCTGGACAGTCAATGGCTGTCCGGCAATACTGGGAGTTGTTGTTTTGCAACAGCTGGAGGCTCCATTTTGGAAACAGTAGGCACACGGGTTGGGAAAAAGAGTTAGGAAACGAACAATGTTTCCCGACTAGTGTGCCTCCAGCTGTTGCAAAACTATAATTCCCAGCATGGCCAGACATGCTGGAAGTTGTATTTCGGCAATATCTGAAGGGTCAGATGTTGACGAACTACAACTCCCAGCATGCTTGGGCAGTCTGGGCATGCTGGGAGTTGTAGTTTTGCAACAGCTGGAGGTCCACAGTTTGGAGACCACTGTATAATGGTCTCCAATCTGTGGTCTTCCAGATGTTACAGAACTACAACTCCCAGTATGCCTCGACAGAGTGGTCATGCTGAGATTTGTAATTTTGGAACATCTGGAAGAGCACAGATTGGAGACCATTATACAGTGGTCTTCAAACTGTGGCCCTCCAGATGTTGCAAAACTACAACTCCCAGCATGCCCAGAAAGCCAAAGGTTGTCTGAGCATGCTGGGAGTTGCAGTTTTGAAACTCCCAGAGGCAGCAGTGAGATCGCTTTACGGTGATCTCACTGCTGCCAATGAAGATGCCGCACTGCTGCTGCAAACTCACCGCGGGGACGCACCACCCCCGGGACCGCCTGGAGGACGCCGCTCGCACCGGGACTGCTCAGGACGCCGGGGGACGGGTAAGTGACACTTAGCAGAGTGGTGTGTGTCCCGATCCCCGTGATCCGGACTCACACACCGCGCTGCTAAGTATTCTCATAGCGAAACGCTGCTATCAGCTAGTCAGATTTGACTGATGGCAGCGATCGCTGGGGGGGGGGGGGGGGATGAAACCCCCCCGTGGTCACATGGTAAGATGGCTGGTTATCAGTGATAGTCACCATCTTACCGGGCGCTGGGGAAAAGTATAACGGAAAGCAGTAAATTGTAAAAATAAAAGGAGAATGATCTACAGTGTTAAGTGGATACAAAGCTATTTTAATGTGACGGAGCTTGTTCAATGATAAGTTATCAAACATTTCCTATGTAAATGTATTAAATAGTTGGATCATAAAATACCAATATACAAGTGATCTAATGAATAACTGAACTGGAAACAAATATTCTATATGCAAATTATTATAAAAGTGCTTTGGAATAACCAAGGAGTAAAAAGCAATATAAAGCAAACCAAGTGAGGAATTGAGATAGGAAAGTGATAACATTCTGGTGGTTCCTTAGTAGAACTTTCCTTCAGAAATAGAAAGGATCGCTACGTGCAGTTAAAGTTGGCTTATATTTGCAAGGAAAAAGACGCACTTGTTTCAAAATTTTTGGTGCAAAGGAAAAGTACGCAGGTAATAAATCCATGTGTACTATATATGCAGCTCCAAGGTACCCCGTTTCGGCCATATCTGGAGGACATGCTCTACCAAAACGTGCGCAAAAAATTGCGCAAAAAAAGGGCTTGCGCAAAATTTTGCACAAAAAAATACACACAAAACAGGGGTAAAATCTTTGATACATGTCCCCCTATGTGCATTAAATATAAACACAAATTATAAAAACATAATGAAAACACATACATTAGGTATACATATACATAAAACAATAATTGCTGATAATAAAAATAATACATTCATACTAATAAAAAGAAAAAAGCAACAACAATCGGTGCGGGAAACTAACCAGAGATCCAGCACACACTTTATATACTGTGGGATGGATCCAAGGACACAATGCCTCATCGGATAAATTAATTATTTTAACATCCGATGCGGCATCGTGTCCTTGGATCCATCCTGCACTATATAATGTGTGTGCTGGATCTCTGGTTACTTTCCGGCACCGATTGTTGTTGCTTTTTTCTTTTTGGTAGTATGAATGTATTATTTTTATTAGCAGCAATTATTGTTTTGTCATTCTTTCTTATTTTTGTCTTATTTATGTATATGTATACCTAATTATGTATTTTTACTTTGTTTTTATAACGTGTGTCTATATTTTAAGCACAAAGTAAATTTTTTGTCTACACACTTTCATATATGGTATATTTATTACTGTCCAATTTCCGAATTTATTGTTTGATATATGTAATGTATTGTATTTTGTCTTGCCCTGTCATTATACTGACAGGGTTGTTATCCCTATAAAGAAGCAACCCAATTGCTTCTTGTTATGCCTGATAAAGCTGCGGAACTGCAGTGAAATGCGTTGCATCTTGGGAATAAACTACCTGTTGAATTTTATCTGGTCCCTCCTTGGGTATATCCTGCGCCTTGTGGGGCCGGTGTCCTATTTGAAGCCTTGTCCCGATGCATCCAATTATAGTCAATGGGGTCCATCGGGCAGCTGTTTTGTAGCGGAAGAAAGACAGCGCTTGCAGTATTTTTTTTCCCCACTTTTCTCCCCAGGTTCCCTGACGGCCGTCACATTGCCGTGTCATTAAGTAGACTTAACTTAATATTTAAAAAAAAAAAATATAATTATAAAATTACACCAGCATCTAGCAAAAAGATTAACATTTTTGATACACTCAAATATATAAAGGTAGTTTGTCGGGACAGAAGATAAACCATTCTTTAATAATATATATTGTATTTGGAAAGGTGGCTGATTTGACTATCATCACTCTTCAAAGCAATTGTAAATTGATGTTGTGCTGTTCCAGACAAACTGACATTATGTTGTTGGCAAAGGACTTGACTATCAGAATTATTTCATTCCTGGAATAACAGCCTGTCAGGCCCAAGGCCTGATTATTAAAATCCTATATGTGTATTATAATTATAACTGTGTGTGATGGATTGTCCAGGACATGGGTGAAGGGTCATTCAGACGGTGTGTCCTTTTGTGTACTGCATTTTATTGGAGGTCTGGCTGTCTGTTTGGTTTCTCCTTTGAAGTCATGCACTCTGGTCCCATCATATAATCAAACAGATCAGAGGGTGGGATCAGAGGGGAGGGGGGAATGGAGTCTCCCTCCCAAGAAAGCAGATATGATATTAAAAACAATGCTAAACTCAAAGTTGGGTGTTCAATGCTGTGCAACAAGCTGACAAGACCATCCTAAGAACAGCACTCTCACTGAAGGACTGCTAGACCATCATGCTGTAAGAACTTCATCTTTTGATTTCTGAACTTGCCTTGCTAAACTCTTTCATATTTTTGTAACTGTATGTCACTTGTTTCTGTATTTTTATATAGTCAGCACTGTGATACCTTTTATCAGATTAAATGTTTAATTAATCAGCTCTGGTCTTTGATCTCTAAATATATGAGCTCACCTTTCTGAAGGCAGCTCTGGTGGAAACACGTTTATCTCAGGGTTAAATTGGTGACTTGCTGGGACTAGTAGTGGATACCCAGAGGTCTGGCGGCTTTAACCCTCGCACCATCCCACTCTCTCAATGTCTTGTCTGGACCGATAGGGTGTGATCGTGACACAGCCAAAGATAACATCCATCGCTTATTTGCATGCATCCAGATTACCCACCCACCCAAGCTATCCTATCTTTCTTTGGTTGCTGTTAAAAAAAGGTTATCCAGGATTAGAAAAACAAAGCTAGTTTCTTTCAAAAACAGCTCCCTGTCTCTCCCCAGGTTGGGTGTGGTTCTGCTGCAGCTCAGTTCTGTTAAAGTGAATGTAGGCAAGTTGTCATATCACACACAACCAGGGGACAAACATGGAGCTGGGGTAAAGGCTTTATTGTGTCCTTGCTGATGGGAGTTTGTACAGAGGGCTTTTTGTTATTTCAGGGCACTAGACAGGATTGCATCCTCTCCCCTTTATTTGCTTTAGTGACTGTTAGCAATTGAGGTAAGAATGGGCCCCATAGTTATGGGTTTGGAGCTGTGGGGTAAAGAATCTCTTTATACGTGAATAACATGTTGATGCTTCTTGAAGATCAGGGTGTCTCCCTACCTCGAGTGATTGAAATCTCATTATTTTCAGTAATATTTTGATCTAGCAAGTATTTGGTTCAAGTACATTTTGTTACCCTTGGGTTGTTGGGAGTCTCTTCTTCGGTGTTAAAAGGGAAACTGACAGCTGATTCACCGGCTTAAAATTATGTATCACTTACTCATACCAGTACCACCATTATGGAGATACATGCTCTATTAACCTGTTTCTTTATCTTTCCTTTTTTAAGTGTAACCCTCATTAGTTTTTTTTTTTTTTTTTTTTCCATTTGGTTCAAAAATGATAAGAAAATCCCATTCACTAAAGGAATTAAACCTAGTGAAAAGGAACAGTGGAACAGTTGTCCATAGCAACCAAACAGGTTCAAGCTTTTATTTTCAATGCACAAGGGCTGACATATCTCCCCCAAAGTAAATGGGATTAGAAAAAGCAAGTATACTGGAAAAAAAATGTATTACAACATTTCCCAGGGCCACCCCATGGTGCACCCAGTTGGGGGGGGGGGGTAGGGGTTGTTTATCAAAACCTGTGCAGAGGAAAAGAGGAGCAGTTGCCCATAGCAACCAATCAGATCGCTCCTTTCATTTTTCAGAGGCCTTTTTCAAAATGAAAGAAGAGATCTGATTGGTTGCTGTGAGCAACGGCACCACTTTTCTTCTACACCGGTTTTGATAAATCATCCCATTTGACTTTAATAGACTGAGCTAAAAGACTACACTCGGTCTATTAAATTCAATGGGTATGCTTGTATCTCCAAGTATACTAAGTGATGTAGCCTATAAACAACGTAATAAAATGTTAACAGTTCGCTTTGCACAAAATTGTGCATCTTTCATAGCTTATTAAAAAATGACTGGGATTACGAAGCTTCATTATAAAACTTGTTGCTGTTCATAGTTAGAGATGAGCGAACTTACAGTAAATTCGATTCGTCATGAACTTCTCCACTCGGCAGTTGATGACTTCTCCTGCATAAATTAGTTCAGCTTTCCGGTGCTCCGGTGGGCTGGAAAAGGTGGATACAGTCCTAGGAAAGAATCTCCTAGGACTGTATCCACCTTTTCCAGCCCACCGGAGCACCGGAAAGCTGAACTAATTTATGCAGGAAAAGCCATCAACTGCCGAGCGGAGAAGTTTGTGACGAATCGAATTTACTGTAAGTTCGCTCATCTCTATTTATAGTAGTAGAGGTTTTCTGTAAGCTCCTAGGACATTGCTGATATATTATACTTATGGGAAGATCAAAACCTATGCACAGTAAGCTGAGAAAGCAGTCCTCAAGAACCCTTAATTTATTTAAAAGGTCCTTTAAGCCTGAAACTAGTTAGTACCTGTAGTAAGCTCAATGGCTCCAATTCCCTCATAAATGGCTCATGTGTGAGTATTAATACAAATTTCTCACTTGCATGGTTCTTGTGGGAGTGGACTCGCCTGTCTGCATCAGCTGTCTGGGGCGGACTGATGACTCCTTCTGTCTATAAGAACATGACTGTGGTCACACTTTCTTTGTATGAGTAAGGCTGGTTATACCGGCTGAAACACGTCACTTTATATCCTGCTCTGTATGGCTTGAATAAAGAAATATTTCTTATTGCACAAGAACCTGCGCTGGATATCAGTTTTTATACATATTGCTTGGTGTTGGTTCACACCTACAGGACTCTGGCTGGGAAGGTGAGCTGAGGAAAAACTGTCTATATATTAATACAACTGTAGAAAGAAAGGTAAAAAAGACTTTCCAGCACCATAATGTCAATAAGAGTACTTCTATTATGCTCCGATGTCACCCAAAACATGCCTGACTAGGACAGCAGGTCAAATGCTTTGTAATGGTAAAAATCCTATATATAAATCACTATCCTTCGGAGGAACTATTTCTTTACTTAAAAAAGGCCTGTATCAATGCAATGACACTCCTGTACAGTCGTGGTCAAAAGATGAGAAACTGACAAATGTTGGTTTTCAAAGTTTGCTGCCTCAGTTTTCATAGTTGTAATTTGCATGAACTCTAGATTGTTATGAAAAATTATCAAATAAATTGCAATAAATTTCTACTAAAATCGAGCCCCGACACAAAATGACCCACTATTATCATTTCAGCAATCTTCCTGTTAGCTAAGTAGAAAGATTGAAATTATTGTCTTATTCTGTTAACCACGGTAACCTCCAAGATAACTCATACAGTCATCAGTGCTTTGCATTTAACCCCTTAAGGACTCAGCCCATTTTCACCTTAAGAACGCAGCAAATTTTCGATTTTGCATTTTTTTTTTTGTTTTTCCTCCTTTCCTTCTAAAAATCATAACACTTTAAATTTTGCACCTACAGACCCATATAAGGGCATGTTTTTTTGTGTCGACAATAGTACTTTGTAATGATATCACTTATTTTATAATATAATCTGCAGCGAAACAAAAAAAAATTATAATTTGTGCAGTGAAATAAAAAAAACGCCATTTTGTAACTTTTGGGGACTCCCGTTTCTACGCAGTGCACTTTTTGGTAAAAATTACACATTTTTATTCTGTAGATCCATACGGTTACAAGGATAGCAAATTTATATGGGTTTTATTTTATTTTAATACTTAACCCCTTAAGGACTCAGCATGTTTCAGTTTTTGCATTTTCATTTTTTACTCATCACCTTCTAAAAATCATAACGCTTTCAATTTTGCACATAAAATTCCATATGATTACTTATTTTTTGCGCCACCAATTCTACTTTGCAGTGACATTAGTCATTTTACCAAGAAATCCACGGCTAAACGGAAAAAAATGTAATTGTGCGACAAAATTTAAGAAAAAAAAATTCCATTTTGTAACTTTTGGGGGCTTCCGTTTCTATGCAGTGCATTTTTTGGTAAAAATGACACCTTCTCTTTATTCTGTAGGTCCATACGATTAAAATGATACCCTACTTATATAGGTTCGATTTTGTCATACTTCTGAAAAAAAAAAAAATAACTACATGCAGTAAAATTTATACGTTTAAAATTGTCATCTTCTGACCCCTATAACTTTTTTATTTTTCCGCGTATGGGCCAGTATGAGGGCTCATTTTTTGCGCCGTATTCTGAAGTATTTATCGGTACCATTTTTGCATTGATCAGACTTTTTGATCGCTTTTTATTCATTTTTTTTTGGGATATAAAAAGTGACCAAAAATACACTAATTTGGACTTGAATTTTTTTGCGCATACGCCATTGACCGTGCAGTTTAATTAATTATATATTTTTATAGTTCGGACATTTACGCACACTGCGATATCACATATGTTTATTTTGATTAACAAAGTTTTTTTTTTATGGGAAAAGGGGGGTGATTCAAACTTTTATTAGGGAAGGGATTAAATTACCTTTGTTAACTTTTTTTTTTGCAGTGTTATAGCTCCCATAGGGGGCTATAACACTGCACACACTGATCTCTTACCCTGATTCCTGCAAAGCCATAGCTTTGCATGGATCAGAGAGATAGGGGCTCGATTGCTCAAGCCTGTAGCTCAGGCTTGGAGCAATCAAACGCCAATCGGACGCGACGGAGCAAGGTAAGGGGACCTCCGCTCACGTCCTAGCTGATTGGAACATCGCGATTTTATCGCGATAGTCCTGATCAGCCCTACTGAGCTGCCGGGAAGCATTTACTTTCATTTTAGCTGTTAGCCCAGGGTCCTGGCTATGAATAGCAGCCGGGATCGACTCTGTGTGATGCGGGGTCACAGCATGACCCCGTTTTAAACACCGGGACCAGGCACAGATCGTACAGGTACGCCCTGCGTCCTTAAGAGGTTAAAAAATTATAAACTACATGCACCAAAATTTGTGTTTACAGTTAGCATCTTCTGACCCCTACAACTTTTTTTTAATTTTTCCGCATATGGGGCTGAGGGCTCATTTTTTGCGCCGTCTTCTGTAGTTTATCTGTACCAGTTTTGATCAAAAATGACCAAAAATGCACAATTTTGGACTTTGGTATTTTGTTTATGTGTACGCCATCAACCGGGCGGTTTAGCTAACCTTATATTTTAATAGTTCGGACACTTGCGCACGCGGTGATACCACATATGATTATTTTTATTCTTTATTACATAATTTTATTTAAACATGGGAAAAGGGGGGGTGATTTAAACTTAATAGGGAAGGGGTTAATGATTTTTTTTTTTTTTTTTTTTTTACACTTTTTAAAACACGCAATATTCTGATTGCATATACTGATCAATGCTATGCCATGTTGTATTGTCAATACAAGTGTAAGTTTACTATAAATAACATCTAACTAAATGATTAAAAACAAAACAAAAAAAATATGAAGCAGCTATGTAAAAACCAAACATTTGTGTCAGTCGTAAAACCTTTTCCCATGACTGTACATATCCTACCTTGGCAGCGTATCTATTTTGGTAGGAGGCACTGACATTGCTGTAATGATATTTTCACACATAATGCTTAGTGAATAGTATTTGTTATATATACTGTATCCCACTACTGGTACAGGTGAAAGTAAATGTGTAGATAGAGTTCAGAAAGGAAAGCATAACAAGAAAGAAAGAAATGGTCCAAGGCAAGAGTAAAAGACAATGGCAAGAATCAAGCACTCCTTCTAAAAAGCCACTTAAAAAATAAAAGCAACAACTGCATCATCAACTACTGTATTATAACTGGTATGACGAATCAAAACAGTTGGAAAGTGTGGCATTGTTGCTCTCTCACCATCCGATAGGAGTCCAAACCTAGATCCTCTAGTAAAAGTATTTACTAAAGTATAATTTACTTAGTATAAAGTGCTGTTTCCCTTGTGCCCCCTTTAGCAGTCTAGTGGAATACAGAAAACACACTTTGCCCATCCGATTTTTATTGTGAATCCTCTTCATTTAACATTTGACCACTTGGGCAGATTATAGATCACTACAATTGACAAACATTAGTTTTAACATAGTTTACATATATTAAATTTAACAGACAAAAGACATTCCTCAAACCCAAAGAAAAAAAAAATAAACATAAATAAGAGAATTTATATTGATTCAAATGGTGGCAGGGTATTATTTTGTTGAGACAAATTTAAAAAAGAAATACAATGTTTATCATCCTTGTGGCTGGACTTCGATACAGAGATTAAAGGAAAATATTTCTTAGTAAGTACTTTTCTAAACATTTCCTCTTCAATTCAATAAAAAAATCCTGAAAACACCAAATCAGTTGTGTCAATATTAAGTCTGCAGTTTAGCACATTGCATTCTCAAACAGCATTTATATTCTAAGAGTAAGATGTTTAATACAACTATATTGCAAATTGAAATGGTCATCTTGAAGTCTCGGAGCAGGTTTAATGGGCAAGCAAAGGAAACAAGAAAAAATATTCTTAAAAGTGTTGTCTGAAGAACTGATCTAGCACCATTCTTCATATATTTGGTGGATACATTCTCAAGAACGGTATTCGAGATGCCAGAATTACTGTAACACTGTAACAAATGCTTTTGTTTGAAGACTCACATTACAAAAGAGGACCACACCACTTAGTGATGTTGACAAAGCAAGCCAGCTGCTTCAGATTCTTTTTCATGTGCTATTATTCCTCTTGGTATGTTGTGCCACCAAAACTGTTCCTTTTGGCACATGATCGTAAGAAGTACTACTGTTGTAAACCAAAACCTTGACCCATGGTCTCTTCTTTCCCAACTAATGAACATTTACAAAAAAGTCACAGTTCGTAAACAACCAGGAGTGTATAAGGTATCGGATTATTAAAAAGGAGGGCAGGCACAGAAGAATGTGAACTCAAGGCACAGGTCTTCCACTATGCAATTCCTCTGCGCACGAGCTCATCATTTCACAGGAAGGTTGCCACTACCCATGTAAATATCACTTCTGCACACATGGAGATTTCTTCTTTCAGCTCATTCAAGCCAATAAGAAATACCATATGAATTAAACTGCAATCTACAGTTAAAAAAAGTCTTGTTAATATTCCCAAAGTTATCATTTTCATCGTTAGAGTTTTAGTGCACGCGATTCAGGGTTTGCTTTTTAATTTATTATTCTTCTTTCATTTCCTTTTGAAAATGTACACATTGCCAAAGGCTTCCACTGTCAAGCTTGACAATGAGCAAGCTGGTCTATGAACTCTTCGACAAAGCAAAAACACAGTTCTGGCTTTCATACTGTAGTGTCACCAAATTCTTTATTCCATCGGATATAAGACTCCAGTGTAGCACCACTCACACTGCACTTTATCTTCTTCAAGGAATTCTGGAAGTCAGAAAATTTGATGTTCCGCATCTGGAAAAAGAGAGAAGAAACATGTTATGATCATAATGTGCAAGAGCGCCAGCGATGTCACGGCCACCTGTGTGTAGCAGGTTCCTTACATAAAATGGTATGGTGCTGGGTAGGGACCATCACTGTAATGCCAATGACCATAGGGGGAACGTCCAGTGACAGTGCAGCCCCAATGCTGCCTGACCTAGACACCGGCTCTAAGCTACGCCACCCCTCAGACACGGCAGCAATGGCCACCGCGCAGCAACACATCAGTGTGAACAGATAAAACTCACTCATGTGATTCCAGTCAAAGGACTGGGAGACTGCAAGAACAGGGCCCTATGCAGTTTCCTGCCAATTAAACAGGCCTAGGCACATTATAATCATGGCGTAAACGAACAACCTGTTAGTCTTACATGTATGCTGAGAAGCACAGGATGTGCGACTAGGTCTGATTTTCTTTATTCAGGTTTCATTAAAAGGAATGCATTGCTTTTAGGACATAATGATCAGGTTTGTATGTTCAACATATTTGTAAAGAATTTTTGGTTAAATGGGAAATTACAATAAAACATCTATAATTTTAAATAATCCCGAAGTCTTGCAGTTTTCATTCTGGCCACTAAACCTAAAGCTTAGCTAAGGAGGTTTGTCCTGTACAGATCACTTTCCAGCAGTGTCCTCCTTATTATGGAGAGGGTTACAGTGAAAGGAGACACCTGTACATAGATAACACAGGATCTATATGTAACACATATTCCTTCCATAACACAGGAAGGAAATCTGCATCCACTGAAAGCATTTACACAAAAAAATTGATTGGAAATCCAGCTTATACTGTAAATTACAAAATAAGATAACACGATAAATAAGAAAATAAATCTACTACACATGTAGCTGAATTACCTCACTTGCAGACATATTTTTCACCTGCTCAGGCTTTAGCTCTGTCAGCAACATAAATACAAAACGTTAGCACAGAGCCACCACAGAACAAAACAAATTTACAGACAAGGGTTATGGATGACATTTTCATTGGAATCAGAAGTACAAAACTACTTGGGTATACATGCAGTGTGCCCCAGTTATGTAACCAATATATCAGTGGTTGGTTTGTTATTTAGATGCTGCAGAAAAAACATTATTGGGTCTTTCTAAACTTTGTACAATAAAATTTATTAAATTTGAATTTTGTGGGACATTACAGCATAATCAAAAAGCCTGCTGAAAACCAGAGTCAATAGAAGCCGGGTTAAATGTTAATAATAAAATATTCAAATAAAAATATGTATTGGTCTTAGAGAAAATGCATTTTTGTATATATTTTTTTTTAAACATATACTGAAAATGTTCATATCTACCTCTTATGGGTCCAAGAGCTGCATCTTTTGCCAGTGCTGTTATATCACTTCCAGAGTATCCTTCAGTCAGCCTTTAAAAAAAAAAAACATTAAAAAATAATCTAAACAGTTTTACTTGTCATTTTGTGGTTTCTGCCATACTAGAACCATGATTTATAGGTGATGCAAGTTACACGGTAAAAAATACGCTTTGGTTACATTTTATTACAGGACTTACCTAGCCAACTGTGCCAGCTCTTTCTGTGTAAGTGGGTTTCCTTGCTTACTTAAGAGATTCTGCAAAAGTACCAGTCTTGTCTGTATGAAAAATATGAATTATGAAATAAAAAAAATAATTTTATTAAATAAGTATGCAACATCCCCTTTTCTCATGCATTAAGAAACAATAACACACTTGAAAAATTTAAGTGACTTAGGCTTTAATGCTAGGTTCACATAAGTGTATGCCTGAAAAGAATACATCATTTTTTAAAAAGGGCCAACACTTTCATTTTTGATCTTTTTGCTATTTATATAGTTAAAGAACATTTTGGGGTTAGTTTTACTCTCTTTGGCAAGGAGTCTTTCTGTCTCTATTTTTGCTGCTTTTATCTGTTTTTTACATATTTAAAAGGAAAACTGTCAGCTTTCTCCCCCCACACTAGCCAGCGGTACTGTCCGTGCCCGGATCCACCGCACCGTTCGGCCATAATCTTCTATCTTCGGTATATACTAATTATGTGCTAACTGGCACCGGTCGGGCTAACTGGCATTCTGACATCAGTGCCGCCTGCCACAGCTCCACCCAGCTCATCAATATTCCCCCCTCTCTCTTCATTACAGAAGAGGGAGAGGCAGAGGAAGAATATTGATGAGCTGGGCGGTGCTGCAGCAGATTATGGCCGAACGACGCGGCAGATCCGGGCACGGTAAGCATCAAACTGACCGGTGTCTCCCGCGCTACCAGCCAGTACCGCTGGTTATTGTGGGGGGAGAAAGCTGACCGTTTTTTCCTTTAACATTCTTCTCTAAAGCTTTTTAATGCTTCTTCACTCCAGTCGTGTTTTAGTAGTTTAAATGCTTTATTTTTGTCATTTATTGTAGCTGCATCCATTCAAAAGACCTGTGGTTTTCAATCAGAGTGCCTACAGCTGTTGCAATAGTTGCAGATTGATCTGCAGTCATTTTGTATGCAGTTAAAAATAAATATTGGGCTGAAAATTTACTTAAGAATTGTGAGAAAAGAGTCACACACAGGTACAGACACTATATTATGAACTACACTAACGTTACAGGCCCTGTAGCATAGTCAAATAAAAGACATTCCTGGAATACCCCTTTAAGGGCTTCTCTGAGTTGATCAAACTTTGCCTTCCTAAAGTTCATTGTTTTTGTAGCCCCTCGAGAGATTCCCTCATTGAAGAAAAAGTTATAATGTATAATATTATGATCACTATTTCCAAGGTGTCCTTCTACCTGCACATTATTTACTCTGTCAGGTCTGTTGGTTAATATTAAAGGACAACTGCAGTGGTACACATTTATATATGTCCGTGCTTCAAAAATAAACAAAATAAACTCATATATACCTTCCTACGAGCCCCCGTTGGTTCGGCACAGGCCTCCCGCCCCGGCTTGTGATAAGCTGAGCCCACTGTCATGTAAGGAGCTCTGGCCGGCTTCTTACATGACAGTGGGCTCGTCCCAAGGAAGTGGAATTACGTTGGCACTGCCGGACCATGAGGCCTGTGCCGTACCAACGGGGGCTCGTAGGAAGGTATGTACGAGTTTATTTTGTTTATTTTTGAGGCCCGGACACGGGCATATATAAATGTTTACCACTGCAGTTGTCCTTTAAGTCTAGTAGGGCGCCCCCTCTGGTCGGGCCCTGCACCATTTGGGACAGATAATTGTCTTTAGCTATAGTCAGAAACTTGTTTCCTTTATGAGATTCACAGGTCTCAGTCTCCCAGTTTATATCAGGATAAAGTCCCCCATTATTATCACATCATTCTGATTTGCTGCCATGTTGTCTTCTGGCTCTTCCATTATGTTTAGTGGCTTATAGAAAACCCCCATCTCCATATATTTTAACCCATAATGACTACATTATCGTTTGCCTCCCGTACATCCTCCCGCAGTGCGGCCTTCAGACTGGACTTTACATAAAGACAAACTCCTCCCCCTTTCCGTTTTGTCCGATCCTTCCTGAATAGACTATAACCCTGTATGTTGACCGCCCAGTCACAGCTATCGTCCAACCAAGTCTCTGTTATACCCACTATGTCACAATTTTCTTCAGACATAAACCACTCCAGTTCCTCTGTTTTATTGGACAGACTTCAGGCATTAGTCAAAATGCAATTCAATGGTGTATGTTTTTCTCTTCCCATGAAGCCTATCCCTATTAACTATTCTAACGCCTCCCTCCGCTCCACCCCCAGGTACATTAATATTCCCCTCTCTATCTACACTATCTTTCCCCTCTATGCTGTAGGTTCCCTCCCCCAGTCCCTAGTTTAAACACTCCTCCACTCTTCTAGCCATCTTATCCCCAAGCACAGCTGCACCCTCCCCATTGAGGTGTAGCCCGTCGCTACGGTAGAGCCAGTACCTGACAGCAAAGTTGGCCCAGTTTTCCATGAACCCAAACCCCTCCTTCCTACACCAGTTTTTAAGCCACTTGTTTACCTCCCGCTGCCTCTCTGGTGTGGCTCGTGGTACCGGTAGTATTTCAGAAATTATTACCTTGGAGGTCCTTGCCTTAAGCTTGCGAACTGAATCCCTGAAATAATTTTTAAGGACACTCCACCTACCTCTTACTTTGTCATTGGTGCCACTATGTAGCATGACTGCTGGGTCCTCTCCAGCCCCACCCAGCAACCTGTCAACCCAATCCGCAATGTGCCGAACGCGAGCACCAGGAAAACACACTGTTCGGCGCCATTTAGTCTGAAGCCTTATTTTCTGCTTATGAGATTAGACATATGTTTGTAGCTACGTATAATTTGGCAGCGTGCCATCCTCTCTCTCCTGTGCTATAAGAATCTTGGTCTCTAAGTAAACCAAGAAGATTCTGTATTCAGCTTTGGAGTCTGTGTCTTTCTTCTCCTAGGCCTAGTAACTTATAACTACTGATTAGGAATCAAACAACATATTATGTAGGAATCCATTGAATTCCCTATCACCACTGATCCCCAGATATAACAGGGAAAAAGAGTGCTTCAATCCCAGACTCAAAGCTCAATTCAACTTGTAGCAGGAGACTGGCTCCATAAATTGGGACGTCAAATTTATGACATGTCAAACGTTTTTAGAAGTGATAGTAACTCTTTAAATGAACAGTAATAAAATCATACAGCATCCAAGTTATGAATTTCCCCTTTTTGTCAGAAAAGGCCAGTGATTACACTGATGCCACCAGACACAAACCCAACCTCATAGAAAATTCTGGGATCATTTGTCACCAGTTCCCTCCAGTGTTTCTGTTCTTCACAAAAAACAAAAAGACTTGAGAAATGGGCATAAATGGGCCTTGGCAAGTAACAAAAATCAAACAATATTTTTTCATACCTCTTCATTTGGTAAGGAGACATAAACCCTTTTCGTAAATCTCCTGCAAACAATACAATGATTTAGTAAGAAACACTATGCAGTAAGGATTTCATGTTATCAAAATCAGCTTCCTCCATCAGAAAACTCATTAAATCAGTATTATCAATTATGGTAGTTAAAGGGTTAACATAAAAGTGATAACAGAGTTAGGAGTGGTGGAGCTCTGGCCGCTGCTGATATAGCTTTGCATTCTCTTCACTTTTTTCTCCTGACAGAAGCACAACTGTACCATTGTGAAGATCAGACATTTATGGTATATCCTGAAGATGTCATCCCATTCACTACAGCTCATTGTTGGGACTTCAACAGATTCTGCCGGAAAATTTAACAAGTTTAATGTTCCGGCTGAATCCAAATGAATACAGAACTTCGGTAGTGTGAAATGAGCAGCAAAATCCCATTGAGATTCTTCTGCAAGTAGAAATTTTGTAGTGTGAACCAGCCCTTAGAGATAGAAACCGAGAAAGAAAGCATCTCTCATACGACAGATCAGGGTGTGAGGAAGAAGAAAGCACACTAAAAGTATGTTCACACTGAGCAATTCCCGCATAATTCCATGATAGGAATTAAGTGCAGTGAACATTAACATTAGTGGGAATGGGTCTTTCGTGAGACCCGTTTACACTGAGGAATTTCAGTGGCGAACAATTCTGCTTCTAAAATTGATACGCGCAAAGAATAAACATGTTCTTTCTTTGTGTGGAAGTCCACGAGCCCTGCATTGCCGTTAACAGTGATAGTGCAGGGCTGTGCGGTCCAACCGCTGAAATTGTGTGAGCGGAGATTTCGTTCACATTACTCTGTGTGAACATTCCCTTAGGGATAGCAGATCACACATCATGTATCAGCCTGTAGATTGGGGGGGGGGGGGGGGGGGGAGTGCGCACATCGCAGGGGACACATAACACAAGCTGTCCACATGTTTATCCTGGATTATTAAAACTCACATCCAGTACACATCCCAAATACCATATAAGTTTGCTGGGTTATGTACCCTCACATGACATAAAAAATGCTAAAGCTATGAACAGATTTTAAACGGAATATCAGAGTTTTAAAATGAAGTTAAGATTATGGGGAAGATTCATCAAAACTTGTCCAGAGGAAAGGTTGCCCATTGTAACCAATCAGATTGTTTCTTTCGTTTTTGAAAAGGCCTCTGAAAAATTAAAGAAGCCATCTGATTGGTTGCTATGGGAAACTGGTCAACTTTTCCTCAGCACAGGTCTTGATGAATTTCCCCTTATATCCTCAAACTTGGTGCTGACAGATTTCCTTCAAAAATGTGCTCTATTTGCAGCTGAGAGCTGCAGACACTGTTGGAAAGCTTTTGGTGGTTGCCAAACTTATTTAAAAAATTATCTATATCAAGTGTCAAGGAGGCAGGCCCTAAATGCCCAGCCCCTCCTTGATTGAAGAGTAGAGTCCTGTTTGTCGGTCAAGGAGGGGCTGTACGGTTAGGGTAATTGAGGAGACGTGCCAGGCTGTGGCACTTGACCTTACTGCCTCCTCATTGACACTTGGCTGAGAAATAAAAAGGTCATTTTATAAAAGTTTGCCAACTCCCATCATCCTCACCAGTCTACTTTCATGCCTTGACAGCTATCCAATATTATCTGCAGCTCTTAGCAGCAAATACAGCTGACAGATTCCTTTCAAATAACTTTAGTAAGTATATTTACAGGTGCATTAAACATGAGAGAGAGACAAATTTTGCCTTTACAGACAGCTTTAAAAGGGGTATTCAGCCCCTAAAAACCTTATCCCCTTTCCAGTGCTGTGGAGTCTGATGAAATTTTGGGTACCTGGAGTCTGAGTCGGCAAACAATGCACCGACTCCTACTAAATTTAAATTGGAATAAAAAAAAAAAAGCAAGTTTAAATGTCCCAAATCACAAAAAGTTATAATTAATCACTTCTCTACTGTAAGAATAAAGACCAATGCATGCAGTGCCTCACGTAACCGCAAAACGAACACGTTACCGTGCAGAAGCATGCTTTTCATGTGCTTCACTATATGGCACGCAACACACAATTAGGAACGGCAATACTTATACTTTCCATAGTGTTGTGTTCTGCTGTTACAGGGAACCCATAGGTAACCTAGCCTCTCACTGATAAGGGAAACCCCTTTACTCAACAGCCTGTTTTGGCCTTAATGACCAAGGCCTTTTTTTCAAATCTGACATGTGTCTCTTTATGTGGTAATAACTTTGGAACGCTGTTACTTATCAACCCAATTCTGAGATTGTTTTTTCGTGACATATTGTACTTTACATTAGTGGTAAATTTTGATTGATATATTCAGCGTTTTTTGTAAAAAAAATGAAAAATTTGGCGAAAAAAAATGAAAAATTAGCATTTTTCGAGACTTTACATTTTATGCTTGTACCATAAATAGTCATATCGCACCAAATTTATGATTAATTCACATCTACAATATGTCTACTTTATGTTCCCATCATTTGATAAACATAATTTTACTTTTTTTGAATGTTAGAGGGTTTATAAGTTTAGCAGCAATTTTCCAGATTTTCAAGAAAATTTCAAAATCTGATTTTTCAGGGACCAGTTCAGTTCTGAAGTGGAATTGAGGGGCCTGTATGTTAGATATCCCCATAAATCAGCATAGGAAAGATCAGTCCCTACCTTAGGTAGAGACTGATCACTCATGTTGCCATGGCAATGGAGGCTACTGTCAGTCCTCCGGTTGCCATGGCAACCATCAGCGCTCTGCTTTCACTTTGCAGAGCGCCGATGGTGACAGTTGGAGCACCCTCCCTCTGTAATCCTAATAGACGCCGCGGTCACAGTGACCGCAGCGTCTACAGGGTTAACTCAGGATCGGAGCTGCGCTCCGATCCTGAGTGCTGCGGGCGGCCTCCCCCAGCGGGGCCCCTCTCACCACCGATCGCTTCACTGAATGAAGCGACGGAGGAGAGGGGGAAGGAGGAGAGGGGGAAGGAGGAGAGGGGGAAGGAGGAGAGGGGGAAGGAGGAGAGGGGGAAGGAGGAGAGGGGGAAGGAGGAGAGGGGGAAGGAGGAGACCGCCGCCAGATCCCTGCTTTCGGTTCGTCTGAACTGACGGACCAATAGCAGCGATCGCCGGCCGGAGACCGCTGCGATTGGTCCCTGGCCGGCTTCAGGGAGGTCCTGCTGTGTAGCACAGCAAGTTTCATAAAACTGTCACAGCGCGCGGCAGCGTTGTGACAGTTTATGTCCATCAGGTACATGTACCTGATGTTGCGCGAAGTCACCGCTAATCATCAGGTACATGTACCTGATTTTGCGTAAACGGGTTAAGTAAATATGTTTTTTGCAGGACTAGAGACACTTGTATAAGTGAAGGGAATGGAGGGTCAATAGTTCAAGACTGAACCTGTAAACCATTGGAAAAACTGCTGCCATTCAGCTAAGGCTATACAAACTTGTAAACTTCGATTGTTAGCTCAAACTTTAAACATGACTATGGGATTCTACTAGGGTAATCATGTTTTATAATAAATGCCCCTTCCTGGATCCTCCCACTACCCTATCTTCAGCAGCAGATCAGCACACAAAAAGGAGTAGGCAGCAGCTTCTGCCCAACTACCTCGCTCTGCTAGAAGAGCTTAGAAGAACTTGGTGGAACAGCTTCTTGGATTCAACTGTAAGTGTATATAAATAAATTCGCATATTAATACAGAGGAGTCGGAGTCGGAAGAACAAAAAACTACGGAGTCGGAACATTTATCTACCGACTCCACAGCCCTGCCCCTTTCCACAGAAACCCCTGCAATCTGCAAAACAGGGCTCTGACTTTCACTATTGCGTGAAGCTGTGGGTTGTTGGCACATGCGCCATGCATTGTCTATGGAAGCGGTAGAGATACCGCTTTAATCTTATGGCTGTGTGAAAGGCTCTAAATTTCTCTAAATCTTTTTTTTTTTTTTTACAAATGATGATACTTTTTGCCATGTATATCATATATAGTGTTACTTCCTGTATGCAGTCTCTATGTATATCTCTATGTATATATTTTGTACAATGCAATACCTGAGAACTGCTTCATCCAGCTCCTGAGGTCTGTTAGTTGCTCCCATAACAAGAACTCTGTCATCCCCTCCTGACTGTACCTGTTCAACAATCAGGATAACATCAGTAAACAAAAATGTTATATAATAAAAAAAAATTATAAAAAAAAAAAAAAAACATCTTTAAAAATATAAGTATTTATTTATGTTCAATGAAAATGAACAGTGTCCGAGAAACCAAAACCAAAAGGGGTGTTATGTCAAACAATAAAATGGATGCAACAGTCACTGGTATGCTACGCTCTTTTCTATCAGCAGAAACAGGCTGCCACCAATCAGATATTGATAGTCAAATCAAACAGATCAAACAAATCACTATACTATACTAAAACTGTTAGCAATTTATAAAATGGTACTGTTATTTCATTTGTCGTAGTAAAAGTAGATATAAACATTACGGTTACAAATAACCAAATTAATAGTAACATTTTATTATTATTAAAGAGAACCTGTTAACTGTTTTGTACTGCCTAAACAGCGGGCAGCAAGAAACAGGTGCTGGGAGTGGGGACCCAGAACACTATGACTACACTGTGACTTACTCTAAAACGTCTGGGCATTTCAGAGAAAATCAGTTAAAAAAAAATCTGTCATGACCCGGGAAACTGGTCACTGGAGTTTGGGCAGTATAAGCAGGGGACAAGTTGCTTTTAATACAATACAATACTTACACCATCAAATTCTATTAAAAATTCAGTTTTTAATCGCCTGCTTGCATCATGTTCTCCTTCTCGCCTTTCACATAAAAGGCTATCCACTTCATCTGGAAAGACAGATGTGAATTTGCATATTAAATGGCAAGTAAAGTCTAATTGTTATTAAAAGGAACCATTTTTTTCCATAGTGGGGATGATGCAGGACACATAGATTCTCTCTTTAGTGTTCTTCAAATCTGTAAGTCACACAATATCCATAAAACTCTGCAGTAGGCATAACACAGTGTATATACATGTTTTCCATACATGTATTATGGCTACATTTTAGTGCCCAAATTATGGTTCAGGTGCCCTGTCTGATGGCAGGATTTATGAACCAAACTGCTCTGAGTTCAGGTCAGCAGCAGTCTGGCCAGGCTGTAATATAGGTGCGGAGAAAAAAAATACGGGTAAGAATACTGATCTCAGCTACTGTGACAAGGGAAACACTGTACAGAAATGTACTGCACAGTGCCTAAAAACTTTGACCAGTCCCCGGCTCTTCTTCCATGGAGTATGAGTGTAGTATAAGAATTCCCATTTAGCAATGCGTTTCAAGTTTGTACAGAATTCTTAGACCGGATAGGCTTACACATATGCAAACACAGACAACATAAATGCATATGTGCATGCCTATCCTGCCCGACGAAGAATTCTATCCAAATTAGAAATGCGTTGCAAAATATATAGGAAATCTTATACTACACTTATGAGCCTATCATTGAAGAAGCGCCCAGTACTGGACAAAGTTGTTATGCACTGTGCAGTGTGCTTCTGTCCATAGTTCCTGACGGGATTTTAGGGTGCATCCGGTTTGACCTGCAGACGGCTAATTCAGGTGTTGTATCCTCAGGGCAACACAATCTAGTAAGGAGCTCTTTAACTTCATGTTTAGTTTCACCAACGGAGGGAATTACACGAGGGCGCACATCTCTTTTTTATTTCAATATTTTCAGTAAGGGAAACACTGTGGTAACTAGCTGATGAGGTATTTCCAAAACAGCTTCTAGGTATCTGGAATGCAGCAGTTAAAGGTGTTATCCAAGAATACTAAAACAGAGTTAGCTGAGTTAATTTCTTCCAAAAATAGAATCACACCTGTCCTCAGGTTGTGTGGTGTATTATAACTAGGCTCCATTCACTTCAAAGGTATTTGCAATACCACACACATCCTAAGGACAGCTGTGGTTCTGGTTTTTGGAAGAAAGGAGCTCTGTTTTTCTAATCCTGGATAACCACTTTTTAAGTCTTCTGTTCCAACAGAAAGCCTACTGTAGCGCAACTTGCTAAAAAATTTAATTCTGCATAGACCCCTGGTCCACTGCTGAAATGACCAACAATGGGTACATGACCATCCATAAAGCAAGGGGAGCTTGTCTGATATTTAAAGAGTAACTGTCACCAAACTAAGCTTTAAATATATTGTTCCTTATGTAATTATAAAGACACTTTGCTATTTATTTGCTGTTAAAATTCTCAACCTTTATATGTTTTTAATGTGACTGAAAAAACGGACACTGGGTGGCTCTGCTCTGTTCCCTGCGCAAGTCAAACAGTTAGTTTGGTCTCCTCCTGGCCTGGCAGGAGACCAAACTCAGGAAGTGCGTGCGGGGCATGGCGAGGCATGGCAGGGCAGAGTTCTCACAGGCTACAGTGACATTGCGCCTGCTGGGGTACGCCCACTTTTTCCTGCCAGGAGCTCACACAATGTTATCAAGGGGAAAGGTAAGATACAGAGCTTTTTAAAGCTCGGAATATATTTTTTAGGACCAGGAGGGGTGTTAGGGGTAGTTAGGGAATATAATTGGAGTAGGTTTAGAGTAGGTTTAGAAAATATGGTTTGATGACATTTTGACACCTGCATGCACTATGGGAAGAAAGCAAACTGGCAGTGTGATGGTCTGGGTGATATTCTGCTAGGAAACCTTAGGCCCTGACATTCATGTGGATGTTACTTTAACACCTACCTAAAAATTTCTGCAGAGCGGTAAAATGTGCCCTGCTACACTGGGCATCCAAACTCTCAGAGCTCAATCTTATACAATATTTATAATCTTAAAATAAAAAGTATGATCCATGGAGGTCCCACCTTTCAACCTACAGGACTCAAAAAATCTACTGTAAATGTATTGGTGCCAGATACAAGACACTTTCAGAGGCACTGTGAAGTCCATGTCTTGATGGGTTGGATCCCAACAAACAAAGTCACTCATAACAAATACCAATTTCATGGTTATGGCTCAGCCAGATATTTTACCTATAAAAATAATGGATGGCTGTAGTTCTCTAGCCACAGAAAAGAGTGCTCGCACTAGTTTTTCACCTTCTCCTACCTAAAAACAAAAGACAAAAAAAAAAAAGTATATAACTAATACAACAAGAGCATGTATACAACAGTCAAGCAAAGACACAAAACCAAATAAAAGTGTAAAAAGGGAATGGGCCAAGTATGTAAAATTTGGGTTTGCATAGTGCATGCACTAAAAAATACATTACTGAAAGGAGATAAAAAGGGTACTACTCTGATTGAAGAACACAATGCTTAAAGGGCCACTCTGGGAGAAAACATTAATTAAATGCCCATCAGGAAATAGCATACTGGTAAACAATGTTTCTTCTTCTCTTATCAGACGGCTTTAGTTTCCAGATATGATGCTGCTCCAGTCCCATTACTCACCCTTGTGACAGGCACTATGACTGTCAGATTCTCATAGCTATAAGATGCGCAAGTCTGACAGAGAAGCATAGAGAGTGACTTTCCCACAAAGCAATAGTTGTCAAAATCCAACAGTCACAGCTCCTGTCACATGGGTGAGAAGTGGGAATAAAGCAGCATCATATCTGGGAACTAAAGGTGCCTGGTAAGACAAGATGAGGGCGTCTCCATTTCTGTTTATAAAGTACACTGTGTACACTAGCAGATGGGAGTAAATGCACAGTTCAGCTCACCTCTGTGATGTTAGCTGAGGACAGGACTGATCTGGACAACACCAAAGATATAAATAAGAAGCAGATTCTCCAGTGTGGGTAATCTTGAGAACGATGCTCTTTTATTATAAAGCCATACAGTATCACAGACGACTCACAAGTATCACAAGACGACTCACATAGACAGAAACGCGTTTCGGCCAGAAGAACTGGGCTTACTCATACAAATTGTACACAGACAAGGGAACGCATCTCTGTCTATGTGAGTTGTCTTTGTAAAACCGTATGGCTTTATAATAAAACAGCACCGTTCTCAAGATTCACCGTGCTAGACAATCTGCTTCTTTGACACTGTGTGACACTTGCTCATGTATAAAAAGATTTATAGCTTCCAGCGCTATTCCTCACTTTTTTATGTAAGGACGGAAGATGTTTAATAGCTAGCCAATGATTTTTCTCAAAGTTATTTTTTATTTTTGGGATGACATTTTGGGAGTTGTAGAACCAGTTACTCACTTTCCATAGAGTTATGGGCTCAAGATACAACATTTTAAACAATAGTCGTCCTGAAGCCAATAAATACTGTAAACCAAGGTATCACTGTATTGTTTTACTCATGGAGTGGTTTTTGAAACTAGATTTTTTTTTTTTCTACTTCAGTGGCAAGTAAACATTTCTTTTATTTTCATGTTACATTAGTAGGATCAAGTTTACAACTAACGCCTTTGGTACAATTTGTGATTAGTAGGGATATAGGTGTGTAAAGTCTAAGAATTCAGATAGCATGTGTACATGACTTACATATTTAGAGGTGAGACTAGCTGCACTTATATTAAAAAAGGTTGCATTTGATTCAGCTGCCACCGCCTTCGCCTGAGAGAAAAGGAGAAAAACAAAATATAAAATACAACTATTTAAAAGATACTAAAACGTTATCTCTACTGATGTACAGTAGGTCTTACCAGCATTGTTTTTCCATTTCCTGGAGGACCAAACAGTAAAAGTCCACGAGCAGGTGCTCTAAGCCCAGTGAACAACTATAAGCAAAGAAAAATCAAATATGTCAACAAGTAACTCACATTTATAGATGAAGACCAACATAAACATAACAGTCGAAAGCACTTTACGCTAGTTAGAACTGTTGTGTGTTTCATAACATACAATAAAAAAAAAAAACCACAAGAGAACTTTAACAAACTTAACACCCTTGTTAACATTTTATTAGTATTTTCACCTATCATAGTATAACAGATCCTAGTGTAATAATCTGTTATGCCAAGTGCAATGCTAGGAGGCAAAGAATAAAGAGTCCTTGCAAATTAAAATTCAAGCATTTCTATTTTCTTTCAAAACTTTTTTTTTTTTTTAAGGAAACTACATTGTCAAAAACTAAGAAAAAAAAATTCCATACTTTAAAAGGAATAAAAGCTATGAAAAAAAACGTGTTACAATTTTACTATAAAATCAAACGTGTCACAAAAAAAATTAAGACTCTTGGAATGTATATAAAAAAAATAAAAAAAAAATCACTTAGTCTTGAATGACCAAATACGTGGGCCCTTTATAAGGACAAAAGCAAGTATACAAATAACATCAGCTGCAGCCTTCTACAACTTATCCCCTATCCTGTCTGATCGAGGGGGGTCCGAATGCTGGGACCCCCTGCGATCTCCTGTATCTCTATGGGAGAGGCGGTGATGCAGCATTTGTGCATTCCCGCCTCTTCCACAGAACTGAATGGAGGAGACGTGTCTGTAAACCTCTTAGTGAGGTCAAGGACACAAAGATTAGCTGCGCAGAGCTGTGGCAGTTTCGGGGCCCCTGCGGATAGGGGATAAATTGTCTATGGCTGCAGTACTCCTTTAATCTCCCATGTGCACTTAAACAAGAATGGTGGCTCACACAAACTGAACACGCTCACCTAGACATAAAAAAAACCTTCAAAAATAGTCCTAACAAATAAGAACCATGTAATGAGTATCTGATGAATCTGCATTATTTATTTCAGCAGGAGAGCAAGCAATTGCAGGGATTATTTATAGAAGAAAAATGTATATACGTATAAATACCTCTGGACGAATAGATGGAAGTATAACAATTTCCTGTAAGGCCTGCTTAGAAAGCTCCTGTCCCGCAACGTCAGCAAACTTCACAGAGGGCCCACTAAATTATAAAAGGACAATATTAGAACAGTACTGTCTATTCACAACTTATTTTATCAATGCCTGTGACATGGAAATAAAAGATCATTGGGCAGTGCTCCACCCACATTCCCCCAGTTATAAGCAGACTGTGTGCATTCCAGCTCATGATACAGGTCAGACTATGTCAGTTCATTGCAGTCTACAGAGCTCTGTGTAAGGGAGCACAGACCAAGCCCTCCGACTGATAACTCTGTACTCCACTGCATGTCACCTTTTAAAAAGGGTTCACCCCTGCTCAGGGTTTGAAACAAACCGTTCCGAACACTGGAGTCAGCGCCGGGAGCTTGTGATCATAGCCCTGCCTCCTCATGACATGTCCTTCCCCCTCAAGGGAAGTCTATGGGAGGGGGCGTGACGGCTGTCACGCCCCCTCCTATAGACTTGCATTGAGGGGGTGGGGTGTGACGTCGTGAGGGGGCAGGGCTATGACGTCACAAGCTCCCGGCGCTGTCACACCCTCTCCAATAGACTTGCATTGAGGGGGCAGGATGAGACATCATGAGGGGGCGGGGCTATGATGTTTCTACTGATCCAAAGGATCCTAGAGATTTGAGCTCTGAAGCCTGGGCCAGAACAAGTTCATCTATGTATTAAATGAACAACCATTCATTTGAATGGCTGGTCAAAAGTTAACCTGGCGCTAACAGTTGATCACTGGAGGTTTAATAGTTTGACATTTGACGCCATTTCAATAAGGGGATGATAATTCTTTAAAGGTTGTGCGTGCAGTAATGCATGTGCCCTCACACATCACAGAGCTTCAGCAAGAAGTCTTGGCAATTAAAAGGTCACTATGTCTTGGAGAGCCCAAGATCTGTTTGCGGGAATGCTTGGCAAGTAAATATAGATGGGCCAAAAGTTCTGTGTCTCCAAAGAATTTTACAACAGGCTTGAAAGGACACACATACAAAGAACTTGAACAGCGAACAATATTATTAGATTGGAGAGCAGAGCACTGCAGATTTTGCATTTGGGGGGGGGGGGGGGGGGGTCAATGTGGAATATTAAAGCATTACTGTCATTAGAAATAACTTTCTTACATTTAATACTTTCTTAAAAACTAAGCATATTCCTAATATACTTCACTAGGGGTCTCTATTTTTTTTTATTCTGCAATCGAACCCTGAAAATCCAGCCTTTTTGGTCCTTTTAAAAAAATATCTGAGGGGAGGGAGGTGTGGTTATCCCCATTCTGTGCCTCAGAGCACAGACAAGAAGCAGACAGCTTGCAGTCTTTAGATGAGAAGCATTTACATGCACAGTGACAAGCAATACAAGGTGCTAAACTTTTATTTACATGCAAAAGGGGTTCTCTGATCATTTTATGAACTAACTTGTGTATTTGCACCATATAGGTTCCACATAACTGCTTTAGGGTTATAAAAAAAGCATGCATTTTGGTTACAAAGCTGTGAAAATGTAAAAATCTTTATTTTTTGGCACAAAATGCAGGTATTTCTTCTGTCCTTGCACCATATAGTTTCACATGGCTGCATTAGAGTTATATAGAACACGCATTTAGGCAGTTTACTTTGCAAATGTAAACATTTTTGTGCAGAACTCATGACAGGGGAAATGGGGAGGGAGAGTGGAGGAGCTCATCATACCCCAGAGAAATTCAGAAAGACTGATTTCAGTTATACATAGATCAAAAGATATTTTACATTATTAACCCATGCATATTATTATGTTAAAGGTCTTAGGACACATTATTACACTGATTTAGTTTCTTACTTATGACTAACCCTTTAAAGGGGTACTTCGCCCCTAGACATCTTATCCCCTATCCAAAGGATAGGGGATAAGATGTCAGATCGCCGGGCCCGTTGTTGGGGAGCCCCGGGATCCCCGCTATCATTACAGCACAGAGCGAGTTCGCTCTGTGCATAATGACGGACGATACAGGGGACGGAGCAGCGTAACATCAAGGATCCGCCCCTTGTGACATCACGGCCCGTCCCCTTAATGCAAGTCTATGGCAGGGGGGTGTGACGACCGCCACGCCCCCTCCCATACACTTGTATTGAAAGGGGAGGGCCATGATGTCACGAGGGGCGGAGCCGTGACGTAACTATGCTCCGGCCCCTGTATTGTTCGTCATTACATGCAGAGCGAACTCGCTCTGTGCAGTAATGATAGCGGGGTGCCGCAGCGGGGATCCCGGGGCTCCCCACCAGCGGGACCCCGGCGATCTGACATCTGAGTTTGCTCTGTGCGTAATGACGGGCGATGCAGGGGACGGAGCAGCGTGACGTCATGGCTCCGCCCCTCGTGACATCACGGCCCGTCCCCTTAATGCAAGTCTATAGCAGGGGGTGTGACGACTGCCATGAACCCCTCCCATACACTTGTATTGAGGGGGGCGGGCCGTGACGTCACCAGGGGTGGAGCCGTGACGTAATGATGCTCCGGCCCCTGTATTGCCCGTCATTACGTGCAGAGCGAATACGCTCTGTGCAGTAATGACAGCGTGGTGCCGCAGTGGTGATTCCCGGGGGTCCCCAGCAGCGAGACCACGGCGATCTGACTTATCTAGGGACGGAGTACCCCTTTAAGGATCAGAGCTACATGCTGTTTCAGTCCTCATTACTTCTACATATGGCACTTGGGGATCATTGATCCCTGTTTGCTAGAATTTGAAATTTATCTGAATATTTCTAAATGATATGTGTCACACAAACAATTTATTATTGTGGCTGTATGGAAATGGGGGCAGGAAATAAATTTTGTTGGGGCCATTTTGTATTATCTGTGTTTAGGAAGAAAGGTTTCTTTATAAATCTGATTTAGCCTTGTGTGTCTCCAGCCTACACGCACAAGTGACAAGGAAAGATTAAAGCACAACTGTCATGAAGTTTGAGCCATATAAATTAACCATAGTCTGTGTATTGTGTGTAGACTATTAATCTAGTATTACTTTTACCTTCTTTATTCCAGTTGTGATTACCACAAAAAGCACTTTTCTTTGCAGTCACTGACAGTTGGATAGGCGTAGCCAGGGGTTTGCTATGCCCTTCCTGCCGCCACACCTATCCCCTATACCTCAGCGCTGGGACTGCTGTGTGATTGACACAGGTCCCAGCGCATGTACCCCCTTTGATTTTTATGTGTGCGCTGAACAATAGGAATTTACACTGCAAGCGCTGGCTCCCCCGGCCAGCACTCGCTCCTGCTGGCTGACATCGCTGCTCGTACAATACTAGAGGCACGGAGCGAGAGAGCTCTCTGCCTCTAGTGAATGAGGCCACACACACAAAGAGGAGAACAGGCACTGTTATCGCTTCCCCACCAAGCGCCCGCTTCCGCGGTTTCACATCTCTGTGCACCTGTGCAATGCTAGAGAGCTCACTTGCTCCCTGCCTCTAGCATTGAACCGGCAGCAATGTCAGATAGCAGGAGCGAGTGCTGGCCAGGGGAGCCAGCGCTTGCTGTGTAAATTCCTATCGATCAGCGCACACTTAAAAATCAAAGGGGGCGCATGAGCTGGGACCTGTGTCAATCACACAGCAGTCCAAGCGCTGAGGTATAGGGGATAGGTGTGGCGGCAGGAGGACATAGCGAACCCCTGGCCACGCCTATCCGGCTGTCAGTGACTGCAAAGAAAAGTGTTTTTGTGGTAATTACAACTGGAATAAAGAAGGTAAAAGTAATGCTGGATTAATAGTCTACACACAATACACAGACTATGGTTAATTTATATGCCCCAAACTTCATGACAGTTGCGCATTAAAACATTCACATGGAACTTCAACCCAAACATAATATCAGAAATCGTCACTTACTTGTCAACAATTTCATTCAAGATCAGGTTCGCAAGGTTGCTGTCAACATTTTTTAAATTCTTCATATCTTTTTTCCTGAGACCTGTAGTTGGCGTTGTTGGTTTATTGTTTGGTCTAGCATGTTTAACTCCAGTTCCCTTAAAGTAAATACAATGAAATAAATAAATTCAATAAATATCTAAACAAATAAATAAAAATAAAAATGCAACAAGTAAAAAAAAAAAAAAAAAAAAAAAAAATATGGACTTGCTTATGGTATTTGGTTTGGTAAAATATGACAAATGACATTCAGTCATGGAAACTGCAGTATGATGAATACTATTTCACAGCATTTAAAAAGCTATAAATACAAAAGACTATGAAAACGGCTGCAAAATTTGGATGTATGGGTAATGTTTTGTACACACTTGAGCTAAGGCTGGTCAGGGTTTGACAGCAAGAACAATGAAATATACAGCATTATTCTTTCTCTCAAATTGACAAACCTTCACAACAGCCCAACATAAAACATAATGCTGATCAATATTCACAACAGATCCTTCACAGTATGGTTTCTATTATAAATGGAAGTCATGAGACCAGTGTGTACTGAGCCTAACATTATTCCTAGACAGGTCAAAACTTTTATCATTAGCAAAATCTCCATGAAGATTGAACGTATTCTGTTCACACTCCATAGAGACAATCGATATATTTTGTCCCACACACTATATGAAGCTGAAGGTGTTAGTGGAATGTAATAAGCCAGAACAATTCCACAACAGTCAATGAAAAGTTCATGTGGATTTATTTACATGTAGGCTTTAAGAGAGACAAAAGATCAAGTTTCTTCAGGCACAAAATAACAAAAACAGACAAAAAAAAAATGTCATCTGAAAAAAAAAACTATAAAATAAAAGAAAAATACTCAGACGAACATTTCGGTCAACTGCCTTTATTAACAGTATCTCTGTCTTAAGGATAAAAATATGAGTGTCTCAAGTGTTGCTCAGAGTAGATAACTTAAGGCACACATACACACCTTTAGCCATAAAAGGGGTACTCCGGAGAAAAACTTTTTTTTTTCTTCAAAATAAACTGACTCCAGAAAGTTAAAATAAATTTGTAAATTAGTTCTATTAAAAACTCTTACTCCTTCCAGTATCTATCAGCTGCTGTATGCTCCATGGGAAGTTGAGTTGTTCTTTTCTGTCTGACCACAGTGCAGAGAAGTAGAAAATCCCCATAGCAAACCTCTCCTGCTCTGGAAAGTTCCTAAAATGGACAGAGGTGCCAGCAGAGAGCACTTTGACAGACTAAAAAGAACAACTCAACTTCATGTGGAGCATACAGCAAGATGTTAAAATGTTAAGATGTTTTAATAGAAATAATTTACATATCTGTTTAATTTTCTGGGGCCAGTTGATTTGCAAAAAAAAAAAGTTTTCCACCAGAGTACCCCTTTAACCCCTTGGGGACGGAGACCATTATGACCCTAAGGACGGGAGCATTTTTTTGCAAATCTGACCACTGTCCCTTTAAGTATTACTAACTCTGGGATGCTTTCACTTATAAATTTGATTCTGAGATTGTTTTTTTCGTGACATATTCTACTTTATGGTAGTGGTAAATTTTCGTCGATACTTGCATCATTTCTTGGTGCATTTTTCTAACTTTGAACCTCTCTGCTTGTAAGGAAAATAGACATTCCAAATAAATTATATATTGATTCCCAAATCTACTTTATATTTACGGCATAAAGTTGACATGTTTTTACTTTTGGAAGACATCAGAGGGCTTCAAAGTTCAGCAGCAATTTTCCAATTTTTCTCAAAATTTTCTAAATCTGAGTTTTTCAGGGACCAGTTCAGTTTTGAAGTGGATTTGTAGGGCCTTCATATTAGAAATACCCCACAAATTACCCAATTATAAAAATTGCACCCCTCAAAGTATCCAAAATGACATTCAGTAAGTGTGTTAACCCTTTAGGTGTTTCACAGGAATAGCAGCAAAGTGAAGGAGAAAATTCTAAATCTTCATTTTTTACACCCGCATTGTCCTGGCACTATGGGGGCTTTGTAAACACACGTGGCCTTCAATTCCAGACAAATTTTCTCTTCAAAATCCCAATGGCACTTCCTCTCTTCTGAGCATTGCAGTTTGCCCGCAGAGCACTTTACATCCAAATATGGGGTATTTTCTTACTCAGAAGAAATGGGGTTACAAATTTTGGGGGGCTTTTTTCTTATTTTCCCTTGTGAAAATGAAAAATTTAGGGTAACACCAGCATTTTAGTGAAAAAAAAAATTTTTCTTCATTTTCCCATCCAAATTTAATGAAAATTCGTCAAACACCTGTGGGGTGTTGAGGCTCACTATACCCCTTGTTCTGTGAGGGGTGTAGTTTCCAAAATGGGGTCACATGTGGGTATTTACGTTTTTTGCCAGAACCGCTGTAAAATCAGCCACCCCTGTGCAAATCACCAATTTAGGCCTCAAATGTACATGGTGCGCTCTCACTCCTGAGCCTTGTTGTGTGCCCGCAGAGCATTTTACGCCCACATATGGGATATTTCCGTACTCAAGAGAAATAGCTTTTTTTCCCTTTTACTGCTTGCGAAAATAAAAAGTATGGGGCAACACCAGCATGTTAGTGTAAACATTTTTATTTTTTTACACTAACAGGCTGGTGTAGCCCCCAACTTTTCCTTTTCATAAGGGGTAAAAGAAGAAAAAGCCCCCCAAAATTTGTAGTGCAATTTTTCCCTAAGTACGGAAATACCCCATATGTGGCCCTAAACTGTTACCTTGAAATACGACAGGGCTCCGAAATGAGAGAGTGCCATGCGCATTTGAGGACTTAATTAGGGATTGCATAGGGGTGGAGATTGGGAATCACTGGCATAGAATACCCCTAACAGGGTGCCTCCAGCTGTTGCTAAACTCCCAGCATGCCTGGACAGTCAGTGGCTGTCCAGAAATGCTGGGAGTTGTTTTGCAACAGCTGGAAGCTCCGTTTCGGAAACACTGCTGTATAGTACGTTTTTCATTTTGATTGAGGGGACAGTGTAAGGGGGTGTATATGTAGTGTTTTACCCTTTATTATGTGTTAGTGTAGTGTAGTGTTTTTAGGGTACATTCGCACTGGCGTGTTACGGTGAGTTTCCTGCTAGCCCAAACTTGAAGCAGGAAACTTACTGTAAACCTGCCTGTGTGAATGTACCCTGTACATTCACATGGGGGGGTGGGGGGGGGGCAAACCTCCAGCTGTTTCAAAATTACAATTCCCAGCATGTACTGACAGACCGTGCAGGCTGGGAGTTGTAGTTTTGCAACAGCTGGAGGCACACTGGTTGGAAAACCTTCAGTTAGGTTCTGTTACCTATCTCAGTATTTTCCAACCAGTGTGCCTCCAGCTGTTGCAAAACTACAACTCCCAGCATGTACTGCGCCGAAGGGCATGCTGGGAGATGTAGTTCTGCAACAGCTGGCGGTACAAAACTACAACTCTCAACATCCCGAGACAGTTGTTTGCTGTTTGGGCATGCTGGGATTTGCAGTTTTGCAACATCTGGAGGGCTACAGTTTAGAGACCACTGCACAGTGAGCTCCAACTGTGGCCCTCCAGATGTTGCAGAACTACAAATCCCAGCATGCCCAGACAGCAAACAGCTGTTTGGGCATGCTAGGAGATGTAGTTTTGCAAGATCTGGAGGGATACAGTTTAGAGACCTCTTTATATTGGTCTCAGACTGTAGCCCACCTGATGTTGCAAGGTAACTTATCGGCTTCCGTAGGATCCAGGGAGCCGTCCTCTTCTGCCGCACGACATCGCTGCTGTCGGATGGGTAAGTGGATCTTCAGCGCCCGGTCCCCTTCGGCTCCCCGTTCTGCCCCGCCTATTGTGGGTGGGCAGGACGGGGAAAACGAAAGTTAACCCCCTGGCCCCCGATCTGCTATTGGTCGTCGCTTCTGACGACCAATAGCAGGTATAGGAGGGGTGGCGCCCCTGCCACCTCACTCCTATCCCTTCAGGGGGATCGTGGGGGTCTTAGACAACCACAATGCCCCTTATATTCCGGGTCACCATAGATCCCGTATGACCCGGAATCGGCGCAAATCGCAAGTGTTAATTCACTTGCGATTTGCGCCAATCGCCGAAATGGGGGGGGATGAAGTCTGACGACCCCCCTGGGCATTTGCGCGGGGTGCCTGCTAATCGATATCAGCAGCCGCCCCGGTCCCCGGAAATTCCCACGGATGTATTTAAAAAATGTTAGGAAAAAAAGGTCATGCTGCAGTAACTAATTGGTTATTTCATTTGTACATTGTTATGGAGGCTGCCATCTTGCCTGAGCTGTTTTTAACAGAATTTAGTTATCTGCTTTTCTGCTTTTTTTTTGTTAAAGCAACTGGCGACAGAAAGTTAAATAGATTTGTAAATTACTTCTATTAAATCTTAATCCTTCCAGTACATATTAGCTGCTGAATACTACAGAGGAAATTATTTTCTTTTTGAACACAGAGCTCTCTGCTGACATCACGAGCACAGTGCTCTCTGCTCACAGTAGGAGAAAACCCCCATAGCAAACATATGCTGCTCTGGTCAGTTCCTAAAATGGACAGATGTCAGCAGAGAGCACTGCGCTCGTGATTCAGCAGAGAGCACTGTGTTCCAAAAAGAAAATAAATTTCCTCTGTAGTATTCAGCAGCTAATAAGTACTGGAAGATTTTTTCATAGAAGTAATTAACAAATCTGTTTAACTTTCTGGCACCAGTTTATAAAAAATCCCCTTTAACCCCTTAAGGACCAAGCCCATTTTGGCCTTAAGGACCAGACCAATTTTATTTTTGCATTTTCGTTCTTTCCTCCTCGCCTTCTAAAAATCATAACTCTCTTATATTTCCATCCACAGACCCATATTGGCCCTCATTTACTAAGAAAATCGGGTTGTAAGTCTATGTTGCTTTCTTACCCGACTGCTTTTTTCCCCTGGTATTTATTATTATGTCGCATCCTGTTTGTCGCACGTGGGTTTTGTTGGTTTTGGTTTCCAACTCCTCTGAGCTGTCGGGAAAAAATCCACAACAATACAACAAATTCGGGTTGGAAACCTTAATAAATACGTGGGAAAGCTCAGAAATGTCGGGTAACGCCCCTTTTTCGAGTTTCGGAGAATCCACATCGGGTCCGTCGGGAAAAAATGTTGCATGGTGTCGCAGACTGGCGCACGATGTCTGCGACATGGCGCAGACAAAGATGCGACAAAAAAAAAAACGACAAAAGAGGTCGGGTTTAGAATAGTAAATGAGGACCATTGTTTTTTGCGTCACCAATTGTACTTTGTAATGACATCACTTATTTTACCATAAAATGTATGGCACAACCAAATATTATTTATGTGGGAAAATTTAAAAGAAAACCGCAATTTAGCAAATTTTGGAAAGTTTTGTTTTCACTCTGTATATTTTCCGGTAAAAATTACATGTTTTCTTTATTCTGCGGGTCAATACGATTAAAATGATACCCACGATTATATGCTTTTCTATAATTGTACCGCTTAAAAATCTCAAACCATTTTAACAAAATTAGTATGTTTGAAATTGCCCTATTTTGACCACCTATAACTTTCTCATTTTTCCGTATATGGGGCGATACGAGGGCTAATTTTTTGTGCCATGATCTGTAGATTTTATCAGTACCACTTTTGCTTAGGTTTTACTTTTTATACATGTTTTTTTTTTTATAAAATGTGACAAAAAAGCAGCAATTTTTTACTTAAAATTTTTTTACGTTTACGCCGTTCACCGTACGGGATAATTAAAAATATATTTTAATAGTTCATACTTTTACGCATGCGGCAATACCAAATATGTGTATTAATTTTTTTTACGCTTTTTTGGGGGGTAAAATTACTTTTTTATTTTACATTTTTTTCCTTTTTTTATTTTTTTATTAACACTTTTTATGTCCCCATAGGGGACTATTCATTGCAATCAGTTGATTGCTAATACTGTGCAGTGCTATGTATAGGACACAGTACTGTTCAGTATTATCAGTGATAACCTGGGAGACGGCCAGAGCAAGGTGAGGGGACCTCTGGCCACCATGCTGGATGATCGGGTCGCCGCAGCAGCGCTGCGGGCGATCCGATCATCCATTCACGGCATCTGAGGGGTTAATGGTGGACATCCGCGCGATCGCGGATGTTGGCCATTACCGGCAGGTCCCCGGATGCTATTAGCAGCTGGAACCTGCCGTATATGACGTGAGCACCTTTCCGATGCCCGCAGTCATACACAGGACGTAAATGTACGTCCTGGTGCGGGAAGTCCCGCCAAACCAGGACGTACATTTACGTCCGTGGTCTTTAAGGGGTTAAGGAGGACACTGCTGGAAAGTGATCTGTACAGAACAGGAAGTTTCACTTTAACATTCTGCTTAGTGGCCAGAATAAGAACTTTCAGCAAACAGATTTCAGCATTAATTTATAATATTGATAGTTAAATGGAAAATAAAAATGTGTTTAATGAGAAAACAGGTAATTTTCTGGTGACACATTCCCTAAAAAGATAGATTTGCTGTTAATAAAAGGTCAGAAGACAAACCTTTGTCTCCTGAAAGTCTATTTTTTGAATATGAAAGTGTATAACGCATGTTTTTTTTTTTTTTTTTTTTGTTCCTTTGAAATTTACAATTGCCTACATGTGAATAATTCATTGAGTGCTGTGGAACTGTTCTGGAGCTGTTGACATGTTTTTCTAATCTTAAATAATCCATCATTACATCAGAATTTACTTAGTATCTAGAACAATGAAGAACAATAAGACAAGAAGAAGAAAAGACATACAGGTTGGTCTGTGGCGTACCCTATGAGCTGGAAGATTTGAACCAGTTTGTCTATTAACAGAAGAGGATGAAGTAGTACAGTTTGGTATCCTAGGTGCACTGGAAATACCAGGGGACATAGCTTTGGGGGTGACTTTTGCCCTTGGGACAAAGTTGCTGGTAACAGCGGCAGGGTCTCTCTTTTTTGGAACTGCACCTTTTTCTGAAAGCAAAATTTGCAACAAGAATAGTCAATTCTACATTATACAATCATGACTTAAAAAATAAATAAAAAAAATAAAAAATAAAAAAAACACACACACACACACACAACAAAAAACACTGCACTTGTTTTACCTGTGAAATAAAGATGACATTTTATCAAGGTTCAATCATAGATGGCATAAATTGTGTTTACAATTGTGCAAGACATAAGTAATAGCAGGTAATATTTAAAAATGGTTGACACAGAGAATAAAAGGGTGTATATTTTGTGTAAATGCCTTTATCAGATAGTAGAGGAGTGCCTAACTTAACTTATACATTGTGATATCCTATATGCTCTACAATGCGTAAATGTGAGGTCAGTATTAACCTGTCCGCCAAACAAGACATTAGTATATACATTGATGCCTCCACGCCATAGCAGAGAGCTTATAACTAGACATTGGCAAAAATCTATTCATAGTTTTTGAATAGATTAGTTGGATTGGATAAGTAATATCATATGAGCGCTTATAAAATTAAGGATCCCATGTTCCAGTCATTACTGCCCTAAAGGGAGAGAGACAAGTTTCCTGTTCTAAAGAAAAAACTACTTATTATCTTACACTACTGCAGTATAGTATTCCACCCTAAACCTGAGTTTTTGAAAGGGAACCTCACTTTAATGCTGCCCGAAGCACGAGTCATCATGGTGGTAACTGACGGCTTCTCCCTGCCCATCCAGCTTGTTTAATAGATGTCCCTCTGTGCAAATAGGGAGAGATCTATCAAAGCCCCCAGGGACCGCCCTAATAATGTGTGGTTGAGGCAGCATGAAAGTAATGATAGGTTTCCTTTAACAATGCAAAACTTAATATTTTTTTAATTAACTGATGGCAGAAACTTAAACAGATTTGTAAATTACTTCTATTAAAAAAAAATTTAATCCTTCCAGTAGTTACCAGCTGCTGTATGCTCTAGAGGAGCAAATCCCCATAGCAAACCTATCCTGCTCTGGACAGTTCCTGACATGGACAGAGGTGTCAGCGGAGAGCACTGTGGTCAGACAGAAAAGAAATTCAAAAAGAAAAGAACTTCCTCTGTAGTCTACTGGAAGGATTAAGATTTTTTTTTTATAGAAGTAATTTACAAGTCTGTTTAACTCCTTAAGGACTCAGCCCATTTGAGCCTTAAAGGGATTATCCTGGAATTTTTTATATATAGATCTCAACTGGCTCCAGAAAGTTAAACAGATTTGTAAATTACTTCTATTAAAAAAAATCTTAATCCTTTCAGTACTTCTGAGCTTCTGAAGTTGAGTTGTTCTTTTCTGTCTAAGTGCTCTCTGATGACACGTGTCTCAGGAACCGCCCAGTTTAGAAGAGGTTTGCTATGGGAATTTGCCTCTAAACTGGGCGGTTCCCGAGACAAGTGTCATCAGAGAGCACTTAGAAAAGAACAACTCAACTTCAGAAGCTCAGAAGTACTGAAAGGATTAAAGATTTTTTTAATAGAAGTAATTTACAAATATCTGTTTAACTTTCTGGAGCCAGTTGATATATATAAAAAATAAAAAATAAAGTTTTTTTCCTGGATAACCCCTTTAAGGATAATTTTATTTTTACGTTTTTATTTTTTCCTCCTCGCCTTCAAAAAATCATAACTCTCTTAGATTTTCATCAGACTAGTATGGAGCTTGTTTTTTGCGTGACCAGTTGTCCGTTGTAATGCAGTCACTAACTTTACCATAAAATGCATGGCGCAACCAAAAATACTAGTTGTGTGGGGAAATTAAGAAGAAAAACGCAATTTTGCAAGTTTTGGAAGGTTTTGTTTTCATGCCGTACAATTTACGGTAAAAATGACATGTGTTCTTTATTCTTTGGGTCAATACGATTAAAATGATACCCATGATAAACATACTTTGCTATTACTTTTGCACATAAAAAAAAAAAAAATAGCAAAACTTTTTAACCAAATTACTACGCTTAAAATCCCCCTATTTTGAAGAGCTATAAAACTTACATTTTTCCGTATAAGTGGTGGTATGAGTGCTCATTTTTTGCGCCGTGATCTGTACTTTTTATTGATACCATATTTGCTCAATACATTTTTTATCAATATTTTTGGGAATATTACCAGAGCAGAAGACCCGTGGAAGGCAGCAGAGGCAGATGAGGGGACCTCCGTCTGCCGTTCTGGATGATCGAATCACCACAGCAGCGCTGTGGGCGATCATCCATTTTAGTGTCCACAATGCTGCAGATGCCGTGATCTGTATTGATCACGGCATCTGAGGGGTTATTGGTGGGCTATCGTGGATGTCCACCATTACCGGCAGGTTCCATGCTGCTATCAGCAGCCGGGACCTGCCGCGCATGATCAGGGCATTGCTCCGATGCTCGCGGTTATGTATAGGATGTAAATGTACGTCCTGGTCCGTTAAGTACCACCTCACATGGACATACATTTACGTCCTGCGTCGTTAAGAGGTTAACTTTCTGCCACCAGTTGATTTTCAAAAAAATGGTTTTCCCACTGGAGTACCCCTTAAAGGAAGGCTGCAGTAAATTCAATTTGAATGAAAAGTCAAAATCCTGTAACAAAATTTACTTTTTACAGCATATTCCCCCTGCTAACCACTACAAAAAGTAACAAAAATGAGTAGCCAATTGCTAATCCAGGTAAGGCTGCCATGTTCATTCCCCAAGAGGCTGAAGTGTATACACATTACCTGTGTCTTTCTTTAAGCTCAAGATCACATCAAAAGGAAAAACAACAATACAAAAAAAAATTATTCCAATACTTGATAAATTATTAGCCGAGTAGTCCCTTCCCAAATGTAACAGTTTCATCCAAAAGAAAATAATGAATATAAACCCAAAATACTCACAGTTCCCAAATTTTTTTTTAAGGTGGAATGTGTTCACCATTAATTGACAGACCCCCAAATCCAACGATAAGGGCACTAGATTTGCACCACTTACAATACTTTGCTGATTTATTTCATAGTATGAATATATATTTCTAGGGGTAAGTGCTTTTGTTGTTCCAGAAATCCAATCCCCGCAAAACAGGTTATATTTTCCTCTCCTTCAAATTAACATCCCATCTGTCTCACAGCTTCAACCAAAGAAATATCAAAGAGAGCAAAGAGAATGACACTTTTCACCTATATTCTTACTTCCCATAACTGGACTGAATAAGGCTCTGTGCACATTGCCTCTGAACACCACATTTGGTGTATGTTTGGTAAAAAGCTCCTAGCCTCCAAAAAACATAAAACCTAGACATCTCTATACAAATGGCCACCATAAGAAAAGTGCACTAATGTGGTATATATTTTTTTGGTTTAAAAACAAACAAAAAATAAAACACACACACAAAAAAAAAAAAAACATGGGATTTGGAGCTATATCCCTATAAACCTAGAAATCATGTTTAAATAGATAGAATCAACAGTACATTTTCTGTAGCAAAATAACCCTAGAAGACTAAAAACTTGGCTCCTGTTGCCATGGGTTCCTTACAGCTGCTTTATAATGGATCCTAGTCCTAGCTTGCTTTTCTGTTTGTCACTCATAATGTTATGCCTATTCAAATAAGCCCCCTTATTTACAACACATCAGAGGTACTAACAAAGAACTGAGGTGTAGAGGGTTAACGTTAAAAAGAAGAGACTGTCTAAAGATATTTGCAAGCAAGATATGGCATCAGTAAAGCTAAACCCACCTGGCTTGAGATGTCCATTGCGGCAAGGTAGGTTAGTACTGTCACTACACACCTCCATTTGCTTGTTCTGACCTTGCATATCTGCTTGCAGAGTAGCTATGCAAACAGGAAAAAGGCAGAAATAAAATAAACAAAAACAAAAACGATAAACAAAAACAAACTACCGCCTCTATAATGTCACGCTAACAGTACACAGTTTACTGCCAGATAAATGGGAAGTTGCAGTTCAGTTTTCCTAATAATTTAACAAAGCTGAATCTGGTTAAAACTAGAAGTTCACTAGATGGGATGGATGTGGCGGTAAGGAACAATCCCCACCAATGGATTTGTGCTAGATCAGCCTATAGGACTTTGTGATCAGTGTAGAGCGCAGTCCGTTTTCAAGTGTTATCACTACTAATGTTAACCTCTATGAGTATAGTTGGCTTTAGAGAAGGAACAACAATACAGCACTTACCGGTTCAGATGCATCTTCTTTATTCACACTGCTGTATATAACAACATACAACTGACTTTCTGGGGAGAGTTGCGGTGCAGGGGTGTGGTTAAGGAGACTTTCGCATCACATGTTGGTTCTGGTCTGGCTACACTGAGAGGTCAGATGAAGCATCAAGTGATGTAAAACGGACTGTCGCCTCAACAACACCCTGCACTGCAACTCTCTACTGAAAGCCAGCTTTACCTGTATGTTGAAAACTATATACCCCAAATTTTCCCGGTACATTAGGCTCATAATATTGATGTACAAAAAAAAAAAAAAAAAAAAAAAAAAAAGATGAATAAATGAATAAAATAAAATAAAAATACACACTCCACTATACCTTATAAACCAATAATGCAAAACATTCCCCGGAAAACAGAATAAGTTAAAAATATAAATCTTTAATAAAGCATAATTCATAAAACATCAGTAATAATTGCAAAGAGAACTTTTATAAATTCAGCTTAAATAAAGCTTTATCTTCTTATTCTGTTTCCTGGTGATAGTTCTACCTTATAGGCTTACCTGTATGTTATATACAATCGTGTAAATAAAGAAGATGATGCACCTGAACCAGTGACACGACTTTATTGATGCCTCCCTATACATTAGATGCATACCTACTGTGCCATAGTTTCTTTTTTGTGGTAGCATTAAAAAAAAAAAAAAAAAGCATATCTACATGCCATTTCATAAAATAGAAGAAATAATAATAAATATATATATATATATATATATATATATATATATATATATATATATATATATATATATATTAATAGAAATACAAAAAATATTGCAGCACAACTCAGAAAAATGTAGTGGGTGCCAAGCAACCCAGGCCCGATCAAGGCCAACCAGATACTAAAACAAAGCAATGGTGCAGCACTCCAATTCCGGTAAAAAAAGATTTGTGTATTTATTCACCACATCTCAAAAATACAGCAACGTTTCAGCTCAACAATAGAGCTTTGAGAAAGGCTCTATTGTTGAGCTGAAACGTTGCTGTATTTTTGAGATGTGGTGAATAAATACACAAATCTTTTTTTACCGGAATTGGAGTGCTGCACCATTGCTTTGTGTGTGTATATATATATATATATATATATATACACACACAAAGCAATGGTGCAGCACTCCAATTCCGGTAAAAAAAGATTTGTGTATTTATTCACCACATCTCAAAAATACAGCAACGTTTCAGCTCAACAATAGAGCCTTTCTCAAAGCTCTATTGTTGAGCTGAAACGTTGCTGTATTTTTGAGATGTGGTGAATAAATACACAAATCTTTTTTTACCGGAATTGGAGTGCTGCACCATTGCTTTGTGTGTGTATATATATATATATATATATATATATATATATATACACATACATACATACACATACACATATACATACACACACATTTTTGCCAAGACATGGGTACATGTAACTCCCTGGTAGCAGTAATTGCATGCAACTGCAAAGTGCAAGAATGGTGATATGTAAAGGTCACCATGGAGCTAGGACCTCTGAAAATTTAGTGATCAGTACGTTGGCCATAGATGGAACAATAGACCCCAGGACATTTACTTATCAGTATAGTTTCTGCATTGATGTCAGATACCCCAAATACAGTTTATGATCGTTGCTGCATATATATTTTCTTGCTCAGTAGCAGATTATGGGCCTTCCGATCTGTTTACAGATTATAAAATACAGAATATTTTTGCTCCTTATTGACCATTGGAAATTATCATTTTAGTAAAAAACAAAAAAAAAACAAACAGATAAAACGGTTACACAAAACAGTCACTGATAAGACAATGCTCATAAATCAAGGTGTGATTAAAAGACAAACATTAGGATTTAAAAATTGAACTAAAGCTAAATATAAGGGATAGTTTTGTTCATTAACCCCACACAATTTCTTGCAGACATAAAACCTACATAGTGTGTATGTAACACTTTGTGAAAGTTTGCTACAAACAAACAGTGATATTTTCATTAATCTATAACACACTCGAACATCAACGGAATGGATGGTAACAAGAAAAAAAATTAATTATATATGAAAAAAAGACAAAAGGCAGCACATGCAAAGCTCAGAGCCATATGTCAGCAGCATGGAGAAAAGGGCTGTGAATAATTAATCCTAAAGGGGTGGAGGAGACCCGCAGCCATTCCTTTTTACAACTACAGTCTGTTTATTTGGTCTTTATAGAAAATAAATGGCCCAAATGATCCCAAGCAAGAGTGTGAATATATTCATGTGCAAACAAAAATTTAATAGTATCCTGTCAAATGTAATTCTTGCTAATATTCAAGTACTGACTCAGAAGCACAACAAAGACAAGCAATCCTATTAATATTTAATGATAAGAATATTTAAAGTGACAAGTACTAACCTACATTATATGTACAAAACAGATTAGAAGCCAGCCAACATACCAAGCAAATAAGGAACATTATGTTGTGCTTAGAACATATGCTAGATTTTTATCAGTGAATCACACAGTGGAACATGTGCTGTCAAGCTAAATGGACAGTCCGATCGGATCTGACCTCCCCATACACATGAATGTTCAGTACAGCTGAATGTTCTTTTGTTATCTATAGGAAGCCGCAGCTGGGCAGCTCTGGTGCTGGTGTATCCTCCGCAAACCATGAGGGGAAAGGCTGCCATACACCATAGCTAGTGGTGGAAAGTTCGGCAAGTCCTAGTAAAAGTTGAACGAGCATCTTTAGCTAAGGGAGAGAATTGTGACCAGCAGGTTTCTGAGGGGGAATTTAACAATTTAGACTGCTTTTTTCATCTAAATTTGTCGCAGGAAATGTCGCAGGCTGGTCCAAGATCACTTTTGATAAATGCCCCTCAGTATCTCTGAAAAATGTGTTACTTCTACCAGTCAGTGTTTTACCCCCCAGACTACCCACATGAGCTTACTGTTGTGAACACATGTAATGCAGCCATACCTTTGGCTGCGCTTCTGGTAGCTTTAGCAGTGCGAAAATTTAGGATATCTGTCAGCAACAGTTAGGGCAATAGTCTGCTTGGCTTTGCAATGGTCTCTCCTTCCCCCCAACCTATCCTCCCTATGTCACTGCTTGGACCGCTGCCAGAGAGACAGAGGTCCTCAGCACATGCGCCCGACATCCTGAATGTGTGCGCAGCCCGGCGAGACTTACCAGAGCGAGCCCTCGCTCCCTGCACCTGCGCTGTGCTAGAGGCAGAGAGCTCGCTAGCACAGGCGCAGAGGTTTCAGCCTGCATGAGCCAGCACTCCCTCTGGTAAGTCACACCAGGCCATGCCCCCATCCAGGACTTTAGGGGTGCATGTGCTTAGGACCTCTGTCTCTCTGGAAGCTGTCCAAGTGGTGATGTAGGGAGGATACAGTGGGGCAAAAAGGTATTTAATCAGCCACCAATTGTGCAAGTTCTCCCACTTAAAAAGATTAGAGGCCTGTAATTTTCATCATAGGTATACCTCACCTATGAGAGACATAATGACAAGAAAAAAGAAAAAAAAAATCCATAAAATCACATTGTCCGATTTTTAACGAATTTGCAAATTATGGTGGAAAATAAGTATTTGGTCACCTACAAACAAGCAAGATTTCTGGCTCTCACCGACCTGTAACAACTTCTTTAAGAGTCTCCTCTGTCCTCCACTTGTTACTGTTACGCCGAGCGCTCCGGGTCCCCGCTCCTCCCCGGAGCGCTCGCTTCTCTCTCGCTACCGCAGCGCTCCGGGCAGCTCCACTGACCCGGTGCGCTGCGATACCGTCTCCAGCCGGGATGCGATTCGCGATGCGGGTAGCGCCCGCTCGCGATGCGCATCCCGGCTCCCGTACCTGACTCGCTCTCCGTCTGTCCTGTCCCGGCGCGCGCGGCCCCGCTCCCTAGGGCGCGCGCGCGCCGGGTCTCTGCGATTTAAAGGGCCACTGCGCCGCTGATTGGCGCAGTGGTTCCAATTAGTGTGTTCACCTGTGCACTCCCTATTTATACCTCACTTCCCCTTCACTCCCTCGCCGGATCTTGTTGCCATTGTGCCAGTGAAAGCGTTTCCTTGTGTGTTCCTAGCCTGTGTTCCAGACCTCCTGCCGTTGCCCCCGACTACGATCCTTGCTGCCTGCCCCGACCTTCTGCTACGTCCGACCTTGCTTCTGTCTACTCCCTTGTACCGCGCCTATCTTCAGCAGTCAGAGAGGTTGAGCCGTTGCTAGTGGATACGACCTGGTCACTACCGCCGCAGCAAGACCATCCCGCTTTGCGGCGGGCTCTGGTGAAAACCAGTAGTGACTTAGAACCGATCCACTAGCACGGTCCACGACAATCCCTCTCTGGCACAGAGGATCCACTACCTGCCAGCCGGCATCGTGACAGTTACCTGTATTAATGGCACCTGTTTGAACTTGTTATCAGTATAAAATACACCTGTCCACAACCTCAAACAGTCACACTCCAAACTCCACTATGGCCAAGACCAAAGAGCTGTCGAAGGACACCAGAAACAAAATTGTAGACCTGCACCAGACTGGGAAGACTGAATCTGCAATAGGCAAGCACCTTGGTGTGAAGAAATCAACTGTGGGAGCAATTATTAGCAAATGGAAGACATACAAGACAAATTATAATCTCCTTCGATCTGGGGCTCCACGCAAGATCTCATCACGTGGTGTCAAAAAGAGCACAAGAACGGTGAGCAAAAATCCCAGAACCACACTAGTGAATGACCTGCAGAGAGCTGGGACAAAAGTAACAAAGGCTACCATCAGCAACACATTACGCCGCCAGGGAATCAAATCATGCAGTGTCAGCTGTGCCCCCTGCTTAAGCCAATACATGTCCGGGCCAGTTTGAAGTTTGCTAGAGAGCATTTGGATGATCCAGAAGAGTATTGGGAGAATGTCATATGGTCAGATGAAACCAAAGGAGAACTTTTGGGTAAAAACTAAACTCGTCGTGTTTGGAAGAGAAAGAATGCTGAGTTGCCATACCTACTGTGAAGCATGGGGGTGGAAACATCATTCTTTGGGGCTGTTTTTCTGCTAAGGGAACAGGACGACTGATCCGTGTAAAGGAAAGAATGAATGGGGCCATGTATCGTGAGATTTTGAGTGAAAACCTCCTTCCATCAGCAAGGGCATTGAAGATGAAACGTGGCTGGGTCTTACAGCATGGCAATGATCCCAAACACACCGCCCGGGCAACGGAGGAGTGGCTTCGTAAGAAGCATTTCAAGGTCCTGGAGTCGTCTAGCCAGTCTGCAGATCTCAACCCCATAGAAAACCTTTGGAGTAGGGATCGACAGATTATCGGTTTGGCCGATAATCACGATTTTGGGCATTATCGGTAATTACCTTGCCGATAAGCCGATAATTCCCCGCACCGCGACCACCCCCAACTCGACGCACCGCGTCACCCCCCCCCCACCGCACCGCCCAGGTCCCATTGCCTCCCCCATCCCTGGTTTTATAATTACCTGTTCCCGGAGACCACGCGACTTCTGGCTCCTGCTGCGCGCAATGACGAGTGACGTGACGTCACCGTCAGTGCGCACAGTGACAGCTCAGGAGAACGCCACCGGAGCCAGATGTAGAGTGGACCACAGGCCCCGGCAATTATAAAACCGGGGATGGGGGAGGTAATGGGGCCAGGGCGGGGTGGTGTGACGCGGCGCGGTGTGCCGGTAGGGGGGCGCGGAGCGGCGGACGGTGTCGGTGATAGGACTCAGGACCCCCGGACAGGCAGGGGGAGAGAAGCGGGTGGCAGCGGCGGTCTATGGCACCGCAAAAGCCACTGCAGTTCATTGATTTAAAGCGCCCGTTTTAAATCAATCATCTGCAGCGGTGTCGCAGGGGGATAAATAGCCGATAACTTATACCGATATTCCGGTATAAGTTATCGGCTATTGGCCCTAACCTCCACCGATTATTGGTATCGGCCCTAAAAAAACGATATCGGTCGATCCCTACTTTGGAGGGAATTAAGTCAGTGTTGCCCAGCGACAGCCCCAAAACATCACTGCTCTAGAGGAGAGCTGCATGGATGAACGGGCCAAAATAGCAGTAACAGTGAAAACCTTGTGAAGACTTACAGAAAATGTTTGACCTCTGTCATTTCCATCAAAGGGAATATAACAAAGTATTGAGATTAACTTTTGTTATTGACCAAATACTTATTTTGTATTTTGTTGTAATCTGCAACGTCTGTGGAGCAGATTACGCGAGAAGAATTAAGTTCAAGGTGGCGAAATTTTAGCGACGGAGCGTCAGCCTTTGAAATTTCGTAGTGTGTACTGTACTGTGCAGCGATAGTATTCTGCTGCACCGGAATTTCCAACCGAAATTCCTAAGCAAAATTCCAGTCTGAAATACTGAAGTCTGACTCCGGCTTAAGGCTCACATATACATCATGATGGAAACCTGGCAAACCCTTATTAAATTCAATAGGGTCTACTGGGTGTCATGTACACAGCTGCAATAAAAAACCACAAGCGATAACAAGCTTTGCAGTCTTCACTGTGTTTAAACAGCAACATTCCTGGAGAAGCTTGGCAACTGCTTATGGTATCACAAGGGACTTGCAGTATTGATGCACTCTATATTAGTAATGCTGAACCTAGGCTTGAGCAATGCAGCTGTGGGCACCCCTGATACCATCAGTACTTTTGGCATCAGTCTTGAAACTAGAGAACTGAAGCTGTATATAGAGCAACTGGTTCCCAAGTGATCGTTCAGTATTGTGTAACACTACTTCTCGCTCCTGCTCTGAAACGCATTTAACAACAAGATTAGTACAGGCGGATGGATATTGGTGTAAACAACAGCTTCCCATCACTGCTGTACTGAACTGCTGAAATTTCACAGCAGGCCTGTAAGGCAAGGTTCACACTGTATTTCAGGTTTCAGTGGAATAGTATAGTAGTATATTTAATGTATGCCAATGGGAAACAGATTCTGCACACAACCTTTTTCAAAATACAGCAAAACCTCCAGATTTTGTGTGAAGGATTTTCAGGCCCCCATACATCATAACTCACTGCAACCATTTTCTTGGAGAACACCACCCCCATAGAACAACAATTTCCAAGGCAATTTTGGGCGGTCTCAAGGTTTAATTTTATGTAAATAAGACTCAAGTACTCAACGGGCATTCCCCAATGCCACAAGTGTACAGATATCACAACCCAACCTCCCCTATCCTCCAGCCCTGCCCATCTGAGATGGACAGCCTCTAAGCTGTTGTCTCATTTCTCTATCCCCATAAGAACAGTTTAACCATCAGGGCTAAAGGGGATCCAGTCAGCACTATTTTTCTGCCTGAACTATGAGTCCCTGGGGTTGTCTCACCCAACAGCCATGATTGATAGATCTCTTCCAGTATGGGTATAGGGAGAGACCTACGAGTCAAGGTAGGTGGGACAGGCATAAGCCAGCGGGGACCACCTTGGCAAAGATAAGTTGACTTGTGACATCATTTTTGTAGAAAATCTTTAAAAGTACAGTGGTCCCTCAAGTTACAATATTAATTGGTTCCAGGACAACCATTGTATGTTCAAACCATTGTATGTTGAGACCAGAACTCTATGGAAACCTGGTAATTGGTTCTAAAGGCATCAAAATTTTCATTTAAAAAAATTAGGAAAAAGTGAGGATTAAAGAAATGTAAGTAGATAACTAATGGAGATAGAGCAAAGTCTTACATATAAAAGTAAGAAAGATCTGCTGGGAGCTGTAATCACTGTCTGTGTAAGTGTTTCCCAAGCATTCGGCTGTCCGGGCATGCTGGGAGTTGTAGTTTTGCAACAGCTGGGGGCACCCTGCTTGGGAAACACTGGTCTATGTAGAGGACAGGAGCTTCTTCAGGGTCCTGTACAGTACACAGTGTCCTAAAAAAGTAACATGGAGCCGCCCTCACCTGGTGTCCAGAGGAGCAGGTAACCCTGGTACAGGTAAAATGTACAGAACATGTAATACCTCCCTGTACTGTAGAGGGCGCTACTAGATATCAGTCAGTGCATACGCTTCAGTAATACAGGGGTTTTACCAGTGAATGCCCATTCTGATTGGTCGGATGTTCCAGCCATTGTCACGTTTCACAGATCTGGACTGTCCGTAGCATTGTATGTGGAGTCTGGTTTCAACTTACAATGGTCCAGAAAAGACCATTGTATGTTGAAACTATTGTATGTTGAGGGATCACTGTACAATATAATGCAATTAAATGGGGGTTTAAAAAAAACAAAAAATAAAAACAACATCTAGATGCTAAGAAAACAACTGCACTTTTTGGGCATACTATGCATTTTTAAATCCCAGGCCTGCTCAACCTGTGATGTATATGCAGCAGATTTTTGGATTTCAAGGTTTATGGTAATACGCATTTCTACTAAAATGTGCTTTCACACCCATAATAACAGTAGGCATAACCCTAGTTATCCAAACAAATATGGATATCTACCCATAATGCTATAGTGCTCTCTTACAAATACTATACAACAGCAAAGCTGCTGAAATATTTGCTTCATATTTCTTCCCCATCAAAGTTTAGACGTGCTATATTTTGTTGAGAACTTTTCCAAGAAAGCCATAGACCTCAAACTTTTGCAATTATACATATATGCAAAGATTATTTCTGAGAATAGTTTGTTTTAATGCTGTTCACTATGCGGTACAACTTTTGTTATCTCTCAGGCTAGATTCACATTTGCGCCAGAAGCTCAGTTCTGGGCCTCCAGCACAATGTGTTTGAAAAACAAAACAAAAACAAAAACAAAAATAAATAAAAAAATAAAAATAAAAAACACGAAATGCTGAATTTTTTATTCCGTTTGAATCACCCAAAATGACAATTAGGACGGGCTCTGTTAGGCTGGGTTCACACCACGTTTTTGCAATACAGTTCCCGTATACGTTTTCAATTTGAAAACTGTACAGAACTATATTGAAAACCGTATGCGTTGACAAGGGAGCATGCATCAAGTTGTGACAGTTTTTCATGCTGTACAGTTTTGCCTTTTTTTTTCCCTGTACCCAAAACCGTATCCTACCACGGTTTTTGGTCCGTTGAAAAACCGTATTGAAACGTTTATTTATTTATTTTTTTTAACATGGGAGTCAATGGGAACCATACAGAACCGTATGTGCATATGGTCCAATCCGGTTTGCAGTTGCACCATACTTTTTTTTCTTGGAATTTCAATCAAACAAGTGAAACTATTTATAATTGAGTGGTTTTCAACCGTATATACGGATTAAAATTTGTGTACACAATTTGATACAGCTTAGTCAGGTTCTGAGGAATCCGTTTTTTATTTTTTATTTTTTTATCAAAAACCAGATACGGGAACTGTACTGCAAAAACGTGGTGTGAACCCAGCCTTAGTGTCCATTGTGCAATGATCTGTTTGGTACCTCTGAACCAGATGTGCACCTAGCCTTGTTAATTGTCATTTCAATTAGAGTGATGCCCAGTTTATAGACTTATGTTTTATTACTCCCCCTCCCATAGACTTGCATTGAGGGGGCGGGACGTGACGTTACAAGGCGAGGCGTGACGTCCCGAGGGAGTAGGTGTGAACACCCAGCATTTAGAACATGGAGTTCCAGACGCTGGGGAACGGAGTAACCCTTTAATGGTGAATTTTCTCATCCTGTGCCTAAAGTAACCTACAGACTGCAGGAAACATTATAGTGACTGTCCAAGTCCAATATTTCAACACTGCAATTGAATTTGGTTTCTAAAGCTAAATTTGCTTTGACATCAATTGTAACATATTGACAGTACTTTATTATTAGTAGTGCCTATTGAAAAGAACCTGCCACACTTACACTCCAGTGCACATGATAGAAGTGCACTGCTACCACACACGTAAGGGACCATGGGAAAGCATGCGCTGTAGTAAAGAGGCCATAACCTCTACATGCAGCCAGAGTAAAGAAAATCTGTCACCAGGAATGTCCTGTTATTGACTACTAATTTCATATACAGTAAGGTAAAAGTCTGATCATAACCACAACAAAGAGGTCAAGACTAAAGGAGAAGGACAAGAACATGACAGATTCTTTTTACAAGTGACATGTTAAAAGTATTAGCAGTGCATGCGTGCAGTACAAGAGCTGCGCACCAGAAGGATATGACCAAAAGACAAGAGCTTTATGCAGTATAGAATTAAAGTGCAAATCCATCCAGCTTGTTCAAGATATCTAGATTTTCCTTAAAAAGTTAACCTTTTGCATGAGATGGGAAAGAATGAACAAGGAATAGCACTTTGCATTAGCAGTACTTACCGCGATTACAAAATGGTTCCCATGCCAAGGTTTTTAAGTGTGAACCAAGCCTTATTACGTTCTACGGAGGAATGTAATATACACAGTGACAAGCTGTAATAACCAGGTGCAGCTGCTATGAATGTATGAAGATTTGCCTGGTAAGATGTCAGAGGGTCTCAGCACACACACAAGTGCTATGGCCCCTAAATCAGCTGGTCGTCAGGATCCCTGGAGTCCGTCCCCTATTGATCTGATATTAATGGCATATCCTAAGGTTATATAAAAATGTCCCCACAACACCCATCAAAGCTACCAAGACCAATAAAAACCTCTCTATATAGGAGAAACAAAATAGCATTAGAATATTGTGGATGAAGAACCCCATATATTATTAATACATACCCAATAACTGTAAGCGATCCTTTGCCATGAGCAAGTTTGTTGTCATTTTTGCTTGTAGACGTCGCGCTCGGTCATACTGCTCCCCTTCAATGGGACAAAGAAGAAATCTTGTGAGATTAATAAGTACAGTGAATCTGCATAGGTTACATAATATACTTTTTTTTTTACTTAACATGACCAATAGCTACATTTTGATGGCAAACTATTGAAATCTTTTCGTTTTATTCCAGCTAAAATAAAATCACAAGTTTTTCTTCATCACCCTATTTTTAAAGGGTTTATTACTTAGGGTAAAATGCAGGGCTGTGGAGTCGGTAGATAAATGTTTCGACTTCGGAGTTTTCTATACTTCCAACTCCGACTCCCCGACTCCTCTGTATTAATATGCAAATGTATTTTATACATTCCTTGAAGGAAAGAAAGGCAACATACATGTCATTACCACAGGACTACTGGCTGGGAAGCAAACAGTCTACTGTATTGTACAGCTTGTGTGCTGATCTGCTGCTGAAGATAGGGCAGTGGGAGGATCCAGGAAGGGGAATTTATTATAAAACATGATTTTCCTTGTAGAATCCCATAGGCATGTTTAAAGGGGTACTCCACCCCTAGACATCTCATCCCCTATCCAAAGGATAGGGGATAAAATATCAGATCGCCGGGTCCCGCTGCTGGGGACCCCCGGGATCGCTGCTGCGGTACCGCGCTTTCATTACTACACAGAGAGAGTTCACTCTGTGCGTAATGATGGGCGATACAGGGGACGGAGCAGCGTGACGTCTTGAACTATTGACCCTCCATTCCCTTCACTTATACAAGTGTCTCTAGTCCTGCAAAAAACATATTTACTTAATCCCTTATCAGTGAGAGGCTAGGTTACCCATGGGTTCCCTGTAACAGCAGAACACAACACTATGGAAAGTAGAAGGTATTACTGCTCCTAATTGTGCGTTGCGTGCCATATAGTAAAGCACATGAAAAGCATGCTTCTTCACAGTCACTTAATGTGTTCATTTTGCGGTTACGTGAGGCACTGCATGCATTGGTCTTTATTCTTACAGTAGAGAAGTCATTAATTATAACTTTTTGTGAATTGGGACATTTAAACTATTTTTTTTTTTTTTTTTTTTATTCCAATCTAAATTTAGTAGGAGTCGGTGCATTGTTTGCTGACTTCAGATACCCAAAATTTCGTCCGACTCCTCGACTCCGACTCCACAGCCCTGGTAAAATGAGAAACTAACAAAGCCTGGTAACTAGGAGTCCAGCCACATTTGACACCAACCGATACAAAGACCCTGCATGAGACGCGTACGATACATACAGTCCATATGCCACGAGTATCTAAAAAGCCATGTTAAAGGGGTACTCCGGTGAAAAAACTTTTTTTTAAAGCAACTGGTGCCAGAAAGTTAAACAAATTAGTAAATTACTTCTATTGAAAAAAAATCTTAATCCTTCCTGTACTTATTAGCTGCTGAATACTACAGCGTAAATTCTTTTCTTTTTGAAACACAGAGCTCTCTGCTGACATCACGAGCACAGTGCTCTCTGCTGACATCTCTGGCCATTTTAGGAACTGTCCAGAACAGCATATGTTTGCTATGGGGATTTCCTTTTACGCTGGACAGTTCCTAAAATGGACAGAGATGTCAGCAGAGAGCACTGTGCTTATGAAGTCAGAAGACAGCTCTGTGTTTCAAACGGAAAAGAATTACCACTGTAGTATTCAGTAGCTAATAAGTACAGTAAGGATTAAGATTTTTTAATAGAAGTCATTTACAAAATCTATTTAACTTTTTGGCACCAGTTGATTTAAAAAAAAAAAAAAAAAAAAAGTTTTTCACCGGAGTACCCCTTTAAATAGGCTGTAGCAACAGCACTTTAAAGAATTAAAGGGGTACTCCGCTGCCCTGTGTCGGAAGCTCCGCTCACAGCGACCGGAAGTTTATTGTTCCGAACGCTGTGTGCGGGCTTCCGTGTTCAGTGCCGCCCCTCGTCACGTCACGCCCGGCCCCTCAGCGACGTCACGCCCGGCCCCTCAGCGACGTCACGCCCGGCCCCTCAGCGACGTCACGCCCGGCCCCTCAGCGAAAGTCTATGGGAAGGGGGCGCACGTAGGGGGCAGGCGTGACGTCACGAGGGGCGGCCCTGAACACTGAAGCCCGCACACAGCGTTCGGAACAATAAACTTCCGGACGCTGCGAGCGGAGCTTCCGACACGGGGCAGCGGAGTACCCCTTTAAGGTTTCCTCATATGCTTTTGCAGGTGGACAAGCAACATAAGTGCGAAAGAATGACACAGCTTATAATATCTTCTCATGATCAATTAAGGGTTTAAAAATGACATTAATATAACATGTTCACAGCAAAGCTTTATCGGGTGTCTAAGTACATCTAAAATTCCACTCGTCTCACTAGTGGCTCAGGGCGCTGTTCTGTCCCTCCCTCCCTCATGCTTTACACTGCAGGTCTTTTGTTTAATAGATCATTTCATCATTTAGAGTCAGATGGTTCTGGTTTTATTAATAGAATCATGAAGTTACTTTAACGTGTACCTAGCATTATTAAAAAGTTCTGACAAGTCATAGTCAGAAGTCAGAAGTTTGTAATAGTGCAGGTCTGGGTGCTGAGACCCCCATCACTAAAATAAAGGGGCAGAAGCTTGTGATTTACAATAAAAGTCTATGGGACTTCCGGTAAATCTGTATAATGGAAGTCCCACAGACTGACATAGCGTGAGCGGAGGTTAAGGGGAACAGTGCATGCAGCTAAGCACTTCTGACCCCTCATTCTAGTGACTGTTGGTGGTCTCGGCACCTGTACATCAACCAATACAACTGACAGGTTACTTATGACAAGTCAGAAGTTTGTTATAAGAAGACAACGTACTGTCTATACCATAAAATGGCAGGCACTGCACTGAACTACAGGTAAAAAATTGCTGCGCCTCCACAAATTATTAATTGCACCGTTGGTATTGTGATGTTGCTGCTGGTGGGGTACATACTTCATCCTTTTTTAGGGGTAGGTCAGCTGAACTTGCAAGCACTGGCAGTTAGAAGACAGCACCAAGAAATCTGCTTGGATATACATTGCCGTCTATGGAGATGGTGCATATCCAAGTGGTCCTTAAAGGAGAACTGTAGTGCAATATAACTTATCCCCTATCCAAAGGATAGGGAATATGTTATAGATTGCGGGGGTCCGACTGCTGGGGCCCCAGCAGTCTGCAGGAAGCATTGTGTCGTCCCCAGCAGGAAGCCGTGGTAGACACGCCCCCTCCATGTATCTCTATGGGATACATGGAGGGGGCGTGTCGGCTGACGCGTCAAACAGGGATGGAACACCCCTTCCAGCATACTGCCACGGCCCCATACAAAAGATTGCAGGGGGTCCCAGAGTTCAGACCACCTGCGATCTATAACTTATTCCCTATCCTTCAGATAGGGGGATAAGTTATATTGCACTACAGTTCTCCTTTAACCCCTTAAGGACGCAGTCCATTTGGGCCTTAAGGACACAGAAAAAAAAATTTTCTTCATTTTTTCCTCCTCTCCTTCAAAATATCATAACTCTTATATTTTCATCCACAGACTAGTATGAGGGCTTGTTTTTTGCGCGACCAGTTGTCCGTTGTAATGCCATCACTCACTTTACCAAAAAATGTATGGCGCAACCAAAAAAATACTATTTGTGTGGAGAAATTAAAAAGAAAACCGCAATTTTGCTAATTTTGGAAGGTTTCGTTTTCACGACGTACAATTTATGGTAAAAATTACATGTGTTCTTTATTGTTTGGGTCACTACGATTAAAATGATGCCCATGATAACATACTTTTCTATTACTGTTGCGCTAAAAAAAAATTTTTTTTAAATTGCAAATTTTTTAACCAAATTAGAACGTTTAAGATCCCCCTATTTTGAAGGCCTATAACTTTTTCATTTTTCCGTATAAGCGGCGGTATGAGGGCTCATTTTTTGCACCGTGATCTGTACTTTTTATTGATACCATATTTGCTTATATAAAACTTAATACATTGCTTTTTGGGGGGGGGGGAATAAAAGGTTATAAAAAAGCAGCTATTTTGGACTTTTTTTTATTTTTACGTTCACCGTACGGTATCATTAACATTTTATTTTAATAGTTCAGATATTTACGCAGGCGGCGATACCAAATATGTATACAAAATATTTTTTTTAACACTTTTTGGGGGTGAAATAGGGAAAATGGGTCAATTTACGTTTTTATTGGGGGGGGGAGGGGGTTTTTCACATTTTTTTAACTTTTATTTTTACACTTTAATCGTCACCATAGGGGACTATTTAAAGCAATCATTCGATTGCTAATCCTGTTCAGTGCTATGTATAGGACATAGCACTGATCAGGGTTATCGGTGATCTTCTGCTCTGGTCTGCGGGAAGGCAGATCAGAGCAGAAGACTCCCAGAAGACAGCGGAGGCAGGTGAGGGGAACTCCGGCTGCCGTGCAGGATGACCAGATCGCCGCGGCAGCGCTGCGGGCGATCCGATCATCCAAATAAGTGACCGCGATGCTGCAGATGCCATGATCGGTATGGATCACGGCATCTGAGGGGTTAATGGCGGGCATCCGCAGGATCGCGGATGTCCGCCATTACCGGCGGGTCCCTGGCTGCGATCAACAACATCACAATACCAACTACACTTGCACTACAGTTCTCCTTTAAGCCGACTGATCAGTGTCTAAAACGAACACAGCCTAAGAGCTAGACCACAACATGCTAGTTAGAAAAAGAAAGCTAACACATAGGGGTGATTCATCAATACCTGTGCTGAGGAAAAGGTGACCAGTTGCCAATCGAACCCAATCAGATTGCTTCTTTAATTTCTCATAGGATCAGATGGGCAACTGGTCCACTTTTCCTCTGCACAAGTTTTGATGAATCTCCCCCATAAGTCTTCCAATGGCCTAAGAAGACGGTCTGAAGGTCAGCTGTAGCCACAAATAAGTACACTGAAAATTTTGGAAGATGACAATAAGAACATCCAACATACATAGCTACCCTAGCAGTACATCCTTATACTGTCAAACATCATGCTGCTGTGTCTAATGATGCCCCAGTGAGTGGTTACGTGGCACCACAATGATATCAAATACATGGTGCTTCAGTCATGCTGACCCGTTCTACTTTATTACAATGATTTTTTTTATTTTTTTTTATAAAAAAAACAGAAACTGGATTGTCCTTCTGAAAGTAGCCATCAAACACTGTGTAATCTTAATAAAAAAATAAAAAACTATTGAGAAGGGATTCCCTGTTCAGATATTGCTGACATTACATAGGAGGAGAGCCACATACTTTCCAGTCCTCTATAATCCAAGTTTACCAACCCCATCGAATACATAAAGGGGGAAGTTATCAAGCCTTGTGCTTTAAAATCAGTTGCCCATAGCAACCAGATTCCAGCTTTTTATTTTTCAAAGGGCTTTCTAAGAATGAATGCTGGAACCTGATTGGTTGCTAAGGGAAACTTCTCCACTATTCCTCTGCATAAGGTTCAATTAATCTCCCCCAAAATATTTACAACAAATTGTAACATGTTGCGATCACTTTCAGAATGCCTGGAACTCTCAGCTGTTATGTAATGGAACGTAGCCAATTGGTTTGTTGGCAACATTCTTTTCATATTGTTTACAATGTAGACTTTTAACCCCTTAAGGACACAGCACATTTTGACCTTAAGGACGCAGCCTTTTTTTTTGCAAGCCTGACCTCACTTTATCTGTGTATATATATATATATATATATATATATATATATATATATATATATATATATATATATAAAACTCAACGTGTGTGTGTGTGTGTGTGTGTGTGTGTATGTGTGTGTGTGTGTATGTGTGTGTATGTGTGTGTATGTGTGTGTATGTGTGTGTATGTGTGTATGTGTGTATGTGTGTGTGTGTGTATGTGTGTGTATGTGTGTGTATGTGTGTGTATGTGTGTGTATGTGTGTATGTGTGTATGTGTGTGTGTTCCAGCATCACGTCCAAACGGCTAAAGATATTAACATGAAACTTGGCACACATGTTACTAATATGTCAACAACAAACATAGGATAGGTAATTTAACCCTTACTCACCCCCATTTCCCAGGGGCGAGGTTTATGTTTAAAGTCCCATACAAGTCAATGGGAAATATATGTTACTGCATAACTTCCAAACGGCTGGAGATATTTCGATAATACTTGGTCACATGTTACTTATATGTCCACTTAAAATATAGGATAGTTAATTTAACCCTTAACTACCCCCATTTGTGAGGGTCAGGGTTTTTGTTTAAAGTCCCATGCAAATCAATGGGAAATGTATGTTCTCACATAACTTCCATATGGCTGGAGATATTTCAATAACTGGTACACATATTACGGACCGGGAAAGGAGGACCGGGAAAGGAGGACCGGGAAAGGAGGACCGGGAAAGGAGGACCGGGAAAGGAGGACCGGGAAAGGAGGACCGGGAAAGGAGGACCGGGAAAGGAGGACCGGGAAAGGAGGACCGGGATATGAAGTCAAAAGCTTCCTCCTTTGTTTATTTTCCTCCCCAACAAGGATTAGGAAGGAAAAAACGGGCAACGCCGGGTACTCAGCTAGTGCATTAATAACTCTGGGATATTTAAACTTTTGAATTTGATTCCAAGATAGTTTTTTCGTGACATATTCTACTTTATGTTAGTGGTAAATATTCTTCGATACTTGCATAATTTCTTGGTGAAAATTTCCAAAACTAAAATTTGCATTTTTCTAACTTTGAAGCTCTCTGCTTGTAGGGAAAGTGGACATGCCAAATAAATGATATGTTGATTCACATATACAATATGTCTAATTTGTGTTTGCATCATAAAGTTGACATGTTTTTACTTTTTGAAGACCTCAGAGGGCTTTCAAAGTTTAGCAGCAATCTAAATTGAAACTGAACTGGTCCCTGAAAAATTCCGAAGGGAATTTGAGGGTCCTTATGTTAGAAGTATCACATAATGGACCCCCATTATGAAAACTGCACCCCTCAAAGTATACAAAATGACATTTAGAAAGTGTGTTCATTCTTTGGGTGTTTAACAGGAATAGCAGCAAAGTGGAGGAGAAAATTGTAAATCTTTTTTTTTTTTTTTACACTAAATGTTCTTGCTGACTTATTTTTTACAAGGGGTAAAAGGAGAAAAAAAATTATAATTTTGTAACCTAATTTCTCTCGAGTAAGTAAATACCTCATATGTGGATGTCAAGTGTTCTGCAGGCGCAGTAGAGGGCTCAGAAGAGAAGGAGAGACAATGGAATTTTGGAGAGCTAATTTTTCTGAAATGTTTTTTGGGGGCATGTCACATTTAGGAAGCCCCTATGGTGCCAGAACAGCAGAAAAAAAAACACATAGCACACTATTTGGGAAACTACATACCTCAAGGAAAGTAACAAGGGGTACAGTGAGCCTTAACACCCCTCAGGTGTTTGACAATTTTTCACTTAAGTTGGACGTGAAAATCTTCACTAAAATGCTGGTGTTACCCCAAATTTTTCATTTTTACAAGGGGTAATAGGAGAAAAAGCCCTCCAAAATTGGTAACAATTCTGAGTATGGAAATACCCCATATGTCAATGTAAAGTGCTCTGCGGGCGAAGAGACCCCCCCCCCAGCCGTTGGCACGGGATTCCAGCTGAATGATTTCAGTAGACATCCTGTTCCGTTCACGTTGAGGGCATACAGGTACGCCCTCGGTCCTTAAGTCCCAGGATGCGAGGGCATACCTGTACACCCTATGTCCTGGATGGGTTAAATTTATAGTTCTCTCTTTATTTCACTGTGTAGTGTAGTGCTTTTTTATTTTCTACTTTTCGCTTACTTTTACTGTAATAAAGTAGATAGTTTTTTTGCACCTTTTTGGGGGGGGATTTTGCGGTCCATGTCACCAGAGACTGTTTTGCGCTGGACATACCCTGTGTGCAGACTGCCCCGATTACTGATCAGCACTTTTTGGGCTTGTTTCCTTTGGCACTTTTTAGTGGGCATTTGCAAACACCCCAAGAAAAAGAGCAAAAAGAAACCGAAAAGGTGCTGATCAGTAATAAATCACTGATCAGCAATCAGAGCAATCTGCAAATGGGGTATGGTCTGGCCACACAGCACAGAACAGTCGTTGGTGGCACAGACCGTGGGGGGAACCTGCACCACAAAAAAAAAAAAAAGGAACAGGCAGAAGCAAGCACTGATGGATCACAGATCAGTGGTCTCCAAACTGTGCCCCCCCCCCCAGATGTTACTAAACTACAACTCCCAGCATGCACAGACAGCTGTTGGCTGTTAGGGCATGCTGGGAGTTGTAGTTTTGCAACATCTGAAGGGCCGCAGTTTGGAGACCACTGACTTAGAACCCCACATCAGTAAAAGGGGCTGCAAAAAAATAAATAAAGTGTCAGCTGATGTCACCTAGACAGGAGCACTAGGATGGGTATGGGGAGGTTATAGGGGTCTTTGTGGGCTTGTGTGAGGTTTTATTTCACACAGAGCTTACACAGCTCTGATCTCCTCACAGATCTCCCTGCACTGAGGAGATCGAAGCTGTGAAAGGAAGTTTTTTTCAACTGCCTTTGCTGTGATTGGTGAAGCAATCCAGATTTACCAATCACAGCAATCGGGGGCGGGGCCATCCGCTGGGAGTCTATGACAGCTGATTGTCTATGACAGCTGAAGTCACTTCTGTCACATCATGTTTACATGCTGTGACAGTTTAGCTTCAGGACGAGCCGGCTCATCCTGTGTCGGCAACCAGTTTAAGGGTATGGTCTCACGTACCACATCCGCTGCATATTTCACGCTGCAGGAAATATGATGCAGATTCCGCTATGGGTAGACACACAGGGATACAGCCGAGTAGGCCTGGGTTTCTGCTAATAACAGAATCTGCAGCTGATTTCCTGCAATGCGATTCATACCGCAACGTGTGACCCTATCCAAATGTTGTTTTTTTGTAAACCATGTGTGATGTCAATACTATGAGGTGGTTGAAAGCCATGCAGTCTGCAAAATGCCTCACAGCAGCAATAAAAAGACCCATTTTTAATAACCAATGTTAAACTCCCTTTTATACAGACTTCTTTGGAGATGTAGATCAGGATTACCATTCTTAGCTGAATTGTACATTACCTTGTCCACTAACTTGCACTGCAATTCCTTTCTCGAGCTCTCGAATACCTTTTTTGTAGCATTCAATAGCTTGTTCCTTTTGATCTGGAAATTCAAAAAAAATACATTCATCATATCATTCCAAAGCAAATAGAAGACAATTTCATTTTAGTTATTTATCTCATCATGTAAAGAAACAGTATTACTGCCTGGCAAAGAATATCTATATCAGACCTACTTATTCACGGGACAAGTTTACACTGGTGGTCTCACCCATGGGACCTCTAATGACCATGAGAATAGGGATCGTGTCCCCTATAAGAATGGAGCAGCAATGGAGTATTAACAATGCCCAAGAACAGCGTATTGCAACAGAACAGGAGTCTATTGGGTAATAATAGTCTACAGATAACTCTGGCATATAGACTAGAAGCTTTCCAGGTGAATATTGTAACAATATTAAAGGGGTACTCCAACCATAGACATGTTATCCCCTATCCTTTGGATAGGGGATAACATGTCTAAGGCTGAGTACCCCTTTAAGCAGTCGATTTCTGAAGAAAATCTAAAAAGAATCTGCACCAAATCTTGCACCAAGAAAAAGTATAATGTATTTATTTTATTACTTAAATTTTTAGCAATTTGTTTTTTACTTTACTGTAGTCTATATCTGTGTGTAAAACATGAGCTCAAGCAGCACTGCTAGAAGCCCTGACCGCTAATACACATCGATATAGGTCATATACTCAGGGTAGGGCAAAGGTACCTGGGGTTGTAAAAACAAGTATTAGTAGAGGGGAGTGCAAATGCACCACAAAGAAGCCCACACTCACCGCTTCACTCAGGCCGGAAGAAGCGCAGTTGCGCGAAACCAACGGCAGTCGCCTCTGAGCACCCCTAGTCGTTCCTGCAGCCTCGTTTGGTCCGTCCAGCATTGCAATGCGAAGACGTCAGTGAAGCGGTGAGTGTGGGGGTCTTTGTGGTGCATTTGCACTCACCTCTACTAATACTTTATATCTGTGGGTAACCTGCACAAAATCCACAACAGTTGGAAATCTGAAACAGAAAGTGCCCTTATTCTGTGATCGCCCACAGGATGTACAGACCTCGTGTACAGTACAGGCAGCTCCTGGCTCTCAGGGACTTTATATCAGCAGTAACAGTCTCATTATCAGCTTGTCACCACTACAAAGGGTTTGTGTAAAAAGTTAAGGTTTGTAAAAGTCTTTGGAAACAGTCACAATTTAAAGTGTAACATGACAGGACTTTCATTTTGCAGGAACCACTGGGCCGATGGGGCAGAGAGAGGCCACCAGGGATTGCACCATTGACTTTGTGTGCCCAATGTAAAAAGAGCAGTAGTACAGTATTCCTCCATTCACCATCAGGTGCACTGAGGAAGATAGCCGAGTACTGTACAGAGCCTTAGCTATGACTGTCAGTTCCATATGCATTGAACAGAATTCATTTACACACATCACTTGGGGACCACTGTTCGGGGTCCCAGCAGTCCAACTCCCAGAGGTCATATACTTACCATCTATCCTGCAGAGTTTTGGTCAGCTTTACAATGCATTTGAAACTTTTTTTTATTTTTTTACATTTTGATATCTTACTGGCTGAAAAAGGGCTAGGGCTACATGCCCATTTCTGTTCAGGTGACCAAAAATCACTGTCGCATGTGAATAGTGTGGCATCATTTGTCAAATAACAGTGATTTTTTTATTTTTTGGTCACATGACCCCCCCCCAAAAAAAAAAAAAAGTTTAGGTCGCCGCCTCCAATCAAACTGTACTCAATGCCCCAAAATGAGAAAAACTGATAATTTAATCTTTGCAAACTTTATAAAAAAAAGGCAAAACTAAAATGTAGCATCAACATTAGTTATTCTGACCCTTTGCTATGACGCTAGTAATTTTGCTCTAGGCGCCTCCTATTGTCCTTGTTTGGAGTCACCTATTGTCGATTCAGTTAATTTCGACATGATATGGAAATATACATCCCTGTCTATATACATGTCTCTCAGCTGAGGCATATCAGAGCAAGAACCAAGCCATGAGGGAGAAAGAACTGCCGGTGGAGCTCAAAGCATCGTGTGGAGGCACACATCTGGAGAACGGTACAATAAAATATTCTACTGCCTGAACACAGTGGGCTCCATAAATCTTAAATGAAAAAAGGTTTGAACAACCAGAACTTTCCCTAGCGGTGGCCACCCCACCTTGGTAAGGCTGGGTTCACACCACGTTTCTGCAATACAGTTCCTGTATACATTTTCAATTTGGCAACCGCATGGAACCGTACGCATTGACTCTCCACTGAACATCGTATGCCAAACGATGCATCCAGTTGTGTCCGTTTTGCATGCTGTATGGATGTGTCTTTTTTTCCCCGTACCCAAAATCGTAGCCTACCACGGTTTTTGGTTCGGGTGAAAAACCATATTGAATCATACGCTTTTTAAACATGGGAGTCAATGTGAACCATATGTGCGTACAGTCCCATACGGTTTTTCACTTACGGTCCCATACGGTTTGCACAGTTTTTTTCTTGGAATTTCAATCAAACAAGTGAAACTTTATTCATATAGGAGTGAAGAGTAAAAAACGTACACTTTTTTTCCTTAAAAACTGATACAACCGGATATCATTTTTCAAACCGTATACGGTTTTCAACCGTATTCTGATTAAAATTTGTACACACGTTTTGATACAGTTTAGTCAGGTTTTGAGGAATCCATTTTTTTTTAATCAAAACCTGATATGTGAACTGTATTGCAAAAACGTGGTGTGAACCCAGCCTAAGAGAGGTGACCAAGAATCTAGTAGTCATTCTGGCTGAGACCCTTGGTGCAGATATGAGAAATTTACCAGAAGGTCAACCATCACTCCAGCATGCCACCAATCCAGGCTTTATGGCAGAGTGGCAAGAAAGAACCCTCTGCTCAGTAACGAATCCACACAAAAGCCCACCTATTGCTTTATCACACACACCAAAAGAGACACAAATCTTGGTTTTAACCAGGGAATCTTGACTTTTTGGCCTTAATTCTAAGAGTCATGTCCGGAGGAAAACAGACAGCTTATCAACTGCCCGGTACCATCCCTACAGTGAAGCATGGTGGTGACAGCATCAAACTGTGGGGGTGTTTTTCAGTGGCCCGGACAGGGAAGCTGGTCAGGTTACAGAAAAAGCTAAATGGAGGAAAGTATATTCTTAATGAAAACCAGATGCAGAGGCCTCTGGACCTTCTAACAAGACAATAACCCTAAGCACACAGCTTAAAGGGGTACTCCGGTGAAAACCTTTTTTCTTTTAAATCAACTGGTGGCAGAAAGTTAAACATATTTGTAAATTACTTCTATTAAAAAATCTTAATCCTTCCTGTACCACTGAGCCACCATGCTGCCCTTAGCATACATCTGCTATGCATGGTTGCTAAAATGGACAGAGATGTCAGCAGAGAGCACTGTGCTCGTGATGTCATCTGTGTTCCAAAAAGAAAGGAATTTACTCTGTAGCATTCAGCAGCTAATAAGTACTGGAAGGATTAAGATTTTTTAATAGAAGTAATTTACAAATATGTTTAACTTTCTGCCACCAGTTGATTTAAAAGAAAAAAGGTTTTCACCGGAGTACCCCTTAAACCTCTTAAGGACCAATGACGTCCTGGGACGTCATGGCACCCTGGGCCTTAAGGACCAATGACGTCCCAGGACGTCATGGCGTTTTCCGGTCCCTGGCGCTCGCCGGGCAGAGATCGGAACCAGATGCCTGCTGAAATGCTTCAGCAGGCATCCAGGGCAAACGCCGAGGGGGGCCATGTAGGCCTCCCATGTCGGTGATTGCCGCAAATCGCAAGGGAAATCTCCCTTGCGATCTGCGGCGATACCGGGCTGATCGGGTCTCTGGGACCCGACCGCCTGGTAATTTTGCATGATTCCGGTTGTCACAGACAGCCAGGACCATGCTAAAGCATAGGAGCGAGGTGGCAAGCCTGCCACCTCCTCCTATCCCCTGCGATTCCTCGGTTAGCTAACCGACCAATCACGGGGGGGGGGCGGTTACTCCCTCCCGCCCTGCCCGGCCCCTGGAAGTCCGAAGCGGACGGGAGGAAGACCGGAGGACGCAGCGGGGGACAGGGGAGTGCTGGTGCCCGGCACCGGTACTTACCTCGTCCCTGAAGAACCGGATCCCGGCGATGAAGGCGGCGGCGACAGGTGAGTGGATCTTCAGCCGCGGTCGGGCCCTTTACAGCAATGCACGTCGCCATAAAGCGACATGCATTGCTGTATTGGGACCCTGTATACTAAAACTCCCAGCATGCCCAGACAGCCCTTGGCGTCTGGGCATGCTGGGAGTTGTAGTTTTGCAACATCTGGAGGGCCACAGTTTGGAGACCACTGTGCCCTTCCAGATGTTGCAAAACTACACATCCTCAGCATGCCCTTACTGTACAGGCATGCTGGGAGTTCTGTAACATCTGGTCCTTCAGATGTTGCAGAACTACAACTCCCAGCATGCCTGGACAGTTGTGGCATACTGAGAGTTGTAGTTTTGCAACATCTGGAAGGGCACAGATTGGGAACCACTGTATTAGTGGTCTGCAAATTGTAGTCCTCCAGATGCTGCAAAACTACAACTCCAAGCATGCTGGGAGTTGTAGTTCGGCAACATCTGGCTCTAAAGATGTTGCCGAACTACTACTTCCAGCATGCCTGAGAATGTTTGGGAGTTGTGGGTTTGCAACAACTGGAGGCACACTGGTTGGGAAACATTGTCTGTTTCCTAACTCAGTGTTTCCCAACCCGTGTGCCTCCAGCTGTTGCAAAACTAACTACCAGCATGCACTGATAGACTGTGCATGCTGGGAGTTGTAGTTTTGCAACAGCTGGAGGTTCCCCCCCCCCCGGTGAATGTACAGGGTGCATTCACATGGGCAGGGGGCTTACAGTGAGTATCAGGCTGCAAGTTTGCAATGCAGCAAATTTTGCGCGGCAGCTCGCAGCAGGAAACTTGCTGTAATCCCCCGCCCGTGTGACTGTACCCTAAAAACACTACACTAACTCAAAATAAAATAAAAAGTAAAAAACACTACATGTACACAGCCCCCCTCCCCAATAAAAATGAAAAACGTCTGGTACGCCACTGTTTCCAAAATGGAGCTTCCAGCTGTTGCAAAACAACAACTCCCAGTATTGCCGGACAGTCATTGACTGTCCAGGCATGCTGGGAGTTTTGCAACAGCTGGAGGCACCCTGTTTGGGAATCACTGGCGTAGAATACCCCTATGCAAATCCCTAATTCAGGCCTCAAATGCACATGGTGCTCTCACTTCGGAGCCCTGTCGTATTTCAAGGCAACAGTTTAGGGTCACATATGGGGTATCTCTGTACTCGGGAGAAAATGCCTTACAAATTTTGGGGGGCTTTTTCTCCTTTCACCCCTTATGAAAAGGTGAAGTTGGGGTCTACACTAGCATGTTAGTGTAAAAAAATAAATTTTTTACACTAACATGCTGGTGCTGCCCTATACTTTTCCTTTAGACAAGAGGTAAAAGGGAAAAAAGCCCCCCAAAATTTGTAATGCAATTTCTCCCGACTACGGAGATACCCCATATGTGGGCGCAAAGTGCTCTGGGGGCGCACAACAAGGCCCAGAAGGGAGAGTGCACCATGTACATTTGAGGTGATTTGCACAGGGGTGGCTGATTGTTACAGCGGTTTTGACAAACGCAAAAAAAAAAAAAAACACATGTGACCCCATTTTGGAAACTACACCCCTCACGGAATGTAATGAGGGGTGCAGTGAGAATTTACACCCCACTGGTGTCTGACAGATCTTTGGAACAGTGGGCTGTGCAAATTAAAAATTTTGTACAGCCCACTGTTCCAAAGATCTGACAGACACCAGTGGGGGATAAATGCTTACTATACACCTTGTTACGTTCCTCAATTTTTTTTTTTTATTTTTTTTTTTTTACGTATGCAAAAGTCGTGAAACCCCTGTGGGGTATTAAGGCTCACGTTATTCCTTGTTACGTTCCTCAAGGGGTCTAGTTTCCAAAATGGTATGCCATGTGGGTATTTTTTGCTGTCCTGGCACCATAGGGGCTTCCTAAATGCGACATGCCCCCGAGCAAAATTTGCTCTCAAAAAGCCAAATATGGCTCCTCTTCTGAGCATTGTAGTTTGCCCGTAGTGCACTTCAGGTCAACTTATGGGGTACCTCCATACTCAGAAGAGATGGGGTTACAAATTTTGGGGGGTATTTTCTGCTATTAACCCTTGCATAAATGTGAAATTTGGGGGGAAACACATTTTAGTGACTTTTTATTTTTACATATGCAAAAGTCGTGAAACACCTGTGGGGTATTAAGGCTCATTTTATTCCTTGTTACGTTCCTCAAGGGGTCTAGTTTCCAAAATGGTATGCCATGTGTTTTTTTTTCCTGTCCTGGCACCATAGGGGCTTTCTAAATGCAACATGCCCCCCAAAAACCATTTCAGAAAAACTTACTCTCCAAAATCCCCTTGTCGCTCCTTCGCTTCTGAGCCCTCTACTGCGCCCACCAAACAATTTACATAGACATATGAGGTATGTGCTTACTCGAGAGACATTGGGCTACAAATATAAGTATACATTTTCTCCTTTTACCCCTTGTAAAAATTCAAAAATTGGGTCTACAAGAACATGCAAGTGTAAAAAATGAAGATTGTGAATTTTCTCCTTCACTTTGCTGCAATTCCTGTGAAACACCTAAAGGGTTAAAATGCTGACTGAATGTCATTTTGAATACTTTGGGGGCTGCAGTTTTTATAATGGGGTCATTTGTGGGGTATTTCTAAGATGAAGACCCTTCAAATCCACTTCAAACCTGAACTGGTCCCTGAAAAATTGTGATTTTGGAAATTTTGTGAAAAATTGGAAAATTGCTGCTGAACTTTGAAGCCCTCTGATGTCTTCCAAAAGTAAAAACACGTCAATTTTATGATGCAAACATAAAGTAGACATATTGTATATGTGAATAAAAAAAAAATTGGAATATCCATTTTCCTTACAAGCTTCAAAGTTAGAAAAATGCAAAATTTTCAATTTTTTCATCAAATTTTGGAATTTTTCAATCAGAAACGATGCAAGTATCGACAAAATTATACCAATAACAAAGTAGAATATGTCACGAAAAAACAATCTCGGAATCAGAATGATGGGTAAAAGCATTCCAGAGTTATTAATGTTTAAAGTGACAGTGGTCAGATGTTCAAAAAACGCTCTGGTCCTAAGGTGTAAAATGGCCTGGTCCTTAAGGGGTTAAACAACGCAGAAGTGGCTTAGGGACAACTATGGATTTCCTTGAGTGACCAAGCAAGAGCCCCGACTCCAATAGTACATCTCTGACAAGATCTGAAAAAGTCTTCCACTGACAATCCCCATCCAACCTGAGAGAATCTGCAGAAATCACCAAATCATCCTGCCTTCCAGCAGACCAAAGCAGAAGATCGCCGATGGAGTCATAAAAGTACTTAATTTTTATAATGGCGTGTGCTCACCTTCATACTAATGCAATACTAACGTGCTACTTAATCCCCATGTGCTATCATCCCCCCTTCTCTCTGATCCCCTTTTGTCATAATCGGATCATGGCAAAAAGGAATCATAGGGAGGGGAGAATATATGTACAAGGGGATTAAGATGGAGGGCTTTGTGCCATTATTCCTCCCCCCCCCCCCCCCCCCCCCCGGATCCCCCTGGGCCAATATATGAGATACATACAATAACACCCTTCCATACTGCGGTGTTACACTTAGTTTAACATTCTTACCAGGCCTGTGTCTATACTGTTTGGCAGGAGTTGGGGGGCGCACTGACGGGTGACGTCCTTCTGCGCTGTGCTGACACCTCTGTGCAACGTCAGGGACGTCACATGTCAGGTCCGGCATCCACTGCAGCTGACGCTGACACCCCAATCTCCGCTCTGCGCTGACAAATACTGGCCAATGCATGGCCGGTATTGGTCAGTGAATTGTCGTACCCCCGCATAAACCTTGGCGTACCCCTAGGGGTACGCATACCCCTGGTTGAGAAACCCTGTCCTATGGGGGACTAAAACAAATAAAAAAAATTAAAAAGTTCCTTCCCCCCAATAGTTTTAAATAACCCCTTTTCCCCATATTAATACAAAAAAGCGGAAAAAACGATAAACATATTTGGTGTTGTTGTGTGCGTAAATGTCCGAACTATAAGAATACAATGTTAATGATCCCCTACGGCATAATAAAAATAAAATTCTGCTGTGACATCAAACTGCAAAAAAATGTAATAAAACGCGATCAAAAAGTCACATACACGCAAACGTGGTACTAAAACAAACTACAGATCATGGCGCAAAAAATTAGCCCTCACACATCCCAGAATATGGAAATAGAAAAGTTAGAGGTGGGTGGTCAAAATAAGGCAATTTTAAACAAACTGATTTTGTTAAAAAAAAAAAAAAAAGTGAGATTTTTTTTTGAAAAGCAGTACAATAATAGAAATGTATGTAACCATAGGTATCATTTTAATTAGGGATCGACCGATTATCGGTATGGCCGACAATCCCGATTTTGGGCATTATCGGTATCGGCAATTACCTTGCCAATAAGCCGATAATGCCCCGCACCGCGACGCCATACCCCCCCCACCCCGCCGCACCGGGACCGCCCCCCCGACCCACCGTGTCAAACCCCCCCCCCCCCCCGAGCCACCGCACCGTGACCGCCCCCCGACCCGTCGCACCCCCCCCCCCGCCATAGTGCAGGGAGGTATACCGGTATGGATTTTTGCCCGTACCGCTATACCGGTCGGGCCCCTCCCCCACCCTCCGAGTCAATAAAAAAAAATTTTACTTACCCGTAATGGGGGTGGTAAGGGCCATCCATCCTTCCTTCCTTCCTGTAGTGTCCGGCGGCATTCCGGGTGGAGGGTGAACCGGTCCGGGCTGTCTTTTTCCGGGGTCATCTTCTCCACTCCGGACAGGCTCCGGCCTAGTACGCTGCATAGACGCCGCTACGCCGTGACGTCTATGCAGCGCAAAAGCCACTGCAGTGCATTGATTTAAAGCACCCGCTTTAAATCAATGATCTGCAGCGGATTCGAGGGGGGATAAATAGCTGATAACTTATACCGGAATAACGGTATAAGTTAGCGGCTATCGGCCCTAACCTCCACCGATTATCGACATCGGTATCGGCCCTAAAAAAATGATATCGGTCAATCCCTAATTTTAATCCTATTGACCCAGAGAATAAAAAATAATAAAAAAACACATGTAATTTTTACTGAAAAGTGTACAGCGTGAAAACGAAACCTTCCCAAAATTTTTTACACAAAATTTTTTTTTGGGGGGGGGGGGGGGGGGGGGTTTACCATACATTTTAGGGTAAAATGAGTGATACCATTACAAAGCACAACTGGTCATGCAAAAAAAAAAAAATAAAAAAAAAAATAAACAAGCCCTCATTTGGGTCTGTGAATGGAAATATAAAAGAGTTACAGATTTTAGAAAAGAAAATGCTTAAGTAAAATTGGCTGTGTCCTTAAGGAGTTAAAATGAGAAAGAAAAAAAAAAAAAGAAAAAAAGAATAACACAGGGCAGCCTTTCAGTTTATATGGGATAAATAATCTACATTTTATGTTTTTAAAGTCATTATCTTCAATTCAGACGATAAGCCATAAAAACACAATAAAACTACTTAAGATACAAAGGAAAAAGATGGGTGGATAACAAATGAGAGGCTTTCAGCAGGGTGCGGTAATCCAAGCATGACAACAGAGACATTTTCCCAAACTGGGCCTCAAAAGTCAATTTATAGAGCTTTGTTAGTGGCTCTCCTTAGAGAGCACCCAACAACCTTCATCTAAACTCTCAGCAGCACAGTTGGTATCCAAAGCAAAAACAGACACCAAATACACTATTTAGGACGAGGCAAAATATAAATCCAACCACCCACCGAAATATATCCGCACAGACACCTGAGCACTGGAGGACTAGCCCTTCATTTCTAATCCCCATAGACAAGTCAATTATTCATAACCTTATTTTTCATTAGGATTTCCTTTTATTTTACATTTTTTATTATGTTTGTATTTTTAATTTAATGTTAAAAATCTATAAAAAAAATAAATAAACTGTCAAATCTATCAGCAAACAAACAATACTGAGAGGTTTTTAATCAATAAATCAAATGTAACCATTTAGAAATAACATGTTGACAATCTCTTTATCCTCATAAGAAATTTATGGCAACATGTTTTCCATGTGAGCAGCCTGAAACCCAACATGGTCTATACCAGTGTTTTCCAACTAGGGTGCCTCCAGCTGTTGCAAAACTACAACACCCAGCATGTCCGGACAGCCGTTGGCTGTCCGGGCATACTGGGTGTTGTAGTTTTGCAACAGCTGGAGGCACCGTAGTTGGAAAACACTGGCCTATACTCACGACAGCAGTTCAGGGCCTCGCTTTTCCTCTTCAAGTGACCTAATGAGGTAGAACGGTGCTTCCATCTGTGCTTCCCATAAGTACACAGCGGGTTATAGCCTATAGGACACAGACAATTTTTATAATAATTACATTTTCTCCTCCTCAGCTTTTAACCCCTTAAGGACTCAGCCCATTTTCCCCTTAAATGGGCACTGTCAGATACAAAAACTTTTGATATGTTGTAAAGCATGTAAAACCAATAGGGTTTGCAATTGCTTTTATTAGAAAATTTTCAGTATTTCATACTGAAGAAGCCAGTCAAACAACTGCCCCCCCCCCCCCCCCACCCCGCCTGCTTGGAAAAATACTAGTCCTGCTGTGTCCATGCGTCATCACCTATGTCATGGACACACTTCCTTGATTGACAGCTGAGAGCGCAGGGCTCATAACTGGAGGAAAAATTCTCCCACTGTCAGCTTGTGCCCCGCTACTGTCAGTGAGGACAAGCTGGGAGTTGTAGTTTTGCTAATGCTAGGGGTGATGTGAGAAGACAGCATACTAAGGGAGGGGGCGGAGACCTGCACAGTGAGGCCACGCCCCCTCCCTTTGAGAGGAGTTCAGACTAGTCAGCTAAACTAAAAGTGTAAAAAATAAATAAAGGTGCTAGACACAAAAATTAGATGTACATGGTCAGCATTAGGTACTGAGTGATATATAAAAAAATAAATAAATAAATAAAAGGTTTTTGTTGGATCTGATGGGTATGCTTTAAGGACTCAAAACAATCTGTTTTTTCCTCCTCATCTTCTAAAAATCATAACGCGTTAAATTTTACACCAACAGACCCATATAAGGGCTTGTTTTTTGAAAGGCAGGGGGAGAGAGGCCGTCGCTGCCCGCTTCTCTCCCCCTGCCTTTCCTGGGGTCTAGAGCCGTGCTGCCGGCCCTTCTCTCCCCCTGGCTATCGGCGCCGCTGCCCGTTCTGTCCCCCTGACTATCGGTGCTGGCGCCCCATTGCCGGCACCGATAGACAGGGGGAGAGAAGCGGCGCCGACAGCCAGGGGGAGAGAAGGGGCAGCGGCACCCATTGCCGGCGCCGCTGCCCCGTTGCCTCCCCCCATCCCCGGTGGCATAATTACCTGAGTCGGGACCGCGCTGCTGCAGGCCTCCGGCGTGCGTCCCCGGCGTCGTTGCTATGCACTGAACGGTGCGGCGCATGACGTCAGTGCGCCACGCCGTCCATAGCAACGATGCAGGGGACGCACGCCGGAGGACTGCAGCAGCGCGGTCCCGACTCAGGTAATTATGCCACCGGGGATGGGGGGAGGCAACGGGGCAGCGGCGCCGGCAATGGGTGCCGCTGCCCCTTCTCTCCCCCTGGCTGTCGGCGCCGCTTCTCTCCCCCGGCTATCGGCGCCGGCACCGATAGTCAGGGGGACAGAACGGGCAGCGGCGCCGATAGCCAGGGGGTGAGAAGGACCGACAGCAGCGCTCTAGACCCCAGGAAAGGCAGGGGGAGAGAAGCGGGCAGCGACGGCCTCTCTCCCACTGCCTTTCCTGGGGGTATATCGGGGTATACACGCGCACACACGCACCCTCATTTTACCATGGATATTTGGGTAAAAAAAAAATTTTTACCCAAATATCCTTGGTAAAATGAGGGTGCGTGTTATAGGCCGGTGCGTGGTATACCACGATAAATACGGTATATATGATACATGATCAAAAGAGTCTGCTTTAAATCATTGAACCGCAGCGCCTTCTGCTGGGCCAGAAAGTTTATCGGCATATAACACGCAAATAGACTTTAAAAAACAAAAAATGGTATATAAAGTTATCTCTTCTGCCCCCTACAGTGTATTTTTTTCCCATATGCAGGACTGTAAGAGGGTCATTTTTTTACACTGTGATCTATAGTTTTTCCTGATTGGTATTTTTTATGTTCATGCCACTCACTGTGCAGGATGACAAACTTTATTTTAATAGGTGGGACTATTCCAAACATGGCGATGACTAATGTTTATTTTTTTTATTATTATTTATAAAATGGGAAAAGGGTGTGATTTAAATGTTAAAAAGTTTTTTTAATCAATTATTTTACACTTTTTAAGTCCTATAGGGGACTTTCATTCTCTACACACTTATATGCTTAATGCATGCAAATGTACAGTGAAATTGACACAGATAAACTGTCTCCAGCGAGACAGATGTTCAGGCAGGAGCGATGTTCGGGCAGCACAGTGGTCACCATTTTAACTCATCGGACACCCCACAATCGCGCTGCAGGGGTCCAATTCCAAACACACCAGCACCTTAATTTTTCTCCTTAAAGGGGTACTCCGCCCCTAGACATCTTATCCCCTATCCATAGGATAGGGGAAAAGATGTCAGATCGCCGGTGTCCCACCGCCGGTGTCCCACATATTCCGAAGTGTGACTTTGTGAATGGAAACCCATTCACTATACTATACATCTTAGTAAGCGGAATTTCTGCCTGCAATTTCAAAGCGGAATTGCAGGCGGAAATTCCGTAATGTGAACCTCGCCTAAATAGCAAGAACATAAAAAATGCCAATCAGGAAAAGAAAAGAAAAAACTATAGATCACAGTGTAAAAAAAATTACCCTCTTACAGTCCTGTATATGGAAAAACAAACAAACTGTAGGGGGAGAAGAGGCCTATAACTTACCATACTTATTAAAAGTAGTACAATCATAGAAAAACTATGTAAAGATGGGTATTGTTTTTAGGGGTGTGAATCACCAAGAATTTGGCGATACGATTCGAATCGCGATACCAGTGTGGTGATTCGATATATCCCGATATATCACGATACCGTCTAAGTGACGATACATCAGGATATATCCTGATACATCGCCCACCAGGGAGCATTCATAGATCCCAATAGACGCCGCTGTCAGCTTTGACAGCGGCAATCTAGTAGTCCAACGCGCACTTTTCTCATTTTATCCCGTCCGGGCTGCAAAATAAAAGAAAACACACTTTCTCTTACCTGCCAACGAGCCCCGGAGCTCCGGTACACTCCGGTACAGGTGTTCGGTCCCCGGGCTGTATTCTTCTTACTTCCTGTTATCCCGGCACGTCACACGGAGCTTCAGCCTATCACCAGCAGAGGCGGGACATCGCTGCGGCCGGTGATAGGCTGAAGCTCCGTGTGACGTGCCGGGATAACAGGAAGTAAGAAGAATACAGCCCGGGGACCGAACACCTGTACCGGAGCTCCGGGGGCTCGTTGGCAGGTAAGTGAAAGTGTGTTTTCTTTTATTTTGCAGCCCAGACGGGATAAAACGAGAAAAGCACGTGCTGGAGTACTCCTTTAATAGCCAGCCGCGGCGATCGCCGCATGCTGGCTATTGGCGGCGGCCCCCGGCTACTGAGAACAGCCGGGGGCTGCAGAGTATGGAGCGGGCACGAGTCGTAGCCCACTCCATACACCCTGAGCGCTGCCGCGTCAGATCCGGCCTGCCCGGCTCCACAAATGTGGAACTTGTATCTCCTGATGCCCGGGACATGCTGTTTCGGGTGTCAGGAGATACAAATTCCACATCCCTAAAAGAATCGATTCAAAAATATTTTGAATCGATTCAGTATCGCCAAATGAAAAAATTGCGATAATCGCGTGAATCGATTTTTTCTTACATCCCTAATTGTTTTAATCATATTTTTCACACAAAAAAAAAAAAAAACCTGCATTTTACCGTAAAGTGTACTACTTAAAGGAGATGTCCGGTGCTCACTTTTCTTTTTGTATCCGTTCCGGGCTGCAAAAAAAAAAAAAAAAACACACTTTCTCTTGCCTGCCTACGCTCCCCCAGTGCTCCGGTACAGGTGTTCGGTCCCTGGGCTGTATTCTTCTTACTTCCTGTTTGCCCGGCACGTCACACGGAGCTTCAGCCTATCACCGGCCGAGGCGGGACATCGCTGCGGCCGGTGATAGGCTGAAGCTCCGTGTGACGTGCCGGGCAAACAGGAAGTAAGAAGAATACAGCCCGGGGACCGAACACCTGTACCGGAGCACCGGGGGAGCCTAGGCAGGTAAGAGAAAATTTGTTTTCTTTTATTTTTCAGCCCGGAACGGATACAATAAGAAAAGTGAGCACCGGACATCTCCTTTAACCTCTTAAGGATGCAGGGCGTTCCTGTATGCCCTGCGCCCGGTGTTTAAAACGGGGTCACGCCGTGACCCCGCATTACACCGAGTCGGTCCCGGCTGCTATTCATAGCCGGGACCCTGGGCTAATAGCACGCGGCACCAATCGTTGTGCTGCGCGCTATTAACCCTTCAGACACAGCGATCACCGCGTCAAAAATCTAAGTAAAAGCTTCCCGGCAGCTCAGTCGGGCTGATCGGTACTATCGCGATAAAGCTAGGTTTTTTTTTTTTAAATGACTGATGTCACTGCAAAGTAGAATTGGTGGCGCATAAAATAAGCCATAATATGGAATTTTAGGTGCAAAATTGAAAGAATTATGATTTTTAGAATGTGATGAGGAAAAAATGAAAATGCAAAACCGCAAAAACGCGGTCCTTAAGGGGTTAAACATGAATCCCCCGAAAGTTGCTAAATTGTGCGTTGTTTGCTTTTACAACCTCCTCCCCCCCACGTAAGTAATGTTTATATTTATACAGTTTTGTTTCGCTGAATATTTTCTGGTAAAATGAAAGGGACCATCCAAAAGACAAGACAATGGATGCACCAGAGGCCAAATAATATGCAATAGGTGCAAAATTCCTCCTGAGATGCACAATAGCTGTCATGTGGCGTGTGCTAAGGATTAGAGATGAGCGAACTTACAGTAAATTCGATTCGTCACGAACTTCACGGCTCGACAGTTGATGACTTTTCCTGCATAAATTAGTTCAGCTTTCCGGTGCTCCCGTGGGCTGGAAAAGGTGGATACAGTCCTAGAAGACCCTTTCCTAGGAATGTATCCACCTTTTCCAGCCCACCGGAGCACCGGAAAGCTGAACTAATTTATGCAGGAAAAGTCATCAACTGCCGAGCCGAGAAGTCCGTGACAAATCGAATTTACTGTAAGTTCACTCATCTCTACGTGTCAATAGGAAAATGGTTGCAGATGAGCCCCAAACCAGTGTTTTCCAACCAGCGTGCCTCCGGCGATTGCAAAACTACAACTCCCAGCATGCCCGGACAGCCGCTGGCTGTCCGGGCATGCTGGGAGTTGTAGTTTTGCAACCGCTGGTTGGGAAACACTGTCCCAGACCATAGAAGCAGGAAGAATGCGCTGAGTTGTTATCAGGGATCAGGATCACATGACTGGTCATACTCCTGCAGCTGCTCATTCCTCCCCATACACAGATCCTGATCTGAATCAGCAGAAACCAGAAGCCTGGATGGTCCTGATAACTCCAAGCCATGTGCAGTGGTGCCCAATACGTCACGGTCACAGCCTGTATACAAATATATGCCATTGTGACGTCACCCTGACATCCAGCGCCAGTATGACGTCGTGTCCTCACCTCTCTCCTGCTCGTCTATCCGGAGAGCCATAGAGATGTAGTGGAAGGCCTGCTGGTGGTATCCCCGCACCACCTCCGGCTCCTGCGGCCCAGCCATCCGTGTCTCACTCAGTGTCCGGGCCGCGGGCAGCTTCTTGTCCGTCATGACCCTCCGGGAGAGGCGTTCACAGCACCAGGCGAAGAGCAGGCCGAGCTGGAAGGCGAGAAACCGGAGGAGAGAGAAGGCGGCGAGCAAGGGATAGGAAAACACGAACAGGTTCCGCTTATGAAGAGAAGGCGGGGCGCCCTGTACCGGAGACTCCGAGCGAGAGGGCGGTGCTGGGGCCCCGGGTCCGTTGTTTGCCGCTGGGGTCACCGGTTTCTTCTTGTGTCCTCTGCCACCCGGAGAATTCATTCACAGTGCCCGCAGCCGCCGCCATAACACCGGGCTCAGCGCCCGACTGCTCCGCCCACTGCGCCTGACACAGCTCTCGCTCCACGCCTGCCCAGTTCTCGCACTGACAGTTGGCCACGCCCAATCCGTGACGTTTCCCTATTAACCCCGCCCAGACCGTAGAATTTCAATAGTATTAGGCTAAACAGGACAACGATCCACGCCCGAGACGAATTGGACACGCCCCCGCCACACGCGATAGGGCAGTTCTCCGAATTCTCTCACGTGATTGGTGACTTGTTTTTTTATTTTATTTATCTTTTTCATTGTGCGAAGACACGCCCTCTGCATGGGTAGACGCGCTTATTGTAGGGGGAAGTCATATCCTCTGTATTGGGAGACACGCCCTTTGTATGAGAAGACACGCCCCCTGCTCTGTCAATGAAGACACGCCCAGCACTAAAACCGAGAGTGATTCGCTGGGATGGTTTGTTTGATTGTTTTCAGCGGAGCCCCACCCAGTAAGGGCGTGTTCTTTACTGTCGTTTTGGGTTTCCTGTGTGTAGCCGTAATACACAAATCATTATAGGACCCCATTCACATTACGTTTTGAGTCAGCATTTTGACCAAAAAAGGTGTTTAACCCCTTAAGCACTCAGGGTTTTTTCATTTTTGCACTTTTGTTTTTTCCTTCTCACCTTCTAAAAATCATAAAGCTTTAATCTTTCCACCTACAGACCTATATGAGGGCTTGTCATTTGCTCCACCAATTTTATTTTGTAATGACATCAATCATTTCACCATAAAAATTATTTGTGAGGAAAAATTGAAAAAACAAAACCCTTTTATAAATTTTGGGGACTTCCACTTCTACGTGGTGCACTTTCTGGAAAAAAATTACATGTTCTTTTTATTCTATTGGTCCATAACGGTTACAACAATACCCAAATTATATATGTTTTATTCTGTTTTACTCTTGTGGTATGGCGGGGTGTGAGGTGCAGGGCAGATGTTGTTACCCTAGGAGCAGATGGTATTAACCCCTTGCGTTAGTGACGCCAGGGTGTGGTTTAGCCTTAACCACCCGAAGGTATACCACTGAATCCTGGGCTAGGCACGGGGGGCAATGAGGACACCGACGCTAAGTTATGGACAACGGTAGCTTTACTGAGGGTAGACAGTTGGGACAGTCTATGCAGTACAGCCAGGGCCCAAAGAGGTGACCAGTGACACAGAGACCTCGCAGGTTTTTTTAGACTTGTAGTAGACAGGAGAATTTAGTGCAGGCCACGCTGGATAGACAACAGACTTGACTGACACTGTGCACTGTACACTTGACTTGTGGCTGCAGGACTTGACTTAAGGCCTCCAATGTTCTGGACGCACACACTAAGGGTATGTACACACTACGGATTGTGAACGGAATCTCCGCTCGCAGAATTCTTCAAGCGGAGATTCCATTCTGGCGGCCACCGCTGGAAATGCTTTGGCGGACCGCCGCACGACCCTGCGCCGTCACCATTGATGGCCATGCTGTGTTTGCGGACTTCCGCGCAAAGCATGAACATGTTCTTTCTTTGCACGGAACAATTTCAGTGGCGGAATTGTCCACCGCTGAAATTCCGCAGTGTGAGCAGGTCTCGCAGAAGACCCATTCACACTGATGTTTATGTTCTCAGCGTGTAATTCCGTTACATGTGTGATCATACCCTAAGACAACTTGACTGCACTGGACCACAGGAACAAGAGAGAGAAGCTAGCTCCACCCAGGGTTTATATGCAAAACATATTTACATGGGAGAAAACAACTGCAGGGGGCCCTGGGGACACTGAGGGACACTGCCTGACAGGGCAGGAGAGTACGCCTAAAGACCATCCCGTACTGGGCTACCACACTTTTGTATGAAAATTAGTATGTTTAACCCCTTAAGGACAATGGACGTACTCCTACGCCCCCGTTTCCGAGTCCTTAAGGACCGAAGACGTAGGAGTACGTCCTGTCCTTTCCCGACCCCCCGCCGCTAGCCGGAGGTGAGCCGGTGCCCGATGCCTGCTGAAATCGTTCAGCAGGCATCGCGGCATATCGCCCAGGGGGGTCATTATGTCCCCCCATGTCGGCGATGGCCGCAGATCGCTGGACAATTCAGTCCAGCGATCTGCGGCGATTCCGGGTCAATCGGGTCTCCAGTGACCCGGTGACCCGGAATTACTGGCTGATCGGGGCCGTCAGAGACGGCCCCGAACAGCCAGAGCCTGCAGGGGTGAGGTGGCACTGGTGCCACCTCACGATCGCCCTGATTCGTCGGCCGGATTACCGGCCGACCAATCAGGGCACCTGCTGCGGGTGTCACTACCGCACCCGCTCCGCCCCTCTTCCGGAGGACGTGAGCGGGTGCGGGACGTGCACCTCTGGTGCTGGGGACCCCGATCCCCGGCGTTAATGTTGGGATCGGGGCCCCAGGAGCGACGACGGCGGTTAGGGACTGACCTGTGTGGCGATCAAGCAGCAGCAGGAGGTGAGTGACAGCCTCCTGCTGTTGCTTAGCAACAGCTCCCAGCATGCAAAAAGGGCATGCTGGGAGCTGTAGTTATGCAACAGGAGGAGGCAGACCACCACAACTCCCAGCATGCACTTATGGGCATGCTGGGACTTATGGTTTTGCAACAGCTGGAGGCACATTCTTTCTATGGAAAAGTGTACCTTCAGCTGTTGTGTAACTACAACTCCCAGCTTGCACAAACAGCTTAAGTGCATGCTGGGAGTTGTAGTGGTGCATCTGCTGGTTGCATAACTACAACTCCCAGCATGCCCGTTGGCTGTCGGTGACTGCTGAGAGTTGTAGTATTGCAACAGCTGAAGGCACACTGAGTTAAGTAGCAAACCAGTGTGTCTCCAGCTGTTGCATAACTACAATCCCCAGCATCCCCAGCCAAAGTAGTATGCCTCCCGCTGTTGCATAACTACAACACCCAGCATGCCCTTCCGCTGTCCGTACATGCTGGGGGTTGTAGCTTTTGCAACAGCTGAAGGCACACTGGTTGCAAAACACTGAGTTTGTTGCCAAACTCGGTGTTTCACAACCTGTGTGTCTCCAGCTGTTGCAAAACTACAACTCCCAGCATGCACTGATAGACCGTACATGCTGGGAGTTGTAGTTTTGCAACAGCTGGATGTCCCCCCCCCCCCCAATGTGAATGTACAGGGTACACTCACATGGGCGGAGGATTACAGTAAGTATCCGGCTGCAAGTTTGAGCTGCAGCAAATTTTCTGCTGCAGCTCAAGCTGCCAGCGAGAAACTACTGTGAACCCCCGCCAATGTGACTGTACCCTAAAAACACTACACTACACTAACACAAAATAAAATAAAAAGTAAAAAAACACTACATATACACATACCCCTACAATAAAAATGAAAAACGTCTGGTACGCCACCGTTTCCAAAACGGAGCCTCCAGCTGTTGCAAAACTACAACTCCCAGCATGCACTTATAGACCCTACATGCTGGGAGTTGTAGTTTTGCAACAGCTGGATGTTCCCCCCCCCCCCCCCCCAATGTGAACGTACAGGGTACACTCACATGGGCGGAGGATTACAGTAAGTATCCGGCTGCAAGTTTGAGCTGAGGCAAATTTTCTGCCGCTGCTCAAACTGCCAGCGAGAAACTACTGTGAACCCCCCGCCCTTGCGACTGTACCCTAAAAACACTACACTACACTAACATAAAATAAAAAGTAAAAAACACTACACATACACATACCCCTACACAGCCCCCCTCCCCTCCCCAATAAAAATGAAAAACGTCTGGTATGCCACTGTTTCCAAAACGGAGCCTCCAGCTGTTGCAAAACAACTTCTCCCAGTATTACCAGACAGCCACTGACTGTCCAGGCATGCTGGGACTTTTACAACAGCTGGAGGCACCCTATTTGGGAATCACTGGCGTAGAATACCCCTATGTCCACCCCTATGCAAGTCCCTAATTCAGGCCTCAAATGCGCATGGCGCTCTCACTTTGGAGCCCTGTCGTATTTCAAGGCAACAGTTTAGGGTCACATATGGGGTATCGCCGTACTCGGGAGAAATTGTGTTACAAATTATGGGGGGTATTTTCTGCTATTACCCTTTTTAAAAATCTCAAATTTTTGGGAAACCAACATTTTAGGTAAAATTATTATTTTTTTTACATATGCAAAAGTTGTGAATCACCTGTGGGGTATTAAGGTTCACATTACCCCTTGTTACGTTCCCCGAGGGGTCTAGTTTCCAAAATGGTATGCCATGTGTTTTTTTTTTGCTGTCCTGGCACCATAGGGGCTTCCTAAATGCGGCATGCCCCCAGAGCAAAATTTGCTTTCAAAAAGCCAAATGTGACTCCTCCTCTTCTGAGACCTGTAGTGCGCCAGCAGAGCACTTCTCACCCCCATATGGGGTGTTTTCTGAATCAGGAGAAATTGAGCTTCAAATTTTGGGGGGTATTTTCTGCTATTACCCTTTTAAAAAATGTAAAAATTTTGGGAAACCAAGCATTTTAGGTAAAAAAAAAATGTTTTTTTTACATATGCAAAAGTCGTGAAACACCTGTGGGGTATTAAGGTTCACATTACCCCTTGTTACGTTCCACGAGGGGTCTAGTTTCCAAAATGGTATGCCATGTGTTTTTTTTTGCTGTTCTGGCACCATAGGGGCTTCCTAAATGCGGCATGCCCCCAGAGCAAAATTTGCTTTCAAAAAGTCAAATGTGACTCCTTCTCTTCTGAGACCTGTAGTGCGCCAGCAGAGCACTTCTCACCCCCATATGGGGTGTTTTCTGAATCGGGAGAAATTGGGCTTAAAATTTTGGGGGGTATTTTCTGCTATTACCCTTTTTAAAAATGTAAAAATTTTGGGAAACCAAGCATTTTAGGTTAAAAAAAAAATTTTTTTTTAACATATGCAAAAGTCGTGAAACACCTGTAGGGTATTAAGGTTCACTTTACCCCTTTTTACGTTCCCCGAGGGGTCTGGTTTCCAAAATGGTATGCCATGTGTTTTTTTTTTTGCGGTTCTGGCACCATAGGGGCTTCCTAAATGCGGCATGCCCCCAGAGCAAAATTTGCTTTCAAAAAGCCAAATGTGACTCCTTCTCTTCTGAGACCTGTAGTGCGCCAGCAGAGCACTTTTCACCCCCATATGGGGTGTTTTCTGAATCGGGAGAAATTGGGCTTCAAATTTTGGGGGGTATTTTCTGCTATTATCCTTTTTAAAAATGTAACATTTTTGGGAAACCAAGCATTTTAGGTAAAACATTTTTTTTTTTTTTACATATGCAAAAGTCGTGAATCACCTGTGTGGTATTAAGGTTCACTTTACCCCTTGTTACGTTCCCTGAGGGGTCTAGTTTCCAAAATGGTATGCCATGTGTTTTTTTTTTGCTGTCCTGGTACAATAGGGGCTTCCTAAAGGTGACATGCCCCCCAAAAACCATTTGACGCTCCTTCCCTTCTGAGCCCTCTACTGCGCCCGCCGAACAATTAACATAGACATATGAGGTATGTGCTTACTCGAGAGAAATTGGGTTTCAAATACAAGTAAAAATTTTCTCCTTTTTACCCCTTGCGAAAATTCAAAAATTGGGTCTACAAGAACATGCGAGTGTAAAAAATGAAGATTGTGAATTTTCTCCTTCACTTTTCTGCTATTCCTGTGAAACACCTAAAGGGTTAATACACTTATTGAATGTCATTTTGAATACTTTGGGGGGTGTAGTTTTTATAATGGGGTCATTTATGGGGTATTTCTAATATGAAGACCCTTCAAATCCACTTCAAACCTGAACTGGTCCATGAAAAATAGCGAGTTAGAAAATTTTGTGAAAAATTTCCAAATTGCTGCTGAACTTTGAAGCCCTCTGGTGTCTTCCAAAAGTAAAAACTCATAAATTTTATGATGCAAACATAAAGTACACATATTGTATATGTGAACCCAAAAATGTTTTATTTTGAATATCCATTTTCCTTACAAGCAGAGAGCTTCAAAGTTAGAAAAATGCTAAATTTTAATTTTTTTCATCAAATTTTGGGATTTTTCACCAAGAAAGGATGCAAGTTACCATAAAATTTTACCACTAAGTTAAAGTAGAATATGTCACGAAAAAAAAATCTCGGAATCAGAATGATAACTAAAAGCATTCCAGAGTTATTAATGTTTAAAGTGACAGTGGTCAGAATTGCAAAAAACGCTCTGGTCCTTAAGGTGTAAAATGTCCTGGTCCTTAAGGGGTTAAAATCATCCTCTTCTGACCCCTATAACTTTTTTATTTTTCTGGGGTTGTGTGAGGGATCATTTTTTGCACTGTGATCTCTAGTTTTTATCAGTACCATTTTTGTTTTGATCGGACTTTTTGTAATTGCTTTTTATAATTTTTTTTTTAGAGAATACAAAGTGACCAGAAATATGCAATACTGGAATTTTTTTATGTATATGCCATCAGCCGTCCGGTTTAATTAACAATTAATTTTTATGCACACGGCGATACCACAAATGTATATCTTCATTTTTGTTTACATATTATTTTTTTTGGGGGGGGAAAAGGGGGGTTGTCACGATGCCAGCTGGCAGGAGGTGGATCCTCTGTGCCAGAGAGGGATTGGCGTGGACCGTGCTAGTGGACCGGTTCTAAGTTACTACTGGTATTCACCAGAGCCCGCCGCAAAGCGGGATGGTCTTGCTGCGGCGGTAGTAACCAGGTCGTATCCACTAGCAACGGCTCAACCTCTCTGACTGCTGAAGATAGGCGCGGTACAAGGGAGTAGACAAAAGCAAGGTCGGACGTAGCAGAAGGTCGGGGCAGGCAGCAAGGATCGTAGTCAGGGGCAACGGCAGGAGGTCTGGAACACAGGCTAGGAACACACAAGGAAACGCTTTCACTGGCACGATGGCAACAAGATCCGGCGAGGGAGTGCAGGGGAAGTGAGGTATACATAGGGAGTGCACAGGTGAACACACTAATTAGAACCACTGCGCCAATCAGTGGCGCAGTGGCCCTTTAAATCGCAGAGACCCGGCGCGCGCGCGCCCTAGGGAGCGGGGCCGCGCGCGCCGGGACAGGACCGACGGAGAGCGAGTCAGGAACGGGAGCCGGGGTGCGCATCGCGAGCGGGCGCCACCCGCATCGCGAATCGCATCCCGGCTGGAGGCGGTATCGCAGCGCACCCGGTCAGTGGATCTGACCGGGGCGCTGCAGTAGCGAGGATGTAGCGAGCGCTCCGGGGAGGAGCGGGGACCCGGAGCGCTCGGCGTAACAGTACCCCCCCCCTTGGGTCTCCCCCTCTTCTTGGAGCCTGAGAACCTGAGGACCAGACTTTTGTCTAGGATATTGTCCTCAGGTTCCCAGGATCTCTCTTCAGGACCACAGCCCTCCCAATCGACCAAAAAAAAGGTTTTCCCTCTGACCTTCTTGGAGGCCAGTATCTCCTTTACGGAGAAGATGTCTGAAGAGCCGGAAACAGGAGTGGGGGAAACAAGTTTGGGAGAGAAACGGTTGATGATGAGTGGTTTAAGAAGAGAGACATGAAAGGCATTAGGAATACGAAGAGAAGGAGGAAGAAGAAGTTTGTAAGAGACAGGATTAATCTGGCACAAAATTTTGAAAGGACCAAGATAGCGTGGTCCCAATTTGTAGCTGGGGACACGGAAGCGGACATATTTAGCGGAGAGCCATACCTTGTCTCCGGGAGAAAAAATGGGGGGAGCTCTTCTTTTCTTATCGGCAAACTTTTTCATGCGAGATGAAGCCTGTAAGAGAGAATTTTGGGTCTCTTTCCATATGGTGGAAAGATCACAAGTTATTTCATCCACAGCGGGCAAACCAGAGGGCAAGGGAGTAGGGAGGGGGGGAAGAGGGTGACGGCCGTACACCACGAAAAATGGGGATTTGGAAGAGGATTCAGAGACTCTGAAGTTGTACGAGAATTCGGCCCATGGTAGAAGATCTGCCCAGTCATCCTGGCGGGAGGAAACAAAATGCCGTAAATAGTCACCCAGGACCTGGTTAATTCTTTCTACTTGCCCATTGGATTGAGGATGATAAGCAGAAGAGAAGTTTAATTTAATCTTGAGTTGTTTACAGAGAGCCCTCCAAAATTTTGACACGAATTGGACGCCTCTATCCGAGACGATCTGCGTGGGCAAACCGTGAAGACGAAAAATGTGTACAAAAAATTGTTTTGCCAACTGAGGCGCTGAAGGAAGACCAGGAAGAGGAATAAAATGTGCCATCTTGGAAAATCGATCAACGACCACCCAAACAACAGTGTTGCCACGGGATGGGGGTAAGTCTGTAATAAAGTCCATACCAATCAGAGACCAAGGCTGTTCGGGGACAGGCAGAGGATGAAGGAGACCAGCAGGCTTCTGGCGAGGAGTCTTATCCCGGGCACAGACAGTGCAGGCCCGCACAAAATCAACAACATCCGTCTCCAGAGTCGGCCACCAATAGAAACGAGAGATGAGTTGCAAGGATTTTTTGATGCCCGCATGGCCTGCGAGGTGGGAGGAGTGACCCCATTTGAGGATTCCGAGGCGTTGGCGTGGAGAAACGAAGGTCTTCCCTGGAGGAGTTTGCCTGATGGAGGCTGGAGAAGTGGAGATCAGGCAGTCAGGAGGAATGATGTGTTGCGGAGAGAGCTCTACTTCCGAGGCATCCGAGGAACGAGAGAGAGCATCGGCCCTAATGTTCTTGTCGGCAGGGCGAAAGTGAATTTCAAAATTAAAACGGGCAAAGAACAGAGACCACCTGGCCTGGCGAGGATTCAGCCGTTGGGCAGACTGGAGATAGGAGAGATTCTTGTGATCGGTGTAAATGATAACTGGAAATTTTGATCCCTCCAGCAGATGCCTCCATTCCTCAAGTGCTAATTTAATGGCCAGTAGCTCTCGATCCCCGATGGAGTAGTTCCTCTCCGCCGGAGAGAAGGTCCTAGAAAAAAAACCACAAGTAACAGCATGCCCGGAAGAGTTTTTTTGTAGAAGGACCGCTCCAGCTCCCACTGAGGAGGCATCAACCTCCAATAGGAAGGGTTTAGATGGGTCAGGTCCGGAGAGCACGGGAGCAGAAGAAAAGGCAGACTTGAGCCGTTTAAAAGCGTCTTCCGCTTGAGGAGGCCAGGACTTAGGATTGGCATTCTTCTTGGTTAAAGCCACGATAGGAGCCACAATGGTGGAAAAATGTGGAATAAATTGTCTGTAATAATTGGCGATCCCCAAAAAACGTTGGATAGCACGGAGTCCGGAGGGGCGTGGCCAATCTAAGACGGCAGAGAGTTTATCTGGATCCATTTGTAGTCCCTGGCCAGAGACCAAGTATCCTAGGAAAGGAAGAGATTGACATTCAAACAGACATTTCTCCATTTTGGCATAAAGTTGATTGTCTCGAAGTCTCTGAAGAACCATGCGGACATGCTGGCGATGTTCTTCTAAGTTGGCAGAAAAAATCTGAATATCGTCCAGATACACAACAACACAGGAATACAAGAGATCACGAAAAATTTCATTAACAAAGTCTTGGAAGACGGCAGGGGCGTTGCACAGGCCAAAGGGCATGACCAGATACTCAAAGTGTCCATCTCTAGTGTTAAATGCAGTTTTCCATTCGTCCCCCTCCCTGATGCAGATGAGATTATAAGCACCTCTTAAGTCCAGTTTGGTAAAGATGTGGGCACCTTGGAGGCGATCAAAGAGTTCAGAGATAAGAGGTAGGGGGTAGCGGTTCTTTACCGTGATTTTATTAAGTCCGCGGTAGTCAATGCAAGGACGTAGGGAGCCATCTTTCTTGGACACAAAGAAAAATCCAGCTTCGGCAGGAGAGGAGGATTTGCGGATAAACCCCTTTTTTAAATTTTCCTGGATGTATTCAGACATAGCAAGAGTCTCTGGGGCGGACAGGGGATAAATTCTGCCCCGGGGTGGAGTAGTGCCCGGGAGGAGGTCAATAGGACAGTCATAAGGCCTGTGAGGAGGTAAAGTCTCAGCTTGTTTTTTGCAAAATACGTCAGCATAGTCCATATAGACCTTAGGGAGACCGGTTACAGGGGGAACCACAGGGTCACGGCAGGGAGTACTGGGGACCGGTTTAAGGCAGTCTTTGAAACAAGAGGTACCCCAGCTCTTGATCTCCCCTGTGGACCAATCAAGGGTTGGGGAATGGCGTTGAAGCCATGGTAGTCCAAGGAGAATTTCGGAAGTGCAATTGGGGAGGACCAAAAACTCAATTTTTTCGTGATAAGGTCCGATGCACATTAGAAGGGGCTCCGTGCGGTAACGTATGGTACAGTCCAATCTTTCATTGTTAACACAATTGATGTAGAGGGGTCTGGCGAGACTGGTCACCGGGATGTTGAACCTGTTGATGAGAGAGGCCAAAATAAAATTCCCTGCAGATCCGGAATCCAAGAAGGCCATAGTAGAGAAGGAGAAGGTAGAGGCAGATATCCGCACAGGCACAGTAAGACGTGGAGAAGCAGAGTTGACATCAAGGACTGTCTCACCTTTGTGCGGAGTCTGCGTACGTCTTTCCAGGCGAGGAGGACGGATAGGACAATCCTTCAGGAAGTGTTCGGTACCGGCACAGTACAGGCAAAGATTCTCCATGCGGCGTCATGTCCTCTCTTGAGGTGTCAAGCGAGACCGGTCAACTTGCATAGCCTCCACGGCGGGAGGCACAGAAACGGATTGCAGAGGACCAGAGGAGAGAGGAGCCGGGGAGAAAAAACGCCTAGTGCGAACAAAGTCCATATCCTGGCGGAGCTCCTGACGCCTTTCGGAAAAACGCATGTCAATGCGAGAGGCTAGATGAATGAGATCATGCAGGTTAGCAGGAATTTCTCGTGCGGCCAGAACATCTTTAATGTTGCTGGATAGGCCTTTTTTAAAGGTCGCGCAGAGGGCCTCATTATTCCAGGATAGTTCGGAAGCAAGAGTACGGAATTGTATGGCGTACTCGCCAACGGAAGAATTACCCTGGACCAGGTTCAGCAGGGCAGTCTCAGCAGAAGAGGCTCGGGCAGGTTCCTCAAAGACACTTCGAATTTCCGAGAAGAAGGAGTGTACAGAGGCAGTGACGGGGTCATTGCGGTCCCAGAGCGGTGTGGCCCATGACAGAGCTTTTCCAGACAGAAGGCTGACTACGAAAGCCACCTTAGACCTTTCAGTAGGAAACTGGTCCGACATCATCTCCAAGTGCAGGGAACATTGTGAAAGAAAGCCACGGCAAAACTTAGAGTCCCCATCAAATTTATCCGGCAAGGATAGTCGTAGGCTGGAAGCGGCCACTCGCTGCGGAGGAGGTGCAGGAGCTGGCGGAGGAGATGATTGCTGAAGCTGTGGTAGTAGCTGCTGTAGCATCACGGTCAGTTGAGACAGCTGGTGGCCTTGTTGCGCTATCTGTTGCGACTGCTGGGCGACCACCGTGGTGAGGTCGGCGACAACTGGCAGAGGAACTTCAGCGGGATCCATGGCCGGATCTACTGTCACGATGCCGGCTGGCAGGAGGTGGATCCTCTGTGCCAGAGAGGGATTGGCGTGGACCGTGCTAGTGGACCGGTTCTGAGTTACTACTGGTATTCACCAGAGCCCGCCGCAAAGCGGGATGGTCTTGCTGCGGCGGTAGTAACCAGGTCGTATCCACTAGCAACGGCTCAACCTCTCTGACTGCTGAAGATAGGCGCGGTACAAGGGAGTAGACAAAAGCAAGGTCGGACGTAGCAGAAGGTCGGGGCAGGCAGCAAGGATCGTAGTCAGGGGCAACGGCAGGAGGTCTGGAACACAGGCTAGGAACACACAAGGAAACGCTTTCACTGGCACGATGGCAACAAGATCCGGTGAGGGAGTGCAGGGGAAGTGAGGTATACATAGGGAGTGCACAGGTGAACACACTAATTAGAACCACTGCGCCAATCAGTGGCGCAGTGGCCATTTAAATCGCAGAGACCCGGCGCGCGCGCGCCCTAGGGAGCGGGGCCGCGCGCGCCGGGACAGGACCGACGGAGAGCGAGTCAGGTACGGGAGCCGGGGTGCGCATCGCGAGCGGGCGCCACCCGCATCGCGAATCGCATCCCGGCTGGAGGCGGTATCGCAACGCACCCGGTCAGTGGATCTGACCGGGGCGCTGCAGTAGCGAGGATGTAGCGAGCGCTCCGGGGAGGAGCGGGGACCCGGAGCGCTCGGCGTAACAGGGGTGATTTATTTTGTTCAGCGGGGCACCCCTACCGAGGTTGACTAACAAAAAAAAAAAAGGGAAAAAACGGTAAAAAAACGCAATGCACTATACCTATTTATCAGTGGGTATGTAGTTTAAAGTGCTTTATACAGCAACTCACAAATGACGTCTTCTCTAATTTACATCGTTGCCTTCTCCTCTCCATCTGGTCCGGGCCATCATCACAATTTCTTCCACACACAATTCTTCACCGTTGAACCTGCAAAACAAATCTATTAGTCGCCGAACTTTTTTTTACATGGGTGACAGAGGGGTGTACAGACGGGGTATAGAGGAGTGTACATGGATGAAAGAGGGTTGTAGAGGAGTGTACATGGGTGACAAAGGGGTGTAGAGGAGTGTACAAAGGGGTGTAGAGGAGTGTACATGGGTGACAGAGGGGTGTAGAGAAGTGTACATGGGTGACAGAGGGGTGAAGAAAAGTGTACATGGGTGACAGAGGGGTGTAGAAAAGTGTACATGGGTGACAGAGGGGTGTAGAAAAGTGTACATGGGTGACAGAGAGGTGTAGAAAAGTGTACATGGGTGACAGAGGGGTGTAGAAAAGTGTACATGGGTGACATATGGGTGTACATGGGTGACAGATGGGTGTAGAGAAGTGTACATGGGTGACAGATGGATGTACATGGGTGACAGTGGGGTATAGAGGAGTGTACATGGGTGACAGAGGGGTATAGAGGAGTGTACATGGGTGACAGAGGGGTGTAGAGGAGTGTACATGGGTGACAGATGGATGCACATGGGTGACAGAGGGGTATAGAGGAGTGTACATGGGTGACAGAGGGTATAGATGGGTGTACATGGGTGACAGAGGGGTGTAGAGGAGTGTACAGAGGGGTGTAGGGAGGTGTACAAAGGTACACCTCCTATCAAATAAATGCACCAGACGTGAAAATATAAATAAAATAACAAGCTTTATTAAACATATATAATAATTAAATAAAAAACATAAATAATGAGAATCAGCAATAGCCAGAAAAATGTGCTATGATCTAATGAAGACTATTCTCTTAAAGGTTTGCCGTTACCAGTTAAACACATACTGCAGAAAAGCACTGCGACATTGAGCACACATAGAAAAGGCAAACAAAAAAATGAATGATAATAAGAGAAGAGAGACAACGTATACAGGTGATCTGTTGGTGCACTGTGGGAGCCTGAGAAACCTAGAGACAAAAGTGTGTTGGTATGAGACCTGAAAAAATTAACAAGTACATCCATAGCAACATCACTGCACTAGAAAAATACACCAGCCCACGGAAGGGAAGAGAGGATAAACACGCTGCCACAGTGCATCCGGAGTCACCACGTTATACTCACATAAGAGATCACACACAACCCCTACGCCGTTTCGCTACCCGCTACCTGACGAAGCGGGTAGCGAAACGGCGTAGGGGTTGTGTGTGATCTCTTATGTGAGTATAACGTGGTGACTCCGGATGCACTGTGGCAGCGTGTTTATCCTCTCTTCCCTTCCGTGGGCTGGTGTATTTTTCTAGTGCAGTGATGTTGCTATGGATGTACTTGTTAATTTTTTCAGGTCTCATACCAACACACTTTTGTCTCTAGGTTTCTCAGGCTCCCACAGTGCACCAACAGATCACCTGTATACGTTGTCTCTCTTCTCTTATTATCATTCATTTTTTTGTTTGCCTTTTCTATGTGTGCTCAATGTCGCAGTGCTTTTCTGCAGTATGTGTTTAACTGGTAACGGCAAACCTTTAAGAGAATAGTCTTCATTAGATCATAGCACATTTTTCTGGCTATTGCTGATTCTCATTATTTATGTTTTTTATTTAATTATTATATATGTTTAATAAAGCTTGTTATTTTATTTATATTTTCACGTCTGGTGCATTTATTTGATAGGAGGTGTACTAAAGTGTTTGGCACCAAACGCAATTTACTTTTCGAGTTGAAAAGCAACTTTGGTCACATATCTTTGGTTAGGTGTACAAGGGTGACAGATGGGTGTAGAAGAGTGAACATGGGTTACAGGGGCATAGGGGGTGACAGAGGGGTGGACAGGGGTGACAGAGGGGTGAATAGGGGTGGAGAGGGTTGGATGGGGGGTGGACATGGATGACAGGAGGGTGGACATGGGAGACAGGGGGTCAGAGGGGTGGACAAGGGGGTAAAAGTGGGACAGGAGGGACAGAGAGGGGTGGATTGGGGTGACAAAGGGACAGATGGGTGAACAGGAGGGTGGACATGGGTGATAGGGTAGACTAGGGGGGTAGACAGGGGGTAAACATGAGTGACAGGGATGGACAAGGCGGACATGGATGACAGGAGGGTGGACATGGGTGAGAGGGGGATGGATATGGGTGACGGAGATGATAGGAGGGTGAACATGTGTGGGGGGAGTGGACATGAGTGACGGGGGATGGACATGGGTGACAGGGGGGTGGACATGGGTGATAGGGAGGTGGACAAGGCGGACATGGATGACAGGGGGGTGGACATGAGTGACGGGGGGGGGGTAGAGGGTGGACCTGGGTGACGGTGATGGGGGGTTTGGACAGGGTTAAGAAGGGGAACTAGAGGGGTGGAAAGGGTACAGTACCTTAAGCAAGCTGGCCCGCGCAGCTTGCAGTTCCACGGCAGGCACGGGAGTCCAGCGCAGATGCAGCTTGTTCCGCCCCAGAGCACCATTTTCGGCTCACTGCACCACAAGGGAGAGGGGGACGCAGGGGACTCTGTGTGCACGCAGGCTTTCCTTCCCCCCTGCACCGTCAGTCATAAGGCCAGGGCGGGACATTTAAAAAAAAAAAATCACAGCAAAATCCTGCGGCACCGCGGTTGGGAATCACTGCATTAGATTGTGTATACTACACAATGCTATGCCATAGCATTGATCAGTGTTAATCAGTGATCCATTGCTCCAGCCTGCCATGGCTGACTGGAGCCTTGGACTACCGATCAGACAGCGAGGCGGCAGGTAAGGGCCATCCAGCTGTCCTCTCAGCTGATCACCAAGGTGGTTCCGATCAATACCAATGAGCCCCCTGGATTGTTTTTTATTTTTTTATTTTAGACTTTGATCGCAACATCTAAGAGGTTAATGCCAGGCATCACTGCGATCTGTGATGTCCAAAATTAGCCACGGGTCCTGGCGGCTGAATTTATCAATTGCGACTTTTTAAAAATATTGCTAATTTTTGCACAAACACCACCAAGAAGTCGCAGACTTAGCTTAGCTTTGTGTGTGTAGAGTTACATTTTAGGAAATATGTACCTGCATAAAATATATCAAATGCCCTGCAACCATTTAATAAATTGGATGCACCTACATGTTAGCAGCACACACAAAAAAAGGTGTATAAAAATGTTTCGCTTACACCTACAATGATAAATTCCCCCCCATAGCCTGCTCTCCTTAAATGTGGCTGAACTAGATGTACGTGCTTTCGATGTATGGTCAAGTCTAGAGACAAGTTGAAGGCATCGTCCAGATAAACCACCACACACTCATAGCAGATGTCTTGGGAAAATTTAATTGACAAATTCCTGAAATAGAGTAGCAGCATTGCATATGCTGAAGGGCATTATCAAGTAAACGTAGTGGCCATCGCGAGTGTTAAACGCTGTCTTCTACTCCTCGCTCTCACAGATCCAGATTAGGTTACCCGCTCCTCATAGATCCAAGTTGAAGGAAATCTGGGCTCCTCGAATACGGTAAAATAATTCTGAAAACAAGGGCAGCGAATATTTATTCTTGACCATGATTTTGTTGAAGCCTATACATAGACGAAGTGACCCATCTTTCTTTGCAACAAAGAAGAGCCCAGCTCCTGATGGTGAAGTGGACTTCTGGATTAAACCCCTCTCCAGGTTCTCGTTAATCCTTTCCCGATCCATGACGTACATTATATAGCGCGGGGCCAGGGCCTAGCAATGGCCAGGACCCGTGGCTAATAGCGCCGGCACTGATCGTGGTGCCGCGCGCTATTAACCCTTTAGATACAGCGTTCAAAGTTGAACGCCGCGTCTAAAGTGAAAGTAAACTAATGCCGGTTAGCTCAGGGAGCTGTTCGGGATCGCCGTGATGAAATCATGGCATCCCGAACAGCTTACAGGACAGCAGGAGGGTCCCTACCTTCCTCCTGGCTGTCCGATCGCTAAAGTGTCTAAGATCCAGGCATGAGCAGTCAAGCGGCAGAATCATTGATCAATGGATCCTATAAAAACCATTGATCAATGTAAAAGATCAGTGTGTGCAGTTGTTACGCCGAGCGCTCCGGGTCCCCGCTCCTCCCCGGAGCGCTCACGGCGTTCTCCTGTTCGCAGCGCCCCGGTCAGACCCGCTTGCCGGGTGCGCTGCGATTATGTCCCCAGCTGGGATGCGATTCGCGATGCGGGACGCGCCCGCTCGCGGTGCGCATCCCGACCCGCTTACCAGACTCGTTCCCCGTCTGTGCTGTCCCGTCGCGCGCGGCCCTGCTCCCTAGGGCGCGCGCGCGCCGGGTATTTGCGATTTAAAAGGCCGGTGCGCCACTGATTGGCGCATGGGTTTTAATCAGTATCTTCACCTGTGCACTTCCCTATATTACCTCACTTCCCCTGCACTTCCTTGCCGGATCTTGTTGCCATTGTGCCAGTGAAAGCGTTTCCTTGTGTTTTCCTAGCCTGTGTTCCAGACCTCCTGACTACGATCCTTGCTGCCTGCCCTGACCTTCTGCTACGTCCGACTCTGCTCTTGTCTACTCCCTTGTACCGCGCCTATCTCAGCAGTCAGGGAGGTTGAGCCGTTGCTGGTGGATACAACCTGGTTGCTACCACCGCTGTAAGTCCATCCCGCTTTGCGGCGGGCTCTGGCGAAAACCAGTAGCAACTTAGAACCGGTCCACCGACACGGTCCACGCCAATCCCTCTCTGACACAGAGGATCCACCTCCAGCCTGCCGAATCCTGACAGCAGTGTTATAGCCCCCTATGGGAGCTATAACGTTGCAAAAAAAAAAAAAAGTGGAAAAAAAGTGAATAAAGATGATTTAACCCCTTCCCTATTAAAAGTTTGAATCACCCCCCTTTTCCCATTAAAAAAAAAAAAAACTGTGTAAATAAAAATAAACATATGTGATATCGCGGAAATGTCCGAATTATAAAAATATATTGTTAATTAAACCGCACGGTCAATAGCGTAAGCGCAAAAAAATTCCAAAGTCCAAAATATTTTTGACCAAAATAATTTTGGTCACTTTTTATATAATGAAAAAAAATGAATGAAAAGCCACCAAAAAGTCCGATCATTACAAAAATGGTACCGCTAAAAACTTCAGATCACGGTGCAAAAAATGAGCCCTCATACCACCCCATATGCAGAAAAATAAAAAAGTTATAGAAGATGACAATTTTAAACGTATACATTTTCCTGCATGTAGTTATGATTGTTTCCAGAAGTACGAAAAAATCAAACCTATATAAGTAGGATATCATTTTAATCATATGGACCTACAGAATAAAGATAAAGTGTAATTTTTACCTAAAAATTTACTGCATAGAAATGGAAGCCCCCAAAAGTTTCAAAATGGAGTTTTTTCTTAAATTTTGTCACACAATTATAATTTTTTTCCCATTTCACCGTAGATTTTTGGGTAACATGACTGATGTTATTACAAAGCAGAATTGGTGGCACAAAAAATAAGCCATCATATGGATTTTTTGGTGCAAAATTGAAAGAGTTATGGTTTTTTAAAGGTAAGGAGGAAAAAACTAAAGTGCAAAAACGGAAAAACCCCGGGTCATGAAGGGGTTAATACACTGGGCCATGGCTTAAGTCTCGGGTATAAACAGTGGATAATGCCTTCCACAAGGTGGCAAAGTCCCAGGCAGGAGATCAATTGAGTTATCATAGATGACCCAGTACCAGACACGTAGTAGGAGTCTGGTACTTGGGCACCAGGGCCTGGTTAACAAAATTTTTGTCATTGTCAGGAACCAACAAGGCAACTGGGGTTTCTAATAGAAAGAATCACAGATACTTAAATTTTAGGAGAAATGTCTTTTCATCCTAGGTTCACTTCTCCCACTGAGCCTAGGTGCTGAAGTTTTCCACCTTTTGTAGACAAGTGTGGACAATGTGGCCTTTCCTGCCACAGTAGAGGCCCAGGTTCTTTTCTCAATGACGCTGTGATGCTTCAGATAAGAGAGCTTCAGGCATTCCACCTGCATAGGCTCTTCAGGCAGTATCCCAGCAGGAGTCCGAACAGGCCTCTGAAAGACAGGTGCAAGTCTAGGCCTCCCCTTTGCTTGAGCAGCCTGTAGAAAACGTTCCCAGAAACGCACCACTTTGCATATAGCCAGAGTGACCAGGGCATTCAGAAAGATCTCTTCCAGTCAACTTGTCTTTAGTTAAATCACTGATTTTCTCCCAGAAAATAACCCACTGGGCTTCACCCTTCCCCGACAGCTCAACAGCCATGGTACAGAATTGGATAGTGTATTGTCCCACAGTCATAGTGCCTTGTAGGTGCGTAGCTATAGGGGATGCGGAGGTAGCAGTCGCACCAGGGCCCTGGTGCCTAAGGGGGCCCCAAACGACATCATCCCCATAGAAGACCAGTATTATAATTGGTACATGGGGCCCTGTTTGCAGATTTTGCATTGGGGCCCAGAAGCCACAAGTTTTGTTTTACTTCTATCAAAAAATCATAACTTTATGCACGAAAATTAGTAGGTTTAAAATCTCCTTTTCTGACCACTATAACTTTTTTATTTTTCCATATACGTGGCCGTATGAGGGGTAATTTTTTGCGCCATGATCTGAATTTTTCTTTGATATAATTTTTGCTTTGATGGGACTTTTTGATTGGTTTTTATACATTTTTTTGCGTATACAAAGTGACCAAAAATATGCAATTTTGGTATTTTTTTTTACCTATATGCTATTGACCGTGCGGTTTAATTAACATGATATTTTTTTAGTTCGGCATTTACGCACGCGGCGATACCACATATGCTTATTTTTATTGTGTTTTTATATTTTTTATATAACTTTGCGAAAAGGGGGTGTTTTAAACTTTTAATAAAGAAGGGGTTAATGTATGTTTTTTTAAACATTTATTAAACTTTTTTTTACACTTTATTAGTCCCCTTAGGGACTTTAAGGAGGAATCATTAGATTCCTCAAAACAGATCAATGTAGTTCCATAGAACTACATTGAACTGTGTGCTCTGCCCTGAATTGATAAAGCCCGCGACAAACACTGTTAATGGCACAAGGATGTGTATACACATCCTTGGTCATTAACCAGTTAAACACAGTGCAAAACTCAGGCAGGAAAGTTTGTAGGATAGCGATCCTAGAACAGCCACAGGTCAGGAACACAGATAAGCAGGACAGAATTCAGAGAACAATGCTACTAGTAACATCCACCTTCTGAGACAGCTGGCTAGCACTGCTAACCTCTACATATAAACCAAAGCTTTTGTATGCTTTAATTTGTACTGGCGATGCTCTATGTCCAAAGAGGCAACAATTTAAATATGTATACAACAAATAGAGAATGCAATTTTTATTCACCACTATTTTATGATCTTCATGCTTTATTTATACAGCTTTATACAGGTTTTTCAATTGAATTGCAGCTGTTTCACGCTATCCAGTGCTTCTACAGACCCTGTAGAAGGTCTGTAGAAGCTCTGGATAGTGCAAAACAGCTGTAAACACTCAATTTGGAACACAATGGGGCAAGATGTTGTAAAATCTGCACACTGCCTGAATAATGCAAGATAAAGTACTGATGAGTGCCACTTTTATTCTCTATTTGTTGCACATATATTTGTAGTTAATTAAACAAGTGCTCAGAAAACAGGAGATGGGTAGAGCAACCTCATTTATGTGGTGCCTGACAGGGATTGGTGAGAAAAACTTAAGAGAAGCGTGCAGTGACCTATTTCGTTACAGCCAGTGCTCGTAACTGCCCCAGTGGTAGAAGTAGCAGGAGTGAGTCCAGAGAAGCTAGCGTTACATAATGTCTTCTCTGAGGCAACCACAGGAGGAGTCTTCTCTAAGCAGAGAAGATAACTTTTACTTTTCTTCTCTATACGGCCAAGACCATCATGATGACTTCTCCTGGCCATAACTCATCTCCACAGAATCTGCCAAACACCTTTCCAAGGCTTTGTGCTCCTATATAGTAGAAGAACCCCATACTGCAGTAGGCTCCCATAATGCCCCCATAGAGCAGTAAGCCCCTATACTGCCCCCTTATAGCAGTGGGTCCCCATACTGCCTCCATATAGCAGTTGGACCCATATAGCCCGCAGATATTGTAGTGACTGAGATAGAGTTTGTGACGCCAGGAGTGTTAACCGCCACACTACTAAGGATGAGCGGTTGCCTGTGCCAGACACAGGGCAATAAACACCTCAAATGCCAGGTTAGGAAGACCACTTTTACTTTACTTTCAGAAACTTGCAGGATAAACAGGAACAGTTCAATGTTAATGCAATGGTCTATAAAATATGCTTTTGGAAATCACAGATGCTTCTAGGCACTATGGGACTTATAGTTCTCCTTGACTAACTTGCTTGACTTAAAGCGTACCCGTCAGATCCAACAACAAAAACATTTTTTTATATATACCACTCAGTACCTAAACCTGACCATGCACATCTAATTTTTATGTGTCTAGCACCTTTATTTATTTATTTTTTACTCTTTTAGTTTAGCTGACTAGTATGAATTCCTCTCAAAGGGAGGGGGCATGGCCTCACTGTGCAGGTCTCCGCCCCCTCCCTCAGTATGCTGTCTGCTCACATCTCCCCTAGCATTAGCAAAACTCCAACTCCCAGCTTGTCCTCACTGACAGTAGTGGGACACAAGCTGACAGTGGGAGGATTTTTCCTCCAGTTGTGAGCCCTGCGCTTACAGCTGTCAATCAAGGAAGTGTGTCCATGACATAGGTGATGATGCATGGACACACCAGGACTAGAATGTGTCCAAGCAGGCAGGGGGGCAGTTGTTTGACTGGCTTTTTCAGTATGAAATACTGAAAGTTTTCTAATGAAAGCAATTGCAAAAACCTATTCTGCATGCTTTACAATGTATCAAAAGTTTTTGTATCTGACAGTGCCCATTAAAATGTAATGTATATAGCTCTAAACTTGAACTGGACAGACTGCCTGGAACTTGACTTTAGTCGACAGTCATGTGATCACTTAAGCATCCTCCTGCACAGACAAGTTTAACTATTAAGGATACAATTAAGCATACAAGTGCATTTGACAATGGATATCAATAAGTGCAATAAATCATAAAACATGACACATATAGTATGATCCTGAGCAATGGACCTGGAGCAGACACGTTAAAGTGACATCCTGACAGGGCAGGTAGACAGGTGTGTTCCGCATCGGGACACCACAATATAATTTGTGGAGCCAAGGTCTGTGAGGGTGACAACACTTGTGAAGGCCACTATGACAGCCTTTATGCCAAGTTGAGAAATGTTTCTGAGAGATCCTCCTTGCATTTTCTGGGCTACCCACTTAGTGGTGCAGCAACTGATATTATTTCACTACTACTCTTTTGATTTTATATATATATATATATATATATATATATATATATATATCAGTTCTGAGACTTCTTAACTGGAGTCGGAGCTGGTTGCAGGACACAATACCTGTATAGGGGGTGTGGTGAGCTCATTTGAATATTTTTTACCCAGGTGCCCGTGGAGTGCAAATAGCCTACTTAAATCTCCGTCTCACGTCAGGCGTCCTCTCCCCGAGGAAAATACTGATCCCATTTATATATATATATATATATATATATATTAATTCATCAATCAGGGAGGCGTGCAAGGATCCTGCATCCTCTCTGTTTTTGTATGTTATAATTGTACTTGACCATTTAGAATAAACTACATTTGTACCTTGGACATCTAGCATTTTTCTCTATCTCACTTAACTCCTAATTCTCTCACACTCACACATTTGCCTCAAGTGAATACATATATTCGACCATCTCCTCTCAGCTAACACAATCATTTTTATTTATTTTTTCACACCACTACAAATCCATCTGACACATATCACTGACTGACATCTATAGTCCCACATCCTCCATCCATGCACTCATTTCCATTCACGGCATTTACAAACAGTCCTTGAGAACCTGCCATTTGTACATTTTTCTTTAAAACCCACTTGTTGTTGTTCTGATGTCACTGCATCTTTCCAACATGTCATGTCCCAGCAGCTTAACTAACTTAAACCTATTTGTGACCCCACAGAAGCTAAATTGACTTAAACCAACTTGTGATGTCACAGCCACTTACTGACAGAACTCCACTTGTGATGTCACGGCAGCTTACATAACTTATCCTCTCTTGTGATGTAACAGCAGCTGATCTGAAAAACCAATGTGTGATGTCAGAGCAGCATTCTTGACTGAAAATGTGTGATTTCATGGCTATTTACCTGAAGGAATCTCATGTGTGATGTCACTCCCAATAACCTAAAAGGAACACATTTATAATGTGATGTCACAGCAGATTACCTTAATTGCCTGAATTAAACCCTGTTGCTATGACACAGTAGTTTACTTGACTGAGATCCACTTGTAATATCACAAATCAGCATACATGGCAGAAACCCCCTTGTGATGCTACAGAAGCCTACCTGTCTGAAACACACTTATATCACTGCAGCTTATTATGCAGAAACCCATTGGTGCTCTCACAGCAGTTTATTTGCCCTAAAGTTAATGTATGTCCTAGATTCTTATCTGATTGGAGTAGATCATAAAACATATTTTTTTCTAATTGGTTTCTATTTTCTGATTATACTTTTTAATTTTTATGGGGTAATCCATCTTGTTTGAGCTGTTACTAACAGAAATTAGAGATATGCAATCATTTTTCCCCGCCCAACATGACACACAGTAGCCTGGCCCAGACCCAATAAATGGGAGCATTTTCTAGAAATGCTCTGTGACTTGTGCAGAGATCATTCTGCAGGTGGAGGGAGGCTACCCTCTAAGCTTCCAATATTGTGAACAGTGTCTTATCTATGTACTGGCGTTACCTTTCACTGTACTCCTGCCCGTGATGATAAGGAGGACACTACTGAAAAGCAATCTTCACAGAATAGAAAGTCTCAGCTTAAAGGGGTAGTCCGGTATTAGAAAACTGTATTCAAATAAGACTATTACTGCAAGATATACAGTATAACATTCCAATACAATGTTCTCACTAATTGTACTGGCTTCAGCATGCTTTTGCATGATTCTCCCCTGATAGGAAACTGTGTAGTTATTTTAATGTGATATTGTTTCAGCAGCTCCTCAGCTAGTCCCTTTCTCCAGAGATGATGCAACTTCTTCTGTCTCAATAGGTGTGCCTGGATCTTAAATATTTATCTTTTGTATGGGAAATTTAGGGAGAATAAGATGCATGTACAGCATGTTGCCTTGTGATGAACGATGCCACAAGCAAAGGAGCAGACAGGGAATGGATGCAGCAGGTGCTGCAATCTTACAGATTCGCATTACATTCTGGGAATTGTTGCACTGAGTAACTGCATATCCAGGAAATGGATGGAACCAAATGGATTTTTGGTGGTTTTCGAACAAAGGTAGACAGGTAAACAATGTTATATACTGCCACAACACTTTTATGTTTTTTGTACTTTATGTCAATGTATCCTTTAATATTAGGCTTGGTAGCCAGACTGAAAACTGTAACAGTTCAGGATTATTCACTTGTGATATGATAGCAGTTTACCCGACAGAAACCAAACTGTGATAACTGTAATTTCACAGCAGCTGATCAGATATCAGCAGATTATCTGGATGAAACCTGCTTCTGATGTCACAAAACCTTTACTAACAGAAACTCACATGTGAAGTCTCAGCACCTTACCTGACTGAAACCCACTTGTAATGTCACAGAAGCTTATCTGACAAAAACCAACTTATGATATCACATCAATGTACCTGCCTAAAACCCACTGGTAATGTCATAGCAGCTTTATTCATTTATCCTACTTGTGATGTCACAGAAGCTTACCCGAAAAATCCACTTGTTATATCACAGTATCTTTTGCAATTGTGAAGAATAGAAGGAATCACATTAAATCACTGCACCTAGAATCATTTAGGGTTAGGTTGATACACATTTCATTTATTTTTTAATGTATAGTAATTGTACCAATCTAAAATATCTTACTATTTTTTACTATAATTGAAGATTTTCCTATCCTTGGTGAAGGAAAATGTAGATTTTATTAAAGACAAGACGAGCTGGATACACAGGCAATGGACACACGGGAACGCTTTCACTGGCACAAGGCAACAAGATCCGGCAAGGACAGGAAGGGGAAGTGGATACTTATGGGTTCTGCAATGATTGGGCCAGGCACCAATTAGTGGTGCACTGGCCCTTTAAATCTCAGCAAGCCGGCGCGCGCGCCCTAGGGAGCAGGGCCACGCGCCGGGAGGAAGCAGACGGAGGCGTGAGGTGAGTGACATGGGGCGCGATCCGAGAGCCGGCACATCCCGTGCCTCGGATCGCATCCCCTTCGGTGACAAGGGAGCAGCGCTCGCGGTCAGCGGTGCTGACCGGAGTGCTGCATGCAGAGGCACGCCATGAGCGCTCCGGGAGGCAGCGGGACCCGGAGCGCTCACGGCGTGCCTCTGCATGCAGCGCTCCGGTCAGCACCGCTGACCGCGAGCGCTGCTCCCTTGTCACCGAAGGGGATGCGATCCGAGGCACGGGATGTGCCGGCTCTCGGATCGCGCCCCATGTCACTCACCTCACGCCTCCGTCTGTTTCCTCCCGGCGCACGCGGCCCTGCTCCCTAGGGTGCACGCGCGCCGGCTTGCTGAGATTTAAAGGGCCAGTGCACCACTAATTGGTGCCTGGCCCAATCATTGCAGAACCCATAAGTATCCACTTCCCCTTCCTGTCCTTGCCGGATCTTGTTGCCTTGTGCCAGTGAAAGCGTTCCCGTGTGTCCATTGCCTGTGTATCCAGACCCTTGCCGTTGCCCTTGACTACAAACTGTTGCCGCCTGCCCTGACCTTCTGCTACGTCTGACCTTGCCTTTTGTCTAGTCCCTGTGTACCGCTCCTGACTCAGCAGTCAGTGAGGTTGAGTCGCTATTGGGTGGAACGACATGGGGGTTACCTGCCGCAGCAAGTCCATCCCGCCTTGTGGCGGGCTCTGGTGAAAACCAGTAACCCCTTAGATTCCGTTCCCCTGGTACGGCCCACGCCATCACCTCACTGACATAGAGGATCCACTACCTGTGCCATCCCTGCATACCACTCCTGATCCTGACACGAGCATTATGCTTTTCAAACCTCTTTTACTTACTCAGCAGCAAAAGAAAAAATGCATATATAAGAAGGATATATATGAAGAAAACTTTAACAGTTAGGCATGATGTAGCCAAACATGCTACCATGCTCTGTCAGCCAATGAGAATACAAGACACATCATATAGGTGACAGTTAGCATCTCATCTTCCTCTTCTTTTACTGCAAAGATAGTTCAATCATTGAAGAGAAATTGAGTCCAATAACATAACTGGAAATGGGAGAAAGAACTTTTCTAACCGTGAAGGACCTTCATCAGGACTGAATAGTAGTCATCGAAGAATGTCTTCTTAAACAGCTGTGAAGTAAAATAAAATTTTTACAGGGATGGATGATAAGGGTGGGATAATACTAGCTTCTTGTATTTAATAAAATCTATATTTTCCTTCACCAAGGATAGGAAAATCTTCAATTTTATTTAAACACAAGACGCTCCTATTATGCTAGTTTAATGCTAATTGAAAAAAATATGATAAATAAATATAATGTTATAAAAGAACCATAGAGACATGAGAATCAGGTTTAAAATAGAATGTTTTGAATGTAGAGTCTGAAGACCAGTTAGCGGCCTTAATTATATCTGAAAGGGAAGCACCAGATTGAAACATTTTTGTTGATACCGCTCCTCTAGTAGAACGAGCAGTGAATGTGGAAGTATCTATACATGCCATGTCCATGGTTAATCTAACCCAGCGGGCTAAAGTACTGGAGGAAACAGATTTGTGCGTTTTACAGTGGGATATTAAGAGTTGAGAGGAGGAAGTAGAGTGTAAAGATTCCGTTTTAGATTCATAAGAACGTAGACAGCGAACAACGCAAAGTTTAGGTTGATGAGGAAAAGATGGATAGAATACTGAATGTAAATTAGTTTTGGTACAACGATAAACCATGAAGATAACCCCTTCTGGGAAGTATTGTCTTCTAGTGATATCGAGGGCCCTAACGTCAGATATACGTTTAATAGACATGAGACATAAAAGAACGGTAAGTTTAAAAGAAAGGAGTTTAAGAGATAGAGAGTCATTATCTTCCCAAGAAAGAAAAAGATTTAGTAAAATATTGACATCCCAAGTAGAGTTGCATCTTGGTAAAGGAGGGCATATGAAACGGATGCCTTTTAAGAGTTTGCAAACGAGCGTGTGTTTACCAACTGGGATGGAATCAATGAGAGAATGTCTAGCAGAAATGGCGGATCTATAAATGTTGATAGTTCTGTAGGTTTTACCAGAATCAAAGGATGCTGAGGCATCAGATAAGAGTTCTCTAGTTGTGAGAGAAAATGGAGAGATCGGTCCGGAATGCCTGAAATTAGACATGCCGTTAGAACTAGTTGTTCTGAAAGAATTAGAGGATGAGAGTTGTCAAGAGGGTCCAGGAGGAGATCTGGAAAGGTTGGAAGAATTCGAGGATAATCTATTAATAGTAGAAGAAGTTGAGTGAACCACAATTGAGTTGGCCACCAAGGCAGAATTATGACCATAGTAGATTTCTGAATTGAGACTTGTAGTAGAAGTCTCGGGATTAGGTTGAAGGGAAGAAATGCATAGAGTGTTTCTGGAGGCCAAAATTGAAGGAATGCGTCTACTCCCAGGGCATCTGGATCTGGTCTCCAACTGAAGAACTGGGGAATCTGACGGTTCAGGCGAGAAGCGAACATGTCTAGATGGTGGGGGCCCCATAATTGATCGATTTCTTGGAAGACGGAAAGATGAAGTTTCCAGTCGCTGAAATCTGTTAGGAAGCGTAAGTTCCAGTCCGCTATTAAATTGGAGATGCCTGGAATGTATTCTGCTTTCAATGTAATATGTCTGTCTAGACAAAAATGCCAAAAATCTTTGGCAATATCGGCAAGGGATTTTGAATTTGTTCCGCCAAGATGGTTGATATATTGAACCGCGGAAATATTGTCTATGCGAAGTAAGACACAACAGTGAGATGTATCCTTGACAAAACTCTTTAGAGTGAAGGACCCAGCTAAAAGCTCCAAGCAATTGATATGTAATTGGGACTCGGAAGGAGACCATTTCCCTCCAGTAGAGAGGGAGCCGCAGCGAGCTCCCCAACCAGAAAGACTTGCGTCTGATTCTATTATGATGTCCGGGTTCGGATGAAAAATTGATTTTCCGTTCCAAATTTGGATATGTGAGAGCCACCAAAGAAGTTCCCACTATCGGAGCAATGGATCTCAGAGAAATAAGATGTTTCCGAAGAATTTGGCGAATTTCTTTCCGAATAGTTTTTAGTTTCTTGGGAGGGAGACTCAGGGTGGTTAATTGAGTGTTTATCAGAAAACCTAGGAATTCCAGCTTTTGAGACAGAATTAGAATGTTTTTTTTTAAGTTTATAAGGAAACCCAGATTTGCTAGGAGAGATAAGGTCCAATCCCTGTGAGTGAGAAGAGATGGAGATTGAGCCATGATAAGAATGTCGTCAAGGTAAATTATGAGGCCTCGACTTCGAAGTAGTGCTACAACAGGTTTTAGAAGTTTTGTGAAGCACCAAGGGCCCGAAGATAGGATGAATGGAAGGCAAGTGAATTGCCATATCTGATTGTTCCAAGGGAATTGAAGAAATTGTTGGGAAGAAGGATGAATTGGAGTAGTCAGATAAGCATCCTTCAGGTCTATTTTTATCAACCAATCGTCTTTTAGTAATATGTCTCTTAGGAGGTATATACCTTCCATTTTGAAGTGTCTGTACACAACAAAATTGTTGAGTAGTCTTTGATTACAGGTCTGTGACCTCCATCTTTCTTTTTTTTTACATGGAATAGGTTGCTGAGAAAACCTGTGTAAGTTTGTTGGACGGGTATAATAGCTGCCTTTGTAATAAGGTCTTTTACTTCTGCATTTATCAGAATCTGATTTAGAAAATTGAATCCGATGAGGAAGATTGTATTGAATGGGTGGAGATACAAATTCTATTAGGAAACCTGAAACTGTATTCAGAATCCAAGAGTCTGAGGTAATCATATTCTAATTGTTCAAAAAATGCATGATCCTTCCGCCCAATGGAATGTTGTGGAAAGAAAATGGGAGACTTACCTGAAGAAGGTAGTTATGGAAGAAAACATGCCAACGTCCTTCCCCATTTGCTGTATAAAATCCTCCCCAAATAACATTCCCTCAGTAGGGGTTAGGGGGTTCATTAGAGGCTAGATTAGTTAGCTGGGGGTCAATTTTCATAAGGATCGCTCTTTTGCGTTTCGTAGTAAGTGTTTTATTAGCGTTTCCCAAAAAACACACAGCACGTTGTGCCCAGCCCCGGAGGACTTCTATGTCTACAGGTTTTGAAGAGGAAGCGGATTCCTCAACTAGATCCAAGATTTTCGATAATGGACCTAGCAGATCCAGTAGTTTATCTTGGCAGGATTTAAAACTCCTGTCTATTCCCTTTTTTGTTTTTTTTCCTGTTTTCATCAGGAATTTGTTTAAAACTGGATCAAGCTCTGGGGTTACAGCAGAGCAGTGGGGAAGAGTAGGGCGTGGGCATTCTGCCTTCATTTTATTGATCCTGATTGATAGAAATTGGGCTACTAGGGAATTAGGAAGCCATTCACCTGACTGTGGATGATGGATCAGTGATGGATCAAAATAAACAGAATCCTGTTCGAATGTTGTATTGTCCTCCTGTATATCAGGGTCCTCAATTAACTCCCCACTCTCTTGTTAGAGACATTCACTTTCATCATCAGAGACATCATAATGGGAGTCCGAAGATTTATTTGAATCCGGTTCTATGAATAAATCTGGTTTTTGCCGCTTAGCAGATTTTTGTGCCCTGATTATCTGTCCTTCCTCACGGGCTGAGGGTACATTATGTGTCTGAGGAACACAAATCATATGACCTGAACTAGGTCCGTCAATAATAACAATGTCTTGGCGAACCCTCTTAGTATGTTTTTTTGAGGGAATATCGCCGTCAGAAATGTGATGTCTCTTGGATTCGGCTTTTTTGTGAACGTGGAAACCTTTAGCCATTTTAGAGACCAATAGAGGTCTGAAGGGGTTTTAGGATTAGATGTGGTAGGGTGAGATAGTGCCATTGAAATGGACTTGGAAATACTGTCTTGTAATAAAACAACAGCAGATTGAACAGCTGAGTGGACAGAGCATCCACTATAGACTGAATATTATCATGACTGGAATTATCAATAGATTGAGGGCGACTGTCCCTAGGGAGAGTCCTGGATTCGTCCAATAATTCCATAATAATTATAAATTACTTGTAAATAATATTTATAAATAATAACAGTTCAATGGGTACAATATTTTAAATCAGATAAAATTATATGTGGAATATCTGAATGAAATTTATTGTAAGATGATACCCAAACAGGTTCATTATTCAAAGAGAGACACAGTAGCGATACAGTCCATTGTGACCTATATCAGAACAGCACACTGCAGACTATTGCACTTTAATGAAATAACGGTTTTTAAAAGGAATAAATACATTTTATGTATATTATATATGCATATAAAATAAAGTTTGCTCCTAATCAGTGCTGATATTGTTGATTTTTATACATTTTTTACTTGTAATATTACTGCAAATTATCTGACAGAAACCCATTTGTGATTTCACAGGAGCCTACCTATCTGAAATCCACTTGTTATGTCAAAGCAGTTTACCTAAGCAATGTTAATAATTTTTTTAAGCTAAAAAACACTTGTGATTGTTACGCCGAGCGCTTCGGGTCCCCGCTCCTCCCCGGAGCGCTCGCTACACTCTCGTTACTGCAGCGCCCCGGTCAGATCCACTGACCGGGTGCGCTGCGATACTGCCTCCAGCCGGGATGCGATTCGCGATGCGGGTGGCGCCCGCTCGCGATGCGCACCCCGGCTCCCGTACCTGACTCGCTCTCCGTCGGTCCTGTCCCGGCGCGCGCAGCCCCGCTTCCTAGGGCGCGCGCGCGCCGGGTCTCTGCGATTTAAAGGGCCACTGCGCCGCTGATTGGCGCAGTGGTTCTAATTAGTGTGTTCACCTGTGCACTCCATATATATACCTCACTTCCCCTTCACTCCCTCGCCGGATCTTGTTGCCCTTGTGCCTAGTGAAAGCGTTCCCTTGTGTGTTCCTAGCCTGTGTTCCAGACCTCCTGCCGTTGCCCCTGACTACGATCCTTGCTGCCTGCCCCGACCTTCTGCTACGTCCGACCTTGCTTCTGTCTACTCCCTTGTACCGCGCCTATCTTCAGCAGTCAGAGAGGTTGAGCCGTTGCTAGTGGATACGACCTGGTCACTACCGCCGCAGCAAGACCATCCCGCTTTGCGGCGGGCTCTGGTGAATACCAGTAGTGACTTAGAACCGATCCACTAGCACGGTCCACGCCAATCCCTCTCTGGCACAGAGGATCCACCTCCTGCCAGCCGGCATCGTGACAGTAGATCCGGCCATGGATCCCGCTGAAGTACCTCTGCCAGATGTCGCTGACCTCACCACGGTGGTCGCCCAGCAGTCACAACAGATAGCGCAACAAGTCCACCAGCTGTCTCAACTGACCGTGATGCTACAGCAGCTACTACCACAGCTTCAGCAATCATCTCCTCCGCCAGCTCCTGCACCTCCTCCGCAGCGAGTGGCCGCTTCAGGCCTACGACTATCCTTGCCGGATAAATTTGATGGGGACTCTAAGTTTTGCCGTGGCTTTCTTTCACAATGTTCCCTGCACTTGGAGATGATGTCGGACCAGTTTCCTACTGAAAGGTCTAAGGTGGCTTTCGTAGTCAGCCTTCTGTCTGGAAAAGCTCTGTCATGGGCCACACCGCTCTGGGACCGCAATGACCCCGTCACTGCCTCTGTACACTCCTTCTTCTCGGAAATTCGTAGTGTCTTTGAGGAACCTGCCCGAGCCTCCTCTGCTGAGACTGCCCTGCTGAACCTGGTCCAGGGTAATTCTTCCGTTGGCGAGTACGCCGTACAATTCCGCACTCTTGCTTCTGAACTATCCTGGAATAATGAGGCCCTCTGCGCGACCTTTAAAAAAGGCCTATCCAGCAACATTAAAGATGTTCTGGCCGCACGAGAAATTCCTGCTAATCTACATGAACTCATTCATCTTGCCACTCGCATTGACATGCGTTTTTCCGAAAGGCGTCAGGAGCTCCGCCAGGATATGGACTTTGTTCGCACGAGGCGTTTTTTCTCCCCGGCTCCTCTCTCCTCTGGTCCTCTGCAATCCGTTCCTGTGCCTCCCGCCGTGGAGGCTATGCAAGTTGACCGGTCTCGCCTGACACCTCAAGAGAGGACACGACGCCGCATGGAGAATCTCTGCCTGTACTGTGCCGGTACTGAACACTTCCTGAAGGATTGTCCTATCCGTCCTCCCCGCCTGGAAAGACGCACGCAGACTCCGCACAAAAGTGAGACAGTCCTTGATGTCAACTCTGCTTCTCCACGTCTTACTGTGCCTGTGCGGATATCTGCATCTACCTTCTCCTTCTCTACTATGGCCTTCTTGGATTCCGGATCTGCAGGAAACTTTATTTTGGCCTCTCTCATCAACAGGTTCAACATCCCGGTAACCAGTCTCGCCAGGCCCCTCTACATCAATTGTGTTAACAACGAAAGATTGGACTGTACCATACGTTACCGCACGGAGCCCCTTCTAATGTGCATCGGACCTCATCAAGAAAAAATTGAGTTCTTGGTCCTCCCCAATTGCACTTCCGAAATTCTCCTTGGACTACCGTGGCTCCAACGCCATTCCCCAACCCTGGATTGGTCCACGGGGGAGATCAAGAGCTGGGGTATCTCTTGTTTCAAGGACTGCCTTAAACCGGTTCCCAGTACTCCCTGCCGTGACCCTGTGGTTCCCCCTGTAACCGGTCTCCCTAAGGCATGGACTTTGCTGATGTGTTTTGCAAAAAACAAGCTGAGACTCTACCTCCTCACAGGCCTTATGACTGTCCTATTGACCTCCTCCCGGGCACTACTCCACCCCGGGGCAGAATTTATCCTCTGTCCGCCCCAGAGACTCTTGCTATGTCTGAGTACATCCAGGAAAATTTAAAAAAGGGGTTTATCCGCAAATCCTCCTCTCCTGCCGGAGCTGGATTTTTCTTTGTGTCCAAAAAAGATGGCTCCCTACGTCCTTGCATTGACTACCGCGGTCTTAATAAAATCACGGTAAAGAACCGCTACCCTCTTCCTCTTATCTCTGAACTCTTTGATCGCCTCCAAGGTGCCCACATCTTTACCAAACTGGACTTAAGAGGTGCTTATAATCTCATCCGCATCAGGGAGGGGGATGAATGGAAAACGGCATTTAACACTAGAGATGGACACTTTGAGTATCTGGTCATGCCCTTTGGCCTGTGCAACGCCCCTGCCGTCTTCCAAGACTTTGTTAATGAAATTTTTCGTGATCTCTTATATTCCTGTGTTGTTGTGTATCTGGACGATATTCTGATTTTTTCTGCCAACATTGAAGAACACCGCCAGCATGTCCGCATGGTTCTTCAGAGACTTCGTGACAATCAACTTTATGCCAAAATGGAGAAATGTCTGTTTGAATGTCAATCTCTTCCTTTCCTAGGATACTTGGTCTCTGGCCAGGGACTACAAATGGATCCAGACAAACTCTCTGCCGTCTTAGATTGGCCACGCCCCTCCGGACTCCGTGCTATCCAACGTTTTTCGGGGTTCGCCAATTATTACAGACAATTTATTCCACATTTTTCCACCATTGTGGCTCCTATCGTGGCTTTAACCAAGAAGAATGCCAATCCTAAGTCCTGGCCTCCTCAAGCGGAAGACGCCTTTAAACGGCTCAAGTCGGCCTTTTCTTCTGCTCCCGTGCTCTCCAGACCGGACCCATCTAAACCCTTCCTATTGGAGGTTGATGCCTCCTCAGTAGGAGCTGGAGCGGTTCTTCTACAAAAAAATTCTTCCGGGCATGCTGTTACCTGTGGTTTTTTTTCTAGGACCTTCTCTCCGGCGGAGAGGAACTACTCCATCGGGGATCGAGAGCTACTGGCCATTAAATTAGCACTTGAAGAACGGAGGCATCTGCTGGAGGGATCTAAATTTCCAGTTATTATTTACACCGATCACAAGAATCTCTCCTATCTCCAGTCTGCCCAACGGCTTAATCCTCGCCAGGCCAGGTGGTCTCTGTTCTTTGCCCGGTTTAATTTAGAAATTCACTTTCGCCCTGCCGATAAGAACATCAGGGCCGATGCTCTCTCTCGTTCCTCGGATGCCTCGGAAGTAGAGCTCTCTCCGCAACACATCATTCCTCCTGACTGCCTGATCTCCACTTCTCCAGCCTCCATCAGGCAAACTCCTCCAGGGAAGACCTTCGTCCCTCCACGCCAACGCCTCGGAATCCTCAAATGGGGTCACTCCTCCCATCTCGCAGGCCATGCGGGCATCAAGAAATCCGTGCAACTCATCTCTCGTTTCTATTGGTGGCCGACTCTGGAGACGGATGTTGTTGATTTTGTGCGGGCCTGCACTGTCTGTGCCCGGGACAAGACTCCTCGCCAGAAGCCTGCTGGTCTCCTTCACCCTCTGCCTGTCCCCGAACAGCCTTGGTCTCTGATTGGTATGGACTTTATTACTGACTTACCCCCATCCCGTGGCAACACTGTTGTTTGGGTGGTCGTTGATCGATTTTCCAAGATGGCACATTTTATTCCTCTTCCTGGTCTTCCCTCAGCGCCTCAGTTGGCAAAACAATTTTTTGTACACATTTTTCGTCTTCACGGGTTGCCCACGCAGATCGTCTCGGATAGAGGCGTCCAATTCGTGTCAAAATTCTGGAGGGCTCTCTGTAAACAACTCAAGATTAAATTAAACTTTTCTTCTGCTTATCATCCTCAATCCAATGGGCAAGTAGAAAGAATTAACCAGGTCCTGGGTGATTATTTACGGCATTTTGTTTCCTCCCGCCAGGATGACTGGGCAGATCTTCTACCATGGGCCGAATTCTCGTATAACTTCAGAGTCTCTGAATCTTCTTCCAAATCCCCATTTTTCGTGGTGTACGGCCGTCACCCTCTTCCCCCCCTCCCTACTCCCTTGCCCTCTGGCTTGCCCGCTGTGGATGAAATAACTCGTGATCTTTCCACCATATGGAAAGAGACCCAAAATTCTCTCTTACAGGCTTCATCACGCATGAAGAAGTTTGCTGATAAGAAAAGAAGAGCTCCCCCCATTTTTTCTCCCGGAGACAAGGTATGGCTCTCCGCTAAATATGTCCGCTTCCGTGTTCCCAGCTACAAATTGGGACCACGCTATCTTGGTCCTTTCAAAGTTTTGTGCCAGATTAATCCTGTCTCTTACAAACTTCTTCTTCCTCCTTCTCTTCGTATTCCTAATGCCTTTCATGTCTCTCTTCTTAAACCACTCATCCTCAACCGTTTCTCTCCTAAACTTATTTCTCCCACTCCTGTCTCCGGTTCTTCGGACGTCTTTCCTGTAAAGGAGATACTGGCCTCCAAAAAGGTCAGAGGGAAAACCTTTTTTCTGGTTGACTGGGAGGGCTGTGGTCCTGAAGAGAGATCCTGGGAACCTGAGGACAATATCCTAGATAAAAGTCTGGTCCTCAGGTTCTCAGGCTCAAAGAAGAGGGGGAGACCCAAGGGGGGGGGGTACTGTTACGCCGAGCGCTCCGGGTCCCCGCTCCTCCCCGGAGCGCTCGCTACACTCTCGTTACTGCAGCGCCCCGGTCAGATCCACTGACCGGGTGCGCTGCGATACTGCCTCCAGCCGGGATGCGATTCGCGATGCGGGTGGCGCCCGCTCGCGATGCGCACCCCGGCTCCCGTACCTGACTCGCTCTCCGTCGGTCCTGTCCCGGCGCGCGCGGCCCCGCTCCCTAGGGCGCGCGCGCACCGGGTCTCTGCGATTTAAAGGGCCACTGCGCCGCTGATTGGCGCAGTGGTTCTAATTAGTGTGTTCACCTGTGCACTCCATATATATACCTCACTTCCCCTTCACTCCCTCGCCGGATCTTGTTGCCCTTGTGCCTAGTGAAAGCGTTCCCTTGTGTGTTCCTAGCCTGTGTTCCAGACCTCCTGCCGTTGCCCCTGACTACGATCCTTGCTGCCTGCCCCGACCTTCTGCTACGTCCGACCGTGCTTCTGTCTACTCCCTTGTACCGCGCCTATCTTCAGCAGTCAGAGAGGTTGAGCCGTTGCTAGTGGATACGACCTGGTCACTACCGCCGCAGCAAGACCATCCCGCTTTGCGGCGGGCTCTGGTGAATACCAGTAGTGACTTAGAACCGATCCACTAGCACGGTCCACGCCAATCCCTCTCTGGCACAGAGGATCCACCCTCCTGCCAGCCGGCATCGTGACAGTGATGTCATAACAGCTTACCGTCAGAACTCTGCTTGCTTGATTTTTCCTTACTTGTGATGTCAAAGCAGCTGACCTGAATTAAAACAGATATGTGATTTCACAGTAGCATTTTGCAGCAGTTTACCTGATGGAATCTAACAGTGGTGTTGCTAGGGGTGGACTAACGGGGCTATAGTCCCTGACAATATGACCCCCATAGCCATAGGCTAGGCTCACTCATTAATGGTGATCCAGGATACTTCCCGAATCCCCAGATGAGCAAGTGCAGCTTTCACCTGTTAGCGCTCACGCGCATGAAAGTAAAGGCTGCCTGTCAGGGTGAGCCGCACGCTTGTGATGGAAAAATCCAAACCCCCAGCCACTAGGGAACTGGCTAGTCGCAGTTTCAGGATGAGAGACAGCTCACTGCGTATGATTAATGTCAGGGGGCATGGTGCATGTTATAGAAGATAATGTAACGCGCAATAAAACAGTTGATTATTTGCTGCTTTAAAATATTGTGTAAACATAGACAAATAGAGCAATATTGAACACAGGTGTCAGGGACTGACCAGGGGACAGGGAGAGTGAGCCATAAACTGACCCTAAAACATCTCTCCCTGCCTACTTGCCCATCCACCCTAAATGGTGGATCGACAACTGGGCGCCGGTCCCTCCCTGAGCTAAAGTGCAGTGGCCCTAAAAACCCAAACTAATAAACAGTCGGTCACAAGCCATAAATTGTTAGGATTCGGCAGGCTGGAGGTGGATCCTCTGTGTCAGAGAGGGATTGGCGTGGACCGTGTCGGTGGACCGGTTCTAAGTTGCTACTGGTTTTCACCAGAGCCCGCCGCAAAGCGGGGTGGTCTTGCAGCGGCCGTAGCAACCAGGTCGTATCCACCGGCAATGGCTCAACCTCTCTGACTGCTGAGATAGGTGTTACGCCTAGCGCTCCGGGTCCCCGCTCCTTCCCGGAGCGCTCACGGCGTCTCTCTCCCTGCAGCGCCCCGGTCAGTCCCGCTGACCGAGAGCGCTGCACTGTCATGGCCGTCGGGGATGCGATTCGCACAGCGGGACGCGCCCGCTCGCGAATCGCATCCCAGGTCACTTACCCGTCCCGGTCCCCTGCTGTCATGTGCTGGCGCGCGCGGCTCCGCTCTCTAGGGCGCGCGCGCGCCAGCTCTCTGAGACTTAAAGGGCCAGTGCACCAATGATTGGTGCCTGGCCCAATTAGCTTAATTGGCTTCCACCTGCTCCCAGACTATATCTGCTCACTGCCCCTGCACTCCCTTGCCGGATCTTGTTGCCTTGTGCCAGTGAAAGCGTTTAGTGTGTCCAAAGCCTGTGTTACCTGAACTTCTGCTATCCATCTTGACTACGAACCTTGCCGCCTGCCCCGACCTTCTGCTACGTCTGACCTTGCCTCTGCCTAGTCCTTCTGTCCCACGCCTTCTCAGCAGTCAGCGAGGTTGAGCCGTTGCTAGTGGATACGACCTGGTTGCTACTGCCGCAGCAAGACCATCCCGCTTTGCGGCGGGCTCTGGTGAACACCAGTAGCCTCTTAGAACCGGTCCACTAGCACGGTCCACGCCAATCCCTCGCTGACACAGAGGATCCACTACCTGTAAGCCGAATCGTGACAGTAGATCCGGCCATGGATCCCGCTGAGGTGCCGCTGCCAAGTCTCGCTGACCTTACCACGGTGGTCGCTCAGCAATCGCAGCAAATTGCCCAACAAGGACAGCAGCTGTCGCAGTTGACCGCCACGTTACAGCAACTTCTGCCTCTGCTACAGCAGCAACCATCTCCTCCGCCAGCTCCTGCACCTCCTCCGCAGCGAGTGGCCGCTCCTAGCCTCCGCTTGTCCCTGCCGGACAAATTTGATGGGGACTCCAGACTCTGCCGTGGATTTTTGTCTCAGTGTTCCCTGCATATGGAGATGTTGTCGGACTTGTTTCCTACAGAACAGTCTAAGGTGGCGTTCGTAGTGAGCCTTCTTTCAGGAAAGGCCTTGTCTTGGGCCACACCGCTCTGGGACCGCAATGATCCTGCCACAGCCACAGTCCAGTCCTTCTTCGCTGAGGTCCGTAGTGTCTTCGAGGAGCCAGCCCGAGCTTCTTCTGCCGAGACTGCCCTGCTGAACCTGGTCCAGGGTAATTCTTCAGTGGGCGAGTACGCCATCCAATTTCGTACTCTTGCTTCCGAATTATCATGGAATAACGAGGCTCTCTGCGCGACCTTTAAAAAAGGCCTATCCAGTCGCATCAAGGATGTGCTGGCCGCACGAGAGATTCCTGCCAACCTGCAAGAACTTATCCATTTGGCCACCCGCATTGACATGCGTTTTTCTGAGAGACATCAGGAGCTCCGCCAGGAAAAAGACTTAGATCTCTGGGCACCTCTCCCACAGCATCCTTTGCAGTCTACGCCTGGGCCTCCCGCCGAGGAGGCCATGCAAGTGGATCGGTCTCGCCTGACCCAGGAAGAGAGGAATCGCCGTAGGGAAGAAAATCTCTGTCTGTACTGTGCCAGTACCGAGCATTTCTTGGTGAATTGCCCTATCCGTCCTCCACGTCTGGGAAACGCACGCACGCACCCAGCTCACGTGGGTGTGGCGTCTCTTGGTTCTAAGTCTGCTTCTCCACGTCTCACGGTGCCCGTGCGGATTTCTCCTTCAGCCAACTCCTCCCTCTCAGCCGTGGCCTGCTTGGACTCTGGTGCCTCTGGGAATTTTATTTTGGAGTCTTTTGTGAATAAATTCCGCATCCCGGTGACCCATCTCGTCAAGCCGCTCTACATTTCCGCGGTCAACGGAGTCAGATTGGATTGCACCGTGCGTTACCGCACAGAACCCCTCCTGATGTGTATTGGACCCCACCACGAAAGGATTGAGTTATTCGTCCTTCCCAACTGTACCTCTGAGGTCCTCCTCGGTCTGCCATGGCTCCGGCTTCATTCTCCCACCCTTGATTGGACCACGGGGGAGATCAAGAACTGGGACACTGCCTGCCATAGGAAGTGCCTATCCCCCCCTCCCAGTCCCGTCAGGCAAGCCTCAGTGCCTCCTCATGGCCCCCGTCCTGGTGACACACTGCCCCGTGCCAGGCTTCGCCCTCTGCCCTCCCTCCCCATTCCCACTCCTGCTGTACTGCCTGCCGTTGAGGAAACCCTCCATTCTTTCCCGGTGTCCTCATCCCAGGGGAGGCAGTTACCGGACAAAGAAAAGGGGAGACCTAAGGGGGGGGTACTGTTACGCCTAGCGCTCCGGGTCCCCGCTCCTCCCCGGAGCGCTCACGGCGTCTCTCTCCCTGCAGCGCCCTGGTCAGTCCCGCTGACCGATAGCGCTGCACTGTCATGGCCGTCGGGGCTGCGATTCGCACAGCGGGACGCGCCCGCTCGCGAATCGCATCCCAGGTCACTTACCCGTCCCGGTCCCCTGCTGTCATGTGCTGGCGCGCGCGGCTCCGCTCTCTAGGGCGCGCGCGCGCCAGCTCTCTGAGACTTAAAGGGCCAGTGCACCAATGATTGGTGCCTGGCCCAATTAGCTTAATTGGCTTCCACCTGCTCCCAGACTATATCTGCTCACTGCCCCTGCACTCCCTTGCCGGATCTTGTTGCCTTGTGCCAGTGAAAGCGTTTAGTGTGTCCAAAGCCTGTGTTACCTGAACTTCTGCTATCCATCTTGACTACGAACCTTGCCGCCTGCCCCGACCTTCTGCTACGTCTGACCTTGCCTCTGCCTAGTCCTTCTGTCCCACGCCTTCTCAGCAGTCAGCGAGGTTGAGCCATTGCTAGTGGATACGACCTGGTTGCTACTGCCGCAGCAAGACCATCCCGCTTTGCGGCGGGCTCTGGTGAACACCAGTAGCCTCTTAGAACCGGTCCACTAGCACGGTCCACGCCAATCCCTCGCTGACACAGAGGATCCACTACCTGTAAGCCGAATCGTGACAATAGGCATGGTACAAGGGATAAGGCAAGAGCAAGGTCGGACATAGCAGAAGGTCAGGGCAGGCAGCAAGGATCGTAGTCAGGGGCAACGGCAGAAGGTCTGGAACACAAGCTAGGAACACACAAGGAAAGGCTTTCACTGGCACAAGGGCAACAGAAGAGGTCTGGAACACAGGCTAGGAACACACAAGGAAAGGCTTTCACAGGCACAAGGGCAACAGCAGGAGGTCTGGAACACAGGCTAGGAACACACAAGGAAAGGCTTTCACAGGCACAAGGGCAACAAGATCCGGCCAGGAAGTGCAGGGGAAGGGAGGTAATATAGCCAGGGAGCAGGTGGAAGCTAATTAGGCTGATTGGGAAAGGCACCAATCATTGGTGCACTGGCCCTTTAAATCTCAGAGAGCTGGCGCGCGCGCCAGGACGTGACAGCCAGGGACCAGGACAGGTGAGTGACTTGGGATGCGATTCGCGAGCGGGCGCGTCCCGCTATGCGAATCGCATCCCCACCGGCAGAGTCAGTGCAGCGCTCCCGGTCAGCGGTTCTGACCGGGGCGCTGCAGAAAGAGGAACGCCGCGAGCGCTCCGGGGAGGAGCAGGGACCCGGAGTGCTCGGCGTAACAGTACCCCCCCCCTTGGGTCTCCCCCTCTTTTTGGGACCTGAAAATTCTTTAATCGAGAAGACATCTGAGGACCCGGAGACAGGAGTAGCTTCCTCTAAGCACTTGACTTCAAAGGGTCCAAGATAACGTGGTTCCAGATTAAAACTGGGGACACGGAAGCGGATATACTTGGCGGAGAGCCACACAAAGACAGGAGGAGTTCTTCTTTTTTTGTCGGCATGCTTCTTCATCCGGGATGAGGCTTGTATGAGGGATTTTTGAGTCTTTTTCCAGACGGAGGAGAAGCCCCGGGAAACCTCATCAACAGCGGGCAAACCAGAAGGCGTGGGAGTGGGGAGGGAGGGAAGAGGGTGAAGCTTGGCACGGGGCAGAGTGTTAACAGGACGGGGGCTATGAGGAGGAGACACAGCATAGTCCTGATAGGCCTTGGGGAGACCAGGTAAAGGAGGAGACACTGAGGTTTGACTGACGGTACTGGGAGCAGACGTGAGGCATTTTTTTGTGGCAAGAAGCACCCCAGCTCTTGATCTCCCCGGTGGTCCAGTCAAGGGTAGGAGAGTGGCGTTGGAGCCATGGCAGACCGAGGAGGACTTCAGAGGTGCAGTTGGGCAAAACAAAAAGTTCAATTTTTTCGAGATGCAGTTCAATGCTCATGAGCAGGGGTTCTGTGCGGTAACGCACAGTGCAGTACAGACGTATATTTTTATTTCTGCGGCGAGTCCTCTCTTCAGGGGTCAGGCGAGACCGATCCACTTGCATAGCCTCCTCGGTGGGAGGCACAGGGGTAGATTGCAAAGGATACTGTTAGAGAGGTGCTCCGAGCAGTGTGGCCCATGACAGGGCCTTCCCAGACAGGAGACCACGGCAGAGTCTAGAGTCCCCATCAAATTTGTCCGGCAGGGACAAGCGGGGGTTAGGAGCGGCCGCTCGCTGCGGAGGAGGTGCAGGAGCCGGCGGAGGAGATGGTTGTTGCTGTTGCAGCTGCTGTGGCTGTGACTGAAGCTGCTGTATCATGGTGGTCAAGAGCGACAGCTGGTGATCTTGTTGGGCGATCAGTAGGGATTGCTGGGCGAACCACGTGGAAGAGTCAGGGAGACTTGACAGCGGCACCTCAGCGGGCTGTGGCTGTGACTGAAGTTGCTGTATCATGGTGGTCAAGAGCGACAGCTGGTGATCTTGTTGGGCGATCAGTAGGGATTGCTGGGCGAACCACGTGGAAGAGTCAGGGAGACTTGAAAGCCTTTCCTTGTGTGTTCCTAGCCTGTGTTCCAGACCTCCTGCTGTTGCCCTTGTGCCTGTGAAAGCCTTTCCTTGTGTGTTCCTAGCCTGTGTTCCAGACCTCCTGCTGTTGCCCTTGTGCCAGTGAAAGCCTTTCCTTGTGTGTTCCTAGCTTGTGTTCCAGACCTCCTGCCGTTGCCCCTGACTACGATCCTTGCTGCCTGCCCTGACCTTCTGCTATGTCCGACCTTGCTCTTGCCTTATCCCTTGTACCATGCCTATCTCAGCAGTCAGAGAGGTTGAGCCGTTGCCAGTGGATACGACCTGGTTGCTACCGCCGCTGCAAGACCATGCTGCTTTGCGGCGGGTTCTGGTGAAAACCAGTAGCAACTTAGAACCGGTCCACCGACACGGTCCACGCCAATCCCTCTCTGACACAGAGGATCCACCTCCAGCCTGCCGAATCCTAACATAAATATAACAGAACAAAGTTATTTGACCGGCAGTAGCGCTAGTAGAGGTCTTACAAATTGTTCTGCTGTCCGATATACGTGTGTGCATGAGTGCGCGCAGTAGTGTGTGCACACCCGCGCCTCTATGTTACAGAGCGAGATGTACTTATCACACCTTAACCAAGTTTTTGAATATATATAGAAAGATATTTTACCTTTACCGATGTGTATTTCTGGTCCGATCCTATTCCTCCAGTATCCGCGATGTTTCTGACGATGATACTGGACTGTATAGTAATCCGTACAGTTTGCAGGGAGATCTACCCCGGGCCAGTGGCGTCTCTACCTGCGTGCTGCAGAGTGAAAATGACAGTAAGTCCTGTAGCTTTGAGTGACGTCACTACAAAGAGATAGTTGGGCAAAAAAAATCCAACGGCGTTTCGGAGAATATCGTTCTCCTTCCTCAGGGATGATCATGTACACTTTGATCAGTGCATGTACAAAAACTCCAAAAGATCTGAAATGAAGAACTAATAAACAAAAAGAGTTCAAAACACCAGACAAGGAAAATGGATGAGTCAACATGGACTCCAGAAACAAACAGGAATATACAATCCCCCAGAAAACCTCAAGTAGGCACAGAAATGTCTTGACACTAAAACTCAATATCCAAGGGTCCAGGATGGAGCACTTAGATATCTTGTATTCATTCTTAATTCCCCAGAGCCCCCATGGAAAGGTAAACGGGATATATCGCTAAACCGAAATAATCACAATCCCTAAACCTCCAGTAGACACAGGAATTAATCTCCCAGAGTCCCCATGGACCGGTAACAGGGATACCTAGTTACAACTCAGAAAAACTGATACAACAGGATATAATTATAGAACACTGTTCACACTGAACCCAAAACAGGAAATAATAATAGAACACTGTTCACACTGAACACAAGACAGAAATAATTGCAATCCCTAAAAAAGCTCCAGTAGACACAGGATCAATCTCCCCATGGACCGGTAACAGGGATATCTAGTTATAGAAGCACAGAAAATAGATACAAGATACAGTGTGATGCACACCTACCTGATGAAGTGCCCGCTACAGGCTGGAAACGCGTTGCTTTATGTGCTTAAAATAAACATCTATATGTATTGAAGACTCCATGAACTGTTATCTACTGCTGTCCATGCGCCTGCAAAGATCCATGTTTGCTATTTTTCATATTGATGCTGTTTGGACCGGTGAACCAGGATAGACTGGAGGATCGTGGCTGCTGACAACCTAACCTGATCAATACGCTGTATGGTGTTGTGCCCTTAGCGCAACACATTGTGGTAAGTGTGACCTTTATTGCACTTATTCACTGTCCAAAAACGTATCACACTAGGGGCGCGTGTTCCCTCTTTTTTTCCCTTTTGTCTTTGCAGATATGAGAATATGAACTGAACAGGATACTAGGAAAAATATAGCAGCAAGAATAATCAGGAATGCAGGGAATGTATAGGTTACTGAAGTCGGACACCATATAGATCAAGGAAGCACTAGAATGAATTAACACTAAATAGTAAAAAACTAAACTCCAATAATTGAGGAATACAAAATTCAAATAGACTCCCGGATATGAGCACAACAAAGCTATATGAATCAGGACCTAACCTAGAGGAAAACGCAAATTACAAAAAAGTCTAAAAACACAGGTCAAGATACTAGATTCACGTTAAAAGATGTGAATACAAACCAAAATACAAGGAACAGATTACTAATGCAGTTACCATAATAGACAGAATAACTGACAAAGGCACACACAGATAACTACAAACAAACTAAGCTAATAAGTAAACAAACGGGTGAGCAACAAAAACCATGGCTTAAAACAAGGATGAAAAACTACCTACCTTAGAAAATAAGAACTTATTTATTTATTATTTTTTTTAAACTATCTGTGAGATCTCAATATATACAGTTTGTGGAGAGTGATCGGGTGGTTGCAGCCATCAAACTACTTACTTTCAGGCAGTGTGTACATTGTGAGATTTAATGGTGAGAAGAGTGTGATTGCTGAAACCACACTGTACAGTTGTCCACTGGTAGTATTGAATATATTGAAGGAGGAGGCTGTGTGCGATCGGGTGTGGGTGAGGGCATGGTTAGGGGTGAGACTGGGGTGTGGCTTGGATTATTGGCTCTAGCCCTCCATCTTTTGGAGACCTATCAACGCCCCTGCTCACAGCAGTCTGACAGAATTAAAGGGGTATTCCAGGCAAAACCTTTTTTATATATATATATATATATATATATATAGTTATTAGCTTCTGAAGTTTTCTGTCTAACTGCTCAATGATGATGTCATGTCCCGGGAGCTGTGCATGATGGGAGAATATCCCCATAGGAACTGCACAGCTCCCGGGACGTGAGTCATCAGAGAGCAGTTAGACAGAAAACAACAACTCAACTTCAGAAGCTAATAACTATTGGAAGGATTAAGATTTTTTTAATAGAAGTAATTTACAAATATGTTTAACTTTCCAGAGCCAGTTGACATATAAAAAAAAAGGTTTGGCCTGGAATACCCCTTTAAACATTGTTGTGATGTCACAACAGTTTACTTGTTTACTGAAATTCCTTTGTAATTTTAAAGCAGAATATTTGGCATAAACCCACTTGTGTTGTCACAGATGCCTACCTGTCTGAGACTGAAACCTACTTGTGATATCAAAGCAGCCACATGTAATGTCTCTACAGACTACCTGATGGAACTCCACTTTTGTTGTCACAGTAGCTTATATGACTGAAACCCATTTGCAATGTCACAGCAACATACCTAAGTGCTTGATTTAATTGACTACTAATAAATCTTGGTGCTTGTTTTAATAGATTGCTAACAAAGCTTGGATATCATTTGCACAAATGTTGGGTTCAAAGGCATAATTTATAGCTCTAAAGAAAGCAGTCTGAGACAGGAGGCGGAGGAGGCAGAGGAGGCTCTGAAGGGCAGGGCCTGGGCTATGATAAGTATCCACCTAGAATTCAATGGAGGGAGAGTTATCAGCTAAGACTTGTGTGAAGTAACACAGTCCTAGAATGTGGCTCATGTGGAGTGAAAAGAAGCCCAAAAGGATTACACAAGCATTTTGGTTCTGTTTTGTGTCTATAGACACCTTTGTACAAATTTTAAAAAGGAAATTCTGAAACTGATAAATAATAAATGACACTATACTCTCCTCACCCTTTCAAGCATTGGCGCTCTGTTCTGCCTCATTCTTCTGTTTCTTTGCCTTGATGACTCGCTGTCCTGACTCTCCTGATGATATAATGTGGATCAGTATGATTACAACAATACCAAATTGCTATTTAAAAACTGCAACTGCTTTGCATCACCCTTGTATGATCCCCTATAACATTTTTTTTCCTATGGAACTGTGTAAGGGATTGTTTGTTTTTTGTATGGTGAGCTGCTGGCATAAAAATCCCACTTCATACTTTCCAACCGACATATGTGCATCACATGTCAGTGTAGAGTTGAGCAGAACAGCCTTTATGTCACCTGCTGTCAACACCAAATAATCCCCTTTAGATAATCCCCTCTAAATAATCCCCTTTTTGGCCTTAACCTTTTAATGACACAATCATTTTCCATCTTGCAGGACCAATTGTGGTGATAGCATAACTTTTACCTGGAGTTGTATAAATTCAAACTACTGTTTTGCTAGGATTTTTGCAGTACAGAAAAGTGCCACTAGATGGCAACAATGACCACAAATATAGCAAGTGGATACAATCTAGCCTTGGATTTGAATGGCAAACATAGCAAAGTGAAGCCAGGCTCCTAAGCATTTCTTCATATCTTTATTAAAGGGGTACTCTGCCCCTAGGCATCTTATCCCCTATCCAAAGGCAACTGCCACCACGCCCCCTCCCATAGGCTTGCATTGAGGAGGCAGGGCATGATGTCACAAGGGGGCGGAGATGTGCCATCGCTATACTCTGTCCCCTGTATTGCCCGTCATCAGCCACGGAGCGATCCATGCTCCGTACAGCTGAGGAACTGGGTGCTGCAGGAGAGATTGTGGGAGTACCCAGAGGCGGGGCCCCCACGATCAGACATCTTATCCCCTATCCTTTGGAAAGGGGATAAGATGTCTAAGGGCAGAGTACCCCTTTAAGGGCTCCATTCATATGAAAACCACAACATTGTGCCAGATCCATTATATTCTAGACCAGTGTTTCCCAACGGTAAAAAACGCAATGCACTAAATCTATTTATCAGTGGGTATGTAGTTTAAAGTGCTGCTTTAGACATCAACTCACCAATGACGTCTTCTCTAATTTGCATCGTTGCCTTCTCTTCTCCATCTGGTCTGGGCCATCAACACGATTTCTTCCACACACAATTCTTCACCGTTAAACCTGCAAAACAAACCTATTAGGCGCCAAACTTTTTTTTCTTTTTTTTTTTTTTACATGGGTGACAGAGGAGTGTAGAAGAGTGGACATGGGTGACAGAGGGGTTTAGAGGGGTGTAGAGGAGTGTACAGAGGGGTGTAGAGGAGTGTACAGAGGGGTGTAGAGGAGCGTACATGGATGACAGTGGTGTAGAGGAGCGTACATGGGCGACAGGGGTATAGAGGAGCGTACATGGGTGACAGGGGTATAGAGGAGCGTACATGGGTGACAGGGGTATAGAGGAGCGTACATGGGTGACAGGGGTGTAGAAGAGCGTATATGGGTGACAGGGGTGTAGAGGAGCATACATGGGTGACAGGGGTGTAGAGGAGCATACATGGGTGACAGGGGTGTAGAGGAGCATACATGGGTGACAGGGGTGTAGAGGAGCATACATGGGTGACAGGGGTGTAGAGGAGCATACATGGGTGACAGGGGTGTAGAGGAGCATACATGGGTGACAGGGGTGTAGAGGAGCATACATGGGTGACAGGGGTGTAGAGGAGCATACATGGGTGACAGGGGTGTAGAGGAGCATCCATGGGTGACAGGGGTGTAGGAGCGTACATGGGTGACAGGGGTGTAGAGGAGTGTACAGAGGGGTTTAGAGGAGTGTACATGAGTGACAGATGGGTGTACATGGGTGACAGAGGGGTGTAGAGGAGTGTACATGGGTGACAGAGGGGTGTAGAGGAGTGTACATGGGTGACAGATGGGTGTACATGGGTGACAGAGGGGTGTAGAGGAGTGTACATGAGTGACAGAGGGGTGTAGAGGAGTGTACATGGGTGACAGATGGGTGTACATGGGTGACAGATGGGTGTACATGGGTGATAGATGGGTGTACATGGGTGACAGAGGGGTGTAGAGGAGTGTACATGGGTGACAGGGGTGTAGAAGAGCGTACATGGGTGACAGGGGTGTAGAGGAGCATACATGGGTGACAGGGGTGTAGAGGAGCATACATGGGTGACAGGGGTGTAGAGGAGCATCCATGGGTGACAGGGGTGTAGGAGCGTACATGGGTGACAGGGGTGTAGAGGAGTGTACAGAGGGGTTTAGAGGAGTGTACATGAGTGACAGATGGGTGTACATGGGTGACAGAGGGGTGTAGAGGAGTGTACATGGGTGACAGAGGGGTGTAGAGGAGTGTACATGGGTGACAGATGGGGTGTACATGGGTGACAGAGGGGTGTAGAGGAGTGTACATGAGTGACAGGGGTGTAGAGGAGTGTACATGGGTGACAGATGGGTGTACATGGGTGACAGATGGGTGTACATGCGGGGTTGACAGAGGGGTGCTAGAGGAGTGTACATGGGGTGACAGAGGGGTGCAGAAGAGTGTACATGGGTGACAGAGGGGTGCAGAAGAGTGTACATGGGTGACAGAGGGGTGCAGAAGAGTGTACATGGGTGACAGAGGGGTGCAGAAGAGTGTACATGGGTGGACAGAGGGGTGCAGAGAAGAGGTGTACATGGGTGACAGAGGGGTGCAGAAGAGTGTACATGGGTGACAGAGGGGGAGTATGGGAAGGGCAGAAGAGTGTACATGGGTGACAGAGGGGTGCAGAAGAGTGTACATGGGTGACAGAGGGGTGCAGAAGAGTGTACATGGGTGAAGAGGGGTGTAGAGGAGTGTACATGGGTGAAAGGGGTGTAGAGGAGCTGTACATGGGTGAAAGGGTAGAGTACATGGGTGACAGGGTGTAGAGGAGTGTACATGTGGTGACAAAAGGGGTGTAGAGAAGTGTACATGGGGTGACAGAGGGGTGTAAGAGGAGTGTACATGGGTGAGATGGGTGTACATGGGTGACAGAGGGGTAGAGAGGCGTGTTACATGGGTGACAGGAGGGTAATAGGCAGTGTACATGGGTTGACATGGGTGACAGAGGGTAGAGAGGAGTGTACATGGGTGACAGAGGGGTAGTAGAGGAGTGTACATGAGGTGACAGATGGGAGAGAGGAGAGTGTACATGGGTGACAGATGGGGTAGAGAGGAGTGTACATGGGTGACAGGGGTAGAGAGGAGTGTACATGGGTGACAGAGGGGTGCTAGAGGAGTGTACATGGGTGACAGAGGGGTGCAGAAGAGTGTACATGGGTGACAGGGGGTGTAGAGGAGTGTACATGGGTGACAGAGGGGTGCAGAAGAGTGTACATGGGTGGCAGATGGGTGCAGAAGAGTGTACATGGGTGACAGGGGTGTAGAGAGAATGGTGTAATGGGTGAGAAGGGGTATGTTAGAGGAATGTACAAGAAGGGTGTAAGGAGCGTACATGGGTACAAGGGGTGTAGAGGAGTTACAGTGGGTGACAAGGGGTGACAAGGAAGTTGTACCTGGGTGACAGAGGGCGTGCAGAAGAGTGTTACAGGAGAGGTTGATACAGTGTACCTGGGTGTCAGAGAGGCCTGTAAGAGGAGTGTACCATGCGAGTGACAGGGGTGAGTCAGAGGAATGTACCAGCATGGTGACAAGGTGTTGTTATAGAGCTCGTACATGGTGACAGGGGTGTAGAGGCACGTGTACATGGGTGACAAAGGGGTTAGAGAGTTGTCAGAGACAGATGCTGTAGAGGAGTAGTACCATGGTTGATAGAGGGTGTAGCAGTGTACACTGGGTGTATACGAAGGAGTGTACATGGGTGACAGAGGGGTAGAGAGCAGTGTACATGGGTGACAGAGGGGTAGAGAGGAGTGTACATGGGTGACAGAGGGGTAGAGAGGAGTGTACATGGGTGACAGATGGGTAGAGAGGAGTGTACATGGGTGACAGAGGGGTAGAGAGGAGTGTACATGAGTGACGAGGGGTATAGAGGAGTGTACATGGGTGACAGAGGGGTGCAGAAGAGTGTACATGGGTGACAGAGGGGTGCAGAAGAGTGTACATGGGTGACAGGGGTGTAGAGGAGTGTACATGGGTGACAGAGGGGTGCAGAAGAGTGTACATGGGTGACAGAGGGGTGCAGAAGAGTGTACATGGGTGACAGGGGTGTAGAGGAGTGTACATGGGTGACAGGGGTGTAGAGGAGCATACATGGGTGAAAGGGGTGTAGAGGAATGTACAAAGGGGTGTAGAGGAGTGTACATGGGTGACAGAGGGGTGTAGAGAAGTGTACATGGGTGACAGAGGGGTGTAGAGAAGTGTACATGGGTGACAGAGGGGTGTAGAGGAGTGTACATGGGTGATAGATGGGTGTACATGGGTGACAGAGGGGTGTAGAGGAGTGTACATGGGTGACAGAGGGGTAGAGAGGAGTGTACATGGGTGACAGAGGGGTAGAGAGGAGTGTACATGGGTGACAGAGGGGTGTTGAGTGTACATGGGTGACAGAGGGGTGTAGAGGAGTGTACATGGGTAACAGATGAGTGTACATGGGTGACAGAGGGGTGTAGAGGAGTGTAAATGGGTGACAGAGGGGTGTAGAGGAGTGTACATGGGTGACAGAGGTGTGTAGGAGTGTACATGGGTGACAGGGGTGTGTAGAGGAGTGTACATGGGTGACAGGGGTGTGTAGAGGAGTGTACATGGGTGACAGGGGTGTAGAGGAATGTACATGGGTGGCAGAGGGGTACAGAGGAGTGTACATGGGTGGCAGAGGGGTACAGAGGAGTGTACATGGGTGACAGAGGGGTACAGAGGAGTGTACATGGGTGACAGAGGGTTGTAGAGGAGTGTACAGAGGGGTGTAGAGAGGTGTACAAGGGTGATAGATGGGTGTAAAAGAGTGAACATGGGTGACGGGGGCATAGGGGTGACAGAGGGGTGGACAGGGGGTGGACATGGGTGACAGGAGGGTGGACAGGGGAGACAGGGGGTCAGAGGGGTGGACAAGGGGGTAAAAGAGGGACAGGAGTGACAGAGAGGGGTGGACTGGGGTAACAAAGGGACAGATGGGTGAACAGGAGGGTGGACATGGGTGACAGAGTAGACTACGGGGGTAGACAGGGGGGTAAACATGAGTGACAGGGATGGACAGGGGAGTGGACAAGGCAGACATGGATGACAGGAGGGTGGACATGGGTGACGGGGATGATAGGTGGGGGGGACATGTGTGAGTGCAGGTGGACATGAGTGATGGGGGCTGGACATGGGTGACAGAAAGGTGAACATGGGTGGACATGGGTGACAGAAAGGTGAACATGGGTGGACATGGGTGACAGAAAGGTGAACATGGGTGGACATGGGTGACAAAAAGGTGAACATGGGTGGACATGGGTGACAGAAAGGTGAACATGGGTGGACATGAGTGACAGAAAGGTGAACATGGGTGGTCATGAGTGACAGAAAGGTGAACATGGGTGGTGGTGAGTGACAGGGAAGGGTGAATAGAAAAAAAAACCGATGGGCACCACCTCAATAAAGATATGGTGCAATAGGCTGCAACTTAATATAGACCCAGAAGAAGAGAGAAAGCTAGCAGCCATATATAAATTGCACACCACAAATATTCAATATGTTCCAAAAAATATATATAAATCTTTATTTATCACAAGACAGACAGATGAGTACATACAATTAAAAACAATTAAAAACACATAATCCAAAAGCGGAGGAATATAATCCTACTACGCCCACCCTGCAGTAGGTACACATAACCCTAAGATGTAAACCAGTCCCGGACAAATGAAACACAAACCAATCTATGCAGCAAATTCTAAAGATTGTACCAATAAGTAGCACCTGGCAAATGTAAATATAATATATAAAACGCCTAGCAGCCTGACCAATGTCAGTATAATGAAAAATATATGTGAATCTCAGTGCATATAAATCTGACCAATATAAGGTGCAAAAAACTAAATCTCAGTGCATGTAATGAGTCTGACCAATGTAAAGTGCAATACTACGACCTGAGAAAAGTGCTGTATGTCCATCAAGTCTGGCTGTCAGGCTCAGTGCTAAAGTGCTGCTACCGGGACTCCTCACATCCAAAGCAGGGAGAAGCTGACCCCACGCGTTCCGCCTCCAGCTACGGAGGCTTCCTCAGGAGTGATGAAATACTCATCTTAACCGTCTTATGTATACGACAGAATCATTAAAATTATAATCACCTGGAGTAATACCTGTGGACCGCATGTTGATTCGCATTCATTATGGAATATCAGCGAAAGCGAGGCTTGGCGCGCTACAATGACTACCATAACATGGCCGAGACCAGGGATAGGAGCGAGGCTTGGTTTACCAACCAATGTATGTGGAACCGAGGCTTGGTATGTAACTCTATTAGCCCTCCATGGGACCGGGAACAAGGCTCGAAGCGCACGAGCGCCCGGGGCAAGGCACCGCCCACAGCACATATCCGAAACGAGGCCCTGCACGCACCGTGGACCAGAGCGAGGCCCAGACCGCAATGCAATACACGACCGCGCCCGGCATATTGCCCTGCCGGATCGGTGCCGCACCCCGCCCACCCGTCACGTGATCGAGCCTGACACGGTACCCAGGGGAGGAGGGACTCTGAGTATATGCTTGTCCGGAAATGGGGCAAAATAGAGTAGGATAAGGACGGAAGTGGGGCCATCCAACAATACAAGGGCATAATAATAACTTAACTATCCACCCAAAAATATCAGTGAGATACAATCAAAGCAGGAGTGAGGGCAAATCTGGTACCAAACATTATAATATTCAATTTCAAATGAGACTAACCAAATGATTAAACCATATCCCTATGCAACATGCACATACCCCCATAAGCTAGACCATACCAAATACCAGCATGTATCACAATAACAATAACATTCAGTGAAGATGCATCTTCCAGAATATGTCTCCTGGACATATTCTTCACAATTTATGAGACATGCATAAACAAAAAAAAAAAAAAAAAAAAAACACGGTGAGTGAATTCCACTTGATTGTGTGGCTCTTATCCCCGATGAAAATCCAATCATATATCTATCAACGGCTCCTCCATATATCATGATCACTTAGCAGTAAAACCCCACAGTGGTCCAAATGGAGTAGGGATCTATATTGAAGAAAAAAAAAAAAAAAAAGGGGAAAGGAAGGAGAGAAAATTATTATTATTTTAAAGAGATCAGCAAATGATCATAACGAAGGGGCCCCCGGACTATGAGTATACCCTAATACAAGTTATTTAACAAAAAAATTTTTAAAAATATATAATAACTTGTAACTTGTATCATAAAAAAAAAAAAAAAAATTCTTTTTTTTTTTTTTTTCCTCTTTTCCTTTTTTTCCCCTTTCCTTCCCCTTCCTCTCCTTTTCCTTTCTTTCTTTCTTCCCCTTCTTCCCCCTTCTTTCTCCTCTTTTTTGTTCTTTGAAAATAATACAGTGTATGTGTGAAAAATGGGTGAAAAACTATGCAATCAAACCAAGAAATAAATAAAAAACCTCAAACCAAATCTAAATACAAAATAATGCTATACCAAGGTGATGTGTGAAATATGTATGTGTATGTATGTGAAATAATCAGTGTGTGAAAGTATGAAAAAATATAGAATGTGATGTGTCAAGTGTATATTGATGTGTGAAAGTGACTCTATACATACATATGTGTAATGTGTACAAATTTCCCTGTTTTATAAATTAAATAAATAAATAAATAAACAAAATAATAATAAATAAAATTTAATATATAACAGGGAAATAAAGAAAAAGATAAGGTATGTATCTATGAAATGCCCAGAAAACCTGTAAAAGTTAATTCTTCGTTCAGGCCCCGCGGTGCTACCGTGTCCAATTGAAAAATCCATCTGGCTTCTTGTCTGAGTAATAGGGACGAGATATCACCCCCACGTATCCCACATGTTATTTTTTCCAAGCCCACTACCCTCGTGCCCCTGATCCTACCTGCGTGATGTCTTCTGTAGTGAGCTGCCACTGATGTCAAAGTTCTCTCACTTTTAAAATCTCTGTCGGCTAGCGAAATTGTGGAAAAATGCTTCTGAATTCGTTTCCTCAGTTCCTGTGTCGTCTGGCCTACATACACCTGGTTACAGGGACATAAAATGGCGTACACAACATTCCTGGATTTACAATTGATATATTGTTTAAGATGATGCCGAGTGACAGGGAAGGGTGGACACGGGCGACAGAGAGGGTGGACACGGGCGACAGGGAGGGTGGACACGGGCGACAGGGAGGGTGGACACGGGCGACAGGGAGGGTGGACACGGGCGACAGGGAGGGTGGACACGGGGGACAGGGAGGGTGGACACGGGCGACAGGGAGGGTGGACACGGGCGAAAGGGAGGGTGGACACGGGCGACAGGGAGGGTGTAAACGGGTGACAGGGGGGGTGGACATGGGTGACAGGGGGGGTGGACTTGGGTGACAGGGGGGGGTGGACATGGGTGACGAGGGAGGGTGGACAAGGGTGACGAGGGAGGGTGGACATGGGTGACGAGGGGGGGTGGACATGGGTGACAGGGGGGGTGGACATGGGTGACAGGGAGGGGTGGACATGGGTGACGGGGGGGTGGACATGGGTGACGGGGGGGTACACACGGGGGGGGGGGGTAGAGGGTGTACCTGGGTGACGGTGGGGGGATTTAGACAGGGTTGAGAAGGTGAACAGAAGGGTGGAAAGGGTACGGTACCTTAAGCAAGCTGGCCCGCGCAGCTTGCAGTTCCACAGGAGGCACTGGAGTCTGGCGCAGGTGCAGCTCGTTCCGCCCCAGGGCACCATTTCCGGCTCACTGCGCCGCAAGGGAGAGGGGGACGGAGGGGGACGCAGTAGACGGAGAGTGAAGGAGGGGGACACAGGGAACAGAGGGGGAAGGAGGGGGAACACGGGTCACGCGGCAGACGCAGGGGACGGAGGGGAACACAGGAGACGCAGGAGATGCAGGGGGACGCTGTGCGCGCAGTGCGCACGCAGACTTCCTTCCCTCCTGCGCCGTCAGGCCGGGGCGGCACCACGGTTGGGAATCACTGTTCTAGACATTTAGCCTCCTTGTTCACAGCCCTAAGACACAATAGAGGAGATTTATAAACAGAATTAACCCAATTTTTTGTGAGAAAATGTAAAAAAAACTACCATTTTGGGGAAACAGTGACCATATTTCTGTAATAATTTTGCTTGTACTGAAAACTTGTGATTAAGTCTTTTTTCTAGTACCAAATATAGATAAAGATTAAGCCCTGTACATCAATCAGACAAGACAGGGATAGGTGAGGTAAGAAGGAGGCATGCATTCTGTGGCTTGGCAATGCTTCCCAGACACAAGGATGGCATATGTCCTGTGTCTGGCATACGTGAACCAAGCCTAAATCTTGACGCAACTGATGCCACAACTAGAGATGAGCAAATTTTTGGAAAATTTGATTTGAACAATTCGCTGAATCGCTATTAAAAACTATTTCTGGGCTACATAGAGCCTCAATAGGGGTGTTGAACAGTTTGCCTTGTTGTAACATGCTTACAGAGTGTGCTGTGTTATTGAAATAATACTGTTATTCAGTATGACATGCCGATTGTTTTGGAAATGTCCTTTATGCCATGAGAATATAGTGACAAGAGTTACCTTCCATTCAGGTACTTCTTATCTGGCTTTTATGTATCGAAATTATTTATTTAAATTCTATACAATTTTATAACAAATGTTACAAATCACTTTTCATCAATTATAAAATGAAAAGGTCTTTAACCCCTTAACGACTCATTTTGGCCTAAGGACTCAGCAAATTTTGTTTTTACGTTTTCTATTTTTTCCTCCTCTCCTTCTAAAAATCATAACTCTATAATATTTTCATCCACAGATGAGAATGAGGGCTTGTTTTTTACGCAGCCAGCTGTCCTTTGTAATGACATCACTCATTTTACCAAAAATGTATGGTGTAACCAAAAAAATACTATTTGTGTGGGGAAATTGAAAAGAAAACCACAATTTTGAAAACTTTTGAGGAAACCATATAGTGGCTGCATGACACAGCATGGAGGTGGCAGCAGCATGAGGAGACCATATAGTGGCTGAATGACACAGCATGGAGGTGGCTGAAGCATGAGGAGACCATATAGTGTCTGAATGGCACAGCCTGTGGTTGGCGGCAGATGAGGAGACAATAGGGCCTCATAATCTCTAAGAATAAAAGATGAATTTAGAAATTTCAATTGAAGATGCATGGTACCTAGTGCTACCATAAACATAGATAGACAATGTCATAGGCCCAGAAGCATCACTAAACCAAGTAGTTGCTGAATGACACAGACGGGAGCAGTCAGCAGCAGGAGTACACAAGATTGTTTCATAACTGTCACGATGCCGGCTGGCAGGTAGTGGATCCTCTGTGCCAAAGAGGGATAGGCGAGGACCGCGCTAGTGGACCGGTTCTAAGTCACTACTGGTTTTCACCAGAGCCCGCCGCAAAGCGGGATGGTCTTGCTGCGGCGGTAGTGACCAGGTCGTATCCACTAGCAACGGCTCACCTCTCTGACTGCTGATGATAGGCGAGGTACAAGGGAGTAGACAGAAGCAAGGTCGGACGTAGCAGAAGGTCGGGGGCAGGCGGCAAGGTTCGTAGTCAGGGTGGATAGCAGAAGTTCTGGTACACAGGCTTTAGACACACAAAACGCTTTCACTAGGCACAAGGGCAACAAGATCCGGCAAGGGAGTGCATGGGAGGAGGTTAGATATAGTCAGGGACCAGGTGGAAGCCAATTAAGCTAATTGGGCCAGGCACCAATCATTGGTGCACTGGCCCTTTAAGTCTCAGGGAGCTGGCGCGCGCGCGCCCTAGAGAGCGGAGCCGCGCGCACCAGCACATGACAGCAGGGGACGGGAACGGGTAAGTGACCTGGGATGCGATTCGCGAGCGGGCGCGTCCCGCTGTGCGAATCGCATCCCCAACGGCCATGACAGTGCAGCGCTCCCGGTCAGCGGGACTGACCGGGGAGCTGCAGGGAGAAAGACGCCGTGAGCGCTCCGGGGAGGAGCGGGGACCCGGAGCGCTAGGCGTAACAGTACCCCCCCCCCCTTATGTCTCCCCTTTTTTTTGTCCGGTGACTGCCTCCCCTGGGATGAGGACACCGGGAAGGAATGGATGGTTTCCTCAATGGCAGGCAGTACAGCAGGAGTAGGAATGGGGAGGGAGGGCAGAGGGTGAAGCTTGGCACGGGGCAGGGAGACACAAGGACGGGAGCCATGAGGGGACACAGAGGCTTGCCTGAAGGGACTGGGAGGGGGGGAGAGGCATTTTCTGTGGCAGGCAGAGTCCCTAACGACCTTAGGGGGACCGGATACAGGAGGAACCACAGGGTCACGGCAGGGAGTACTGGGAACTGGTTTAAGGCAGTCCTTGGAACAAGAGGGACCCCAACTCTTGATCTCCCCAGTGGACCAGTCCAGGGTTGGGGAATGGTGTAGAAGCCAGGGTAGTCCAAGGAGAACTTCGGAAGTGCAATTGGGAAGGACAAAAAATTCAATTTTCTCGTGATGAGGTCCGATGCACATTAGGAGGGGCTCCGTGCGGTAACGCACGGTGCAATCCAACCTGGCTCCGTTGACCGCGGAAATGTGGAGTGGCTTGACAAGACGGGTCACCGGAATGCGGAATTTATTCACCAAGGACTCCCGAATAAAATTCCCAGAAGCACCAGAGTCCAGGCAGGCCACGGCTGAGAGGGAAGAGCTGGCTGAAGTAGAAATCCGTACAGGCACCGTGAGACGTGGAGAAGCCGACTTAGCATCAAGAGACGCCACACCCACGAGAGCTGGGTGCGAGCGTGCGTTTCCCAGACGTGGAGGACGGATAGGGCAATCCACCAAAAAATGTTCGGTACTGGCACAGTACAGACAAAGATTCTCTTCCTTACGGCGATTCCTCTCTTCCAGGGTCAGGCGAGACCGATCCACTTGCATGGCTTCCTCGGCGGGAGGCCTAGGCGCAGATTGCAGTGGAGACTGTGGGAGAGGTGTCCAGAGATCTAAGTCTTTTTCCTGGCGGAGCTCTTGATGTCTCTCAGAAAAACGCATGTCAATGCGAGTGGCTAGATGAATGAGTTCATGCAGGTTAGCAGGAGTTTCTCGTGCGGCCAGAACATCTTTAATGTTGCTGGATAGGCCTTTTTTAAAGGTCGCGCAGAGGGCCTCATTATTCCAGGATAGTTCAGAAGCAAGAGTACGGAATTGTATGGCGTACTCGCCAACGGAAGAATTACCCTGGACCAGGTTCAGCAGGGCAGTTTCAGCAGAAGAGGCTCGGGCAGGTTCCTCAAAGACACTTCGAATTTCCGAGAAGAAGGAGTGTACAGAGGCAGTGACGGGGTCATTGCGGTCCCAGAGCGGTGTGGCCCATGACAGGGCTTTTCCAGACAGAAGGCTGACTACGAAAGCCACCTTAGACCTTTCAGTAGGAAACTGGTCCGACATCATCTCCATGTGCAGGGAACATTGCGAAAGGAAGCCACGGCAAAACTTAGAGTCCCCATTAAATTTGTCCGGCAAGGACAGGCGGAGGCTAGGAGTGGCCACTCGCTGCGGAAGGGGTGCAGGAGCTGGCGGAGGAGATGATTGCTGCTGAAGTTGCGACTGAAGTTGGTGCACAATGGTGGACATTTCCGACAGCTGGTGGGTTAGATGGGCGATCTGTCGGGATTGCTGGGCGACCACCGTGGTGATATCAGAGATATAAGGCAGAGGGACCTCAGCGGGATCCATGGCCGGATCTACTGTCACGATGCCGGCTGGCAGGTAGTGGATCCTCTGTGCCAGAGAGGGATAGGCGAGGACCGCGCTAGTGGACCGGTTCTAAGTCACTACTGGTTTTCACCAGAGCCCGCCGCAAAGCGGGATGGTCTTGCTGCGGCGGTAGTGACCAGGTCGTATCCACTAGCAACGGCTCACCTCTCTGACTGCTGATGATAGGCGAGGTACAAGGGAGTAGACAGAAGCAAGGTCGGACGTAGCAGAAGGTCGGGGGCAGGCGGCAAGGTTCGTAGTCAGGGTGGATAGCAGAAGTTCTGGTACACAGGCTTTAGACACACAAAACGCTTTCACTAGGCACAAGGGCAACAAGATCCGGCAAGGGAGTGCATGGGAGGAGGTTAGATATAGTCAGGGACCAGGTGGAAGCCAATTAAGCTAATTGGGCCAGGCACCAATCATTGGTGCACTGGCCCTTTAAGTCTCAGGGAGCTGGCGCGCGCGCGCCCTAGAGAGCGGAGCCGCGCGCGCCAGCACATGACAGCAGGGGACGGGAACGGGTAAGTGACCTGGGATGCGATTCGCGAGCGGGCGCGTCCCGCTGTGCGAATCGCATCCCCAACGGCCATGACAGTGCAGCGCTCCCGGTCAGCGGGACTGACCGGGGAGCTGCAGGGAGAAAGACGCCGTGAGCGCTCCGGGGAGGAGCGGGGACCCGGAGCGCTAGGCGTAACAATAACCCCTAAGATTGAAAGATCAATGTTGAAATCTCTATTAAGCATGTATGTAAGTGTCACGATGCCGGCTGGCAGGTAGTGGATCCTCTGTGCCAGAGAGGGATTGGCGTGGACCGTGCTAGAGGATCGGTTCTAAGTCACTACTGGTTTTCACCAGAGCCCGCCGCAAAGCGGGATGGTCTTGCTGCGGCGGTAGTGACCAGGTCGTATCCCCTAGCAACGGCTCAACCTCTCTGGCTGCTGAAGATAGGCGCGGTACAAGGGAGTAGACAGAAGCAAGGTCGGACGTAGCAGAAGGTCGGGGCAGGCAGCAAGGATCGTAGTCAGGGGCAACGGCAGGAGGTCTGGAACACAGGCTAGGAACATACAAGGAAACGCTTTCACTGGCACTAAGGCAACAAGATCCGGCGAGGGAGTGAAGGGGAAGTGAGGTGATATAGGGAAGTGCACAGGTGTAAACACTAATTGGAACCACTGCGCCAATCAGCGGCGCAGTGGCCCTTTAAATCGCAAAGACCCGGCGCGCGCGCGCCCTAGGGAGCGGGGCCGCGCGCGCCGGGACAGAACTGACGGAGAGCGAGTCAGGTACGGGAGCCGGGGTGCGCATCGCGAGCGGGCGCTACCCGCATCGCGAATCGCATCCCGGCCAGAGGCGGTATCGCAGCGCCCCGGGTCCGTGGAACCGACCGGAGCGCTGCAGTGAGAGGAGTGTAGCGAGCGCTCCGGGGAGGAGCGGGGACCCGGAGCGCTCGGCGTAACAGTACCCCCCCCCCTTGGGTCTCCCCCTCTTCTTGGAGCCTGAGAACCTGAGGACCAGACTTTTGTCCAGGATATTGTCCTCAGGTTCCCAGGACCTCTCTTCTGGACCACAACCCTCCCAATCCACTAAAAAGAAGGTTTTCCCTCTGACCTTTTTAGAAGCTAAAATTTCTTTGACGGAGAAGATGTCCGAGGAGCCGGAGACAGGAGTGGGGGGAACAGATTTGGGAGAGAAACGGTTAATGATAAGTGGTTTAAGAAGAGAAACATGAAAGGCATTAGGAATACGAAGAGAAGGAGGAAGAAGAAGTTTGTAAGAGACAGGATTAATCTGGCGCAAAATCTTGAAAGGACCAAGATAGCGTGGTCCCAACTTATAGCTAGGGACACGGAAGCGGACATATTTGGCGGAGAGCCATACCTTGTCTCCAGGGGAAAAAATGGGAGGAGCTCTTCTTTTCTTATCCGCGAATCTCTTCATGCGTGAAGAAGCCTGTAAGAGAGAATTTTGGGTCTCTCTCCATATGATGGAAAGATCACGAGAAATTTCATCCACAGCGGGCAGACCAGAGGGCAAGGGGGTAGGGAGGGGAGGAAGAGGGTGACGGCCGTACACCACGAAAAACGGGGATTTGGAGGAAGATTCAGAGATTCTGAAATTATACGAGAATTCGGCCCAAGGTAGAAGATCTGCCCAGTCATCCTGGCGGGAGGAAACAAAATGTCGTAAATAGTCACCCAAGATCTGGTTAATTCTTTCTACTTGTCCATTGGATTGAGGATGGTATGCAGAAGAAAAATTTAATTTAATCTTGAGTTGTTTACAGAGAGCCCTCCAGAATTTAGACACAAATTGGACGCCTCTATCCGAGACGATCTGCGTAGGCAACCCGTGAAGACGAAAAATGTGTACAAAAAATTGTTTAGCCAACTGAGGCGCTGAAGGAAGACCAGGAAGAGGGATGAAATGTGCCATTTTGGAGAATCGATCAACGACCACCCAAATAACAGTGTTGCCATGGGATGGGGGTAAGTCAGTAATAAAATCCATACCAATCAGAGACCAAGGTTGTTCGGGAACAGGCAGAGGAAGAAGAAAACCAGCGGGCTTCTGGCGAGGAGTCTTATCCCGGGCACAGATAGTGCAGGCTCGCACAAAGTCCACCACATCAGTCTCTAGAGTCGGCCACCAATAGAAGCGAGAGATGAGTTGCACAGATTTCTTGATGCCCGCATGACCTGCGAGATGGGAGGAGTGACCCCATTTGAGGATTCCGAGGCGTTGGCGTGGAGAAACAAAGGTCTTTCCTGGAGGAGTTTGCCTGATGGAGGCTGGAGAAGTGGAAATCAGGCAGTCAGGAGGAATGATGTGTTGAGGAGAGAGTTCAATTTCAGAAGCATCTGAGGAACGAGAGAGAGCATCGGCCCTAATGTTCTTATCAGCAGGCCGAAAGTGAATTTCAAAATTAAATCGGGCAAAGAACAGAGACCACCTGGCCTGACGAGGATTCAGCCGTTGGGCAGACTCGAGGTATGAGAGGTTCTTGTGATCGGTGTAAATAATAACTGGAAATCTTGATCCCTCCAGCAGATGCCTCCATTCCTCAAGTGCTAATTTAATGGCTAGAAGCTCTCGATCCCCGATGGAGTAGTTCCTCTCCGCCGGAGAGAAGGTCCTAGAAAAAAACCCACAAGTAACAGCATGCCCGGAAGAGTTTTTTTGTAGAAGGACAGCTCCAGCTCCTACTGAGGAGGCATCAACCTCCAATAGGAAGGGTTTAGATGGGTCAGGTCTGGAGAGCACGGGAGCCGAAGAGAAGGCAGACTTGAGTCGTTTAAAGGCGTCTTCCGCTTGAGGAGACCAAGACTTGGGATCGGCATTTTTTTTGGTTAAAGCCACAATAGGAGCCACAATGGTAGAAAAATGTGGAATAAATTGCCTGTAATAATTGGCGAACCCCAAAAAACGTTGGATGGCACGGAGTCCGGAGGGGCGTGGCCAATCTAAGACGGCAGAGAGTTTATCTGGATCCATTTGTAGTCCCTGGCCAGAGACCAAGTATCCTAGAAAAGGAAGAGATTGGCATTCAAACAGACATTTCTCAATTTTAGCATAGAGTTGATTGTCACGAAGTCTCTGAAGAACCATACGGACATGCTGGCGGTGTTCTTCTAGATTGGCCGAAAAAATTAGGATATCATCAAGATATACAACAACACAGGAGTATAACAGATCACGAAAAATTTCATTAACAAAGTCTTGGAAGACAGCAGGGGCGTTGCACAGGCCAAAGGGCATGACCAGATACTCAAAGTGTCCATCTCTGGTGTTAAATGCTGTTTTCCACTCATCCCCCTCTCTGATGCGGATGAGGTTATAGGCGCCTCTTAAGTCCAATTTAGTAAAGATGTGGGCACCTTGGAGGCGATCAAAGAGTTCAGAGATGAGGGGTAAGGGGTAGCGGTTCTTAACCGTGATTTTATTAAGTCCGCGGTAGTCAATGCAAGGACGTAGAGAGCCATCTTTTTTGGACACAAAGAAAAATCCGGCTCCGGCAGGAGAGGAGGATTTACGGATAAAGCCCTTTTTTAGATTCTCCTGGACGTATTCAGACATGGCAAGAGTCTCTGGGGCAGAGAGAGGATAAATTCTGCCCCGGGGTGGAGTAGTGCCCGGGAGGAGGTCGATAGGACAATCATAAGGCCTGTGAGGAGGTAGAGTCTCCGCTTGTTTTTTGCAGAAAACATCCGCGAAGTCCATATAGGCCTTAGGGAGACCGGTTACTGGAGGAAGCAAGGAGTTACGGCAAGGGTTACTGGGAACCGGTTTTAGACAGTCCTTGGAACAAGAGGGCCCCCAACTCTTGATCTCCCCAGTGGACCAATCCAGGGTTGGGGAATGAAGTTGAAGCCAGGGAAGTCCAAGGAGAATTTCCGAGGTGCAATTGGGGAGGACCAAAAGTTCAATCCTCTCGTGATGAGATCCGATGCTCATTAGAAGGGGCTCCGTGCGGAAACGTATGGAACAGTCCAATCTTTCATTGTTTATACAATTGATGTAAAGGGGTCTGGTGAGACTGGTCACTGGGATGTTGAACCTGTTGACGAGAGAGGCCAAAATAAAATTTCCTGCAGATCCAGAGTCCAAGAAGGCCACAGAAGAGAAGGAGAAGGCAGAGGCAGACATCCGCACAGGCACAGTAAGACGTGGGGAAGCAGAGTGGACATCAAGAATTGTCTCACCTTTGTGCGGAGTCAGGGTACGTCTTTCCAGGCGGGGAGGGCGGATAGGACAATCCCTCAGGAAGTGTTCGGTACTAGCACAGTACAGGCAGAGGTTCTCCATGCGGCGTCGTGTCCTCTCTTGAGATGTCAGGCGAGAGCGGTCGACCTGCATAGCCTCCACGGCGGGAGGCACAGGAACAGATTGCAGGGAACCAGAGGAGAGAGGAGCCGAGGAGAAGAAACGCCTCGTGCGAACAGAGTCCATATCTTGGCGGAGCTCCTGACGCCTTTCGGAAAAACGCATGTCAATGCGAGTGGCCAGGTGAATAAGTTCATGAAGATTAGCAGGCATTTCTCGTGCGGCCAGAACATCTTTAATGTTGCTGGATAGGCCTTTTTTAAAGGTCGCGCAGAGGGCCTCATTGTTCCAGGATAATTCAGAAGCAAGGGTACGGAATTGTACGGCATACTCGCCAACGGAAGAATTACCCTGGACCAGGTTCAACAGGGCAGTCTCAGCAGAAGAGGCTCGGGCAGGTTCCTCAAAGACACTTCGAATTTCCGAGAAGAAGGAGTGTACGGAGGCAGTGACGGGGTCATTGCGGTCCCAGAGCGGTGTGGCCCAAGCCAGGGCTTTTCCAGACAGCAGGCTGACTACGAAAGCCACCTTAGACCTTTCAGTGGGGAACTGGTCCGACATCATCTCCAAGTGTAATGAACATTGGGAAAGGAAGCCACGGCAAAGCTTAGAGTCCCCATCAAATTTATCCGGCAAGGATAGTCGTAGTCCAGAAGCGGCCACTCGCTGCGGAGGAGGTACAGGAGCTGGCGGAGGAGATGGTTGCTGGAGCTGTGGTAGTAACTGTTGTAGCATAACAGTCAGTTGAGACAGCTGTTGGCCTTGTTGCGCAATCTGTTGTGACTGCTGGGCGACCACCGTGGTGAGGTCAGCGACAACTGGCAGAGGAACTTCAGCGGGATCCATGGCCGGATCTACTGTCACGATGCCGGCTGGCAGGTAGTGGATCCTCTGTGCCAGAGAGGGATTGGCGTGGACCGTGCTAGAGGATCGGTTCTAAGTCACTACTGGTTTTCACCAGAGCCCGCCGCAAAGCGGGATGGTCTTGCTGCGGCGGTAGTGACCAGGTCGTATCCCCTAGCAACGGCTCAACCTCTCTGGCTGCTGAAGATAGGCGCGGTACAAGGGAGTAGACAGAAGCAAGGTCGGACGTAGCAGAAGGTCGGGGCAGGCAGCAAGGATCGTAGTCAGGGGCAACGGCAGGAGGTCTGGAACACAGGCTAGGAACATACAAGGAAACGCTTTCACTGGCACTAAGGCAACAAGATCCGGCGAGGGAGTGAAGGGGAAGTGAGGTGATATAGGGAAGTGCACAGGTGTAAACACTAATTGGAACCACTGCGCCAATCAGCGGCGCAGTGGCCCTTTAAATCGCAAAGACCCGGCGCGCGCGCGCCCTAGGGAGCGGGGCCGCGCGCGCCGGGACAGAACTGACGGAGAGCGAGTCAGGTACGGGAGCCGGGGTGCGCATCGCGAGCGGGCGCTACCCGCATCGCGAATCGCATCCCGGCCAGAGGCGGTATCGCAGCGCCCCGGGTCCGTGGAACCGACCGGAGCGCTGCAGTGAGAGGAGTGTAGCGAGCGCTCCGGGGAGGAGCGGGGACCCGGAGCGCTCGGCGTAACAGTAAGCTAGTGCTAACATCCAAAAATGTAAGGCCCAAGCCCAGCAGCATCAGTAAGCCAAGTAGTTCCTGAAAAACAATCAGGAGCAGGCATCAGCAGTACACAAAAGGGTTTCATAACCCCTTACATTGAAAGATCAATGTTGAAATCTCAATTAAACATGTATGTAAGCTAGTGTTAACATCCTAAAATTTAAGGCCCAAGCCAAGCAGCATCAGTGAGCCAAGTAGTTCCTGAAACACACAGCCTGGATCAGGCAGCAGGATGCATACATAAGAGGGCTTCACAACCCCTAACATTAAAAGATCAATGTTGAAATCTCTATTGAGCATGTATGTTTGCTAGTGCTACCATAAAAAATTGTAGGTAATACCCAAGACAGTCCCAGCAGCATCAGAAAACAATATATTGGCTGAATGACACAGCCTGGAGGTGGGGAAAGCATAAGGAGCCCATATAGTGTCTGAATGGTACAGCCTGGAGATGGCCAAAACATGAGGAGACCATATAGTGGCTGAATGGCACAGCCTGGAGTTGGCAGAAGCATAAGGAGACAAAATAGTGGCTGAATGATAGCAGCAGCAGCATCAGGAGTCCTGAAAGTGACCCGGTGACAGAGTGGTGCAGTGGGTTGCAATACCAGTGCCCGGTGATGAAGGTGGCTGGAATGTTTGTAAATGGGGAGCAGCGCCTTAAATCTGTTTGGCACTATCCATATTTGTGAAGTGTTGGTGTAGCACCATGGTCAGTCTACTTTGATGCATCTGGCTATCGTGGGTAGAAATCCTGGCTGATCCATGCCTGATTCATTTTCACAAAGATCTGTCTCTCCACATTTTTCGTGGAGAGACGAGTTCGCCTTGGGGTGACTATGGCCCCCGCCGCACTAAACACCCGCTCTGATGGCACACTACTGGCCGGGCAGGACAGCTTGTCCAGGCAAACTCTGCTAGTTGCGGCCATAAATCAAGTTTGGCTGCCCAGAAGTCCAGCGGATCTTCAAGGTTTGTTGGCATGGCCATGCCAAGGTATGCCACAGCCTACTGGTTCAGGTCCTGCTCCATGTTTACCTGCTGCTGATGAGTTGTTTCACTATGCAGGTGAAGAAAGGTTCACATCAGCGACTTTAGACTCAGGCTGCTGCTGATGGAGCTGGTACTGCTCCTGCCACCCCACCCCTCCCCAGCATCCAAGGCAGTAGAAGGTGAGCGCAGAGGGCCCCCCGAGTAAGACCTTCGAGTGGATGGAAGATGGCGCTGATAGGCATCGACCAACTGACTACGTAGGATCTCTCTGTAGTAGGTCAGTATGTCCTCCCACTCAGTGGGTGTAAAAAAGGCCCCCATTTTGTGCCGGCAGCTAGGGTCCAATAAGGTGGAGATCCAGAAGTCATCCCGCTGCCGAATGTTGACAATTCGGCGGTCACTACACAAGCAACTGAGCATGCATCGTGCCACTTGTGCAAGTGACTCGGAGGGACTCCCTGCCTCCATCTCCACTGCATACTGACAGGGTGTGTCTGGGTCCTCTGTCTCGCCTTCCTCATAACCCTCTAGCTCCTCTAGTTGATCATGCTCCTCCTCTCCTGTTAGATGACTAGAAGCACTGCCCATCTCACGAAACCTAAACTGTCCTCCACTGTGCCCCTCATCCTCCACCTCCTCCAGTTTAGCCCCCACAGGGCTCATGTGGCCGTGAGATATAGGCGCAACGTCTCCATTGCCCTGACCAGCCATAGTTTTCAACACTTGTTGTAGGAAATGAAGCAGTGGAATGACGTCGTTCATCCCATAATCCTGGCAACTTACTAATAATGTGGCTTCCTCAAAGGGCCTGAGCAAACGGCAGGTGTCACGTATGAGCTGCCACTGGTTCACATTGAAGTTAGGCTGCATTCACACCACGTTTATGCAATACAGTTCCCGTATATGTTTTCAATGTGAAAACTGTACAGAACCGTATTGAAAACCGTATGCATTGACTCTCCATTGAAAACCGTATGCCAAAAGATGCATCAGGTTGTGTCCGTTTTGCATCCTGTAAGGTTTTGTCAGGTTTTTTTCCCGTACCCAAAACCATAGTCTACCACGGTTTTTGGTCCGGGTGAAAAACTGAATGAAACCGTATATGTTTTTTTTTTTTTTTAACATGGGAGTCAATGGGAACTGTACAGAACCGTATGTGCATACGGTTCCATCCAGTTTTAACCATACGTTTTTTGACTTTGCACAGTTTTTTTCTTGGAATTTCAATCAATCAAGTTAAACTTTATTCAAAATGGAAGTTAAAAAGGTATACTTTTTTTCTTAAAAAGCGGATGCAACCGGACATCATTTTTCAAACCGTAAACGGTTTTTAACCGTATACGGGTTGAAATTTTTACACACGTTTTGACACAGTTTAGTCAGGTTTTGAGGAATCCGTTTTTCATCAAAAACAGATACGGGAACTGTATTGCAAAAACGTGGTGTGAATGCACCCTTACACAGGAGAGTACCCCTATCCGCTTGCATTATCAAAAAATCGGTGATGGCTTTTCTCTGTTCGTACAGTGGGTCCAACATATGCAGGGTGGAATTCCAACGTGTGGCAATGTCACAAATCATAGTATGTTGGGGCATACCATTCTGACGCTGCAGCTCAAGGAGGGTGTGCTTTGCAGTGTACGAGTGGCTGAAGTGCATGCAAAGTTTCCTTTCCATTGTTAGGATGTCTTGCAAATGGGGGGAACACTTCAGCAACTGCTTGACAAGCAGATTTAACACGTGTGCCATACAGGATGCATGGCTCACCATTCCTTGTCGCAGCGCAGCCAAGATGTTCTTCCCGTTGTCGGTCACCATGGTTCCCATTTCCAGTTTTTGTGGAGTAAGCCATGCACCGATTTTTTACGAATGATTTTTTGCAGTTCCTCCCCTGTGTGACTCTTTTCGCCAAGGCAAACCATGTGAAGAACAGCATGACACTGCCGTGCCCTGCACACATGGTATGCTGAAGGGCCACTGAGACTTGTCTGGGCAGTGGAGGCTGAGGACACGGTGGAGGATGAGGTGGAGTCGCACACTGTCACAGGACCAATGAGCTGAGAGTGTGGAGGAGGAAGCGGCGTGACCTGTCCAAGTTGGGGTTATGGCTGTGCAGGAACCACATTCACCCAGTGAGCCGTAAAGGACATGTATTGTCCCTGACCGTAGTTACAGCTCCAGACGTCGGCGCTACCATGCACTTTGGTACACACCTACAGGCTCAAGGACTGGACCACCTTCTCGTCCACAAAATTGTGCTGGGCTGGTTCTGCCTTCTTCGCAAAGAAATGACGGCTTGGCACTCTCCACCTCGGTTCGGCACAAGCCATCAGTTCTCTGAAAAGTGCAGAGTCCACCACTTGAAAAGGGAGGGACTGCAGCACCAGCAACTTAAACATGTGCACATTCAGCTTCTGCGCCATTGGGCGCATACTGTTGTCTCTTGGACTTCGCGGATGGATTATTGGCTGACTAAAAGTGGGAGGAGCAGGAGCATCTGGAGTGACAGAAGGAGGGTATGACACACAGCTCCCTTCGGCTGAGGTGGTGGAGCCCTGGCTGTCTGAAAGAGAGAGCAGTGTGCTACTGGGTGTTGCAGCAGACTGGATCACTACATCGGAGCCACGGTTCTCCCAGGCCGCTTTATTTTGACGCAGGGCCGTGGTGCCAACATTGGGACCCTGGCCACGCTTCACCTTCTGCCGAAATATCTTGCATGTGGCATGTGAACCTCCTCCGGATGCTAGTAGCTGATTTTGCCACCAACAGTCTGCACTAATTGACTGCTACTGCCGCCGTCTCCAGGAACCCCTTTTCCACTACCTCCCGGGAAGGTGGGCTGCCGCAAAGCAGGTGGTTTCTTCCGGGCACGTTTGGCTCCAGAATTTCCACTTCTGCCACCACGCTGACTGCCAACCATGCTACCGCCTTGCTGCCTCATGGGCCACCTGCAACTCCCTTCTCCTGATGATGATGAAGCCCCTTCTGCACCCGGCTCCCAATTGCGATCGGCTTCATCATCATCATCATCATCAAGTGTCTACATGTCACTGCTGTCCTCCTCAGGTTCCTCAACAGTGTCTGCTTCAGGACCCTCGACCCTGGCAACACCTCTACCACGTCACTCTCCTCATCACTACTTGCCCGCCTAGCGGAGGGAGCGGCGGATGTCTCATCCACTTCTTGGCTGGGCAGTGGCTGCTGACTGTCCTCTATTAGATCGTCCTCAGTGAATAGTGGAGCTGAACTCACAGCATAAGATACTTCTGTAGGAGAGGGAACAGCATAGGACAGAGGAAATGGGAGGACAGGGACTGCTTCCTGGCCATGCCAACTGAGGGTTGTGTCTGTGGAACCCACCGACTGTTGACTGGGGGTGTCAGATGTCACTTGTGATGAAATGGATGACCGTGTTAACCAATCGACGACGGCAGATGGGTTGCTGGTCGAGACACGACCGCTAGCTGATAACGGGAGCTCAGGCCTCTCGCTGAGACTCCTGCTTCCACTTGCCCCTACTCTGCTGCAATCTCTGCCTGAAGGATTTAGGCCTCTGCCACTCCTCTCTGCTCGTCTCGAAAAATGAGCTACAATACGCCTAAAAACTCAGTATTTTTGTAAAACACCAGCAGGAGATTACTTTTGTCTGTCCTTTCACAGTATGTAGGCCCTAGACAGATTAACAGGTACAAAATAGTACACTACTTAGATGTACGTATGCAGTATGCACTGATGAATGAAGAAATATGCTCTACAGTACACTTAAAACATTTTTTGGGGGTAAAACACCAGCAGTTCACAACAGTGCTGCAGACAAAAAAAGCTGCGTACTAAACACAAAATTGCACTCTTTCACAGACTATTAGGAATGGACTGCTGTGGTATTATACCATCTACAGACTAGTATAACAAGTAGATGATTTTTCTGTGTAACAAAGACACTGAATTGCGCTGAAAAATTATTTCTGCCTCCTCTGCTAAGGTTTATGAAGTTGATGTAGCTTGATGAAATGTATGAGGCAACACTCAGCTATGTGCCCTTCTACTATGCCGAAGAAAGTGACTGGGAGGTTAATGCCTGCAGCTGCAGTAAAAATCCTTTTCAGTGAAAAAAAACAATGCTCTCCGTCCACGAGAACGCTGATGTGACTAGGAGGATGTTAAACGCTGCTGGAATGTGCTTTTCTCTGCTGTAACACACACACAGGCTGTCCGTTCTATCTCTCTGCAGTGTAATGAATGAAGTGGCTAGCTGCAGTATGGCTGCCGATTATATAGGGCTCTGACATCACAGGGGTGACTTGCTGCTGATAGGCTGCAACCTGCATGTGATTCAGGGTCATACCGCCTACTTCCCTTCCCACCTTGCCTTCCCGCCTTCCCAACGTCCCTTGGCCCAATATACTGACATGTGGATCCACCATCTTAGATGCCCTGAAGCCTGGAACGCAGTAAAATGGAGTTTAATGAAGCAATTTGCGCAATAGAATCGTTGCACATTCGTTGCAAATCGAATATTTCCTGAAATTCGTAACGAATTCGGGTTTGTCAGCTTCGATTCGCTCATCTCTACTAATAGTCTTTGAAAGAGTGAAATTTTGGGTTTAGTACACAGCGACAGTGTGCTGCAACACTGTTGTGTACTGCTGGTGTTGTGCAAAAATACGATTTTTAAGTGTACTGTAGTGCATTTTTCTACCCTCATCTAAGTAGTGTACTATTTTGTATCTGTTAATCTGTCAAGGGCCTAGATACTGTGAAAGGCCAGGCAAAAGTAATCACCGGCTAGTGTTTTACTGCAATACGTTTTTTAAGTGTACTGTGGCACATTTTTCTGCCCTCATAAGTGCATACCACATACGTACATCTAAGTAGTGTACTATTTTGTACCTTATAATCTGTCAAGAGCCTAGATACTGTGAAAGGCCAGGCAAAAGTAATCACTGGCTGGTGTTTTACTCCAATACTTTTTTAAGCGTACTGTAGAGTATTTTTCTGCCCTCTTTGTTCCACAACAAATGGTCAGCTGGTTATACTAGTCTATAGACGGTATTATACACACCCAGCTTGTTGAAATGTATGAGGCAACACTCAGCTATGTGGGGTGTACAAACTTCCTCTAACTCAGTCTCAGACTAAATCACTTGGATAGCCAGTCTTTTGAAAGCAGGTAATGACATATTAATGACCACTAGCATTCTCAGCTGGGCTTTATCCCACTTATTACTAGCCCCATCACTAAATATGTCCATTAACACCTTGTTGCCCTGCTCAGGAGTTATACCATCAAATACAGCATATGCTTTCATGGTTTCACCCGGCTATTGTTGCCTTTCATACTGCCGGAGACGTACCTCTGATGGAGAATGGGACTCAAATACCTGGTACAGTCCTTCAAAGATCTGCTCTACAGTTGCCTTCTCGGAGGCTGGCCAGGTGCAGACTTCCTCTAATGCTGGTCCCTGTAGTTGTCCTGTGAGCAATTGCACCTGTTGGTTAGGAGGGAAAGAGTAAAAGACAAACAAACTCTGGATCTTCTCTTTGAAATCCCTCAAGGTGAAGCGGTCTCCATTGTAGGTAGGGAGGACGGGGTTCCCCATGAATACCAGTGGATACGCTGGAACACCAGTACTGTTGATGTTGACTGCAGGCAGGGCGGGCAAGGTCCCAACTGTTGGGGCAGGTAATGACCTCACTGCTGGAGATGAAGGGGCGCTGCTGCCTGGTTGATATGGAGAGCTGGGTTCTGACATCCTGTTGATTTTTGAGCGCGCTGTTGCTTTAAGAGAAATAAGGTGCATTTCTCTTTAAGATGCTTGCTGAAGCGCTGCAGCGGCTTTGACCTGACTTATGGGGGTACTGCAATGTAATGTACTCCCCCTCTATTTTGCAGGCACCTGGTTGTGAATAGTCTTGCGACCAGACTTGCGGGCATTAACGGGTTAATAATGACTTTTGCAGAGTCTGCGCTGCGGCGGGTGCTTGACAGATAACAGCAGAGATGAGCTCAGCAGCCAGAGCTTTTAATATGGCTGCGCCCAGTGAACTTCCAATTTTGGTCCAGTCGGCAAAATCTTCCCCTGTGCAACACAGGGCGGTTCTTTGGTTCCTCGCTGTACTGAAGATGCGTCACCGCTGGGGACTGATGGGGCGGAGCTGCGACCGCTCTCACGCATTGGAAACACCGGACCAAGTTAACCCTTTCAGGTACCGACTCTCTGCAGTTCACAATGGCAAATAAGTCCTTTCTTCATCTCCCCCTCTATTTCACAAGCGCCTTGGGTAAAACACTTTTCACTGGTAAAGTCCCGTACACTTTCTGGCGCAAATTTTATTCGCATCGGCATGCGATTTTCTGACAATACTGGACACAGTTCAGACCGGGGGAGGACTTTTCGCATAAGGCGCACACCCGTATCCTGTTCTTAGGACACCAAAAGTTGTGGTGTGGGGGTGTGATGCAGGGCAGATGGAATTACCCTAGGGGAAGATGGCATTAACCCCTTGTATTCGTGATTCCAGGGCGTGGTTTATCCTCACTACTACCCGGTATGGATCCTGGGCTAGGCACAGGGGAGAAAATGACTCAGATGCCAAGTTACGGATAATGGTAGCTTTACTGAGATTAGACAGGTGGAAAAGTCAATACAGTTCAGCCAGGCCCACGGAGGTGACAAGTGACTTCAGAGACCTTAAAGGCTTGCTGGCACATGTAGTAGAACGGGACAATTTAGTGCAGGCCACGCTGACTTGACAATAGATAACAGTGACTGACTTGACTTGACTGGAGACAGACTAAGCTGTGACTTTAGCTTACTGTAGACTTGTAGCTTGTGGCTGCAGGACTTGACTCCTATAACTCCAGAAACACTCCTAGACTCGACTGCACTTGACCTCAGCTTAGTAGAAAGAGAGAGAAGAGACTCCTCCTAGGGCTTTTATAGGCGGACTCCCATAGGTCACCCTTAAGTGGATCCCATAGGTCACCCTTAAGTCACATAGTCACTGAAACCTCCTGGGTTACACTCACATGACAACTGTTAATCACATGTTAACAATTCTTAAAGCCATAACACCTTTTCTAAACATTATACAATATAATACAGGCATATATATATATATATATATATATATATATATATATATATATACACACACACAAGGGGACAGGTGTAGAGGGGGCCCAGGGATCACTGTAGGGAGGCTGCCGTACTGGGCCACCACAATGCATTACAACCCCAGTATGTAAAGTAAAAATGCATTAGAACCCTCAGTATGTAAAGCAGTGTTTCCCAACCAGGGTGCCTCCAGCTGTTGCAAAACGACAACTCCCAGCATGCCCGGACAGCCAAAAGCTGTCGTTAGGGTGAGCTGGTCCGGGCCATCTGTGCTGCAGGGACCGTCCGGTGCGGAGGGATAGACGTTGCTCATGAACGTCCCTGTGCGTCGTCGTCAAGGCAACGTCATTCGTTTTTTTTTGTTTTGTTTTTTTTGCTGTTGTGGTAAAAATTAGTGATGTCATTACAAAGTGGTGGCGCAAAAAACAAACTTTATGTGGGTCTGTAAGTAGAAAATTTAAAGACATAAAGCTATTATAAGGGTCCCTTTTTTCAAAATCCTGCTCAGTCTGTCACCATTAACAAAAAAAACCTCTACTTACGTCCACCCTTTCCACAAGTGCCTCCAGTGTCGCTGTCGCTGTTTCCACTGCAATCCTCTTCCTGATTCCAGGGGTCAAAACATGCAGCTCAGCTGATCATCATCTTCAGTCAGTGTGCCGCCTTGGTCAGTGATTTACTGAGCAGCAGTGTGATGTATTGAGCTCCACCACTCACCTTTGTGTCGGGGCTCAATATCTCACACTGCCGTATCACGCCGCAGAATCAGACCTATAATATTTTCTATGTGTGTTATTGTTTTAGGTGCTCGTCCAATCTCTTGTATTTTATATACTTTAAAGACAACCTATTGTACAACGTGATGTGTGGAGCAACTCTGAATGTTCTCTGTACAACTCTGCTGCTTCTCACCTATTAATAGTAGACCTGGATAAGAAGCAGCAGAGCCTGTATAGAGAGTATAATACACTATAATCATCTTTGATGGGATTTGTTCTCTACACTGCTCTACTGCTCCGCTGCCTGCCACAACCGTCTGCAGTCATATACAGGGATTAAGCTCGCAGTCAGAGACAGTAAGGATGCGTTCACACGGAGTAATTCAAGAGGAATTTACTCGAGTAATTCCTCTTGAATTCTCCGCTCCAAATTAATGCACATCTCCTCTGCCCCTTGACTTTAATGTTATTTCTGCTGGCCTGTTCACACTGCGGAAATTCTGCTAGCAGAATTCCGACGCTGAATTCCGTTCCGCTTGAAGAAAGAGCATGTTCATTCTTCAAGCGGAATCCGCTAGCAGAAATCAATTGAGGTCAATGGTTAAAAAAAATTCTGCCCGACATCGTTTTTGCGCGGAATTCGCGCGCAATTCACGGGCAATTTGCTCGCCATTTGCACGGAATTCACGCGCAATTTGCGCGGAAATGGCTGAAAAACCCTTCATTTCTTTCTCCTCCATGTCCGTGCGCAATACCGCGTGCAAATCTGTGCGCAATTACGTGCAAATTGCGCGCGAATTGCGCGCAAAAACAAAATTATTTTTTCTGTCCGTAAATTTTTCGGCGTGAATTACTCTTCATTTACTCCGTGTGTACGCACCCTAAAACTGCAGCAGACTTTTTTAGTATCATTCATGACAGTGCAACCTGTTAAATGTGAAGTGATAGTTCTACTTTTTTTTTAGTCTGTGTTTGTTATGCAATTTATTTAGTACATTTTTATTCTTCATTCATATCTTTTGTTGAACTCCTAGAGGACGCTACAGGACTTTGAAGTTGGCTCAGGAGCTGAGCTTGCTTCAAAGCTGGTGAGTAATGGCAGTTATCAGCAGCCAGGACTCATAGCTAACACCAGACCTTGCCAATCACACCGCATTAACACTTTAGATGATGTCATCAAAATCGATTGTGACATCTCAAAATGTAAATTACTGGTGCCAGTGGGTTCTGGGTTGTGTTAATTGTGTTGTGTTAAAGGGGAACTCCAGTACAGAACATCTTATCCCACAGGATTCCCTACCCGGCTCTCCTCATGTACGAAGTGACTTCCGCTCCGTGCATGGATTACTGTTGACCACAACATAAAGGGGTGGCTGATACGTCCCTCCATGTATCTTTGTGAGAGAGGCAGAGATAAATGAGTGCGGTATCTTCGGCTCTCCCATAAAGATGCATGGAGGGTGCGTATCGGCTACCACTTTATGTTGTGGTCAATAGTAATCCGTGCACGGAGCAAAAGTCACTTCGTACACGAAGAGAGCCGGGGTGCAAAGTAGAAGATCGCGGGGGATCATGTGGTCAGACCCCTCTCGATCAGACACAGGACATCTTGTCCTCTATCCACTAAATAGGGGATAAGATGTTCTGTACTGGAGTTCCATTTCAATATATGTAAGCTTTTACTAACTTTTTTTTTATAATGAAAAGTGCCCTTTTCTTTTACATGAGCCCCTGCCCTCCAAAATGTCTGTGCACGTCCCTGCCTAGGGGAATACTTACATAAAACAAAGAAGATAAATCAAAAATGGAGCGGGATGTATCTCCTTTATGTCAATATCACTTTGTCTTTAGCAATATTTAAAAATACTGTATGATATACATCCCCAAAGTCTAGTTTTATTATAAGTCCTACCTATTTAAAACTGCCAGAATAGCTTAAAAGGGTACTTCGGTGGAAAACAATTTTTATTTATGTTTAAAAATCTTAATCCTTCCAGTACTTATCAGATGCTGTATGCTCCAGAGGAAGTCCATCTCTTTTTGAATTTATTTTCTGTCTGACCACAGTTCTCCATGTCAGGAACTGTCCAGCGCTAGAAAATCCCCATAGCAAACTTATCCTGCTCTGGACAGTTCCTGACATGGACAGAGGTGTCAGCAGAGAGCACTGTGGTCAGACAGAAAAGAAATTCAAAAAGAAAAGAACTTCTGTAGAGCATACAGCAGCTGATAAGTACTGGAAGGATTAAGATTTTTAAATAGATGTAAGTTACAAATCTGTTGATTTTTTAAAAATGTTTCCACCTGAGTACCCCTTTTATTCCTTTCTGACCTCTCATTCTCAATTTTTTTTTTCTTTAAGTGCCACACCTCTTTCTTCCACTATTACCTCTGTTGGTTTAAAGCTGTTTTCACATATTCAGATTTTTTATCTGAATAAATAATCTGTATAAAAAAACGCATTTTTTATGCATTTATTAAATACAAAGTAAAAAATACATCTAAAAAGAGAAGGTCAGTTTTTCCTTTATGATCTGTTCTGGCTTTTAAAGACCTAAATGTGAGAACACATGCATTTAGTATGTAAATTTATGATTAACTTAAATGGTACCACCTCTCACCATCACTGACATTTTATATACTGTATTATAGATTAGCCTATTTGAATTACTTTTTTAATATACTTCTTTATAAATTTTTCTAACTTTATGCGTGAAAAGTTTGGCCACCTTGGGTTCTCCTGCTGGTCCTGCTGCAGTCCCACTAGCAGATTATCTCCTGCAGCAGCCTAGCAGAGATAAAAGTCAGGAAAAGCAGGTGGGACCTTAGCTCAGCACACTGTATAGAGCAGTGATTCCCAACAGGGGTGCCGCGGGATTTTGCCCCTCTGTCACCCATGTACACCCCTCTGTCACCCATGTACACCCCTCTGCCACCCATGTACACTTTTCTACACCCGTCTGTCACCCATATACACTCCTGTCCTCCCCCAACACCCCTCTGTCACCAATGTACACCCCTCTATCACCCCCTTTGCCCTCTGTCACCCATGTACACTCTTCTACGCCCCTCTGGCACCCATGTACACCCCTCTGTTTCCCATGTAAAAAAAAAAAGTGCGGAGCCTAATATGTTTGTTTTGCAGGTTTAACGGTGAAGAATTGGGGCTGGAAGAAATTGTCATGATGGCCCAGACCAGATGGAGAAGAGAAGGGAACGATGCTGATTAGAGAAGACATCATTTGTGAGTTGCTGTCTAAAGCAGCACTGTAATCTACATACCCACAGATGAATAGATATTGTGCATTGCGGCGCTTTTACCTTTTTTTTTTTTTTTGCTCGTCAACTTCGGTAGGGGTGCCCCGCTAAAACTTTTTTTCCCGAAGGGTTTCCCAAGCTGAAAAAGGTTGGGAAACACTGGTATAGAGTGTATAGAGCTAAATATTTCAGCTCCTTTTTCCTTTGAGCTAAGCTAGAATGTAATCCAGCTGTTGTAGAACTCTAAAGGCTGTCCAATCATGTTGGGAGTTGTAGTTTTGCAACAGATGGAGGCACCCTGGTTGGGAACCACTGCCGTAGAGTCATGATGCCTTTAGTACATAGTGTAACCTTGCATCGGAGTGATTATTTACCCCGCGCCTTGCCCAGGACCAGCGACCATACCTCAGGTGGTGTAGAGGATAACTACGCCCTGGCATCGCAAACACTAAGGGTTAATACCAGCTGCCCTTCCAACACCCTCGCCACAACTTTTGGCATCACAAACAGGATATGGGTGTGCACCTTATGCGAAACCCCCCCAGTCTGAACTGCTGAAAATTTGCACGTCCATGCGACAGAAATTGCGCCCAAAATTGTAAGGGACTTTGTCTGTAAAACTCCTATGTTGAGAGGCACTTATGAAATAGAGGGGGAGGTGAAGAAAAGTTTATTGTTTGCCATTGTGAAAAGTATTGAAGTTGTGCCAGCCATGTGTACAATCCGTACAGAAGCTATGCTTCGTTGCAAAGTGTTTGCTGTACCTGAAGGGGCTAATCCGGTCCAGTGATTCCCGCGTGCGCGAGCGGCTGCAGCTCCGCCCATGTCAGTCCCCAGCGGTGACACCTCCTAAGCCCAGCAAAGGAGGAACCAAAAGGACCGTCCTGTGTTGCACAGGGGAAGACTTTTCTGACCAGACCAAAAACAGGAAGTTCCCTTGGTGCAGCCATCTTAAAAGCGTCCGGCTGCTGCGTTCATGCCTGGCTATTGTATACAAAGTCAGCGCTGCAGCGCAACTCCTGAAAGCCTTACCGATCATCAGTACAGAGTCTATGCTACCCAGGTCTGCTATTATCATCCCGGTATTGTCTGCAAGTCTGGTTATCAAGTCTCCTGTTACTGGGTACCTGCAATATAGAGGGGGAGTGTCTGCTGTGGTTACCCCCATCGTCCAAGCCGAAGCCGCTGCAGCACCTCACCAGCTTCCTTAACCCCTTAAGGACCAGGCCATTTTACACCTTAGGACTAGAGCGTTTTTTGCACATCTGACCACTGTCACTTTAAACATTAATAACTCTGGAATGCTTTTAGTTATCATTCTGATTCCGAGACTGTTTTTTCGTGACATATTCTACTTTAACATAGTGGTAAAATTTTGTGGTAACTTGCATCCTTTCTTGGTGAAAAATCCCAAAATGTGATGAAAAATTTGAAAATTTTGCATTTTTCTAGCTTTGAAGCTCTCTGCTTGTAAGGAAAATGGATATTCCCCCCCCCAAAAAAAATTTTTTATTCACATTTCCAATATGTCTACTTTATGTTTGAATCATAAAATTTACGTGTTTTTACTTTTGCAAGACATCAGAGGGCTTAAAAGTTCAGCAGCAATTTTCCAATTTTTCACAAAATTTTCAAACTCACTATTTTTCAGGGACCAGTTCAGGTTTGAAGTGGATTTGAAGGGTCTTCATATTAGAAATACCCCAGAAATGACCCCATTATAAAAACTACACCCCCCAAAGTATTCAAAATTACATTTAGTAAGTGTTTTAACCCTTTAGGTGTTTCACAGGAATAGCAGCAAAGTGAAGGAGAAAATTCACAATCTTCATTTTTTACACTCGCATGTTCTTGTAAACCCAATTTTTGAATTTTTACAAGGGGTAAAAGGAGAAAATGTATACTTATAGCCCAATTTCTCTCGAGTAAGGACATACCTCATATGTCTATGGACGATGTCATCATGTATTCCAAGTTGCAAAACTACAACTCCCAGCATGCCCAGACAGCAAACTGCTGTGTGGGCATGCTATCAGTTGAAGTTTTGCAAGATCTGGAGGTGCACAGTATAGAGATCACTGTGCAGTGGTCTCAAACTGTAGACCTCCAGCTGTTGCAAAACTGCAACTCCCAGCATGCCTAAACAGCTCTCTGGGCATGCTGGGAGTTGTAGTTTTGCAACATCTGGAGGGTTACTGTTTAGAGACCACTATAGTGGTCTCAGACTGTAGCCCTCCAGATGTTGCTAAGTAACTCACCGGCTTCCGTCGGATCCAGGGAGCGGCGTCGCCGTCCTCTTCTTCCGCCGATCGTCGCCCGCTGCCGCCGCCGATCGTCGTCCGCTGCCGTCGCCGATGGGTAAGTGGATCTTCGTCGCCGGTCCCTGTCGGTTTCCCCGTCCTGCCCCAATATTGTGGGTGGGCAGAACGGGGAAACCGAAAGTAAAGCCCCCCACGCCCGATCTGCTATTGGTGGTCGTGTCTAGACCACCAATTGAAGAGATAGGAGGGGTGACACCCCTGCCACCTCACTCCTATTGCTTCAAGGGAATTGTGGGTGTCTAGGACATCCGCGATCCCCTTTATTTTCCACGTCACCTGGTCACTATAGACCCGTATGACTCGGAATAGCCGCAAATCGCAAGTGTGAATTCACTTGCGATTTGCGGCGATTGCCGACATGGGGGGGTCTGATGACCCCCCTGGGCATTTGCGCGGGGTGCCTGCTGATAGATATCAGCAGTCACTCCGGTCCCCGCCCGGCACGCGGCGTGGACCGAAATTCCCACGGGCGTACAGGTACGCCCTTGGTCCTTAAGGACCAGGGAGCAAAGGCTACCTGTACACCCTTGGTCCTTAAGGGGTTAAAGTGACAGCGCACTCAAAAATCTACAGGATGTCTGAACCAAGCACCACAGATTAACTGGGCACCAGTGCCCCTCCATCTCCCGCAGTGAGCACACCACCTGGTCCAGCAGCTAGTGTCCTGTCTTCTGCAAGCATCAACAACCCTGCTGTTCCAGTGTTTGCACCAGTATTCATGGGGAATCCTGTCCTTCCTACCTACAATGGGGACCCCTTCAACCTGAGGGATTTCAAAAAGAGGATCCAGAGCTTGTTTGTCTTTTACTCCTTCTCTCCCAACAGGTGCAACAACTAACGGGACAACTCCAGGGACCAGCACCAGGGGAAGTCCGCATCTGGCCAGCATCTGAGAAGGCGACTGTGGAGCAGATTTTTGAAGGACTAGAACCAGGAATTTGAGTCCCATTCTCCATCAGAGGTATATCTCAGACTGTATGAAAGGCGTCAAAAGCCAGGTGAGACCCTGAGAGCGTATGCTGTAGCCCTACAGAATGCCCTAGAGGCTGTCCAGATGTTAGATGGTATAACTCCCAAGCAGGGCCAAGTGTTAATGGACAGATTTATTGTTGGGGCTCATAATAAGTGGGACAAGGCCCAACTGAGAATGTCCAAAATGTAATTTCCTACTTTTAAAGGAAATCTGAAAAGAGCAAAAAAAGGAAAGACCGACGGGAAGGCGCCTAGTGTGATATCGTTGATGACAGGTGGGGGGGGGGGTTAGTCGAAGAGTAGGTAATGGATGCTCACCTTGAGCGAGCAAAAAACTCGCATGTAAACCCACAATGGGGTTAGTGGTATAGATGATAGTCCACCGGATGCAGCTGCTAAGCCCAGGGTACAGGACAGGACTAGCCAGTCCTGGAAAGATATGCAGTAGCGAGGAAGAAAAAAACCCTTTCAAAGGGCACTGCTGTTGTCCTGGTGAGATGAAGATAAGAAGCCCGAGGCAGAAATATTTTGCAAGGTATAGCTTCTTTATTGGTGCAGAATGATAGCAAGCAGGGATACAGGCAGGATAATGCGTTTCGGGGGACAGCGCCCCCTTCTTCAGATCAGTGATAACAAATGGTGGGGCTTACATGGTATATATACACTTAAAATGGGCGCCAAACATAAGGGGGAGAGGCTACAGTAAACAGGGGCACATACTGTAAGGGCATGATACATAAATCAAAATAGACATGCAAAACATGGAAACCTATTCTAACACATGGAAAAGCCTGATGGAATGGCGCTATTATAGAATTATAGAATTATTTACTTTTTTTCTATAATAGCGCCATTCCATCAGGCTTTTCCATGTGTTAGAATAGGTTTCCATGTTTTGCATGTCTATTTTGATTTATGTATCATGCCCTTACATTATGTGCCCCTGTTTACTGTAGCCCCTCCCCCTTATGTTTGGCGCCCATTTTAAGTGTATATATACCATGTAAGCCCCACCATTTGTTATCACTGATCTGAAGAAGGGGGCGCTGTCCCCCGAAACGCGTTATCCTGCCTGTATCCCTGCTTGCTATGATTCTGCACCAATAAAGAAGCTATACCTTGCAAAATATTTCTGCCTCGGGCTTCTTATCTTCATCTCACCAGGACAACAGCAGCGCCCTTTGAAAGGGTTTTTTTCTTCCTCGCTACTGCATACTTTTAAAGGAAAACCATCACTACCGCCTTTGTGACACCCATGCGGTATTTTGAGTTCAAAAGTTGCCGTTTGGGCTGTGCAATGCCCCTGCTACGTTCCAGCGTCTGATGGAAAGGTGCCTGGGACATCTGAATTTCCAAAGGGTCTTGTTGTACCTGGACGATATCATCATGTATTCCAAGTTTTACCAGGAACACCTCAGTCACCTGTCAGACGTCTTTCAAGTCCTGATCAAACATGGGCTGAAGATCAAGCCATCAAAGTGTCACTTGCTCAAACCCCAAGTCCATTACCTGGGCCACGTTGTCAGCACAGATGGAGTTCAGCCAAATCCTGAAAAGGTGGATGCTGGCTAGAATTGGCCTACACCGCGCACGGTGAAGGATGTCAGGAGCTTCCTGGAATTCGCCAGCTACTACCGCCGTTTCATCCCACACATCCCGCCCAAATTGCAGAACCCCTTACAGCTCTCATGCGGGGAACGGCAAAAGAGAATTACAACGGAAGACTACCTATTGATTGGGCCGAAGAGCAAGAGACAGCATTTCAAGCTCTCAAGCGTCTGCTGACACAGCCACCCATCTTGGCGTATCCGGATTACAGTAAGCCATTCTGGCTATATACTGATGCCAGTTTTGAAGGCCTATGCTGTCCTGTCCCAAGTCCAGGATGGCCAAGGAAGAGTATTTCCTACGCCAGTTGAAATCTGCGAGGGAAATGATACCAATTACAGTTCGTTCAAGTTGGAACTTCTCGGCCTGGTATGGGCAGTGACAGAAAAATTCTAAGATTATTTGGCTGCACAGCCATTTACTTTGGCCCACCTGAACACTGCCAAAGTGGGCGCCTTTGAACAGCGATGGGCTTCAAGATTAGCTAATTACAGCTTCACCATCAAGTACAGAAGAGGCAAGTCAAACGTCAATGCCGATGTACTACTATCTGAAATGACCCATGGCGAAGAGCCACCTGTTAAAGATGAGTGGGAAGACGTGGAGATAACCCCATTTTACCAGCTGTTTGTAAACCAGAATGTTGTTACCGCCCTTGTGGATGGAGAACCCAGGTCTGAAAGGGTTAAATAAGACCTGTATACCTGGAAGACTCTACAGGACGAAAGTCAAGTCATGGGGGATCTGTTGGACTACCTTATGGCTAAAAAGGTACCAACCTGTCTAGGCCGGGCCCATTGTGACTACGAGCTGAAGCATCTATGGCGACAGAGGAAGCGACTGTTTGTGCACAAAGGACTATTGTACCGAAATTCTTTGGATCCGGTCTCTAGTGAGCGACTTCATCAGATTCTAGTTCCCCGAAGAGATGCGGCGATGGTCCTCACGCATATCCTGACCAGTCGGGACACTTTGGGGTCCACAAGAATGAAGCCACTGTCCGAAGGTTCAACTGTATTGGAATGCGCAGTGAAATCGATAAATGGTGCAGTGAATGTTCTGTCTGTAACATCACCAAGAAAGTGCGTAAGGACGCAAGAGTACCCGTCCTCTCCATCCAGAGTGACAGACCCAATCAGCTGGTCGCGCTAGACCATGGGAAGTTGTCTCCTACCCGGTACGGGTACACCTCTCACCATGGTGGATCACTTCTCCAAGTGGGTTATTGTTGTCCCCATCAGAGATCTCACAGCCAAGACAGGGGCCCAAATGTTCGACTCTAAGTGGGTACAAACCCTTAGATGCCCTGAGTCTGTCTTGAATGAACGTGGACCGGCCTTGGAGGCCCAACTCTTTCAAGAACTCTGTCAGTTCCATGACTGTAAGAAGCTCAGAACCACTGCCAGGCTCTGTAAGCGGACCAATCAAGTATTCATCCATATGCTGCGAGCCTTGGCTACTACCTGAGCTAGTGGAGATCTATAACAACACTGTGCATTGTTCTACTGGATAAACCCCCTTCTATATGATGATGGGACAACACGAGAAACTGCCTAAGGATCGGACATTTAGGTTATAAGCCCCAATCATCAATTCTTCTCAAGCATCCCACGAGTGGGTTTCTGATCACCAAAGGCGGATTCAAGAAGCCAAAGAGATCGTCAGTAAGAAGATGGGCGAGGCCCGGCAAAGGTAACAGGATGATAGTCATTGACTATAACTGCCATGCCACAGCCAAGCCACTGCAGGTGGGCGACAAAGTCTGGCTAAGAAAATTCCCTAGAACGGACAAGTTGGATTCCATCTGGGAGACAGAGCCTTACAAAGTGACGGCTATTCCCTACCCTAAGTCCGATGTCTATGAAGTCCAGAAGTTTGGGTATGAGCCACAGGTCATCCACAGAAACTATATCAAAATCTAAAGGGAAGATCTCCCGGCGACTCCAACACCACTGCCTCCATGTGCCAGACCAAATCGTTAATATGTTCCTGGCGAAGGGATACATCCCTCTATGGATTTTCCTATGTTCTCACCCACTCAACCCACATACATCTGTCAACCTCTGGCTCCTGGCTTATCTCCATTGGCTCCAGTTTATGTGCCAGCTTTAAGAACTTGGGAGGTAATAAGTGCAATTTCAGCCTATGCACCGTCTCCCACAGTACCAGCAGTCTATTCAGCTGTTTTTTGATCCAATTCAAGTGATAGATCATGTTCCGGTGGAAGAAGTGCCTGCTGAGCTTCCAGATTTACCTCCAGATCCTGGTCCTCAAGAGGTGGTGCTGCGCAGGTCCCATCGGTCTACTCAAGGCCAACTGCCCAATAGATATAGAGAATAAAACACCCATACATAATAGTCAATAGTAAAACGTAGTATTACGGCAGGATTGACTAGTCTTCACAAATGTGTATCTATAGCATTTAATGTACAGAATGTAGTCATGTACAGTATTGAGATAGGACTGTTGCCTATTAGCCAGTATAGATATACTCAGTCCATAAAATTGTACTCTGTCTAATGCTTATTGTTTCATTGTCCACTGTGCACAGGGTTCTCTTGTGGACAGAGAGTGCAACTGGTGAGCGTAAGTAGCACAAAAAGATGGCAAAGCAATTGTATATATACAGTTGTCATGTATTATAAAATATATAAAGTCAATATAACTGCTAATCTATTGTTACGGGGAAAAGTAGCAGACATGCCAATGGGCCCCGTTAGCACAGGCATCAGGGTTGAAAGCCTCAGGCAGCCGATCCACCCCAATGCAGTTACAAGGTCACAAAAATCCTACACAAACTACTAGTTTTCCATTTAGCAGATCCTGTTCATTTCCTGCTTGTTTGAGCATGTACAGAAGTTTATTAAAAATGCCACATAAACTCTGTTCCTGTTACCAGCCCTGGGAAGGATATTTGCACAATGCCCCAGGAACTCTCTTTGCAACGGTTGTTGCGTGGCCCCCAGTGGTCACTTCATCTCATCCGCACTCCAAGATTATATGTGGAGGACCGCTTCTTTTAAGAGGGGGGAGTTTGCGGTAGCCCAGTACAGGAGTTGTCCTCCTGTACACCGTCCCGTCCTGTGTGGCCGTTTCCCTTTCAGTGTTCCCCTGGGTCCACATTCCTCCTCAGGACTCTGGTTACTCTTTTGAGGTACTTGTGCCTTCAAATATTGTAATTAAGACCTCTGTTACCAAGGAAGGTGCTAGTGAACAGGTGACTTGTTGGTGACCAATGGGACATCTCCAAATTGCTCCCATATATACTTGGGAGGAGCTAGCCTAGTCTGTTCTGAGCTGATCCAGCTGAGGTATGGTCAAGTGAAGACCTGAGAGTTGTCTGGTGTTCCTGAGGGACACCAAGGCCTAACCATGCAGCCACGCATCTACTACCAATAACCCCTCCAGGTGAAAGTCAAAGCCTGGTAAGCACAAATACAGGAGAGAAGGCTAGTCAAGATAGTCAAGTGTCAATTATTCAAGATAGTGTGGGTTGCATCATTCAGTCCAAGTCCACTACAAGTCCCAGCAGGCCAGCAAGCCTCCTGAAGTTCACTGAGCTGAAGTGAGCTGTAAAGACTGTAACATCTGTCTGCCTCAGTAAAGTGGCGTTGTTCTGTAACCTTGCATCGGATTGATTATTTACCCCGTGCCTGGCCCAGGAACCAGCCGCCATACCTCGGGTGGTGTAGAGGCTATTCACGCCCTGGCGTTACGAACACTGAGGGTTAATACCATTTGCCCTTCCAACACCCCCTCACCACAACAGCAAGCAGAGGGAGATGCGTAAGGGAAAGAGGAGCTAGGTTAGAAGTAACCTGATCTTAAAAGATTACGCAATCTGAAGTTGCTCTGAAAGGGGGAGATTTATCAAAACTTGTGCATAGGCAAAGTTGTCCAGTTGCCCATAGCAACCAATCAGCTTACTACTTACATTAACAAGGCCTCTAAAAAATGAAAGAAGTGATCTGATTGGTTGCCATGGGCAACTGGGCAACTTTGCCTCTGCATGGGTTTTGATAAATCTCCCCCAAAATGTCCACATTGATTGGACAGTGATAAAGATGCTCACATTCAGGCCCCTTGGGATTGGGCTATGAAAACCAATACTAAAAGAGTTAATAGCATAAGAACAGGAGTACTTTCAGGAAAAAACAGGGGTCGGGAAGAAAATAGTAAAGTAAGCTTGCAATTTTCTACAGGGTGGGCCATTTATATGGATACATCTTAATAAAATGGGAATGGTTGGTGATATTAACTTCCTGTTTGTGGCACAATAGTATATGTGAGGAGGGAAACTTTTCAAAATGGGTGGTGACCATGGTGGTCATTTTGAAGTCGGCCATTTTGAATCCAACTTTTGTTTTTTCAATAGGAAGAGGGTCATGTGACACATCAAACTTATTGGGAATTTCACAAGAAAAACAATTATGTGCTTGGTTTTTATGTAACTTTATTGTTTCATGAGTTATTTACAAGTTTCTGACCACTTATAAAATGTGTTCAATGTGCTGCCCAATGTGTTCCATTGTCAATGCAACTCTCTTCTCCCACTCTTCACACACTGATAGCAACACTGGAGAAATGCTAGCACAGGCTTCCAGTATCCATAGTTTCAGGTGCTGCAAAATGGGCAAAACTAAAATTGGAACAGGACCCTCAGTTTACGCAGAAGATTTTTTTCAGTGATGTGGCAAACTTTTATGTGAATGGTGAAGTTAACAAACAAAACCACCGCTATTGGTCTGACACTAACCCACATTCGATAGATCCCTCCAAGACTGTTGGAACACAAAAATTGATGGTATGGTGTGGTATATTGGGTACAAAGATAGTGGGGTCATTCTTCATCAATGGAAACCTCAAGGCCACTGGATATACGAAATTGCTACATGATGATGTGTTTCCCTCTTTATACACTGAAACTGGCACGTTCCCTGAGTTTTTCCTGCAAGATGGTGCACCACCACATTATGGGTGTCAGGTCCGAGCATTCCTAGATGAACAGTTTCCTGGAAAGTGGATTAGTTGTCGTGGACCAGTTGAATGGCCCCCAAGGTCTCCTGATCTGACCCCCTTAGACTTTTATCTTTGGGGGTCATCTGAAGGCAATTGTCTATACAGTGAAGATACGAGATGTGCAGCACCTGAAACTACGGATACTGGAAGCCTGTGCTAGCATTTCTCCTGCGGTGTTGCTATCAGTGTGTGAAAAGCGGGAGAAGAGGGTTGCATTGACAATACAAAACAATGGGCAGCACATTGAACACATTTTATAAGTGGTCAGAAACTTGTAAATAACTCATGAAAGAATAAAGTTACGTTAAAACCAAGCACATCATTGTTTTTCTTGTGAAATTCCCAATAAGTTTGATGTGTCACATGACCCTCTTCCTATTGAAAAAACAAAAGTTGTATTCAAAATGGCCGACTTCAAAATGGCCGCCATGGTCACCACCCATCTTGAAAAGTTTCCCCCCCCCCCCTCACATATACTAATGTTCCACAAACAGGAAGTTAATATCACCAACCATTCCCATTTTATTAAGGTGTATCCATATAAATGGCCCACCCTGTATTTTTGGGGATGTGGTAGGTCATCTGTAAAACAATGTTGTACAAAGTCAGCAACTCCTAACTTAATAGAATGGACACATCAGTGCTAATCTACTGGGACTGATATGTTATATTAAGGGGTAACTGGGGGAGATTTATCAAAACCTGTGTAGAGGAAGAGTGGAGCAGTTGCCCATAGCAACCAAGCAGATCACTTCTTTCATTTTTAAAAAGTCTCTGAAAAATGAAATAAGTTATCTGATAGTTGCGTAGTTATATAGGGGGAGATTTATCAAAACCTGTCCAAAGGAAAAGATGCCCATAGCAACCAATCAGCTTGTTTCTTTCCTTTTGCAGAGGCCTTGTTAAAAATGAAAGAGGCGAGCTGATTGGTTGCTATGGGCAACTGGGCAACTTTTCCTTTGCACAGTTTTTGATAAATCTCCCCCTAATAAGTTGTAAGGTTAAATAAAGACAAGAGTCCATCAAGTTCAACCTAAAGTCATATTGTATTGATCCAGAGGAAGGCAAAAAACCCTGAAGCTGATACCAATTGCCCCATAAAAGGAAAAAATTCCTTCCCGACTCCAATATGGCAATCAGAATAAATCCTTGGATCAACGTTCTATCCACATAAATCTAGTATCTATAACCTTCAATATTATAATTTTCTAGAAAAACATCCAGGCCTCTCTTGAACTTGTTTATTGAGTCAGACATCACAACATCATGTGGCAGAGAGTTCCATATTCTCACTGCTCTTACAGTAAAGAATTTCTGTGATGATGGTGAAACCTTCTTTCCTCAAGACACAAAGGATGTCCCCTTGTCATGGTTACCGGCCTAGGTATAAAAAGATCACCAGAAAGATCTCTGTAATGTCCATTCATATATTTGTACATTGTGATCAAATCGCCCCTATATGTCTTTTCCTCAGACTAAATAATTCCAAGCTTGATAACCTTTCTTGGTACTGTAATCCTCCCATACCATTAATTATCTGTCGCCCTCCTCTGCACCCTCTCCAGTTCAGCCATGTCCCTTCTATACACAGGCACCTAAAACTGGACACAATACTCCATATGTGGTCTGACTAATGATTACTACAGAGGTAAAAGTATGTTACTGTCCCGAGCCTCTATACCTCTCTTGATACGCCCTATGACTTTATTAGCCTTGGCAGCCACTATGGGCAACTGCACCACTCTTCCTCTGCACAGGTTTTCATCAATCTTCCCCTATATCTTTAGAAGCTAGTACTCCATTATCTAAACCCTATTAACTATGTAGTTATTACTTTGCTCCTGGGCGGAAATCTCAGGGACTCATTTAGTGCAATACATGAGTCATTTTATCTATTGGTATGAAGCTGTAGAATTATTAGAAAAAGCCAGAGAAGCACTATAGTATCCATAAAATACAGCAACCATGTAATGATTTGTCATACAATCATAATGTCTTTACTCGTAAGCTTTTCCTTTCACTTGAAAAGACCTTTGTCACTTGCGGTGACGGAGCCACTGTTTCATAGCAACCATTGTGAAGTAGTGGTGCAGGAGGGCGGCACTGAGAAGGCTGTCAGGGAGAATTTAAAGAGTTGCTACATCCAAACAGCTGATCACTTCTTGTCACAAGGAGGGACAAACACCAAGACCCAAGGCCAAACATTAAGAAGAAGAATTAAGGTGACTGTCCAGTCTGCTTATCTTTCCTGACACTATACATGTACTGATATTTATGCCTGTTAACTTCTTGCATGCACTTATAGCTTAAAGGGGAATGCCGGTGGGAAAAAAATGTTTTTAAATCAACTGTTGCAAGAAAGTTAAATAGATTTGTAAATCACTTCTATTTAAAAAAGTTTTAACCCTTCTGGTACTTATCAGCTGCTGTATACTACAGATATACTACACAGAAATTTGTGAAGTTCTATCCAGTCTGACAACAGTGCTTTCTGATGACACCTCTGTCTATGTCAGGAACTGTCCAGAGCAGGATAGGTTTTATATGGGGATATGCTTCTAATCTGGGCAGTTCCTGACACAGAGGTTTCAGCTGAGAGCACTGTTGTCAGACAGAAAAGAAATTCACAAATTTCTCCATTTTATACAGCAGCTAATAAGTACTGGAAGGATTAAGATTCTTTAATAGAAGTAATTTATAAATCTGTTTAACTTTCTGGCACCAGTTCATGTGAAAGCATTTGTTTTCTACTTTTTTTCCACTGGAGTTTCCCTTTAACACTTATTCATTGAAATATGTTGATTTTTAATTACATCCTGTATTTTATAAATATAATAAATTTTTATTTTTAAAGTAGTAATATTTTGTTTCTATGCTTATTACAACCAAGGTACAATCTCTTTCCTTTCTTAAGGTATTAATAATATTGATAATAAAGACTCTTAATGCATGAGCAAGACAGCTCCATCTGCATAAAGCTTGACTACATAGAGAAGCTATAGAATTATCTTCAAGCTATGAGTTTAAGTGTCCCAAATCCCCAATCTCCACTGATCCTTCACACATGTCACTATGCACAAAGGCTCAGATTATGTTAAGGGCTCATGCACATTCAATTTCTGTACAACCTCTGAGTTTTATAAAGCAGTAAAACTGCCACATTTGTATTGAAAAGTGGTCTTCTCAAAGATAATGGGCAATATACATATTGTATGTTGGAATAAAAATCTGTCACACAAAATCTGCTCTCGATAATGGGGTAGTCTTCTAAAAGAGGTGGTCTTTTGGAGAAAACTCATTGTATTTGAATACATCCAGCAGAATTACATGTGTTCCATAAGCTACCATTATATGAAGGTATTCCTCCCTAGATGCAATGCTTCTAGATTTGATATGCACACCATGGGTGGCACAATTCCCTTGTAAGGCCATCTGTGGCGCCTTCCAGATGCTCTTTCCAACACTTGAAGGGCCAGAGAATGTATCTAGATCTGTTTCCCAGCCAATTTTCACAGGTCATTCCTTATTTAAAGCAACCACATCCACTCTACTTTTTTCTAAGCATTGGTTCCTTAGAGCCAATTCACATGGCGGAATTTCCAAGCGAAATCCAGCTAAAAACTTCCACTATGAAATTCTGAAGCAGCAGAATCTCATTGTTTTCAAATGGATTCTGCTTCGACGTGCACACAGCAGAATTTCTGAGGCAGAAAGATTTGCCATGGAAATTTTTATTCCGGACTCATTATTTCAGCAGAATCCACTGGGAAATGTATAACCATCTATGGCGATGGGGGATTTCTCAGTGGTCCTAGTTCCGGCTTGTTCTGCCTGCTGCCCTCAACGTGTGAATGGGCCCTATGTGTTTCTGTAAAGGTGTTGTTTGCATAACGTTTTTCTGTGTTGGACCTCCTCCTGTGTTTGCATTCTTTGTAATTTAGTCTCTGCTTGATCTTTGGCATGAAGCAAAGACAGATCCCTCCAGGACAGCACAGGATAGAGCTGGCGCACAAGACTTCAAGGTAAAACAGATTTATTTTACCCGGCATGCAACGCGTTTCGCTGGATAACCAGCTTCATCAGGCATGCCTGATGAAGCTGGTTATCAAGCAAAACGCGTTGCATGCTGGGTAAAATAAATCTGTTTTTACCTTGAAGTCTTGTGCGCCAGCTCTATCCTGTGCTGTTCTGGAGGGATCTGTTTTTGCTTCACTTCGTGTTGCGAGGAGCAGCTGCCAAGTCTCGCCCGTATAGAGTTTATGCCTACACCATTGTTGTACTTGGTCATAGTACAACCTACATCGGTGAGCAATATTGCTTAAATTGTACCTTATTTATTTACGGTAACACACTAGGAGCGCCGTCTCCTTTTGTCTATAGTTGATCTTTGGCATGACCCGGATTGGTGATCACATACCAGACCATTCTGCCTGTCTATGACCCCTTGTCTATGCTGCCTGCCCACAACCTTGGCCTGAACATGAACTTGCCTTTGCCTGATCCCTCGGCGCCAAGTGACCTCCTAATCCCTAGCAGTGAAGTGTAAATTCCCATAAAGTGCAAACATAGGAGCTACTTAGACATTGTCCTCAAGAGGGACCCAAAATCAAACCTGTTACTGTTGTTGCTGTTACAGCCACTATCAACCAGCACTATATATGAGGTTACTTCTACTTTATAGCTTAATCATTTCAAAACATTAGTTAAGTTTAAATTGTATCATAAGTCTTCCAGAGATCGGAACAGACTTTCCAGACATAGGACCTGGCTGCCTAATGCATTTGCTTCCATTACTATACTATTATTATTCCCCCATAGTACTTGCCACAACAGACACATAAAATGTTATGCTGTTGGGGAAAAATCCAAGCCACATAAATATGTGCATTCTTTTTTATTTTATTTATTTATTTATTGAAAGTGTTACCAGGGCCGTATTTAGTCTTCATGTTGCACTAGGCACTCGGACTAAATGCACTCCATCAGGTTTTCAAGAAAGCAGTGACCTTTCCTGTTTGAAAGACAATAGAGGTCACTCTGCTCTGACGTAGGTAGACATGACTAGGCGAGAGATTGCTTTTTATGTCCACTGACATTTGTAAAGCCAAGAGTCACCAAACTTAGTTATGAAGGTTTAAAATAGTCTAGTTATGACTTCTAACAGTTTACATAACATAATTTACACTGGCAAGTCAACACACAAGTGTCATAGAAAAATGCACTTTCATTGCTAGGAGAAGGCTATTAGTTTATAGAAATCAAACAAAAATTGTTGTAAGTAATCTGCCAGGTGCATTATAACTGCTAGGTTTGTTTTAAAAAAAAGAGAGCTAGGTAACAACCTGCAAAATGTATATAGTTATTTATCATATGTAATTGAAATAATATAGCTTCTGCATTAATACAGCTTTAGCAATACTGTTGCAAAAAATGGACAAACTACCATTGCTTCTGAATTGTCCATCACAAGGCTTTGGTAATCCACTGCTACTCAATTCCAATAGTCTTAGAATAATTTTGGACAGATGTAAAACACAACAACAAAGTAGCTATTGCCTGAAATGCTACAAGATCGTGCTGCGGCAGCATTTCCTATGCAAACTTTCATGATGAACACGATGCTCAGATGTAATCTACTGCCCTTTGGCATGGGAATACAGTAGATCACTACAATGGTCCGCTACATCCAGGCAAGGAGTTGACGAAAACTGTTTAGCTGATAACTTTCTCTCTAAGCATTCACCAGGGTGGACTTACAAACTTAGTAGGGGAATCAGATGTACATTGTGGGGAAAGCCCCATGAAAGAATTTCTCTGCTTTGAAAAATCCCTACTTTTTGAAGGGCTCCATGACAATTAGCTGATTACAAACTGTCCCTGTTTTAAATGGGCACTGTCAGATACAAAAACTTTTGATATGTTATAAAGCCTGCAAAACCAATAGGTTTTTGCAATTGCTTTCATTAGAACATTTTCTAATATAAAGAGGAGAGAAAAAACAACAAGAGGTACGCCCCTAGTGAGATGGAAGGGTTTTATGAACTGCGCCATTTTGTGAAAACTGCCACTGAAAAGCCTCTAAAACTACACCAGCCCAGACTTAGCTTAGCTTTTTGGTGTATGTGAAGAGAGAAATTTCAGAAAATGTGACCTGCACAAAATTTATCAAATGCTATGTTACCATTTAATAAATTTGGTGCTCCTACACATTACCAGCACACAAAAAAAGTGTAAAAAAAATGCTTCACTTACACCTAAAATGATAAATGCCAGCCAAAGAATTCAAATTAATAACTATACGGTGGTTAGTTAGTGCTTGTACGTTGGGACTATTATTGGAATTTTTACAACCAAGTGCATAACCTTACATTTATCCACATAAACCCTTAAAGGACACGTTTTTTTTTTTTCCATTTTTGCACTTTCTTTTTTTCCTCATCACCTTCTAAAAATCATAATGCTTTTAATTTTGCAATACAGACCCACATGAGGGCTTTTTTTTGTGCCACCAATTGTACTTTATAATGACATGAATCATTTCACTACAAAATTTACGTTGAAACCAGAAAATAAATATTTGTGGGGCAAAATTGGAAAAAAACGCAATTTTGTACATTTTGGGGGCTTCCGATTCTATGCTGTGCACTTTTCAGTAAAAATTACACCATGGGCCTCATTTACTAAGCTTAAACCGACCAGTTTTTGTCTGGTTATTTTGTCTGAGACATGTCTGCGCCAGTCTGCGCCAGTCTGCGCCAGTGTGTGACAGTGTGCGCCTGAAAAATCCAACAAACCCGGAAAAGGGGCGTGACCTGGCACAAAGGAGGCGTGACCGGTCCAAAAGGGGCGTGGTTTCACAACCTGACCGATTTACTATGGAATTCACAGAAAATCCTGTGGGTAAATGGCTGGAAATATCGACCTAGAAAAAGCTGGTCAGAAAATGTTCCCGACTTTTCCCAATAGTAAATAGAGAGGAATCCTGCATGTCTGAAACTTTTCCCACTAGTAAAAACCCCATAAAGGCCCCATATCTTTATTCTGTAGGTCCATAAAAAGGATACCTAATTTATATAGGTTTTAGTTTACTACTTAAAAAACATTATAATTACATGCACCAAAATTAGTATGTGTAAAATTGTCATCTTGTGACCCCTATAACTTTTTTATTTTTCCATATACAGGGATGTATGAGAGCTAATTTTTTGCACTGTGATCTCAAGTTTTTATTGGTACCATTTTATTGGTACCATTGTTTTAATGGGACATTTTGATTGCTTTTTATAAAAAAAATTTAGGGTATAGAAAGTGACCAAAAATATGCTATTTTGGAATTTGGAATTTGTTCATGTGTACGCCATTGACCGTGCAATTTAATTAACATTACATTTGTATAATTCGGACATTCATGCATGCGGCGATACCACATGTTTATTTTTATTATGTTTGCATATTTTTATTTGGGATTTGGGAAAAGGGGGGGGGGGTTTAATATGAAAGGGGTTAATGGGTGTTTTTTTTAAACCTTTTATTCAACTTTTTTTTTACACTTTTAGTCCCCTTAGGATACTTTTAGGAGGAATCAGTAGATTCCTCATACAGATCAATGGGGTTCCAGAGAACCAGATTGATCTGTGTGCTCTGCACTTGATTGATAAAGGCAGGTTCAGCCAGGCTCTATCAATACCAGAGCCGCCGCAGCCAGGGAAGGAAAGGTAAGCCCTCCGGCACAGGGGATGTGATCATGCTGCAGAGGGGCTATCCACCGCACTGGACCACCAGGGATGGTTTAAATGTCCTTTTAGATGCCACTGTCAACCTTGAATACGGCGATATAAAGGGTTAATAGCCGGCCGCGGCTATTGCCGCATGTCGGCTATTGCCGCATGTCGGCTATTGCCGCATGTCGGCTATTAACGGCGGCCCCCAGCTACAAAAATCAGCTTGGGGCCGGCCGGTATGGCACAGGCTCCAGTCAAGTCACCATACATCACTTGCCATCTCAGGACGGGCCAGCTCGTCCTTAGAATGCAACCGGTTAAACTTAATTTGCCATGTCTGTGCCCAATCCTCCAGCTTTCCCACATCCCTCTGTAATATTGTTGTTCTCCTCTGTGGCGATCACCTTACCAAGTTTAGTGCTCTCTGCAAATATTGAAATTGTACTCTATACAACAGGGGTTCTCAACCAGGGGTATGCCAAGGGTTATGTGGAGGTACGGCAATTCGCTGAAAAATACCGGTCATGCATTGGCCAGTATTTGTCAGCGCAGAGTGGGGATTGGATGCTGCAGTCGCCGCGGCAGCTCACTATATTGTACCGCGGCCAGAGCTGCGGCCACTTTACGTGAGCTGCAGTGGCTGCCGGGTCTGACATGTGATGTCCCTGACATTGCGCAGAGGTGGCAGCACAGCGCAGAAAGAAGTCACCTGTCAATGCAGCCCTCCGACTCCCACCAAACGTGATAGACACAGGCCTGGTAAGCATGTTAAAGGGGTACTCCGGTGGGGGAAAAAATTTCAAATTTGTTAAACAGATTTGTAAATGACTTCTATTAAAAAATCTTTACCTTTCCAGTACTTTTTAGCGGCTGTATGCTACAGAGGAAATTCTATTATTTTTTAATTTCTTTTTTGTCTTGTCCACAGTGCTCTCTGCTGACACCTCGGTCCATGTCCGGAGCTGTCCAGAGCAGCATAGGTTTGCAATGGGAATTTTCTCCTGCTCATGACAGTTCCTGATACGGGCATCAGGTGTCAGCAGAGAGCACTGTGGACAAGACAAAAAACTAATTAAAAAAGAATAGAATTTCCTCTGTAGCATACAGCTGCTGAAAAGTACTGGAAGGGTAAAGTTTTTTTAATAGAAGTCATTTACAAATCTGTTTAACTTTCTGGCACCAGTTGATTTAAAAAAAATGTTTTCCACCGGAGTACCCCTTTAAACTAAGTGTAACACCGCAGTATGGGAGGGTGTTATTAAATGCATCTCATATATTGGCCCAGGGGGATCGGAGAGGGGGAATAATGGCACAAGGGGATTAAGATGGAGTTGGGGGGGGGGATAATGGCAAAAGTGGAGTAACATGGAGGGGGTGTAATAATGGCAAAAGGGGATCAGAGGGAGGAGGAATAATGGCACAAGGGGACTAAGATAGAGGGGGGAATAATGTCAAAAGAGGATTAAGTATCGCATTGGAAAGGTAAGCACACGTTATTATGAAATTAAGTACTTTTACGACTTATTTTGTCTGCGGATACCCCTCGGGCGTAAGTTCCACCCAAACTTATGCGTGAGGGGTACCCGTGGACATATTTCACCCTTTTGGGGTACAGTCGCGAAAAAGGTTGAGAACCACTGCTCTACAAGGTCATTAATAAACATATTGAAAATAAGTGGACCAAGTACTGACCCCTGTGGTACCCCACTTGTAACTGTCACCCAACGGGAGTATGCTCCATTGATACCCACCCTTTGCTTCCTATCACTAAGCCAGTTTAAAACCCATTTATATATCCTCCCCTAGTCCCAGCAGCCTCATTTTATGTACTAACATTTTGTGTGTCAGAGTGTCAAATGCCTTAGAAAAGACCAGATACACAACATCCACAATATCATTCTGGTCCAATTTTTAACTAAACTCCTCATAGAAGCTGATCAAATTAGTCTGACAGGACTGATCGCAAATAAATATTGTTGCGGTGTTAGAAGGTTATTTTCATTAAGATAACAGATGTTAAACTTAAAGGTCAATAGTTTTGAGGATCCCTTTTAGACCTTTTTAAAAATTGGTATTACATTTGCTTATCGCCAGTTCTGTGGAACAATCCCTGTAAATTAGAATCTTTAAATAAAAAATACGGGTCTATCTAGCACGGTACTTCATTTCTGCAAAACTCTGGGATTGAGGCCATCTGGGCATGGTCATTTGTGTGTTTTAATGTCATTTCACACTGCCGTTGTGACCTGGCAGTACACCGGATGTTGCAAAACAACAGGAGTATAGTGGTATAAAAATTAGTACATGCACCGTATTTTCCCCCGCTATACTCCTGTAAAACAAGAGACCCCATTACAATCAATGGGATCCAGCCGTGCCCATTGTGACCCATCCCTGTGCCCATTGTGGCCCATCCCGATAACAGCTTTTAAAGGCAAAAAAGAAAAAGCCTAACAGACCCGTTACGGGAGGGTCACAACAGCAGTCTGAAAGTATCCTTAGAAGGTGGCGCCATACTTCTTCTGGAGAATTTACATTATCATCTGACATATTTTTTTTTCATTTTCATTTGTAAATATAGTAGAGAAGAAGGCATTTAGCAGATTGGCCTTTTTCCTCATCTTTCTCCGCCATTACCCTCATATTATTTCTTAGGGGGATACTGCTTTAATTTCCCTGCAGAACTGCCACAGGGAAAGTTAAAAAATTACACAGTGCTTTTTCAAGGCTGTCTCATTAATACAACACATGTTCCCCAGAGCAATAAATTCTCTTTGTAACTGCTCTCCACTTTGGCCAAAAATTTTTACTAACTAAACCCCTGTGTGCCAGTTGTTTTCATTATAATACAATTTGTTTTTTTTAATCTTTTGCAGATAATAGTAAATGGTGAAGATTAAGTGCCAAGATGGCAGAGGGGGATGATGACAATACACCACAGGCTCTAGTGTTTCGCCTACATGTCAATGCTCCACGCGTTGTACGGGAGGTTCTACTGGAACGTGGTTGGGAGGAATTTGATGACGAAAACCAAAGTGAAGCAGAGTGGAACCTGTACTGGAGAACGTCAGCATTCCAAACATCCAACCATGATAACATAAAACCATGGCAACGGCTTAATCATCATCCCAGGACAGCACAGATAACCAAGAAAGACTGTTTGGCCAGACATTTAAAACGAATGAAAGGAATTTATGGATCATCCTACTTTGACTTTAGCCCTATTGTATTTATTTTACCAAATGACTACACAAAGTTCTTAGCTGAATATACAAAAGAAAGACATGAAAAAAAGTCAGGTTATTGGATTTGTAAGCCAACTGACATGTCAAGAGGTAGAGGAATATTCCTTTTCCAAGACATCAAGCACTTGGCTTATGACTGCCCTGTCATTGTTCAGAAATATATCACAAACCCATTACTAATATCTGGCTATAAATTTGACCTACGTATTTATGTGTGTGTTACATGTTTCTGTCCACTGACTATATATATCTACCAAGAAGGACTAGTTAGATTTGCAACAGAGAAGTTTAGTCTCAGTTCACTTGATAATATATTTGCTCATCTAACTAACACCAGTATTAACAAGTACAGCACTTCATACTCTGCAGACAAAGAGAGGGTTGGAAGTGGATGCAAGTGGACCCTTGGTCAGTTTCGATCATATCTTCGCAGTTTAGAGGTTGATGATGTTTTACTATGGCAGAGAATATATAACATAGTGACAATGACCCTGTTATCCATTGCTCCAACCATACCTCAATATCCCAACTGCTTTGAGCTTTTTGGTTTTGACATTCTCATTGATGATACATTAAAGCCATGGCTTTTAGAGGTGAACTTTAGCCCCGCATTGTCCTTAGAGTGCCCTAATGATGTAACTGTGAAAAAAGGTTTGATCAATGACATCATTGATCTTCTCAACTACAAATCCTCCGATGTGCAAAGGGGCAACAGCGGAAAAGACTTTACCATGTCTCATTTCTTACAGCCTTCTACAAAACGAATATCTCATGGCTATGATAGTATTTCACAGTATTCTGGTGATTTGAAAAAAACATGTTTTATGAAAAATGGTAAAGCTAAAGAAAACTTTGATCACTTTGAGAGCTCTAGGCATCCTTCCTGTAAGAATTATGGACTGCAAAATGAATGTGAAAAAGCATTAATCAAAAAAGGACTTAGTGGCGTAATGTGTAATTGCAATTCAATGGAAAATTCTTTACCAGAATCTAAAGAAGATATTGTGAACAGAGACATTGTGTCAAGTGGGAAGACGTGTCCTCGAAAGACACTAACTTCAAAACTACGAGAGAAAATGAATATGCCTCAAAGATTAGGTGCTTCAAAATGGCCATTAGTTCTGAACACTTCAAGAGCCAAGGCAGGTGTAAAAAATATTGTGAAGACTAAACAGTGTAGACTTAATGACTACACTGCTTTTCCTTTATATTATATTTTGGATGCAAGCCAAATGCCACCTGCTCATGTAGGTGATTTCCTCCTCATCTTCCCTTTTAATCAACCTTCATTCCTTGCATCAAAAAATGGAGCAGATGTCAAAAGCATAATTCAAGAAATGTTTAAGATAATGCAAAAAATGTCAACGAATAAAAAAGTGGCCTGATTTTTAACACAACATTCCTTAAAGGGGTACTCTGGTAGAAAACAAACTTTTTAAAATCAACTGGTGGCAAAAAGATAAACAGATTTGTACATGACTTCTATTAAAAAATCTCAATCCTTCCAGTACTTATCAGCTGATGTATGCTACAGAATAAGTTGTGTAGTTATTTTCTGTCTGACCACAGTGCCCTCTGCTGACACCTCTGTCCATGTCAGGAACTGCCCACAGCAGGAACAAATCCCATAGCAAACCTCTCCTGCTCTGGACAGTTCCTGACATGGATAGAGGTGTCAGCAGAGAGCAATGTGGTCAGATAAAAAATAATTATACAACCTTCTCTGTAGTATACAGCAGCTAATAAGTACTTGAAGGATTTTTTAAGCAGACCCAAATTTAAATGCCTACTGTATATTTAATGAAAAAGTTAAATACTGCAAAATAATTTTGTCTTACATGTCTATTATTTCTCAAATACAGTGATATATAATTTCACTCCCCATATGTTGATAGTTCGAGTGTGCCAGAGTGAGAAGTGTTATTACATAAAGGTTCACTAGGCTCATATGAGTCTTTTATGACATCCATATGTCAGCAGTCGTATAGACAGAGGTTGTCTTACCTTTACATGTTTCTCAATTAAAGGAATTCCACAGTCAATTAAACTTCAGTTAGCCTGAGGAATTTTCTATATAAATATTCCCATTAAGGAATGACTGTAGCATACCCCCTGCAAATTCATGACATCATAACCACTGGAGTGAATAACTAATACTGTATGTCTCAGTGATCAAAAGCCTGTCTAACCATAATTATTTCAGCAAGGAGGAATACATATAATGTTTTACAAGGGATTTAGATCCACTTTAGTCTTGTTGTTGCCATTTTAATGAGTGCGCATTTGTTGTCATTAAATTGATTATTTTGCTTGGCCTTAATTCTACGATGATTTTAGTGTTCATTATAAAAAAAAAGTAAATGGGTAAATCATTCTGTTTGCTCATACTACAAAGCTGTTCTTTGTTTTAATCATAAACAAATGCATAAATATACAAAAAAAATATCCAATCCTTACTAACAATAAAGTTGTGCCAACTTGAAAAAAAGTGCACAAAAAGAATAACCACAATCAAACCCTGCAAACACCTATGAATCTCTAATATAGGTTTAGGAGACCTATCACTTATTGCTGCCATAGCTAATGTTTCTATTGAAAATGGTTGGATATGCTGAGGATCCCCTTGAATTAAATCCTCTTAGGATTGGCACCTACATGTATAAAGTCAAGTTTCTTACAGTATATAAGTGAGAACACTCCTAAATTTTTTGTAAATATGTTCTAATATATGTTAGAACCCATATTGGTTCTGAGGTTTCTTTTGTTTGTTTTAGTTGCTGGGCTACGCCTATCTGTCTGGGCTAGTCAGCTGACCTTGATAAGAGCACATGTCTGGCTGCCTATATAAGTCTGCAGTGTGCTCTCTTACCTTGCCTGCAAAAGAGGTTTTCTCCTGCAGCTAGTGTACTTATCCTGTTTTTCTGTTTTTCTGGTATTTGTGACTTTTGCCTTGGCTTCCTGACTCCTCTCTTGTATCTGCATATATGTACTTTGACATTTCCTGGTACCGACTTGACGAGTGAACTTTGACTAATTTTGTGTGTTTGTTTAGAAATATTTCTGTTAGTTTTTGTGCATCCTAATGTTTTCCCGACCTGTGTCTATTTATGTAGTTAATTTTGTTGACGTTGACTCCCATCACTCACCTAGGAAGGGACCGGCATTGTCCTATTCGATCCGCTGTTTAGGGCGGATAGGCAAGTAGGCAGAGTCCGAGGGAGTGGCTGCACTGCTTCCCTTTTTTTCACATTGCAGTTGTGCTCTGGTAAATGGAGCTCCATCACTCAGTTCGTCAGAATGACGGGAGTTGAGTGTAGAAAAAAATTGTGTTATATTTGTCTCTCCTGCTCAACTCCGGTAAAATAATGGATCCAGATGGACCCTATTCAAGTCAATGGGATCCATTGGGACCCAGTGGTTTCAGTTGTGCTTCCAACCTTTTTAGATCTGTATGGCACAAAAAAGAGTCAAACAGAGCCTTGTGTTACAAGGTCTCAGGTGTGAATAGGGAGCAGGTCTCTTAAATTTAGTGTTATTGCTCTCATACTCTCTAATACTGGTCACTAGAAGTTCAACATGGCACCTCATGGCAGAGAACTTAAGATCTGAAAAAAAGAATTTTAAGATCTGGAAAAAAAGCTGGCCTAGGCTATAAGAAGATGGCCAAGAGCCTGAAAATGCAGCATGGTGAGCAAGACCATAAAGCAGTTTCACAGGACAGATTGCACTTAGAATAAGCCTCGCCATAGTTGACCAAAGAAGTTTAGTGCTCATGGAGTGTCACATCCAGAGGTGGTCTTTGGGAAATAGATGTATGATTGCTGCCAGCTGCAGAGGTTGAAAGGGTGGAGAGGTCAGCCTGTCAGTGCTCAGACCATATACCACACACTGCATCAAATTGGTCTGCAATTCTGTCATCCCAGAAGGAAGCCTCTTCTATAGACAGTGCACAAGATAGCCCCGTAAACAGTTTTCTGAAGACAATCAGACTAAGGATATGGATTACTAGAACCATGTCCTGTGGTCTGATGAGACCAAGATAAACCTATTTGGTTCAGATGGTGTCAAGCGTGTGTGGCAGCAACAACTTATGTATAAACACAAGTGCTACAGTTCATTGAGGGAACCATAAATGACAACATGTACTGTGACATACTGAATCAGTGCATGATCCCCTCCCTTCGGAGACTGTACTGAAGGGCAGAATTCACACATGATAATGACCCCAAACACACCTGCAAGATGACCACTGTCTTGCTAAAGAAACTGACGGTAAAGGTAATGGACTGGTCAAGTCATGTCTCCAGACATAAACTCTGTTGAGTATCTGTGCGGCATCCTCAAATCCACCAGCTTAATGTTGTCGTCATGTAGTAGTAGAAGAAGACTCCAGTGGCAACCTGTGAAACTCTGGTGAACTTCATGACCAAGAGGCTTAAGGCAGTGCTTTGGCCCTAACTTGGACACTTTCACTGAAAGTGTGTTACGTTATTTTGAGGGGACAGGAAGTTTAACCCCTTAAGGACGGAGGGTTTTTCAGTTTTTGCATTTCCGTTTTTTTCCTCATCACCTTCTAAAAATAATAACACTTTCAATTTTGAACATAAAAATCATTGTGTGACAAAATGGAAGAAAAAATGCCATTTTGTAACCTTTGGGGGCTTCCGTTTCTACGCAGTAAATTTCACAGTAAAAACACATCTTTATTCTTTAGGTCCATACGGTTAAAATGATACCCTACTTATATGGGTTTGATTTTGTCGTACTTCTGAAAAAAATCATAACTACATGCAGGAAAATGTGTACGTTTAAAATTGTCCTATTCTGACCCCTATAACTTTTTTATTTCTCCATGTACGGGGCGGTATGAGGGCTCATTTTTTGCGCCATGATCTGAAGTTTTTATCGGTACCATTTGGTTTTGATCGGACTTTTTGATTGCTTTTTATTAATTTTTTTATGGTATAAAAAGTGATCAAAAATACTGTATTTAGAAAAATAAAAATGAGTGCTCTATGCAGTTATTACATTCATTCACCTGCAGGCTGAATACTCCATTCAGTTCTCGATGGGACAGGTTAGTAGAGAGATACTTCCTTTCCTATAAAGATAAGCTGCAGGGACAGATATATAGAAAGGTTGGTCTGACTCTGTTTACATATTCTTTATAATCTGGACATATATGCTAAACAAATGCCCCCAATAGATGTCATATAGCAGTATCCATCCTCCATAGATTCCCCTTGTTTAATCTATTGTTTACATTACCTGAAACCATAGGCGTGCGCAGCCTATTGCATTAGGGTGTGCACCCTAAAGCACAAACTCAAACGCACGCGTGTGTGTGTTTATGTATATATATATATATATATATATATATATATATATACACATACATACATACATACATATACACACACACTCTTGCTTGCATAGTGTAGGAGGATTGGATCCAGGGCAGGTTTTAGGCTTAGCATGGCCCTGGGCAAAATCAGAAGTGGGGTCCCAAAAGTTGTAATAGTGCACTAATCAGATTAGCACATTTTTGTCCACTTCAAATACCATAAAAAATATCTAAAAAGCAAAAAAATAAATAAATGGTACCGATAAAAACTACAAATCACAGCACTAAAAATGACCCTCATACATCCCCATATACAGAAAGATAAAAGTGCTATAGGGATCAGAATAGTACAATTTTATATTTTTGTATTCACATTAGGATGGCAGCATAGTTCCCCACATTAGGCTGGCAGCATACTTCCCCCACATTAGATTGGCAGTATAAATCTCCCACATTAGGATGGAAATATATTTCCCCCACATTAGGTTGGCAGTATAGTTCCCCCACATTAGGATGGAAATATATTTCCCCCACATTAGGTTGGCAGTACAGTTCCCCCACATTAGGTTGGCAGTATAGTTCCCCCACATTAGGTTAGTAGTACAGTTCCCCCACATTAGGTTGGCAGTATAGTTCCCCCACATTAGGTTAGTAGTACAGTTCCCCCACATTAGGTTGGCCGTATAGTTCCCCCACATTAGGTTCGTAGTACAGTTCCCCCACATTAGGTGGGCAGTAAAGTTTGCCCACATTAGGTGCAGTACAGTTCCCCCACATTAGGGGCAATATAGTTCCCCCACATTAGGTGCAGTATATTTATAATTGCAGGGAGGAGGGCAAGTCTAGAATTTACCATGAGGCTTACGGGACTAATTCTACCCCTGATCTTATATTTGCCAAGGGGTTCAATGGGCAGAGCCAAAGGGTTGTCAAAATTAGGTTTTGCCTAGAGCATCAAAAATCCATGCACCAGCCCTGACTAGACCTCCCACTTGTGTGTATGTTTGCTGGTGTTTATAGGGATGCATTTGATGTGGATTTGAAAAAAAATTGTAAGCTGAATAGTAAAACTCATGTTTTTCTTTACTTGGCAAACAGAAGAACGCTTTTACTATAAGATGGTGGCACAGAGGGGGGAATATTCCAAATTGAATTTTTTTTTTTGCACCAGATTGGTTGAAAAAGTGATGCAGCACCCAGCAAGCTTGGAGCAGCATGCACGTTGTAGTTTTGGGTCTGCAGCTGACCCAAAACTAGGACTCCCAGCATGTTGCACCATAATCTAAATTGTACTCCTATATAGTGCAAGATGTGTGGAGTTGTAGTTTTGGTCATCATAGATTGTATCAGGGCATGCTGGGAATTGTAGTTGGTAACTGCACCTCCCAGCATTGCATTCCTTCAAGAAATGCAATGCTGGGATTTGCAGTTACCAACTACAATTCCCAGCATGCCCTGATACAATACATGGTGACTAAAACTACAACTCCCATTATGTTTCACTATATAGGTTATATGGTGCTACATGCTGGGGGAGATGTAGTTTTGGGTCAGCTGCAGAGATATAGGCTGGAATCTGGATCAAGGAAATTTCTTGATCCAGATTCCAGCCTATATCTCTGCAGCTGAAACGAAACTACAGCTCCCCCCAGCATGTAGCACCATATAAACTATATTATAGTATAGTGAAACATAATGGGAGTTGTAGTTTTGGGTCAGCTGCAAAATCATAAGCTGTATTAGGGCATGCTGGGCATTACAGATAGTAACTGCAACTCCCAGCTCTGCAGCTGTCCCAAAATTAATGCATTGCTTCCCCAGGACTCAGGAGTATAGTGCAACATAATGGGAGTTGTAGTTTTGGGTCAGCTGCAAAACCATAGACTGTATCAGGCTGATACAACCTATGGTTTTGCCGCTGACCCAAAACTAATTTTGGGACAGCTGCAGAGCAGACCGAGATTGTATCAGGGCATGCTGGGTGTTACTGTAGTAACTGCAACTCCCAGCATGCAACTCCCAGTATGCCCTGACCACACCACACATGCCGAGGCTCACAGCTCAGCACTACATTACCATCATGTATGATTGTGACTGTCTATTATATGTAGCCTACATATAATAGACAATCACACATGATGGGGATGTAGTCCTGAGCTGTGAGCCTACATATAAAAGATTGTCACAATCATACATGATGGGGATGTAGTCCTGAGCTGTGAGCCTACATATAAAAGACGGTCACAATCATACATGATGGAGATGTAGTCCTGAGCTGTGAGCCTACATAACGTAGGCTCAAAGTTCAGGACTACATCCCCATCATGTATGGCAGCAGGCCAGCAGCCACTTACCGGCACTTGCTGCTGCTTGCAGGCCTCTCTCTCCTTAGCCGCCCTCTCCAGCAGTCCAGACTCCAGAGCTGGGGGCCCGGGCTTCTCCTGTCCTGGCAGCGGGCCTCTCCTGTGCGGGCTCTCCAGACACAGTGCGCGCGTGCGGGCTCCAGGCACTGCGCACCATGAGTCACCTAGACGTCATGTGCAGCCGTGCGCACTGACGCCTGACCCATCAGCCCCCGCGCTCTTAAAGCGGCCCCGGGTGGCATGTAAGGTCAGTAATTTGGTGATCTCGGGCTGGTGATGTCGGGGATGTCCGGTGGGGCTGGGGTTTAGTATTGAGAAAATAAAAAGTCCTGCAGCAGTGGGCCGCGGTGATTAGGGTGTGCCTGTGCACACCCGGCACACCCTGTGCGCACGCCTATGCCTGAAACCAATAAGTGCCAGGCACAGTCTCATATTTGCTCCTGTGATCACTGACATCATTGGCATGTGCACTGGCTCTCGTCGTTTCAGGCAATGTATCTCTGACGATTGGCTTTTCTTAAAATGATGTCACTCACAGAACTAAAGGACCAAACTCATAGATACTGTTTGCAGCCCCTTGATAAAGCCATTTATGGTGAAGCATGTTCTATTTTCTTTTTATTTTGAGTGTCTGTTGCATTGTTTAGACAGACTGCAGCTATCAATCTGTTTTCATTTGTTTTTCTTATACAGTCTTGAAATATACTATAGATAGAAGTATAGGGAGAGCTTTACTTCTTACTTTAGTACAGCTTTGAGAGCTTGGTGGTGCTATTATTACTATTATGCTATAGCGGTAGACAGTGTGTTTTTAACATGATTTAACACATATATGGTTAGCAGCATGAGTGGATACTTTGTGTATTTGTTTTTTTAAGAGTAACAATAAAAGTGTTATTTTGACTATGATAAGTGAGTCTATGTAAGTCGCTGTGGGTCTTTGTGAGTCCTCCATGCCCACACTCAGGGTACTTTGAGTTTGGTTAGCTTTGAAAATGGTCTAGAAAACATTCATAAAATAGAGAAGTCATGAACTGCAACACATGTATTAATGAGGTCTTTTCGAACACAAAATATTATGTAAATACAGGTACAATTTATCAAATGATGAATTTGGAACATTTGGCCATTATTTTTGCCAATTCATTAATGTATGCCTAGTTTGACACTTTGATAAATTTCCATATTAGCACAGATTTACTACTGTCATCCCAACAGTTTAGTGTCGACTTTTGCAACACAATTTTGGTGCACATTTTTGTGTGCCAACATTTTTTTAAATTGCAACACTTTACAAGAAGAGATTTGTACAACCCCACAAATTGCAAATTTAACTGAATAAAAAAAAGTGGATGTATCCATGTTTTTATCTCAAAACCCTACAGATTAATTATTAAAACCTACACTAAAAAGTGGTTAGATCCAACAGAATTATGTAGATTTGGAAACTGAATGTTTTATGTGTATTATACTTTTACTTTTTTTTGTTTAAACCCAATTGGAGAACAATATGCCTCTTCTTAGCAGTTTGCCACAATTTTTCCAAGACATGCTGTATAGGTAAACTGGTAAAAAATCCCAGTTGGATAAAATCCAAATAGAGGGAAAACCTACAACAATAGTAAATAGGGCCATTGTGTTATTGTTTGAGGATTTTCATGCTAATTAAAAATGTGCTTTACTGGCAAATTTTAACTTTATAAGTCAGAGTAAGCATATAGAATATATGTCCTTTATAATATGTCCTATAATAAGTCAACAAAAATAGTACAAATTGCACTAAAAAATTTATACAACATTTTCTACATAGTAAGTCAAATACATATGACTTTGGCCACTCCAACACCTGGGCATTCTTTGCAACACTTGAGACTTGTTCCCTAGGTGTCTTCTTATTATTATTTTTATAAATCTTTTTTAAAAGTTGGTGTCTCTACTTTTACTGTGAATATTTAGAAATTAGGTTTCTCTGAAGACCAACGCTAAAAAATGTGTATCCCCTTTCCTCTTTCACATAAATGCTTTACCAGTGTTGCCAGGTTCCTCTCAAACTCCACTGACTCCTGTCAGGATCCGGACTGGCAGGAGGTAGCAGGAGCTGGAGGTGGATCCGCTGTTCCAGAGAGGAGATGACGTGGGCCGTACAAGGGGAACGGAGTCTAAGGAGTTACTGGTTTTCACCAGAGCCCGCCGCAAAGCGGGATGGTCTTGCTGCTGCAGGTAACCCCCAGGTCGTTCCACCCAGTAGCAACTCAACCTCTCTGGCTGCTGAGATGAGGCAAGGTACAAGAGGATCAGGCAGAGGCGAGGTCAGACGTAGCAAAAGGTCAGGGCAGGCGGCAACGGTTCTCAGGCGGTGGTCAATAGCAACAGGTTCAGCAACAGGCAGGGAATACACACAAACGCTTTCTAGAAAGGGGGGGGAGGGTTGGAGTGTTTGGAATGATACTTAATCCTTTATCAGTTTTAGGTTTCTTTCTCTCTTTTCTTCTCTTTTATTCCTTCTTTTCTTTTTTACAGGATTTTTCTCTACTTTTCTCTTTTTTGATGGATGGATCCCTCTCTCCCATAGGTCTCCACTCATCCGCAGAGAACGAACCATCTCTCCCCATCTTCATCATCTTCGTTCTCTGCGGATGAGTGGAGACCTATGGGAGAGAGGGATCCATCCATCAAAAAAGAGAAAAGTAGAGAAAAATCCTGTAAAAAAGAAAAGAAGGAATAAAAGAGAAGAAAAGAGAGAAAGAAACCTAAAACTGATAAAGGATTAAGTATCATTCCAAACACTCCAACCCTCCCCCCCCCCTTTCTCCCCTCCTCCCCCCCTTTTCCCTATTATCTCCTCTAATTTTCCTCTTCCCCCCCCTTCTCAACCCGATTCTTTTCCTCCTCCCTCCTTACTTTCCCCCCTCCCCCCTCTACCCCCCTCTCCCCCCTCTCCCCCCTCCTTTCCCCCCCCCTTTCCCCCCCCCTTTTTCCCTTCATTAATTCTCCATCTCTTAAAATTCACGTCATTTTTATATATCAAGATCTCCAATATCCATGAGGCAAACCGGATAGACACAGGATGACTCTTCACTCTAAGATGGATATTAATATCAATAATAGAAATATGTATATATCCCTTTAATGGGACCTAGATTAGATATGTAACAATACATGAGTCCATTCCCTTAATAAACCTAAGAGCTCGCGCATACAGTTCTGCGCATCTACCTCTCAGAAATAAACAGCTCGCGCACGCGAGAATGCGCATACGAGATAATGCACAAAGTGATAGAGGATCCAGACAGAGTGTTCGCGCAGCGGAGATCGCGCAGTCTACGTCACATACAAACGTAGTAGATAAACAAAGGAAGGGATTGGCCAATGCGCTAGACAAGAACGCGGTTGGCCGGGAGGCCATCGGGGTGGGACTCTGATTTGAGCAAGCACCCATCAATCAAAACGGCATGTCCAATGTGGGGAGCTTTTCTGGTAGGCGCACTCTATTGGCTAAGATAACATCCTGTAATCAATTAGTGATGCTACAAACAGAGGCTATAAGAATGACTGACATCGCATCCACGCTTAGTTGCGCGCTACCTCTTGATAACGCTACGTCGTAGCGAAACATGTTGAGGGGGGCAGAGTGGAGTTTTTAACAAGTCTAGCACTGCTGTTCCTAGCAATCTAGCGAGTGTGACCTGCAGGCACACGGGGTTGCTTTACCATAAATATATCACCACTAGCAGAGACATCTGCGCAAGCAAATCAGCTTACCAAAATAAACCAAAAAAAAGGAAACAGTGCTATTTGTTTTTAAATAGTGTGTAGAAACAAATAAAGTATTGAATTTTAACAAGATAAGTAGTATATGGGAAATAAGGGTTATTTTTGGATTCCCAAAAGGGAATCTATAGGGAATTAAATAAACAAATGTTACCCTCCATATACTGGTCTATACCAGTTATGGCAAAGTCCATATATGGTTCAGGGAGGCCTGGAGGAGGAAACATCTGCCGAAACAAGAAGAACCCCAACTTCGGATCTCTCCGGAGGACCAATCCAGAATGGGACAGTGGCGCTGGAACTAGGGCAGTCCTAAAAGAAGTTCAGAGGTGCAGTGAGGTAACACATAGAACTCCAATTTCTCTGAATGCAGGACTCCAATATCCATCTGGAGGGGCTCAGTACAAAACTGCACAGTGCCGTCAAGTCTCTCTCCATGGACAGTAGAGATGAAGAAGGACTTTTGCAGATGAACCACAGGGATGTGGAACTTGCTGACCAGCGAGGCGTCTATGAAGTTACCAGCAGAGCCAGAATCCAGAAAGGCGGTGGCAGCAAAGGATGTCTTGGAAGATACAGAAATCCGCACGGATACAGTAAGCTGTGGAGAGGTGGTATTCACACCTAGCAACGCCTCTCCAACGTAGGTGCGCGCGTTTCCCTGGCACGGTGGACGGAGAGAACCGTCTTTTAGGAAGTGCTCTGTACTAGCACAGTACAAACAGAGGTTCTCGTTTCTGCGGTGGTTCCTCTCTTCAGTGGTCAAGCGAGACCGATCCACCTGCATGGCTTCCTCGGCGGGAGGCCCAGTAGAGGGTTGCGGTGGATGCAGGAGGACAGGAGCCAAACGAGGATAGCGTCTGGGGCGAACACTTCCCTTTTACTGAAGAAGTTCCTCACGTCTTGCAGCGAAACGCAAATCAATCCTGGTGGCCAAGTGGATGAGGTCACCCAGGGAGGTAGGCATTTCTCGTGCGGCTAAGACATCCTTTATATCGCTGGATAAGCCTTTCTTGAACGTGGCACAGAGCGCCTCATTATTCCAGGAGAGTTCAGAAGCAAGGGTAGGGAAACGGATGGCGTAATCGCCCACTGAAGAACTCCCCTGGGTCAAGTTCAGTAATGCAGTCTCTGCAGAGGAAACCTGGGCTGGCTTCTCAAAGACACTCCGGAATTCCCGGAAGAAACTCTGGACACTTGCAGCGGCAGGATCGTTGCGGTCCCAAAGCGGTGTAGACCAGGCCAGGGCCTTCCCAGAAAGCAGGCTGACTACAAACGCCACCTTGGCATGCTCAGAGGAAAACTGGTCGTCCAACATCACAAGATGGAGGGAGCATTGCGACAAAAATCCGTGGCACAGCTTGGGTTCACCGTCATACTTGGCTGGAATGGACAAGCGGATTCTGGAGCTGGAGATGGCAGCTTGCAGTGGTGGTGAAGCAGGTGCAGGCGGAGGTGATGGTTGCTGCTGAGTTGGCAGGAGTTGCTGCAACATGGCAGTCAACTGAGCCAGCAGTTGAACTTGCTGGGAAATCTGCTGCGACTGCTTGGCCACAATGGACAGGAGATCCGAGAGGCTAGGAAGAGGCAACTCAGTGGGATCCATGGCCGGATCTTACTGTCAGGATCCGGACTGGCAGGAGGTAGCAGGAGCTGGAGGTGGATCCACTGTGCCAGAGAGGAGATGACGTGGGCCGTCCCAGGGGAACGGAGTCTAAGGAGTTACTGGTTTTTACCAGAGCCCGCCGCAAAGCGGGATGGTCTTGCTGCGGCAGGTAACCCCCAGGTCGTTCCACCCAGTAGCGACTCAACCTCTCTGGCTGCAGAGATGAGGCAAGGTACAAGAGGATCAGGTAGAGGCGAGGTCAGACGTAGCAAAAGGTCAGGGCAGACGGCAACGGTTCTCAGGCGGTAGTCAATAGCAACAGGTTCAGCAACAGGCAGGGAATACACACAAACGCTTTCTCTAGGGCACTAAGGTAACAAAGATCCGGCAGGAAGCTGTGGGAGGAGATGGTACTTATAGGCAGTGCACAGGTGCAGGCCTAATTAAGTCAAAGCAGAACCTTTAACCCTAGATTAACAGCTTTGGACCAGGCACCAATCACTGGTGCACTGGCCCTTTAAATTTAAGAGTCCCTGCACACGCGCGCCCTATAGAGCGGGGACGCGCACGCCGAGACCGGGTGACCGGAGCGCTGCCTGGGGACACACGCTGTGAGCGCACCAAGGTAAGCAGGGTGCCCGGAGCGCTCAGCGTAACAACTCCAGTCCTTTCTTCATATACACCAACCCTTCAATTGTCATGACAACTGGAAACAAGCTTCTTTTTAAAGTTCTCATAGCAGGTATATAGGGTTTCATAAATATTTAGCATATATAACTCTGATGTACTTTGCAATAAGATATATATGATCATTTTCACATCACCAAGACCACATATATAAATTATGCATTGCAACTAATTTCTGAGCTGTAGTGCCCCATTATTTATAATTTATAAGGGTCTAAATATAAAGAGATGAACATACAAAGGAGAAAGTGCATGGCCTGGGAGAAAATAAAACCCTCTTTGTTTGGCTTTTGTTATGATACTAGTTCTAACATATTTAAATGTCAACAGCTTACAGTTGACATACAAGCTCAGATTCGTATGTGCCTTCACAATATGAGTTATTGTATATGAAACACAAAGGTAGTTTGGGCTTGCTATTTTCATTTCCTACATGTTATTAGTACAGGAATTTATATGTTTCCTTTTATAGCAGTGCTCTCTCCTGAAGGGAAAACTTTTGGATCCTTTTAGGCTGCAGATTTTTACCCTACATGAGCACTAATTTAGCAGATTGGTGCTTGCTTAACATTAGTATGGGGGCAGCCATGTTGACTAAACAGTTTTTTACAGCATTCAGAGATGTGCTTTACAGCAAGCCCCATAGACACAATAATCTGTCCCAAACGCTAGTCCCTAGAATAGGAGAGGATTCTGGACTGTGTCCTTTGCAGAGGTCATGTAACAAGAAAGGGGGGCTTAACTCTCAGCATCATCAGTTGTGAATAGTTGCCTTATCTATTAACACTTGTTACTTTTCAATGTACTCCTCTCTGTGATGATAAGGAGGATACTACTGGAAAAAAAATCTTTAACATAAAGTCTCAAGTTAGATTTTGGATTAGTAATCAGATTGTGAACTGCAAGATTTTCAGAAACAATGTATATATATATATATATATATATATATATATATATATATAGATTATATAAATTATAAATATATACACAGCACCAGTCAGGCCAAGGATCATGGTGAAATCTGGAAAGCTTTATTATCCCCTTCTCCAGTGCAATCCTTCTATATATAAATATATATATATATATATATATTTGTTTATTTTCAAATTTTAAGCATAAACATACTACAAAAAAACCATCTCTATGCAAAGGGAAGTAAACAAAACAGAAACTGGAAACAAGTTATGGCGATAGTCAGCAGGAAGTGCAAGGCAACCCTCAACAGGGGGTTTATCATAAAAGAACATAGTGCCAATGCCAAAAGGCAAAACAGAGGAAAAATCAAAGAGCAAGGAGAAATAGAAAACAGCAGAGGGAAGGGAGAAGGGGAAGGAATTGGGACAGATGTTTCTATGATTACAGTCATGGCTGTAAATGTTGGCACCCCTGAAATTTTAGATATAGCACAAGAAATTATTATTGGGGTCCACGCATTCCCCAGGTTATAAGGAGCATCCAGCATCAAATTCAGAAAAATATGAGCGAAAGCCAAGCTCAGGATGTGCAATAAAACTTAACTTTTAATTAATTAAAGTTAATAAAATACTAGAAGGCAAGTGATGTATAATGATACGGTCAAAATAAATACTGGTCAGTCCTTGGGCTCTGCAGGGCCCAGCCAGCCCAGTCTGACCTTTCACCTAGGGTGCGCATAAGAATAACACCACAGGGTGAGCAATTTCATATACCACAACGCGTTTCTACCTACTGGTTTATAGCAGGTGTCATCAGGAGGTATCAACAATAATAGCAAATATAGAGACCGACATACTAGGACTTATAGTGTATGGTCCTATGTAAAACTAATATACTGTTAAGAATCAGACCTCTAATAAGATAAGTGACACAGTTTTTAGTGATCAAGGAGCCTGCAAAAGAAGAAGCAAATGACTCTCCCTACTAGGTTGCTCAGTTTGAGCCAATTCACAATGTGACATGAAATCATATCCGTGAATCCTGTGGGGGAGAAAGGCTATCCCTACTGGTCACTAATATGTCACACATGGTCTGTAGCAGATCTCAGCAGAGTTCCCGGTTTCCACCTGTGGAAAAAAGATATAGAGATACTGATGTTGAGATCTATACCTGTGGAGAAAGATTCAGTGCTGTACAGAGACAGACTGAGGGACTCACGGTTAGCTGGTCTGTGTGGCGTGTAGACGCTTCCCTGTCTATAGCAGGGTACCGGAGGTGTCCGGATCCTCTCGCCTACTGCGGCGAAAGCTGGCGTCTGACGTCACTTCCGCCCGCAGTGCTGCTTTATACAGCGCGGCGCACTACGTGCGTATCAGTAAGTAAACAAATACACGCGCTGTCATTAATACTTAGCAGATGCTGGTACGGTGACGGTTTAAAGATATCGGCATTGTTTATGGCACAATGGTAAGTATCATAGACTAAAGACTCTTCAACAGAGGCCAGGCAACCTTATGATAGTGGGACTTATAAAACTGATAGAGTTATAATTCTCACATCAGTTGCTCAAATCTGATTGGATCGGGAATGGTGTATTTCCGGTCCTAGGTATTCAAATAGGGATTCGTTAGTTGGTCAGGGATATAATCCCGACCAAGCAGGGAAACAGCTCTAAATAGAGATAAAGCAAACATCCAGGAGATCCTTAATATCCACCGGCCCCAAAACAGGTGTTTGTAGTGCAAAAATATAAAATATATAAAAATGTAGTACATGCGATATGGCAATAAGTAGAAGGAGGGGGGGGGTGTTTCCCTAATAGATAAGAGGGAGGGATATATCATGGCCCTAGGGAACCTGCTCTGTCCCTAATTGACCCTATTATGGGGACCTAATGCCTAGGCGGGGTGGCCGCCCTAAAAAGGGCGGTCCCGCACAGGAACCTCCTACACTGTCCTGTTATACCCTGTCAAGGGGTGGAGGTGATGATAACTCCTCACCGACTAACTAAGGTCGTCCCTGACTGCCTAGATAATCACCCCAAACATTATTGCCAGATCGCATTATAAAAAACATGAGAATTGCAGCTGCTCATTTAGACCCCTAGGTGCAACAGAGTCCAAGAGGTAGATCAATCTGCACTCTTTTTGTAAAAGGAGCCTATCCGTATTGCCCCTTTTATCTGATGGTATCACTCTCTCTATCCCCACAAATTTAATTTCACTCATTGCCCCTCCATGTACTGAGTTAACATGTACTGCTACCGATGTGTCTCGCATATTGCGTATATCGCCTATATGTTCTAAAACTCTCTTTTTGAAGGGACGGATGGTTTTGCCTACGTAGAGCAAAGGGCATGTACATACTGCTACATAGATTACATACGGAGTGGAGCAATTAATAAATTGTTTAACCTTGTGGGGGGGGGTCGATGGGACTACTGATGTTTTCAAGATGTGTTGACAAGCGCGGCAGTGTCTGCACTGAAAACATCCCTGTGGGGTTTGATGTTTCCCCAACAATGTTTGTCCCTGTGGGTTGTGGTTTTGTCCCTGTGGTTGTGGACCAACATGTGGACCAACATGTCACCCAGACTTTTTCCTCGTCTGTACGTTATCTCTGGTGTAATTCCCACTATGTCATGGAGGTCAGGATCCATTCTGAGAACTTCCCAGTGACGGTTAATAATTTCCCGTATTGGAATTGCACATTTATCATAAGTAGCAATGATCCTAGCTGGTTGTCGTTCAGTTGAGGCACCTAGTCTTGGGGTGAGTAGCTCGGATCTCGGCCTGGATGCTGCGTCTCTATAGGCTTTATTGAGAATGTATTGGGGATAACCCCTTTCTCTAAATCGTGACATCATATCCTTTGCTTCTGTCCTAAACTCAGTGTCACGATGCCGGCTGGCAGGTAGTGGACCCTCTGTGCCAGAGAGGGATTGGCGTGGACCGTGCTAGTGGACCGGTTCTAAGCCACTACTGGTTTTCACCAGAGCCCGCCGCAAAGCGGGATGGTCTTGCTGCGGCGGTAGTGACCAGGTCGTATCCACTAGCAACGGCTCACCTCTCTGGCTGCTGAAGATAGGCGCGGTACAAGGGAGTAGGCAGAAGCAAGGTCGGACGTAGCAGAAGGTCGGGGCAGGCAGCAAGGATCGTAGTCAGGGGCAACGGCAGAAGGTCTGGAAACACTGGCAAGGGACACACAAGGAACGCTTTCACTGGCACTAAGGCAACAAGATCCGGCAAGGGAGTGCAAGGGAAGTGAGGTAATAAAGGGAAGTGCACAGGTGATAACCCTAATTGGAACCACTGCGCCAATCAGCGGCGCAGTGGCCCTTTAAATCGCAGAGACCCGGCGCGCGCGCGCCCTAGGGAGCGGGGCCGCGCGCGCCGGGACAGAACAGACGGGGAGCGAGTCAGGTAGGGGAGCCGGGGTGCGCATCGCGAGCGGGCGCTACCCGCATCGCGAATCGCATCCCGGCTGACAGCAGGATCGCAGCGCCCCGGGTCAGAGGACGTGACCGGAGCGCTGCAGCGGAGGGGGAGAAGCGAGCGCTCCGGGGAGGAGCGGGAACCCGGAGCGCTCGGCGTAACAGTACCCCCCCCCCTTGGGTCTCCCCCTCTTCTTGGAGCCTGAGAACCTGAGGAGCAGACTTTTGTCAAGGATGTTGTCCTCAGGTTCCCAGGATCTCTCTTCAGGACCACAACCCTCCCAGTCTACTAAAAAAAAATTTTTTCCTCTGACCTTTTTGGCAGCCAAAATCTCCTTGACCGAGAAGACGTCCGAGGAGCCGGAAACAGGAGTGGGAGGAACAGATTTGGGAGAAAAACGGTTGAGGATGAGTGGTTTGAGAAGAGAGACGTGAAAGGCATTAGGGATACGAAGAGAAGGAGGAAGAAGAAGTTTATAAGAGACAGGATTAATTTGAGACAAAATTTTGAAAGGACCAAGATAGCGTGGTCCCAACTTGTAGCTAGGGACACGGAAGCGGACATATTTAGCGGAGAGCCATACCTTGTCTCCAGGGGAAAAAACGGGGGGAGCTCTTCTTTTCTTATCCGCGAATCTCTTCATGCGTGAAGAAGCCTGTAAGAGAGAATTTTGGGTCTCTCTCCATATAATGGAAAGGTCACGAGAAATTTCATCCACAGCGGGCAGACCAGAGGGCAAGGGGGTAGGGAGGGGGGGAAGAGGGTGACGGCCGTACACCACGAAAAATGGGGATTTGGAGGAAGATTCAGAGACCCTGAAGTTATACGAGAATTCGGCCCATGGAAGGAGATCTGCCCAGTCATCCTGGCGGGAGGAAACAAAATGTCGCAAATAATCACCCAGGATCTGGTTAATTCTTTCTACTTGTCCATTGGACTGGGGATGATATGCAGAGGAAAAATTTAATTTAATCTTGAGTTGTTTACAGAGAGCTCTCCAGAATTTAGACACGAATTGGACCCCTCTATCCGAGACAATCTGCGTAGGCAACCCGTGAAGACGAAAAATGTGTACAAAAAATTGTTTAGCCAACTGAGGCGCAGAAGGAAGACCAGGAAGAGGGATGAAATGTGCCATTTTGGAGAATCGATCAACGACCACCCAAATAACGGTGTTGCCACGGGAAGGGGGTAAATCAGTAATAAAATCCATACCAATCAGAGACCAAGGCTGTTCGGGGACAGGCAGAGGATGAAGAAAACCAGCGGGCTTCTGGCGAGGAGTCTTATCCCGGGCACAGATAGTGCAGGCTCGCACAAAGTCCCCAACATCCGTCTCCAGAGTCGGCCACCAATAGAAGCGGGAGATGAGTTGCACAGATTTCTTGATGCCCGCATGACCTGCGAGATGGGAGGAGTGACCCCATTTGAGGATTCCGAGGCGTTGGCGTGGAGAAACAAAGGTCTTTCCTGGAGGAGTCTGCCTGATGGAGGCAGGAGAAGTGGAGATCAGGCAGTCAGGTGGAATGATGTGTTGCGGAGGAAGATCAACTTCTGAGGCATCCGAGGAACGAGAGAGAGCATCGGCCCTAATGTTCTTATCGGCAGGACGAAAGTGAATCTCAAAATTAAATCGGGCAAAGAACAGAGACCACCGGGCCTGGCGAGGATTCAGCCGTTGGGCCGACTGGAGGTAGGAGAGGTTCTTGTGGTCGGTGTAGATAATAACAGGAAATCTTGATCCCTCCAGCAGATGCCTCCATTCCTCAAGTGCTAATTTAATGGCTAGAAGCTCTCGATCCCCGATGGAGTAGTTCCTCTCCGCTGGAGAGAAGGTCCTAGAGAAAAAACCACAAGTGACAGCATGCCCGGAAGAATTTTTTTGTAGAAGAACAGCTCCAGCTCCTACTGAAGAGGCATCAACCTCCAATAGGAAGGGTTTGGAAGGGTCAGGTCTGGAGAGCACGGGAGCCGAAGAAAAGGCAGACTTGAGTCGCTTAAAGGAGTCCTCTGCTTGAGGAGGCCAAGACTTGGGATCAGCATTTTTCTTGGTTAAAGCCACGATAGGAGCCACAATGGTAGAAAAATGTGGAATAAATTGCCTGTAATAATTGGCGAAGCCCAAAAAGCGTTGGATAGCACGGAGTCCGGAGGGGCGTGGCCAATTTAAGACGGCAGAGAGTTTGTCTGGATCCATCTGTAGTCCCTGGCCAGAGACCAAATATCCTAGAAAAGGAAGAGATTGGCATTCAAACAGACATTTCTCAATCTTGGCATAGAGTTGGTTGTCACGAAGTCTCTGAAGAACCATACGGACATGCTGGCGGTGTTCTTCTAGATTGGCAGAAAAAATTAGGATATCGTCCAGATATACCACAACACAGGAGTATAACAGATCACGAAAAATTTCATTGACAAAGTCTTGGAAGACGGCAGGGGCATTGCACAGTCCAAAGGGCATGACCAGATACTCAAAGTGTCCATCTCTGGTGTTAAATGCCGTTTTCCACTCGTCCCCCTCTCTGATGCGGATGAGGTTATAGGCGCCTCTTAAGTCCAATTTAGTGAAGATGTGGGCACCTTGGAGGCGATCAAAGAGTTCAGAGATGAGGGGTAAGGGGTAGCGGTTCTTAACCGTGATTTTATTAAGACCGCGGTAGTCAATGCAAGGACGTAGGGAGCCATCTTTTTTGGACACAAAGAAAAATCCGGCTCCGGCAGGAGAGGAGGATTTACGGATAAAGCCCTTTTTTAGATTCTCCTGGACGTATTCGGACATGGCAAGAGTCTCTGGGGCAGAGAGAGGATAAATTCTGCCCCGGGGTGGAGTAGTACCCGGGAGGAGGTCGATAGGGCAATCATAAGGCCTGTGAGGAGGTAGAGTCTCAGCTTGTTTTTTGCAGAAAACATCCGCGAAGTCCATATAGGCCTTAGGGAGACCGGTTACTGGAGGAACCACAGAGTTACGGCAAGGGTTACTGGGAACCGGTTTTAGACAGTTCTTGGAACAAGAGGACCCCCAACTCTTGATCTCCCCAGTGGACCAATCCAGGGTTGGGGAATGAAGTTGAAGCCAGGGAAGTCCAAGGAGAATCTCCGAGGTGCAATTGGGGAGGACCAAAAGTTCAATCCTCTCATGATGAGATCCGATACTCATAAGAAGGGGCTCCGTGCGGAAACGTATGGCACAGTCCAATCTTTCATTATTTACACAATTGATGTAGAGGGGTCTGGCGAGACTGGTCACTGGGATGTTGAACCTGTTGACGAGAGAGGCCAAAATAAAATTTCCTGCAGATCCAGAGTCCAAGAAGGCCACTGTAGAGAAGGAGAAGGCAGAGGCAGACATCCGCACAGGCACAGTAAGACGTGGAGAAGCAGAGTAGACATCAAGGACTGTCTCACCTTTGTGCGGAGTCAGCGTACGTCTTTCCAGGCGGGGAGGACGGATAGGACAATCCCTCAGGAAGTGTTCGGTACTGGCACAGTACAGGCAGAGGTTCTCCATACGGCGTCGTGTCCTCTCTTGAGGTGTCAGGCGAGACCGGTCGACCTGCATAGCCTCCACGGCGGGAGACACAGGAACAGATTGCAGGGTACCAGAGGAGAGAGGAGCCGAGGAGACGAAACGCCTCGTGCGAACAGAGTCCATATCTTGACGGAGTTCCTGACGCCTTTCAGAAAAACGCATGTCAATGCGAGTGGCTAGGTGAATAAGTTCATGTAGGTTAGCAGGAATTTCTCGTGCGGCCAGAACATCTTTAATGTTGCTGGATAGGCCTTTTTTGAAGGTCGCGCAGAGGGCCTCATTATTCCAGGACAATTCTGAAGCAAGTGTACGGAATTGTACGGCATACTCGCCAACGGAAGAATTACCCTGGACCAGGTTCAACAGGGCAGTCTCAGCAGAAGAGGCTCGGGCAGGTTCCTCAAAGACACTTCGGATTTCCGAGAAGAAGGAGTGTACAGAGGCAGTGACGGGGTCATTGCGGTCCCAGAGCGGTGTGGCCCATGACAGGGCTTTTCCGGACAGAAGACTGACTACGAAAGCCACCTTAGACCTTTCAGTGGGAAACAGGTCCGACATCATCTCCAGATGCAGGGAACATTGGGAAAGGAAGCCACGGCAAAACTTAGAGTCCCCATCAAATTTATCCGGCAAGGATAAGCGTATCCCAGGAGCGGCCACTCGCTGCGGAGGAGGTGCAGGAGCTGGCGGAGGAGATGACTGCTGAAGCTGTGGTAGCAACTGTTGTAGCATAACGGTCAGTTGAGACAGCTGTTGGCCTTGTTGCGCAATCTGTTGTGACTGCTGGGCGACCACCGTGGTGAGGTCAGCGACAACTGGCAGAGGAACTTCAGCGGGATCCATGGCCGGATCTACTGTCACGATGCCGGCTGGCAGGTAGTGGACCCTCTGTGCCAGAGAGGGATTGGCGTGGACCGTGCTAGTGGACCGGTTCTAAGCCACTACTGGTTTTCACCAGAGCCCGCCGCAAAGCGGGATGGTCTTGCTGCGGCGGTAGTGACCAGGTCGTATCCACTAGCAACGGCTCACCTCTCTGGCTGCTGAAGATAGGCGCGGTACAAGGGAGTAGGCAGAAGCAAGGTCGGACGTAGCAGAAGGTCGGGGCAGGCAGCAAGGATCGTAGTCAGGGGCAACGGCAGAAGGTCTGGAAACACTGGCAAGGGACACACAAGGAACGCTTTCACTGGCACTAAGGCAACAAGATCCGGCAAGGGAGTGCAAGGGAAGTGAGGTAATAAAGGGAAGTGCACAGGTGATAACCCTAATTGGAACCACTGCGCCAATCAGCGGCGCAGTGGCCCTTTAAATCGCAGAGACCCGGCGCGCGCGCGCCCTAGGGAGCGGGGCCGCGCGCGCCGGGACAGAACAGACGGGGAGCGAGTCAGGTAGGGGAGCCGGGGTGCGCATCGCGAGCGGGCGCTACCCGCATCGCGAATCGCATCCCGGCTGACAGCAGGATCGCAGCGCCCCGGGTCAGAGGACGTGACCGGAGCGCTGCAGCGGAGGGGGAGAAGCGAGCGCTCCGGGGAGGAGCGGGAACCCGGAGCGCTCGGCGTAACACTCAGTTGTTTTAGAACAGTTTCTCCTGAGGTGGAAGAACTGCCCCTTCGGGATCCCCCTCTTGAGGGGGCCCGGGTGGCAGCTCTCCCACCTCAGGAGACTGTTAGTTGATGTCTTCTTCCTGTGGATGGTACTTTGTAGTGTAAAGTCAGAGTCAATAAAAATCTTGATATCCAAAAACGCCAGTTCTTTTGTCTGTGTTTCATAAGTAAAAAACAGTCCTAGATTATTTTTATTAAGGGCTTCAACCAAGTGGCCAAATTCTTCTGCCGTGTCATTCCACAGAACGAAAACATCATCTATAAACCTTAGCCACATCATGGCAGATTCACAGAAATGCTCCCGCTCGTCCTGGAACAGGGTGTTCCAGGACCCTGTTACAGGACCCTGTTCCAGGACGAGCGGGAGAATTTCTGTGAATCTGCCATGATGTGGCTAAGGTTTATAGATGATGTTTTTGTTCTGTGGAATGACACGGCAGAAGAATTTGGCCACTTGGTTGAAGCCCTTAATAAAAATAATCTAGGACTGTTTTTTACTTATGAAACACAGACAAAAGAACTGGCGTTTTTGGATATCAAGATTTTTATTGACACTGACTTTACACTACAAAGTACCATCCACAGGAAGAAGACATCAACTAACAGTCTCCTGAGGTGGGAGAGCTGCCACCCGGGCCCCCTCAAGAGGGGGATCCCGAAGGGGCAGTTCTTCCGCCTCAGGAGAAACTGTTCTAAAACAACTGAGTTTAGGACAGAAGCAAAGGATATGATGTCACGATTTAGAGAAAGGGGTTATCCCCAATACATTCTCAATCAAGCCTATAGAGACGCAGCATCAAGACCGAGATCCGAGCTACTCACCCCAAGACTAGGTGCCTCAACTGAACGACAACCAGCTAGGATCATTGCTACTTATGATAAATGTGCAATTCCAATACGGGAAATTATTAACCGTCACTGGGAAGTTCTCAGAATGGATCCTGACCTCCATGACATAGTGGGAATTACACCAGAGATAACGTACAGACGAGGAAAAAGTCTGGGTGACATGTTGGTCCACAGCCACCTGCAAAACCACAACCCACAGGGACAAACATTGTTGGGGAAACATCAAACCCCACAGGGATGTTTTCAGTGCAGACACTGCCGCGCTTGTCAACACATCTTGAAAACATCAGTAGTCCCATCGTCCCCCCCCCCCACAAGGTTAAACAATTTATTAATTGCTCCACTCCGTATGTAATCTATGTAGCAGTATGTACATGCCCTTTGCTCTACGTAGGCAAAACCATCCGTCCCTTCCAAAAGAGAGTTTTAGAACATATAGGCGATATACGCAATATGCGAGACACATCGGTAGCAGTACATGTTAACTCAGTACATGGAGGGGCAATGAGTGAAATTTAATTTGTGGGGATAGAGAGAGTGATACCATCAGATAGAAGGGGCAATACGGATAGGCTCCTTTTACAAAAAGAGTGCAGATGGATCTACCTCTTGCACCTAGGGGTCTAAATGAGCAGCTGCAATTCTCATGTTTTTTATAATGCGATCTGGCAATAATGTTTGGGGTGATTATCTAGGCAGTCAGGGACGACCTTAGTTGGTCGGTGAGGAGTTATCATCACCTCCACCCCTTAACAGGGTATAACAGGACAGTGTAGGAGGTTCCTGTGCCAGACCGCCCTTTTTAGGGCGGCCACCCCGCCTAGGCATTAGGTCCCCATAATAGGGTCAATTAGGGACAGAGCAGGTTCCCTAGGGCCATCATATATCCCTCCCTCTTATCTATTAGGGAAACACCACCCCCCCCCCTCCTGCTACTTATTGACATATCGCATGTACTACATTTTTATATATTTTATATTTTTGCACTACAAACACCTGTTTTGGGGCCGGTGGATATTAAGGATCTCCTGGATGTTTGCTTTATCTCTATTTAGAGCTGTTTCCCTTCTTAGTCGGGATTATATCCCTGACCAACTAACGAATCCCTATTTGAATACCTAGGACCGGAAATACACCATTCCCGATCCAATCAGATTTGAGCAACTGATGTGAGAATTATAACTCCATCAGTTTTATAAGTCCCACTATCATAAGGTTGCCCGGTCTCTGTTGAAGAGTCTTTAGTCTATGATACTTACCATTGTGCCATAAACAATGCCGATATCTTTAAACCGTCACCGTACCAGCATCTGCTAAGTATCAATGACAGCGCGTGTATTTGTTTACTTACTGATACGCACGCCTCCCTTTTGCGTCACGGGGGCGTGGCGCGCCGCGCTGTATAAAGCAGCACTGCGGGCGGAAGTGATGTCAGACGCCAGCTTTCGCCGCAGTAGGCGAGAGGATCCGGACACCTCCGGTACCCTGCTATAGACAGGGAAGCGTCTACACGCCACACAGACCAGCTAACCGTGAGTCCCTCAGTCTGTCTCTGTACAGCACTGAATCTTTCTCCACAGGTATAGATCTCAACATCAGTATCTCTATATCTTTTTTCCACAGGTGGAAACCGGGAACTCTGCTGAGATCTGCTACAGACCATGTGTGACATATTAGTGACCAGTAGGGATAGCCTTTCTCCCCCACAGGATTCACGGATATGATTTCATGTCACATTGTGAATTGGCTCAAACTGAGCAACCTAGTAGGGAGAGTCATTTGCTTCTTCTTTTGCAGGCTCCTTGATCACTAAAAACTGTGTCACTTATCTTATTAGAGGTCTGATTCTTAACAGTATATTAGTTTTACATAGGACCATACACTATAAGTCCTAGTATGTCGGTCTCTATATTTGCTATTATTGTTGATACCTCCTGATGACACCTGCTATAAACCAGTAGGTAGAAACGCGTTGTGGTATATGAAATTGCTCACCCTGTGGTGTTATTCTTATGCGCACCCTAGGTGAAAGGTCAGACTGGGCTGGCTGGGCCCTGCAGAGCCCAAGGACTGACCAGTATTTATTTTGACCGTATCATTATACATCACTTGCCTTCTAGTATTTTATTAACTTTAATTAATTAAAAGTTAAGTTTTATTGCACATCCTGAGCTTGGCTTTCGCTCATATTTTTCTGAATTTACCCCTGAAATTTTTCTAGAAAATGAAGTTCAGGGTGGGCCATTTATATGGATACACCTTAATAAAATGGGAATGGTTGGTGATATTAACTTCCTGTTTGTGGCACATTAGTATATGTGAGGGGGGAAACTTTTCAAGATGGGTGGTGACCATGGTGGCCATTTTGAAGTCGGCCATTTTGAATCCAAATTTTTTTTTTTCAATAGGAAGAGGGTTATGTGACATCAACCTTATTGGGAATTTCACAAGAAAGACAATGATGTGCTTGGTTTTAACATAACTTTATTCTTTCATTAGTTATTTACTAGTTTCTGACCACTTATAAAATGTGTTCAATGTGCTGCCCATTGTGTTGGATTGTTAATGCAACCCTCTTCTCCCACTCTTCACACACTGATAGCAACACCGATGTCACGATGCCGGCTGGCAGGAGGTGGATCCTCTGTGCCAGAGAGGGATTGGCGTGGACCGTGCTAGTGGACCGGTTCTAAGTCACTACTGGTGTTCACCAGAGCCCGCCGCAAAGCGGGATGGACTTGCTGCGGCGGTAGTGACCAGGTCGTATCCACTAGCAACGGCTCAACCTCTCTGACTGCTGAAGATAGGCACGGTACAAGGGAGTAGACAGAAGCAAGGTCGGACGTAGCAGAAGGTCGGGGCAGGCAGCAAGAATCGTAGTCAATAAGGCAAAGCAGGAGGTCAAGTAGACAGTATGGACAAACACAGTAACGCTTTCACTAGGCTCTAAGGCAACAAGATCCGGCAGGGGAGTGCAGGGGCAGAGATCAGATATAGTCTGGGAGCAGGTGGAAGCCAATTAAGCTAATTGGGCCAGGCACCAATCATTGGTGCACTGGCCCTTTAAGTCTCAGGGAGCTGGCGCGCGCGCGCCCTAGAGAGCGGAGCCGCGCGCGCCAGCACATGACAGCAGGGGACGGGAATGGGTAAGTGATCTGGGATGCGATTCGTGAGCGGGCGCGTCCCGCTGTGCGAATCGCATCCCCGACGGCCATGACAGTGCAGAGCTCCCGGTCAGCGGGACCGACCGGGGCGCTGCGGAGAGAGAGACGCCGTAAGCGCTCCGGGGAGGGGCGGGGACCCGGAGCGCTAGGCGTAACAACCGATTTACACAAAATCTTTTGTGTAAACTGAGGGTGCTGTTCCAAATTTTGTTTTACCCATTCTGCAAATTCAGTGCGCCGATCTGGGTCATCCTCGTTGAGATGCTGCAGTAGCTGGAGTTTGTAAGGGTGCCATTTGTGAGTAGCTAATATCAGCCGAAGGGATGTTCGACTAATGCCACTCTCCAGTGTCATGCGGCGAGTGCTATGCTGTGGGCTCTTGCTGAATGGTGCTAGGACAGCCACTGATGTTTCTTCATTAGTGACAGATTTCATGCATCCACATTTTGGCAAATCCAACACTGAACCAGTTTCACGAAACATAGCAAGCAGTTTGCTAACTGTAGCATGGGAGATGGGTGGTCTCGTAGGGTGTCTTGCATTGAAATCTGCTGCAATGACCCAGTTACTGCATTCACCAGACACCAACACAATTTCTATCCACTCCTCACGGGTTAACCTCGACGACATGTCAATGGCTGTAAACAAAGAGAAACTTGTAAATAACTCATGAAAGAATAAAGTTACGTTAAAACCACATCATTGTTTTTCTTGTGAAATTCCCAATAAGGTTGATGTGTCACATGACCCTATTCCTATTGAAAAAACAAAAGTTGGATTCAAAATGGCCGACTTCAAAATGGCCGCCATGGTCACCACCCATCTTGAAAAGTTTGCCCCCTCACATATACTGATGTGCTACAAACAGGAAGTTAATATCACCAACCATTCCCATTTTATTAAGGTGTATCCATTTAAATGGCCTACCCTGTATTTCTCACATAAAAGAATTGCAGTAACACATGTTTTGCTATACACATGTTTATTTCCTTTGTGTGTATTTGAACTAAACCAAAAAAGGAAGGAAAAAAAAGCAAATTGGACATAATGTCAAACCAAACTCCAAAAATGTGCTGGGCAAAATAATTGGCACCCTTAACTTAATATTTGGTTGCACACCCACTGAAAAAAAAAAAACTGAAATCAGTTGCTTCCTATAACCATCAATAAGCTTCTTACACCTCTCAGCCAGAATGTTGGACCACTCTTCCTTTGCAAACTGCTCCAGGTCTCTCTTATTGGATGGGCGCCTTTACCAACAGCAATTTTCAGATCTTTCCACAGATGTTAAATGGGATTTTGATCTGGACTCATTGCTGGCCACTTCAAAACTCTCCAGCGCTTTGTTGTCATCCATTTCTGGGTGCTTTTTGACGTATGCTTGGGGCAATTGTCCTGCTGGAAGAACTGAGATCTCGGACACAAACCCAGCTTTCTGACACTGGGCTGTACAGTGCGACCCAAAATCCATTGGTAATCCTCAGATTTCATGATGCCTTGCACATTCAAGGCACCGTGTGCCAGAGGCAGCAAAATAACCCCAAAACATCATTGAACCTCCACCATATTTCACTGTAGGTAGTGTGTTCTTTTCTTTGCAGGCCTCATTCCATTTTCAGTAAACAGTAGAATTATGTGCGTTACCAAAAAGCTCTATCTTGGTCTCATCTGTCCACAAGACATTTTCTCAGAAGAATTTTTGCTTACTCTAGTTCATTTTGGCAAAATGTAGTCTTGCTTTTATATGTACAACATAAAAAGAAAACAGTTTATCTGCACTCACCATAAATAGCATGTGAAAGTTCAGGCTTTATTGCAGCAAAGTCTTAAAGAACATGAAAATATTCACCCGGGGTGCAGGGAGTGAAGGTAACTGCCAGTCGGTAGCAGGAGCGTATCACAAGAACGACAGCGCGGTTTTGCTTCAGTGACACATCATCTGATTCCTGGTCTATTGGATTCACAGGTCAGGTATATATGGAGAAAGGGGGAGGGGGTAAGTGACCCATTCACCAACAAAAAAATACATGACATATAAAATTACATTGATAAAACCAATAGAATAATCAGATATCCTGCTGTGTCATAGAAAAGCGCTTAAATCATGCCTTTCATTAAGGCCCAAAGGGCCTAAAGCTTTCAATTTCGTCATCCATTTAGCTTCACATTGGAGTCATTTTTGATGTCTGTCTATACCTTGCGGTTGTATGCCTGCAAATTTAATTTCCTCATTTTTATTATTGTGGTGTTTTTCTATGTGAGCAATAAAACGAATAGCACCCACTTTTGTACGTAGCGAGTAAAGATGTTCACGAAATCTGATATTAAGATTTCTTTTTGTTTTGCCCACGTATAAATGGCCGCAAATGCAAAGTAAGCAGTAGACAACATAATTTGTTTTACAAGTAATAAATTGGTTTACTGTTACGCCTAGCGCTCCGGGTCCCCGCTCCTCCCCGGAGCGCTCACGGCGTCTCTCTCCCTGCAGCGCCCCGGTCAGTCCCGCTGACCGGGAGCGCTGCACTGTCATGGCCGTCGGGGATGCGATTCGCACAGCGGGACGCGCCCGCTCGCGAATCGCATCCCAGGTCACTTACCCGTCCCGGTCCCCTGCTGTCATGTGCTGGCGCGCGCGGCTCCGCTCTCTAGGGCGCGCGCGCGCCAGCTCTCTGAGACTTAAAGGGCCAGTGCACCAATGATTGGTGCCTGGCCCAATTAGCTTAATTGGCTTCCACCTGCTCCCTGGCTATATCTGATCTCCTCCCTTGCACTCCCTTGCCGGATCTTGTTGCCTTGTGCCAGTGAAAGCGTTTAGTGTGTCCAAAGCCTGTGTTACCTGAACTTCTGCTATCCATCCTGACTACGAACCTTGCCGCCTGCCCCCGACCTTCTGCTACGTCTGACCTTGCCTCTGCCTAGTCCTTCTGTCCCACGCCTTCTCAGCAGTCAGCGAGGTTGAGCCGTTGCTAGTGGATACGACCTGGTTGCTACTGCCGCAGCAAGACCATCCCGCTTTGCGGCGGGCTCTGGTGAAAACCAGTAGCCTCTTAGAACCGGTCCACTAGCACGGTCCACGCCAATCCCTCGCTGACACAGCGGATCCACAACCCGTAAGCCGAATCGTGACAGTAGATCCGGCCATGGATCCCGCTGAGGTGCCGCTGCCAAGTCTCGCTGACCTTCCCACGGTGGTCGCTCAGCAATCGCAGCAGATTGCCCAACAAGGACAGCAGCTGTCGCAGTTGACCGCCATGTTACAGCAACTTCTGCCTCTGCTACAGCAGCAACCATCTCCTCCGCCAGCTCCTGCACCTCCTCCGCAGCGAGTGGCCGCTCCTAGCCTCCGCCTGTCCCTGCCGGACAAATTTGATGGGGACTCTAAACTCTGCCGTGGATTTTTGTCTCAGTGTTCCCTGCATATGGAGATGTTGTCGGACTTGTTTCCTACAGAACGGTCTAAGGTGGCGTTCGTAGTAAGCCTTCTTTCAGGAAAGGCCTTGTCTTGGGCCACACCGCTCTGGGACCGCAATGATCCTGCCACAGCCACAGTCCAGTCCTTCTTCGCTGAAGTCCGGAGTGTCTTCGAGGAGCCAGCCCGAGCTTCTTCTGCCGAGACTGCCCTGTTGAACCTGGTCCAGGGTAATTCTTCAGTGGGCGAGTACGCCATCCAATTTCGTACTCTTGCTTCCGAGTTATCATGGAATAACGAGGCTCTCTGCGCGACCTTTAAAAAAGGCCTATCCAGTCGCATCAAGGATGTGCTGGCCGCACGAGAGATTCCTGCCAACCTGCAAGAACTCATCCATTTGGCTACCCGCATTGACATGCGTTTTTCTGAGCGACACCAAGAGCTCCGCCAGGAAAAAGACTTAGATCTCTGGGCACCTCTCCCACAGCATCCTTTGCAGTCTACGCCTGGGCCTCCCGCCGAGGAGGCCATGCAAGTGGATCGGTCTCGCCTGACCCAGGAAGAGAGGAATCGCCGTAGGGAAGAAAATCTCTGTCTGTACTGTGCCAGTAACGAGCATTTCTTGGTGAATTGCCCTATCCGTCCTCCACGTCTGGGAAACGCACGCACCCAGCTCACGTGGGTGTGGCGTCTCTTGGTTCTAAGTCGGCTTCTCCACGTCTCACGGTGCCCGTGCGGATTTCTCCTTCAGCCAACTCCTCCCTCTCAGCCATGGCCTGCTTGGACTCTGGTGCCTCTGGGAATTTAATTTTGGAGTCTTTTGTGAATAAATTCCGCATCCCGGTGACCCGTCTCGTCAAGCCGCTCTACATTTCCGCGGTCAATGGAGCCAGACTGGATTGCACCGTGCGTTACCGCACAGAACCCCTCCTGATGTGTATTGGACCCCACCACGAAAGGATTGAGCTCTTCGTTCTCCCCAACTGTACCTCTGAGGTCCTCCTCGGTCTGCCATGGCTCCGGCTTCATTCTCCCACCCTTGATTGGACCACCGGGGAGATCAAGAACTGGGACTCTGCCTGCCATAGGAAGTGCCTCTCCCCCCCTCCCAGTCCCGTCAGGCAAGCCTCTGTGCCTCCTCATGGCTCCTGCCTTGTGTCACCCTGCCCCGTGCCAAGCTTCACCCTCTGCCCTCCCTCCCCATTCCAACTCCTGCTGTACTGCCTGCCGTTGAGGAAACCCTCCATTCTTTCCCGGTGTCCTCATCCCAGGGGAGGCAGTTACCGGACAAAAAAAAAGGGGAGACCTAAGGGGGGGGTACTGTTACGCCTAGCGCTCCGGGTCCCCGCTCCTCCCCGGAGCGCTCACTGCGTCTCTCTCCCTGCAGCGCCCCGGTCAGTCCCGCTGACCGGGAGCGCTGCACTGTCATGGCCGTCGGGGATGCGATTCGCACAGTGGGACGCGCCCGCTCGCGAATCGCATCCCAGGTCACTTACCCGTCCCGGTCCCCTGCTGTCATGTGCTGGCGCGCGCGGCTCCGCTCTCTAGGGCGCGCGCGCGCCAGCTCTCTGAGACTTAAAGGGCCAGTGCACCAATGATTGGTGCCTGGCCCAATTAGCTTAATTGGCTTCCACCTGCTCCCTGGCTATATCTGATCTCCTCCCTTGCACTCCCTTGCCGGATCTTGTTGCCTTGTGCCAGTGAAAGCGTTTAGTGTGTCCAAAGCCTGTGTTACCTGAACTTCTGCTATCCATCCTGACTACGAACCTTGCCGCCTGCCCCCGACCTTCTGCTACGTCTGACCTTGCCTCTGCCTAGTCCTTCTGTCCCACGCCTTCTCAGCAGTCAGCGAGGTTGAGCCGTTGCTAGTGGATACGACCTGGTTGCTACTGCCGCAGCAAGACCATCCCGCTTTGCGGCGGGCTCTGGTGAAAACCAGTAGCCTCTTAGAACCGGTCCACTAGCACGGTCCACGCCAATCCCTCGCTGACACAGCGGATCCACAACCCGTAAGCCGAATCGTGACATTTACTTTTACTGTATATCCACCTAATTTTATGTATCTTTTTTAAGATTGTGTTTACAGTAATTGCAATGTCCAGATGAAAAAATTCCATGGGGGATGTGCTTATTAAGCCAATTCTGTTCGGTATTGGGTTTGTTTATTTTTTATGTAATCTGAAATAGTTTTATTTTTTCTGAAAGTCACTATAGGTTTATTTTTGGCTGTGTCTTGAATTAAAGGATCTTGTTCTAACATTTACCAGTTAGATAGAATAGAGTTTTTTCATTATTTTGTTCATGGGACTATTATCAAATGAGAAGATAATTTTTTTATTCTCATTATTTGCTTTCTTTTTTTCTTTTTCTTTTATTCGGGCCTAGAAGTTCTTTTCTTTCTCTATGTTCAGCTTTTAAAAAAGCTTCCTCGATAATTTTTTCAGGATATTTTCTTTCTTTTAGACCTTTTTTTTAGTTCTTTTGCTTGTGTAAGATATTGGGCATTATCGTTATTGATTCTTTTGAGTCTGATAAATTGTGAATATGGGATATTATTTTTATTATACAAGGGATGTGAGCTATGATAATGTAACAAAGAGTTTCTTGCTATATTTTTTTCTATAATTGGTGGTTTTTAGATTGAGATTGTCAATATTTAGTGTGAGGTCTAGAAAATGTACTTTCAATAAGTTTTTATTAAACAAATTTTAGATGGGAAAATAACATTCACACCTGTATAGGGCAGTCGCAGCATGGAAAATATTACAGGTATCAATGGATCATCGAGTAAGTCATGAGAAAACATAAGAGAAAACAAAACAGTAGCAGCAAACCAATCAGGGTAAGTGAGTGGGGATGATAACATGACCTGGCAATAAGGTGAGTAATGAAGTATGTGTTGTATGAGAGAGTGAAGCCTAAGTTCGTGAGTCCCTAAACGGGGACAAGGGTACAAGGGTAGATTACAAGCTTGAGAAGAAGGTCTCGTACCAATAAAAAAAGAGAGAACAAAAAAAGAAAAAAAATTGAGATAAGAGAATAGTAAAGGAAATCATTTCCCGTCTTAGATATCACGGCATAAGGGGGATGAGATCCATTTTTCCCATCTGTATGTGAATGGCTTCATCCTACCCGATCCTAAGGCTAGTATTTTTTCATAGGAGTAGGTAGTATTTTGTTTAGATATCAACGCATCTATGGAGGGGGTGGTTGGAGATTTCCAGAAGCCAGCCAGTAGAGATTTAGCAATGATACAGATTATACAGAAGAGATTGCGGTATTTCGGAGGGAGAAACTCTAGATGTAGAAATAATAAGGCCGATGCTAGTGACCAGTTGATAGGGAGTTTAAAGAGACCACTTATGAGGTTACAGCAATCAGACCAAAACTGTGCAATAGCCGGGCAGGATCACAATATGTGGGAGAAGGTTCCTCTATGACCACAATTTCACCAGCAACCATCTGAGGAGCCAGGGTATGCTAGAGCTATTTTGTCTGGAGTCAAATACCATCTTAACACTGTTTTGTAGTAGGATTCCACATGGGAAGAGCATTTGAAGGCTCTATTGACAATTTTAAAAGCTCGGCTCCACTCACCAGGCGAAGTTGGGGTAGGAAGGTCTCGGTCCCACAGACGGAGGGGGTAACTTTTAACGCAGACATCTGCTTGAAGGAATTCCATGTATATTGGACGTAGGCTTTTCATGGAGGTGTTGAAGAAGGTGAGTATTGGAGTGTTTAGTCCCACAGTAGAAGGAGTTAGGGAATCTAGGAAACGACGTATACGTAAATATTTATAGAAATCATGCTTTTGTAGGGTGTATGTCTGTTGGAGGCAGGCCCATCGCTACAGGACAGGCAAACCAAGCAATTGCTTGGGGCCCCGAGCTGACTGTGGGGCCCCAAACACAGCCAGTGCTTCCCCATCCTGTAGCAACAGGGCAATTCCTCCCGTCACCAAGGCCGGATTAACAATCGTGCTCTTGGAGTTTGAGCTCCGGGCCCCAGGCACCCAGTCAAACAAGAGGGCCCCCGAATGTCTGACATTTTTTTTTAAATAAACTAATTTGCAGCTTTGGAGTTCTTCTCACCTCACCACAATCACGCTCCCCCCACCCCTGCTGCACTTGGTATGTTCCCTCAGCCCCGGACTCTTCTCTCAGCCTTCAGCCATCTGAGCAGGAGGAGGGGGAGGGGGGAGGAGAGAGGTGTGAGTAAAGGAGACCGCAGAGGCTGTACAACATGGGGCCTGACTAAAGTAGGTGTCCCTGCTTGTATATGTGTGTATAAGCAGGTGTGTGTGTGTATATATATATATATATATATATATATGTGTGTGTGTGTGTGTGTGTGTACATATGTGTATGTCTATGTACTGTGCCTGTGTGTTTGTTACTACTGTGGATGACTATATGTAAAGTGCATGTGTGTATCTATACCAGTGTTTCCCAACCTGGGTGCCCCTAGTTGTTGCAAAACTATAACTCCCAGCATGCCCGGACAGCCAAAGGCTGTCTGGGCATGCTGGGAGTTGTAGTTTTGCAACCTTTGTAGGCATCCTATTGGGAAACACTGATCTATTCTATCTGTGTGTGTATGATGCATGTATAGTATGTAATGTGTACAGTATGTGTGTGTATGAAGCATGTACGGTATGTAATGTGTACAGTATCTGTGTGTATGAAGCATGCATGTACAGTATGTAATGTGTACAGTGTGTGTGTGTATGAAGCATGCATGTACAGTATGTAATGTGTACAGTATGTGTGTGTGTGTGTGTGTGTGTGTATGAAGCATGCATGTACAGTATGTAATGTGTACCGTATGTTGTGTATGATGCATGTACAGTATGTAATGTGTACAGTATGTGTGTATGAAGCATGCATGTACACTATGTAATGTGTACAGTGTGTGTATGATGCATGTACAGTATGTAATGTGTACAGTGTGTGTATGAAGCATGTACATTATGTAATATGTACAGTATGTATGTGTGTGTATGAAGCATGCATGTACAGTATGTAATGTGTACAGTGTGTTGTGTGTATGAAGCATGCATGTACAGTATGTAATGTGTACAGTATCTGTGTGTGTATGAAGCATGCATGTACAGTATGTAATGTGTACAGTATGTGTGTGTATGAAGCATGCATGTACAGTATGTAATGTGTATATTATCTGTGTGTGTATGAAGCATGCATGTACAGTATGTAATGTGTACAGTGTGTGTGTATGATGCATGTACAGTATGTAATGTGTACAGTGTGTGTGTATGAAGCATGTACAGTATGTAATATGTACAGTATGTATGTGTGTGTTTGAAGCATGCATGTACAGTATGTAATGTGTACAGTGTGTTGTGTGTATGAAGCATGCATGTACAGTATGTAATGTGTACAGTATCTGTGTGTGTATGAAGCATGCATGTACAGTATGTAATGTGTACAGTATGTGTGTGTATGAAGCATGCATGTACAGTATGTAATGTGTATATTATCTGTGTGTGTATGAAGCATGCATGTACAGTATGTAATGTGTACAGTGTGTGTGTGTGTGTGTGTGTGTGTATGAAGCATGTAGAGTATGTAATGTGTACAGTATCTGTGTGTATGAAGCATGCATGTACAGTATGTAATGTGTACAGTATGGGTGTGTATGAAGCATGCATGTACAGTATGTAATGTGTACAGTGTGTTGTGTGTATGACGCATGCATGTACAGTATGTAATGTGTACAGTATCTGTGTGTGTATGAAGCATGCATGTACAGTATGTAATGTGTACAGTGTGTGTGTATGATGCATGTACAGTATGTAATGTGTACAGTATGTGTGTGTGAAGCATGTACAGTATGTAATGTGTACAGTATCTGTGTGTATGAAGCATGCATGTACAGTATGTAATGTGTACAGTATCTGTGTGTGTATGAAGCATGCATGTACAGTATGTAATGTGTACAGTATGTTGTGTGTATGAAGCATGTACAGTATGTAATGTGTACAGTATCTGTGTGTATGAAGCATGCATGTACAGTATGTAATGTGTACAATATGTGTGTGTGTGTGTATGATGCATGTACAGTATGTAATGTGTACAGTATCTGTGTGTGTATGAAGCATGCATGTACAGTATATAATGTGTGACGTATGTGTGTTGTGTGTATATAATGCATGTACAGTATGTAATGTGTACAGTGTGTTGTGTGTGTATGAAACATGTACAGTATGTAATGTGTACAGTATGTTGTGTGTATGATGCGTGTACAGTATGTAATGTGTACAGTATGTTGTGTGTGTATGATGCATGTACAGTATGTAATGTGTACAGTATGTGTGTGTATGAAGCATGTGTGTACAGTATGTAATGTATACAGTGTGTTGTGTGTGTATGAAACATGTACAGTATGTAATGTGTACAGTATGTTGTGTGTATGATGCGTGTACAGTATGTAATGTGTACAGTGTGTTGTGTGTGTATGAAGCATGCATGTACAGCATGTAATGTGTACAGTATGTTGTGTGTGTATGATGCATGTACAGTATGTAATGTGTACAGTATGTGTGTGTATGAAGCATGTGTGTACAGTATGTAATGTGTACAGTGTGTTGTGTGTGTATGAAGCATGCATGTACAGTATGCAATGTGTACAGTGTGTTGTGTGTGTATGAAACAAGTACAGTATGTAATGTGTACAGTATGTTGTGTGTATGATGCATGTACAGTATGTAATGTGTACAGTATGTGTGTGTATGATGCATGTACAGAATGTAATATGTACAGTATGTGTGTGTATGAAGCATGCATGTACAGTATGTAATGTGTACAGTATGTTGTGTGTATGATGCATGTACAGTATGTAATGTGTACAGTATGTTGTGTGTATGATGCATGTGCAGTATGTAATGTGTACAGTATGTTGTGTGTATGAAGCATGCATGTACAGTATGTAATGTGTACAGTGTGTTGTGTGTGTATGAAGCATGCATGTACAGTATGTAATGTGTACAGTATCTGTGTATGATGCATGTACAGTATGTAATGTGTACAGTATGTTGTGTGTATGATGCATGTACAGTATGTAATGTGTTCAGTATGTGTGTGTATGAAGCATGCATGTACAGTATGTAATGTGTACAGTATTTGTGTGTGTATGATGCATGTACAGTATGTAATGTGTACAGTATCTGTGCGTATGAAGCATGCATGTACAGTATGTAATATGTACAGTGTGTGTGTATGATGCATGTACAGTATGTAATGTGCACAGTGTGTGTGTATGAAGCATGTACAGTATGTAATGTGTACAGTATGTTGTGTGTGTATGAAGCATGCATGTACAGTATGTAATGTGTACAGTGTATTGTGTGTGTATATAATGCATGCAGTGGCGGATCCAGGGGGGGAACGTCCCGTCCCGTGCGTGCGCCCATTGGAAAGCAACGCGGAGGAGCGGAGCAGCGAACAGGACATGCGCTGGCCAGCATGGTAAGTGACCAGCGGCACATCAACTTCAGTGCTCCGACCACCGCTCCTCCAGTACCGGGACCTACTGCTATGGTGGCCGGACCAGAGGAGCAGTGGTCGGAGCACTGAACTAGGGCAGTAAACAGGCATACAGCCTCCAGCCATACACTGTATGACTGGAGGCTGTATGTCTGTGGGGGAACATACTACACCTAATGTGGGGGGACTATACTGCACCTAATGTGGGGGAACTATACCGCACCTAATTTGGGGGAACACTGCTAGCCTAATGTGGGGAGAACTCTGCTGCACCTAATGTGGGGGGAACTCTGCTGCAACTAATGTGGGGGGAGCTCTGCTGCACCTAATGTGGGGGGAACTCTGCTGCACCTAATGTGGGGGGAACTGTGCCGCACCTATCGTGGGGGGAACTGTGCCGCACCTAACGTGGGGGGGGGGGGGACTGTGCCGCACCTAACGTGGGGGAACTGTGCTGCACCTCTGCACCTAATGTCGGGACCTCGTATCGACGTTCGCTCACGTCGTGCTCCCAGCATTCAAGGGCCGGCGATACTACGTCCTGAAGCCGGCCCTAGAGCTTGAAGTGCGTGAACATCAAGGGGTGGGGGGCCTCAGTGTCCATTTTGCTTGGGGCCCCCAAATTCCTTCAAACGGCCCTGGTTGGAGGTATTCAAAAGACAATAGGGTGGAGTTGCTGTGGAGGAAACCCGTATGTGTTATACCCTTATCTATCCAAGTCTGTAGGTCAAGATCCTCTAAGTGGGATTGAAGGAGACTTAAGGGAATGGAGGTTTTATGACAGATCTTTGGGTTAGACAATGAGGAAAGTAGAGTGAGCCACGCTTGGTAGGAAGCAATAACGATAGGGTTGGAGATAATAGGAAGAGTTCGGTTCCAAAGCGGGTAGAGGAGTAAGTCGTGTAGGGAACATTGTGGGGTGAATGTTTTTTTCATCAGCCCATATAAAGCTAGAAACTATATTTTGGGTTTTAGTGAAAAAGGGCTTAGGGAGGGGTATAGGAAGGGTGCGGAAGGCGTATAAAAGTTTGGGGAGCAGGAACATTTTTACAGTAGCTACTTTACCAGACCAGGAAATTTCAGAGCAGGATAGACTATTGGCCATGCTGGACAGATCAGTTATTAAAGGTTCGTAGTTGTGTTTGTAAATATCTTTAGTAGGATAGGTGAGGTGCGTTCCTAAATAATCTATAGTGGAAGAGCGCCAGTCAAAGGAAAATTGGGATTGGAGGGCGGCTGTAGTTGTCTGGAGCATGTTGACGGGTAACGCTTGCGTTTTCGATTTATTAAGGAGATAGTAGGATAATTCACCATATTCTAAGATGTCCTCCATGACTGCACATAGCTAGATCTGGGGGTTGCTCAAGGAGAGAATGACATAATCGGCATATAGTGAAATAGTGTGGGTACTTGAGCCAATGGGGATACCTGTAATTCTGTGGTCAAGCCTGATTGCTTGGGCAAGGGGTTCAACAGAAAGAATGTAGATGAGAGGGGAGAGGGGGCATCCTTGTCTAGTGCCGTTAGATATGATGAACTCATCAGATAGAGCCCCATTCGCTAGGACCCAGGCCGAGGTGTTGGAGTATAGGGAGGCGATTGCAGACAAGATGTTGCCCACAAAACATAGCTAGATAGGGGGACATAGATAGGACATAGACAAAGAACATAGCTAGATAGGGGGACAAAATGTCATGATATAGCTTGTAATAGGAGTTAGTGAAGCCGTCGGGGCCTGGTGCTTTGTCCGAGGGCAGAGAAACGTATAACCTTCTAAATTTCTGAGAAGGAGATAGGGGCATTCAGATTTTCTAGTTGGGAAGGGGAGAGGGATGGGAGATGAAGTCTATTTAGATATGTTTGGATAGCTGCGGCCGCATTTGGGTGTTCAGAGACTGAGGAGTGTAGGTTGTAAAGATTGGCATAGAACGTTTGAAAGCCATTGGTTATAGATTTTGGGGTGCAAAGCAGGGCGTTAGTAATGGGATGAGTAAGGAGGGGTATCCTGGATTTAGCATGTTGGGACTTGAGGCGGTTGGTGAGTAGTTTACCTGCTTTATTGGCTTGTGAATAAAATTTGGCCTTCGTTTTCCTGAATGACTTCTCAAATGAGGAAAGTAACATGCAACAAAGATCCCGTCTAAGGGCAAGTAGCTGGGAAGTCTTATCAGGAGAAGTGGTATATTTGTGAAGAAGCTCAAGTGTTTGTATGCGCGTCAGAAGAGAGGAGATCTCTCTGTCGCGGTGCTTTTTCAAGTGAGAGCTGTATTTAATGCACAGACCACGTATAACTGCCTTATGGCAATTCCAGTGTTATACAAGATGGTGCGGTGGGGGCATTCCAGTGAAAGTATTCCTTGAGGTCAGTTAAGAGCTTTTGCGAGTATTCCCTGTGGGACAGAAGAAACCGGCTGATACGCCAAAGATGTGATGGAGGAGAAGAAACTATATCACTAATAGTGAGAGTAATGGGTGCGTGGTCTGTCCAGGAAATCATGCCTATGGAGGAGTTGCTGACCGAATGTAAGATGTTTCTGTCCACAAGGAACATGTCTAACCTAGAGTATGAATTGTGGGCTTCTGATAGGTGAGTGTAGTCTTTTTTCTGTATACAGTGACCCCCCGATCTCTCAGAGGCCATCGCATGTCGATGTCAGCATCGACATACGATGCTTTTTTATTTCGGGGCCATCGCATTAAGTGCTATCCAGCAGCGCAAAATGCTTAAGCTGCTGCCGGATAGCAGCTTAATGTTCCCCGTGTGGTGCGGTAAGTATTACTTACCCCTCCACGATGCTCCGGGGTGTCCTCCGGGTCCAGCACTGGTCTTCCGGTGTCTTCTCGGCCCTTTCCGATGACGTCAATACGCTGCTGCACACGTCATCCAATAGGAATGGCGTGTGAAGCGGCGTAATGATGTCGCTACGCAGGCCCAGTAAGGCCTTGCGGAAGACAGCGGAGGACCGGAGAAGATAGCGGAGGACCTGAGATGACCAGGAGAGCCCAGCGTAGGCCCGGGGTCACCATCGGGAGCGGCGGGGACAGGTGAGTACAGCTTCCTATATTTCACATTGCACAAATCCCTCAACATACGATGGATTCGACAAATGATGGCTCATTTGGAACGAATTACAATCGTATGTTGAGGGACCACTGTAATGTTGCAATCGCCATATATCATAGAGTTCCGATTTCCACTCCCAAGAGGACAATGAAAGGAAAGGGAGGCGAGAGGTGGAAGTGGAGTCTACGACAGGATCCATAACGAAATTATAATCCCCACATAAAACCAGGGGGCCCCAGGACTTCCGGAGAACATGTTTAAGTAGGGAATTGAGGAATCAGAGTTGTCCCTTATTAGGGGCGTAGAGGGAAACTAACATCAGCTTTACAGAGTTGATAGTACAATACAATATTATATATCTACCTTTGGGGTCTGGTTCAACATGCTCTAGCAGAAAAGATACCGAATTTCTAATGCCAATAGATACACCCCGAGCCTTAGAGGTAAAATGTGAGTGAAAGATATGCTGGAAAGCAGGGTGCTTAAGTCTGTGTGCTTCTTTAGCTAGGAGATGAGTCTCCTGGGCGCACACTATGTCACTTTTCAGGGCAAGAACTTCCCTCCAAAAGTGCGACCTTTTATGAGGTACATTGAGACCGTTAACATTCAAGCTAGTGATATTTATAACCATATTGTAGGTATATGGGTAAATGATAAGAGTGCATGGTGGAAAATAAAATGGGGAGGGGACGCGCCTCCCAGCCAGCACGCGCCCCTCTGACAGTATAAGGCATCACTACATTTCGGTCAGACAGAAAGACAGTTAGAGAACAGTATATAAACCAACTTAAACATATAAGAACAGTTGAATAAAACATACAAAACATAGAGCTACTCAGCAAACCGGAGTACTGGAACTTGTAGGGGGTAACAGTTCACACTGTAGCCTGGGGTGAGCAGACCAACAGTCCACCCGCAAAAAGAAGTATGGCAATCACCACTGCAGAGCGTGGAAACAGAGTCAGGCGGCAGTTCAGGAGATCTTGATACAGCTGAAGGACGGGGAGTCTGGGCGGTGAGAGAGATGTTCCAGGATGAGAGAAGCGAATGTCCCTCCTGTACTGTTTTAATAACATGTAGCTTTTCACCTCGTCTTATGAGCAGACGAATAGGGAAACCCCACCTGTATGCAATTTTGGCATCGCAGAGAGCTTGCGTAACAGGTTGGAGTTCCCTACGTGCCTGGAGGGTAGCTGCAGACAGGTCCGCGTACACAGAGATGTGGTGAAATGGTGCAGGAAGACCTTTGTTTTATCGGGAGAATTCCATAATCTTTTCTTTCACCGTAAAAAAGTGAATCCTGGCAAGGGCATCACGTGGAACAGAATCATTTAGGTGGCTGGGGCGGGGGACCCTGTGAGCCCTGTCTACCTCACATTCCTGGGTGCTGAAGGACGGCAGTGTAGCATTAATGAGGGTTTTCACATAAGATGGTATTTCTGGCGGGAGCACTGACTCAGGGACATCTCTGAGCTTGATATTGTTTCTACGGCTCCTGTCCTCAAGATCCGCCACCTTAGCTTTCAGAGAATCCACCACTTCAGATAGATCATTTTGGGAATCAATAAGGACATTGTGTGAGGTAGAGAACTCCCCAAATTTGGACTCCACGTGTGTAACTCTTTCTGTTAAGTCCACTAGTGAAGTATTTAGAGGGGAGATGACAACTTGCATGTCTGATAGAAATGTTTTCCTTAAGGCTAGAAGCATGCCCTTCATAGTGGTATCCGTCAGGGAGGTGTCTGACACTGTGATAATGTCCAACTCACTAGCTAGAAGCACAGTAGGAGCAGGCTGTGAATCCCAGTCACCTACCTCAGAGGTCTGGGCAGCGGAATACAGTCTGGGTAGTTGCTTTGCTGGGCTCTGCGTGGGGGAGGCCGAGCCCCATCCTGCATTTCCCCTGGGAGAGCGAGCGCCATGTTGTGTGAGACCCGTCTCACTCCTTGCAGGCTGGAGATGGATCCCCAGGGACCGGGAATCGGCAGAGCTGTGAGGTGATCTTGCGCATCTGCTGAGATCCGGGAGAAGTAAAATTTAGATAACTTCTCTTGGCATGCCGGCTTCCTTTTCTTGTTCGGCATGTTCAGTGGGTGTTCACACACCGTTGTGGTGGAAAGAGCAAGCGGAGGTAGCTAGGATAAGTCGCTGTAGCGGGTGGTTGCAACGGAGCTCTTCTGTCAGGCGGCCACTCACCCCGGCAGCCAAGCCACGCCCCGACATCTAGAAAATTTAAACTTTCACCACCATAGTAATGTGTGAATAGCATATTCATATAGTTATTATTAAGATAGCTAACGAAATCAGTAAATTCTTTTTCAGACCCGTCCCAGATTATGAGGACTTCGTCCACATATCTCAGGAACCGCTTCACAAAATGGGTGAAGGGGTTCCTGAGAGTATAGACATATGTAAGCTCGAATACAGCAAGATATATATATATTAGCTAGGGTAAAAGATACAGGTGACCCCATATACCAGCAATTATCATACATAAATGTATTGTTACTCAAAACAAACATAAGTGCTTCAGCTACAAAGTTGATAAATTCTTTAGATTTTCCAAAATAGGATAGAAAATATGTCATAGCCCCCACACCCGCATCCCAAGGGATGCGTTAGTAGAGGGCTTCAACATCTAAGGATATCAATGTGTAAGATTCTTTCCAGTAGAAATCATCTAGGGTACTAAGTAAGTCACTAGTATCCCTTACATAGGAGGGAATTCCTGGAAGGAGGGGGGAAATGAGCGATTCTAAAGAGCTGGAAAGGGCTTCAGTAACAGACCCAATCACCTCCACGATAGGTCGTCCGGGGGGGCCTGGTTGGCAACTTGTGGACCTTAGGGAGGAGGTGCCATTTTGCTGGCTTGGGGTTCTCTGGTAGTAATTTTGTTGCCATTCTTTCAGTAAGTATGTTATTTTCTACTGATAATCTAAGAAAAGATCTGAGCTTGTCCATAATTTTTTTGTTGTTGGATTTACTGATAGTTTTTCATAAGTGCATCTGTCACTGAGCTGCCTCAGGGCTTTGCTGTCGTGGTCGGTCTTGGACCAAACCACCACAGTGCCGCCCTTATCAGCCCTAGTGACTAGGATGTCTTCCCTAGATACTAGCCAGTTGGGCGTTTTTAATTCTTCTGAAGGAAAATTACCGTAGATATATTTTTGGGATAGCACAAAGCCATAACATCTTTTTTGACTACTCGCCTGAAAAGATCGATACCACTACCAGGGGGAATAGGGGGACAAAATTTAGATTTGTTTCCACCCATAAATGGTGTAACCTGTTCACTAGCATCAGAGACTGTAGTTCCAGGAATTTCATAAAAAAAATAAATCTGTAAGGAGAGCAACACAATTTAAATCTGTTTCGTCAAATTCTTTAACTATTGGAAAACCCAGATCACTACGTTTACAAGGATTTTCACCTTCTTTTTTATTAATGATAGTAACTTCAGTATCGTTATTTTTTATTGTTTTTTCATTTCTGATTGGTGATACAGTGGGGATCAAAAGTTTTGGCACCCCAGGTAAAAATTTGTATTAATGTGCAAAAATTAATGTGCAAAATCTCCAAAAGGCATCAAATTACAGATTAGACATTCTTATAAGTCAACAAAAATTAGATTTTATTTCCATCATTTACACTTTCAAAATAACAGAAAACAAAAAAATGGCATCTGCAAAAGTTTGGGCACCCTGCAGAGTTAACATCTTGTACTGCCCCTATTGGCAAGTATCACAGCTTGTAAATGCTTTTTTTTAGCCAGCCAAGAGTCTTTCAATTCTTGTTTGAGGTAACTTTGCCCATTCTTCCTTACAATAGTCTTTTAGTTCTTTGAGATTTCTTGGCTGTCTGTCACGCACTGCTCTTTTAAGGTCTATCCATAGATTTTCAATTATGTTGAGGTCAGGAGATTGTGAAGGCCATGGTAAAATGTTCAGTTTATGCCTCTTGATGTAATCCCTCATGGATTTCGAGGTGTGTTTTTGATCATTATCCATTTGTAGAAGCCATCGTCTCATTAACTTCAGCTTTTTCAAGATGGCATCAAGTTAGCATCCAAAATTTGCTGAAATTTTATTGAATCCATTTTCCTTCTACTTGTGAGATGTTCCCTGTGCCATTGGCTGCTATACAACCCCAAAGCATGATTGATCCACCCCCATGCTTAACAGTTGGACAGAGGTTCTTTTCATTAAATTCTGTTCCCCTTCTTCTCCAAACGTACCTTTGCTCATTCCGGCCCAAAAGTTCAATTTTAACCTCATCGGTCCACAGAACTTGTTTCCAAAATGCATCAGGCTTGTCTATATGTTCATTTGCAAAGTTCAAACGCTGATTTTTGTGGTGAGGACATAGAAGAGTGTACTACAACTCCAGTGTCTGCCAGATCTTTCTGGAGGGATTGTGCAGTCAAACGTGGGTTTTGAATTGTTTTTCTCACAATCCTGCGAGCTGTTCTGTCTGATATTTTTCTTGGTCTTCCAGATCTTGCTTTAACTTCCACTGTTCCTGATGACTGCCATTTCTTAATTACATTCCGAACAGAGGATAATGACATCTGAAAATGTTTTGCTATCTTCTTATTGCCTTCTCCAGCTTTATGAGCGTCAACTATTTTCAGTTTCAGATTTCTAGACAACTGCTTAGAAGAACCCATGGTGCTGATTGTTGGGGCAAGGTCAGATGAGTCTGGGCATTTAAAACCTTTGAGATTGACATCACCTGGTCTTCCCAGATGATGATTGAGAACAATCCATGAAACTGGCAGGTCTCAGCTTAGCAAAGGGGGCAGTGCATGCTATAAATTCTGCAGGGTGCCCAAACTTTTGTAGACGCCATTTTTTTGTTTTCTGTTATTTTGAAAGTGTAAATGATGGAAATAAAATCTAACTTTTGTTGACATATTATAAGAATATCTAATCTGTAATTTGATGCCTTTTGGAGATTTTCCATCTTTCCTTGGCTTCTTTATGCACATTAATACAAATGTTTACCTGGGGTGCCCAAACTTTGGATCCTTACTGTAGTTTAAAGTACCTTTCGAGACTGATCTTACAAATGGATTTAAAAAGATCAACCTTGAATCGGTCCTCAACAAAAGGTTCACTAAACCAAAATTAAGTCCTTTTTCTAGGGCCCGTATACAGGTGTCAGGTAAATCAATGTCGTAAATGTTCAACACATTCGTGGATGTAGTCACTGAGGCCACAATACATTTTTCCTTTTCTTTGGCTGAGTCCACACATTGCGGCTTTCTCTTCCTCCCTCTTCTGGTGTTTCTCCTAAAGGGGTTGCAGTAATACTTTGTTTGGGATGACTTGAGCCTATAGAATTAGGATGATGATGACTGGGACCGGGTTCATCAGAGGTATCAGATTCAATAGTGAAAAAGTCTGTGCTTTTCTTAGGTTTTGTTTTTTTGACGTTATTATTTGCTGTTACATAGGTGGTTTTCATATTATAAGACTTTTTATTTTCTGATTTCCATGAGAATATTTTTCCTGTTTCAAAGTCTTTTCTGTCCCTTATATATTTGTTTATTTTTGTTTCTTTAATTGAATCTTCCTGTCTTGATTGTTTTTAAAAAGATTAAGTTGTGTCATAGAAACCTGTTTTTTTTAACTCAGATTTTGCTCATAGTAGTTCTGTGGTAATTGTTTCATATTCTTATAGATTTTTTTCAAGGATTAATTTTTGTAGTTCCAACACATGTTTTGGATGAGCATTTTTCCACTCTTCCACAAATTTGAGATCGTCTTGAAATTGCGATGGTGGTTTGAAAAAGCGTAGGCCTCTAGTGCTGTCATCTGGAATGTCTTCCATTATTATTTCTGGTTGCTTGTGTGTGCTCTCATCCATGGAGAATCAGAGGTAGAAGAAAATCCAAAGAAGAGAAGTGGGGGATGGGCACTACAACACGTGTGTGTATAGCAATCTATCAAAGCACTGTGTAAAAAAGATCCCAGTGAAACACTGCTATGGGGTGCAAGACACTAGCAGAACAGACGATTCCGCAAATGTAAAACATAAAAAGAAAAAAGTATGTCTGCACTCACCATGAATAGCATGTTCAGGCTTTATTGCAGGAAAGTCTTATAGAACATGAACATATTCACCCGTGGTTAACGGAGGGAAGGTAGCTGCCAGCTGGCAGCAGGAGTGTATCAGAAGAACGACAGCGCGGTTTCGGTCAGTGACGCATCATCCGGTTCCTGGTCTATTGGATTCACAGGTCAGGTATATATGGAGAAAGGGGAGGGGGAAAGTGACCCATTCACCAACAAAAAAATACATGACATATAAAATTACATTGATAAAACCAATAGAATAATCGTATATCATATATCCTGCTGTATCATAGAAAAGCACTTAAATCATTCCTTTCATTAAGGCCCAAAGGGCCTAAAGCTTTCAATGTTGTAATCCATTTAGCTTCACATTGGAGTAATTTTTTATGTCTGTCTATACCTTGAGGTTGTTGCGGAATATGTTGTATACCTGCAAATTGAATTTCATCATTTCTATTATTGTGGTGTGTTTCTATGTGAGCAACAAAACGAGTAGCACCCACTTTTGTACGTAGGGAGTAAAGATGTTCACGAAATCTGATATTAAGATTTATTTTTGTTTTGCCCACATAGAAAAGGCCGCAAATGCAAAGTAAAAAATTGGTTTACTTTTACTATATATCCACCTAATTTTATGTATCTTTTTTTAAGATTGTGTTTACAGTAATAGCAATGTCCACATGAAAAATTTCCATGAGGGATGTGCTTATTAAGCGAATTCTGTTCGGTATTGCCGAACATGGAGAAAGAAAAGAACTTCTTGTCCTGAATAAAATAACTCTTCTCATTTGATAATAGTCCCATTAACAAAATAATAATAAACTCTATTCTATCTAACTGGTACATGTTAGAACAAGATCCTTTAATTCAAGACACAGCCAAAAATAAACCTATAGTGACTTTCAGAAAAAATAAAACTATTTCAGATTACATAAAAAAATAAAAAATAAACAAACCCAATACCGAACAAAATTGGCTTAATAAGCACATCCCCCATGGACATTTTTCATGTGGACATTGCAATTACTGGAAACACAATCTTAAAAAAAGGCATAAAATAAGGTAGATATACAGTAAAAGTAAACCAATTTATTACTTGTAAAAAGAATTATGTTGTCTACTGCTTACTTGGCAGTTGCGGACATTTCTATGTGGGCAAAACAAAAAGAAATCTTAATATCAGGTTTCGTAAACATCTTTACTCCCTACGTACAAAAGTTGGTGCTACTCGTTTTATTGCTCACATAGAAACGCACCACAAATGATGACAATTCGCAGGCATACAACATATTCCGAAACAACCGCAAGGTATAGACAGACATAAAAAATTACTCCAATGTGAAGCTAAATGGATTATGAAATTGAAAGCTTTAGTTCCTTGGGCCTTAATGAAAGGAATTATTTAAGCTCTTTTCTATGATACACCAGGATATATGATTATTCTATTGGTTTTATCAATGTCATTTTATATGTCATGTATTTTTTTGTTGGTGAATGGGTCACTCTTCCCCTCCCCCTTTCTCCATATATACCTGACCTGTGAATCCAATAGACCAGGAACCGGATGATGCGTCACTGAAGCGAAACCGCGCTTTCGTTCTTCTGATACGCTCCTGCTGCCGGCTGGCAGTTACCTTCCCTCCCTGCACCCCAGGTGAATATGTTTATGTTCTATAAGACTTTACCGCAAGAAAGCCTGAACTTTCACATGCTATTTATGGTGAGTGCAGACATACTTTTTTCTTTTTATGTTTTACATTTGCGGAATCGTCTGTTCTGCTAGTGTCTTGCACCCCATAGCAGTGTTTCACCGGGATCGTTTTTACACAGTGCTTTGATAGATTGCTATACACACGTGTTGTAGTGCCCATCCCCCACTTCTCTTCTTTGAATTTGCTTTTTTATATCTCTGTATCAGCAGTGGGCTCCTCCTGGGTCTCCTGCCATAGCGTTTTATTTCATTTAAATGTCAAAGGATAGTTTGCGCTAACACTGATGCTCCCTGAGCCTGCAGGACAGCTTCAATATATTTGGAACTTGTTGTTTGGGGCTGCTTATCCACCATTCAGACTATCCTGCGTTTACACTTTCATCGATTTTTCTTTTCCGTCCACACCCAGGGAGATTAGCTACAGTGCCATGGGTTGCAAACTTCTTGATAATGTTCCTCAGATTCCTGATCTGAGGAAGGGAGGGCACCTCCCGAAATGTGTCAATGTTTTTTATTTTTTATTTAATAAAAGTGATTCCACTGTGAACCTTGTAAAAATATCTCCTAGTCCATCCTCCTCATTTGAGTGAGCCGTTGGCGCCATCACCAAAGGGTTCTTTTTCCAGTCTCTTCCTCTCTGCATCCAGGCCAGCAACCCTGCTGGAGCCAAATCCGGCTCGAAAATGCATTGGTTACCTTTTCTTTTGTTTTTTATGAATATGGCTATCCGCTGTTTTTAATCCGATGAAATAAAAGTCAAGTTTCATATATCTTTTCATCCACATACGTGGAGCAGCTGGAGGCCCTGACTTTTCTGCCTTCCTCCTTTTTTCTCTATCAAGGTGCTATGACTGTGGGACAAAATGCCATCCTGTTCCGCATCTTGGCTGTCGAGCTGTCCTGGAACGATGAAGCCCAGCAAACCGTTTTCTGGGAGGGACTCAGTGACCAAATCAAAAAGATGAGCCGGCTGAAAGGGAACTCCCTATCTCTCTGGCTGCCATGGTTACTCACCCAAACTCAAACCCATCTTTCAGAGGTCTGTAAAGACACCTGCTGTAATACCATCTGAAGAGCCAATTAAGGTGGAATGCCTGAAGATCTGGAAGGTTACCGTCTTGAGCTGAGAACTTGTGCCTCTACTAAGGCAGATAATGCCACACTGTCCGCACTTTCACACCAATGGCGGAAAACGTCAATGCCTAGGCTCATTGGGAAAAGGGATCCTGGGCAACAAGGAGAATATCACCCCCCCCCCCCCAGCATGATCGTTGTGGGAAAGGGGGTATATCCACTATTGAGGTAGCATGAGGGCTTACTCTCCTCCTGTGCTGTTCGTGGATCTTCATTTGATAGAGGCTCTACCAGGCTCTACCAATGGAGATCAGATTACACAGAAAAATTACTGCATTGATCTGTATGAGGAATCAAATGATTCCTCTTAAAAGTCCCCCTAAGGGGACTAATAAAGTATGTAAAAAAAAAAGTTTAATAAAGGTAAAAAAAACATGCATATTAAAAGTTCAAATCACCCCTGTTTCCCATTTTCCATATAAAAACATTGTACCATAATATGAAATAAACATTTAAGGTATTGCTGCATATGTAATTGTCTGGACTATTAACCTCTTAAGGACCCTTGATGTATGCCTACGTCATGGGACCCTGGTTGTTAAGGACCCATGACGTACGCGTACGTCCGTGGGAATTCTGGTCCCCACCGGGCGGGGACCGAACCGTGGTGACTGCTGATATCGATCAGCAGGCGCCCCGCGCAAATGCCCAGGGGGGTCATCGGACCCCCCCATGTCGGCGATCGGCGCAAATCGCCAGTGAATTCACACCAGCTATTTGCGCAATTCCGGGTCATACGGGTCTATGGTGACCTGGAAAATAAGTGGGTTCAGGGTTGTCCAAGACACCCACGATCCCCCTGAAGGGATAGGAGTGAGGTGGCAGAGGTGCTACCCCTCCTATCCCTGCTATTGGTCATCTATAAGCGACGACCAATAGCAGATTGGGGGCGGAGGGGTTGACTTTCGGTTTCCCCGTTCTGCCCACCCACAATAGGCGGGGCAGAACAGGAAAACTGAGGAGGACCGGCGCCGGAGTACACTTACCCATCGGGGAAGGCTGCAGGCGATGATCGACGGTGGAGATCGGCGGGCGGCAATGTTGTGCGGCTGGCTCCCTGGATCCTACGGAAGCCGGTGAGTTGCCTAGCAACATCTGGAGGGCTACAGTTTGAGACCACTATACAGTAGTCTCTAAACTATAGCCCTCCAGGTGTTGCAAAACTACAACTCCCAGCATGCTCAGAAATTGCGTGCCCCATATGTGGGCATAAAATGCTCTGTGGGCGCACAACAAGCCTCAGGAGTGAGAGTGCACTATGTACATTTGAGGCCTAAATTGGTGGTTTACACAGGGGTGGCTGATTTTACAGCGGTTCTGACATAAACGCAAAAAAATAAATACACACATGTGACCCCAGTTTGGAAACTACACCCCTCATGGAACATAATAAGGGGTATAGTGAGCCTTAACACCCCACAGGTGTTTGATGAATTTTCGTTAAAGTTGGATGGGAAAATGAAAAAAAAGTTTTCATTAAAATGCTGGTGTTACCCTAAATATTTCATTTTCACAAGGGAAAATAGGAAAAAAGCACACCAAAATGTGTAACCCCATTTCTTCTAAGAACATACCCCATATGTGGATGTAAAGTGCTCTGCGGGCCAACTACAATGCTGTTAGGATTCGGCTAGCTGGATGTGGATCATCTGTGTCAGCGAGGGATTGGCGTGGACCGTATCGGTGGACCGGTTCTAGGTTGCTACTGGTTTTCACCAGAGCCTGCCGCAAAGCGGGATGGTCTTGCTGCGGCGGTAGCAACCAGGTCGTATCCACTGGCAATGGCTCAACCTCGCTGACTGCTGAGAAGGCGTGGGACAGAAGGACTAGGCAGAGGCAAGGTCAGACGTAGCAGAAGGTCGGGGCAGGCGGCAAAGTTCGTAGTCAATAGCAATAGCAGAAGGTCTGGAAACACAGGCTTTGGACAACACTAAACGCTTTCTCTGGCACAAGGCAACAAGATCCGGCCAGGAAGGAAAGGGGAAGTGAGGTTATATAGACAGGTGCACAGGTGGAAGCTAATTAGACTGATTGGGCCAGGCACCAATCACTGGTGCACTGGCCCTTTAAATCTTAGAGAGCTGGCGCGCGCGCTCCCTAGAGAGCGGAGCCGTGCGCCAGAACATGACAGCCGGGGACCGGGACGGTTAAGTGGCTTGGGATGCGATTCGCGAGCGGGCGCGTCCCGCTATGCGAATTGCATCCCCATCGTGAATGTCAGTGCAGCGCTCCCGGTCAGCGGGTCAGACCGGGGCGCTGCAGAAAGGAGAACGCTGCGAGCGCTCCAGGGAGGAGCAGGGACCCGGAGCGCTCGGCGTAAGAAATGCTCAGAAGAGAAGGAGCACCATTGGGCTTTTGAAGAGAAAATTTGTCCGGAATTGAAGGCCACGTGTGTTTACAAAGCCCCCATAGTGCCAGAACAATGAACCCCCCCACCCCCCCCCCACCCCACATGTGACCCCCATTTTGGAAACTACACCCCTCATGTAATGTAATAAGGGGTACAGTGAGAATTTACGCCCCACAGGTGTCTGACAGATTTTTGGAACAGTGGTCCGTGAAAATGAAAAATGTAATTATTCATTTGTACTGCCCACTGTTCCAAAGACCTGTCAAATGCCAGTGGGGTGTAAATACTCACTGCACCCCTTATTAAATTCTGTGAGGGGTGTAGTTTCCAAAATGGGGTCACATGTGGGGGGTTCACTGTTCTGGCACCACGGGGGGCTTTGCAAACGCACATGGCCCCTGACTTCCATTCCAAACAAATTCACTCTCCAGAAGCTCAATGGTGCTCCTTCTCTTCTGAGCATTGAAGTTTGCCTGCAGAGCACTTGACGTCCACACATGGGGTATTTCCATACTCAGAAGAAATGGGGTTACAAATTTTGGGGGTAATTTACTCCTATTACCCCTTGTAAAAATGTAAAATTTGGGGAAAAACCTACATTTTAGTGAAAAAATTTACACATCCAATTTACACTTCCAACTTTAACAAAAAGTCGTAAAACTGGTGTTAAGGCTCACTGTACCTTTTGTTACGTACCTTGAGGGGTGTAGTTTCCAAAATAGTATGCCATGTGGGTTTCTTTTTGCTGTGCTGGCACCATAGGGACTTCCTAAATGCGACATGCCCACCAAAAACCATTTCAGCAAAATTTGCTTTCCAAATGCCAAATGTGACTCCTTCTCTTCTGAGCATTGTAGTTCGCCCGCAGAGCATTTTACGTCCTAACATGGGATATTCCCATACTCAGAAGAGATGGGGTAACACATTTTTTTTTTGGGGGGGGGGGGGCATTTTCTTCCATTACCTTTTGTAAAAATTGTAAATTTGAGGGGGAAAAATGCACTTTAGTGAAAAAAAACATTTTTTCATTTACACATCCGACTTTAACGAAAAGTCATCAAACACCTTTGGGGCGTTAAGGCTCACTGGACCCCTTGTTACGTGCATTGAGGGGTGTAGTTTCCAAAATGGTATGCCATGTGGGGGGGGTTTCTTCTGTTCTGGCACCATAGGGGCTTCCTAAATGTGACATGCCCCCCAAAAACCATTTCATCAAAATTCACTCTACAAAATCCCATTATCGCTTCTTCCCTTCTGAGCCCTCTACTACGCCCGCTAAACACTTGACATATACATATGAGTTATTTCCTTACTCGAGAGAAGTTGGGTTACAAATTTTGGGGTACTTTTTCCCCTATTACCCCTTGCAAAATTTCAAAAACTGGGTCTACAAGAACATGTGAGTGTAAAAAATGAAGATTTCGAATTCTCTCCTTCACTTTGCTGCTATTCCTGTGAAACATCTAAAGAGTTAACACACTTACCGAATGTCATTTTGAATACTTTGAGGGGTGCAGTTTTTACAATGGGGTCATTTATTAGGAATTTCTAATATGAAGGCCCTTCAAATCCACTTCAAAACTGAACTGGTCCCTGAAAAATTCAGATTTTGAAAATTTTGTGAAAAATTGGAAAATTGTTTCTGAACTTTGAAGCCCTCTGATGTCTTCCAAAAGTAAAAACATGTCAACTTTATGATGCCAACATAAAGTAGACATATTGTGTATGTGAATCAATATATAATTTATTTGGTATGTCTATTTTCCTTACAAGCAGAGAGCTTCAAAGTTTAAAAAAAATGCAAAATTTTCACCAAGAAATGATGCAAGTATCGATGAAAATTTACCACTAACATAAAGTAGAATATGTCACGAAAAAACTATCTCGGAATCAAAATGAAAGATAAAAGCATCCCAGAGTTATTCATGCTTAAAGTGACAGTGGTCAGATGTGCAAAAAATGGCCGGGTCCTACACTGAAAATTAGCTGGGTCCTTAAGGGGTTAAAATATCAATTATATTGATAGCATAGCAATTTATTCTTTATAGTGAATTGCTATTAATGTTTTTTTTTTATCATACCATCATCTCATCCCAGAAAAGTGATCAAAAAGTCAGTTCAATACAACAATGGTACCATTAAAAACAACAGAGATAAGCTTCATACAGCCCAGTATACAGAAAAATAATTATAGGGGTCAGAAGAGGACATTCTTACGCATACTAATTTCCGTACAAAAAGTTATCATTTTTATAAAAGTAGTAAAATAAAACAAAACCTATATAAATTGGGTATTGTTTTAATTGTTTGGATCAACAGAATAAAGATAATGGCCCTGATTTACTATTGTAAAGCCAACATGTTTTGTCGGGTTGTGCCCTAGAAATTCTGTCTGCACCAAAATTTGCGCCAGAATTGAAAAACACCCGACCAACTCTACATTTTACTGAGAAAACCCAAAAAGGGGTATGGCCTTTGGGGGAAAGGAGTGTGGCTACAGAAAAGGGGGCGTGTAACCAATATTTTCACAAAAAAACTACATATTTACTAAGGTTTCCACAGAAAATGTGGTGGATTTGAGCTGAGGAAAACCCCACAGATCAGAACATGGGATAGTAGGGAAAAGTGCAAAATGTAGTGAAACCTTAGTAAATACTGTGGAAAAAAACCTGTAGGGAATTAAAACTCACAAAGAAAAACTACACAACACTCTTAGTAAATCCGGGCCAATGTGTCATTTTTACCAAAAAGTACAAATGCGTAAAAAAGGAATCCCCTAAAAGTTACAAGAGGAAATTATTTTTTTTTTGCCCCACAAATAATATTTTTTTGTTTCTCTGTAGATTTGGTAGTAAAATAAGTGATGTAATTACAAATTACAATTGGTGGCGCAAAAAACAAGCCCTTATTTGGGTCTGTTGATGAAAAATGTAAAGTGTCATGTCTTTTAGAAGGCAAGGAGGAAAAAGTGAGTGCTAAAATGAAAATAATCCCTGTGTCCTTAAAGGAAAACTTTTATCAGAGTTACCGCACTAACCTGCTGTTACAAGCAGATAGTGCGGGTGACACTGACGACAACCATACTCAAATGTCTGCGATCCGTGCTCCTGTTGTCAAAGTATTTTCATCTGTTCCCTCTGTTCGGCTGGCAGCCTTCGGACGCAGGCAGATCTTTGTGATGTCACCGCCACTGCTGTTTTTCTAGGCCTCCTCGCAGCAGGGCCCAGCAGATAAACAGCAGCATTAACACGAAGCCCCGCCCATGCCCTAAGCCTGTCGAATGGAGGGGACATATGACGATACCGGGAAAACGGGAGCATGGATCGGGGGACACGTGAGTATGGTTGTCATCAGTGTCACCCGAACTACCTGCTTGTAACATCAGGTTAGGGTGGTGACACTGATGACCGTTTTCCTTTAACCTCTTGTGGACCAAGAGTGTAAAGGTACACCCTTGCATCACGGTACTTGAGGAACAAGGGTGTACATGTACGCCCTGGTCCTAATACCAGTGTTTGAATCATGCTCAGGAGCTGAGCGTGCTTCAAACTTGGTGGGTCCCGACTGCTATGAGCAGCCAGGACCCAGGGTTAATGCCGGGCACCACCGATCGGGTCGATGCCTGGCATTAACCCTTTAGATGTTGCGTCTAAAATGAAAGTAAAAGTATCCTGGCAGCTCAGTGGAGCTGATCGGAACCATCGCAGTGAAATCACCGATCACCGATACCGATCAGCTGAGAGGATGGCAGGAGGGTCCTTACCTGCCTCTTTGCCTTCGGATTGGTCCCCTGATGTTCCAGCCAGGCTCTGCAGGCTGGAACAGCAGAGCACCTATAACACTGATCAATGCTATGCTGTGACATAGCATTGATCAGAATATGCAATCAAAAGATTGCATGGTATAGCCCCCTATGGGGCTAAAAAAATTGTGTTAAAAAAAGTTAATAAAAGTTAATTAATAAATTAATAAAAATTAACCCCTTCCCTATTAACCCCTTAAGGACCCAGCCATTTTACACCTCAGGACCCGGCCATTTTTTGCAATTCTGACCACTGTCACTTTAAACATTAATAACTCTGGAATGCTTTTAGTTATCATTCTGATTCCGAGATTGTTTTTTTCGTGACATATTCTACTTTAACATAGTGGTAAAATTTTGTGGTATCTTGCATCCTTTCTTGGTGAAAAATCCCAAAATTTTATGAAAAATTAGAAAATTTTGCATTTTGTAAGGAAAATGGATATTCCAAATAATTTTTTTTTTATTCACATATACAATATGTCTATTTTATGTTTGCATCATAAAATTTACGTGTTTTTACTTTTGGAAGACACCAGAGGGCTTCAAAGTTCAGCAGCAATTTTCCAATTTTTCACAAAATTTCCAAACTCACAATTTTTCATGGACCAGTTCAGGTTTGAAGTGGATTTGAAGGGTCTTCATTTTAGAAATACCCCACAATTGACCCCATTATAAAAACTGCACCCCCCAAAGTATTCAAAATGACATTCAGTCCGCGTTTTAACCTTTAGGTGTTTCACAGGAATAACAGCAAAGTGAAGGAGAAAATTCACAATCTCCATTTTTTACACTCGCATGTTCTTGTAGACCCAATTTTTGAATTTTTACAAGGGGAAAAAGGAGAAAATGTATAGTTATATTTGTAGCCCAATTTCTCTCGAGTAAGCACATACCTCATATGTCTATGTAAAGTGTTCGGCGGGCGCAGTAGAGGGCTCAGAAGCGAAGGAGCGACAAGGGGATTTTGGAGAGTACGTTTTTTTGAAATGGTTTTTGGGGGGCATGTTGCATTTAGGAAGCTCCTATGGTGCCAGAACAGCAAAAATCCCCCACATGGCATACCATTTTGGAAACTAGACCCCTTGAGGTACGTAACAAGGAATAAAGTGAGCCTTAATACCCCACAGGAGTTTCACGACTTTTGCATATGTAAAAAAATAAAAATAAAATTTCACTAAAATGTGTGTTTCCCCCCAAATTTCACATTTTTATAAGGGTTAATAGCAGAAAATACCCCCCAAACATTGTAACCCCATCTCTTCTGAGTATGAAGGTACCCCATAAGTTGACCTGAGGTGTACTATGGGTGAACTACAATGCTCAGAAGAGAAGGAGTCATATTTGGCTTTTTGAGAGCAAATTTTGTTCGGGGGGCATGTCGCATTTAGGAAGCCCCTATGGTGCCAGGACAGCAAAAAAAAACACATGCCATACCATTTTGGAAACTAGACCCCTTGTGGAACGTAACAAGAAATAAAGTGAGCCTTAATACCCCACAGGGGTTTCACGACTTTTGCATACGTAAAAAAAAAAAAAAGAAAAAAAATCACTAAAAGGTGTGTTTCCCCCCAAATTTCACATTTTTGCAAGGGTTAATAGCAGAAAATACCCCCCAAAATTTGTAACCACATCTCTTCTGAGTATGGAGGTACCCCATAAGTTGACCTGAAGTGCACTACGGGCGAACTACAATGCTCAGAAGAGAAGGAGTCATATTTGGCTTTTTGAGAGCAAATTTTCCTCGGGGGGCATGTCGCATTTAGGAAGCCCATATGGTGCCAGGACAGCAAAATAACCCCCACATGGCATACCATTTTGGAAACTAGACCCCTTGAGGAACGTAAAAAGGCGTAAAGTGAGCATTTACCCCCCACTGGTGTCTGTCATATCTTTGGAACAGTGGGCTGTACAACATTTTTTATTTGCACAGCCCACTCTTCCAAAGATCTGTCAGACACCTGTGGGGTGTAAATTCTCACTGTACCCCTCATTACATTCCGTGAGGGGTTTAGTTTCCGAAATGGGGTCACATGTGGGGTTTTGGTTTTTTTTGCGTTTGTCAAAACCGCTGTAACAATCAGCCACCCCTGTGCAAATCACCTCAAATGTACATGGCGCACTCTCCCTTCTTGGCCTTGTTGTGCGCCCCCAGAGCAGTTTGCGCCCACATATGGGGTATCTCCGTACTCGGGAGAAATTGCGTTACAAATTTTGGGGGGCATTTTTCCCTTTTACCTCTTGTCAAAATGAAAAGTATAGGGCAACACCAGCATGTTAGTGTAAAAAGTTTATTTTTTTACACTAACATGCTGGTGTAGACCCCAACTTCACCTTTTCATAAGGGGTGAAAAGAGAAAAAGACCCCCAAGATTTGTTAGTCAATTTCTCCCGAGTACGGCGATACCCCATATATGGCCCTATACTGTTGCCTTGAAATACGACAGGGCTCCAAAGTGAGAGCGCCATGTGCATTTGAGGCCTGAATTAGGGATTTGCATAGGGGTGGACATAGGGGTATTCTACGCCAGTGATTCCAAAACAGGGTGCCTCCAGCTGTTGCAAAACTCCCAGCATGCCTGGACAGTCAACGGCTGTCCGGCAATACTGGGAGTTGTTGTTTTGCAACAGCTGGAGGCTCCATTTTGGAAAGAGTGGCGTACCAGGCGTTTTTCATTTTTATTGGGGAGGGAGGGGGGCTGTGTAGGGGTATGTGTATATGTAGTGTTTTTTACTTTTTATTTTATTTTGTGTAAGTGTAGTGTTTTTAGGGTACAGTCACACGGGCCGGGGATTACAGCGAGTTTGAGCTGCCGCGCAAAATTTGCTGCATTGCAAACTTGCAGCCTGATACTCACTGTAAGCCCCCTGCCCATGTGAATGTACCCTGTACATTCACAGGGGGGGGGACCTCCAGCTGTTGCAAAACTACTACTCCCAGCATGCCTGAGAATGTTTGGGAGTTGTAGTTTTGCAACAGCTGGAGGCACACAGGTTGGGAAACACTGAGTTAGGAAACAATGTTTCCCAACCAGTGTGCCTCCAGCTGTTGCAAAACCACAACTCCCAAACATTATCAGGCATGCTGGGAGTAGTAGTTCGGCAACATCTTTAAAGCCAGATGTTGCCGAACTACAACTCCCAGCATTCTTGGAGTTGTAGTTTTGCAACATCTGGAGGACTACAGTTTGCAGACCACTAATACAGTGGTTCCCAATCTGTGCCCTTCCAGATGTTGCAAAACTACAACCCCCAGTATGCCAAAACTGTCCAGGCATGCTGGGAGTTGTAGTTCTGCAACATCTGAAGGGCCAGATGTTACAGCACTACAACTCCCAGCATGCCTGAACAGTAAGGGCATGCTGAGGATGTGTAGTTTTGCAACATCTGGAAGGGCACAGTGGTCCAAAAACTGTGGACCTCCAGATGTTGCAAAACTGCAACTTCCAGCATGCCCAGACGCCAAGGGCTGTCTGGGCATGCTGGGAGTTGTAGTTTACAAGGTCCTATTACAGCAATGCATGTCGCTTTACGGCGACGTGCATTGCTGTAAAGGGCCCGACCGCGGCTGAAGATATACTCACCTGTCACCGCCGCCACCGCCATCTTCATCGTCTGGATCCGGGTCTTCAGGGACGAGGTAAGTACCGGGGCCGGTCCCCAGCACTCCCCCGTCCCCCGCTGCATCCTCCGGTCTTCCTCCCGTCCTCTCCGGACTTTCAGGGGCCGGGCAGGACGGGAGGAAGTAACCGCCCCCCTCCTGCGATTGGTCGGTTAACTAACCGACAGATCGCAGGGTATAGGAGAGACCCGATCAGCCCGGTATCACCGCAGATCGCAAGGGCGATTTCCCTTGCGATTTGCGGCGATCTCCGACATGGGGGGCCTACATGGCCCCCCTCGGCGTTTGCCCTGGATGCCTGTTGAAGGATTTCAGCAGGCATCCAGTTCCGATCTCTGCCCGGCGAGCGGCAGAGACCGGAAAACGCCAGGACGTACGGGAACGTCCTGGGTCCTTAAGGCCCAGGGTGCGGGGACGTCCCCGTACGTCCTGGGTCCTTAAGAGGTTAAAAGTTTGAATCCCCCCTTCCCATTTTTTTTATATAAAAATAAAATAAAAATAATCATATGTGGTACTGCCATGTGCGTAAATGTCCAAACTATTAAAATATAAAGGTAGCTAAACCACACGGCCGATGGCATACATGTAAAAAAAATACCAAAGTCCAAAATTGTGCATTTTTGGTCACTTTATATAACATAAAAAATTAATAAAAGCGATCAAAAAGTCCCATCAAAACAAAAATGGAACCAATAAAAACTACAGACCACGGGGTAAAATAAAAAGGTTATAGGGGTCAGAAGATGACAATTTTAAACATACTAATTTTGCTGCATGTAGTTATAATTGTGTAAATGTAGTAAAATAAAATAAAACCTATATAAATTGGGTATCCTTGTATCCGTATGGACCTACAGAATAAAGATAAGGTGTCATTTTTACTGAAAAGTGTACTGTGTAGAAACGGAAGCCCCCAAAAGTTACACAATATTTTTTTTTTTTGAGGTTAGGTTATAAAATAAGTGATGTCATTACAAAGTACAATTGGTGATGCAAAAACAAGGCCTTATATGCTTCTGTAGGTACAAAATTGAAAGCAGTGATTTTTAGAATGGAAGTAAGAAAAAACTAAAGTGCAAAAACAAAAAATTGGCCTGGTCGTCAAAGGGGTATTCCAGGGTTAACTAACTTTTAACTATCCTGCCCATTATGAATAATTATGCTAGTTTTACATTTACTTGCTATACCGGTCTGCTGTGGATCGTCTTCTTTTTATTCATGATATGGTCCCCCCAGGTTTAGCGTTTCCTTTCAGGTCCTGATGACATTCGTCTCACAATCCTTTGAGGCTCAAGGCGGCAGCTGGTATTAGGGTGCTTGGCTATTTCTTGTATTTCCTCACAAGCCAGCCCCCTGATGACTTTTGCGGTCCATCTGTACGTCCTGACGTGCTGGCGGTCCCTCTGCAGATTGCCGAGATCACGGGACGCCGGCATGTCAGGACGTACAGATGGACTGCAAACATCATCAGGGGGCTGGCTTGTGATTAAATACAAGAAAGAAATAAAAGTTAGTTAACCCCGGAATACCCCTTTAACCCCTTAAGGACACAGCCCATTTTCACCTTAAGGACCAGAGCATTTTTTGCACATCTGAACATGAGCATGAATAACTCTGGGATGCTTTTACTTACGAATTTGATTCTGAGACAGTTTTTTCGTGACATATTCTACTTTAAAATAGTTGTAAATTTTCGTTGATACTTGCATATTTGAAAATTTTGCATTTTTTCTAACTTTGAAACTCTCTGCTTTTAGGGAAAATAGACATACCAAATAAATTATATATTGATTCACATATACAATATGTCTAGTTTATGTTTGCATCATAAAGTTGACATGTTTTTACTTTTGGAAGATATCAGAGGGCTTCAAAGTTCAACAGCAATTTTCCAATTCTTCAAAAAAAAATTCAAAATTGGAATTTTTCAGTGACCGGTTCAGTTTTGAAGTGGATTTGAAGGGCTTTCATATTAGAAATACCCCATAAATGACCCCATTATAAAAACTGCATTTTTTTACACTCACATGTTCTTGTAGACCCAGTTTTTGAATTTTACAAGAGGTAAAGGAGAGAAATCCCCCCATAATTTGTAACCCAATTTCTCTCAAGTAAGGAAATACCTCATATGTGGATGTAAAGTGTTCGGTGGGCACAGTAGAGGGCTCAGAAGGGAAGGAGCAACAATGGGGTTGTGGAGAGTGAGTATTTCTAAAATGCTTTTTGGGGGGCATGTCACATTTAGGAAGCCCCTATGGTGACATACTATTTTGGAAACTACACCCCTCAAGGAACGTAACAAGGGGTACAGTGAGCCTTAACACCCCACAGGTTTTTGACGACTTTTCGTTAAAGTTGGATGTGCAAACAATTTTTTTTAACTAAAATGCTGGTTTTCCCCCAAATGTTACATTTTACATCTCTTCTGAGTATGGAAATACGCCATGTGTGGACGTCAAATGCACTGCGGGCGCACTACAATGCTCAGAAGAGAAGGAGCCACATTTGGCTTTTGGAAAGAAAATTTAGCTAAAAATTGTTTTTGGGGGGCATGTCCCATTTAGGAAGCCCCTATGGTGCCAGAACAGCAAAAATAAAACACATAGCATACTATTTTGGAAACTACACCCTTCAAGGAACGTAACAAGGGGTACAGCGAGCCTTAACACGCCACAGGTGTTTGACGACTTTTCGTTAAATTTGGATGTGTAAATGAAAATTATAATTTTTTCACTAAAATGCAGTTTTTTCCCAACCTTACCATTTTTACAAGAGGAAATGGGAGAAAATCCCCCCCAAAATTTGTAACCACATTTCTTCTGAGTATGGAAATACCCCATATGTGGATGTAAAGTGCTCTGCGGGCGAACTACAATGCTCAGAAGAGAAGGAACGCCATTGGACATTTGGAGAGAGAATTTGTTTGGAATGGAGGTCGTGGGTTATGTGCGTTTACAAAGCCCCTGTGCTACCAGAACAATAGAACCCTACACATGTGACCCTATTTCGGAAACTACACCCCTCACGGAATGTAATAAGGGGTGCAGTGAGCATTTACACCCCACTGGCCTTTGACAGATCTTTGGAACAGTGGGCTGTGAAAAGGAAAAATAATTTATTTTTTATTTTTAGGACGACTGTTCAAAAAATCTGTCAGACACCTGTGGGGTGTAAATGCTCGCTGGACCCATTATTAAATTCCTAGAGGGGTGTAGTTTCCAAAATGGGGTCACATGTGGGGGGGCATTGTTTTGGCACCATGGGGGCTTTGTAAACACACATGGCCTTCAATTCCAGACACATTCTCTCTCCAAAAGCCCAATGGCAGTCCTTCTCTTCTGAGCAATGTAGTTCGCCCGCAGAGCACTTTACATCCACATAAAAGGGTATTTATATACACAGAAGAAATGGGGCTACAAATTTTGGGGGGCTTTTTTCCTATTACGCTTGTGAAAATGAAAAATTTGGGATAACACAAGCATTTTAGTGAAAAAATACAAGATTTTCATTTTCACGTCCAACTTTAACGAAAATTTGTCAAACACTTGTGGAGTGCTAAGGCTCACTGAACCCATTGTTATGTTCCGTGAGGGGTGTAGTTTCCAAAATGGGGTGGGTGTTTTTTAGGTGCGTGGGTGTTTTATTTTTGTGTTTATGTCAGAACCGCTGTAAGGATCAGGCACCCCCGTGCAAATCACCTCAAATGTACATGGCGCTCTCACTCCTGAGCTTTGTTGTACATCCGCAGAGCATTTTACATCCACATATGGGGTATTTCCGTACTCAGAAGAAATTGTGTTACAAATTTTGGGGGTCTTTTTTCCTTTTACCTCTTGTGAAAATGAAAATTGTGGGGCAACACCAGCATGTTAGTGTAAAAACTTACTTTTTTTTTTTTTTTACAATAACAGGCTGGAGTAGACCCCAACTTTACCTTTTTATAAGGGGTAAAAGGAAAAAAGCCCCCAAAATTTGTTAGGCAATTTCTCCTGAGTACAGAAATACCCCATATGTGACCCAAAACTGTTGCCTTGAAATACGACAGGGCTCTGAAGTGAGAGAGCGCCATGCGCATTTGAGGCCTAAATAAGAGATTTGCATAGGGAATTAGACTTTTCACAAACAGGGTGCCTCCAGCTGTTGCAATACTACTTCCAGCATGCCTGGACAGTCAACGGCTGTCTGGGAAATACTGGGAGTTGTTTTGCAACAGTTGTAGGCTCCGTTTTGGAAACAGTGTCATACAAGACTTTTTTTTTTTATTTAGGGGGGGGGGGTGGGGGGGTCTGTGTAGGGGTATGTGTATATGTAGTGTTTTACTTTTTATTTTGTGTAGTGTTTTTAGGATACATTCACATGACGGGGGGTTTACAGCAAGTTTCCTGCTGGGAATTTGAGCTGCGGCAGAAAATTTGCTGCATCTCAAACTTGCAGCGAGAAACTCGCTGGAAACCCCGCCCGTGTGAATGTACCCTGTACGTTCAAATAGGAGGGGCAGACCTCCAGCTGTTGCAAAACTACCACTTACCACTACCAGTATGCCCTTTGTCTGTCCGTGCATGATGGGGGTTGTAGTTATGCAACAGCTGGAGGCACACTGGTTGCAAAACACAGTGTTTGTTACTTAACTCAGTGTTTCGCAACCAGTGTGTCTCCACCTGTTGCAAAACTACAACTCCCAGCATGTATGGTCTATCAGTGCATGCTGGGAGTTGTAGTTTGCCACAGCTGGAGGCACACTGGTTGCGAAACACTGAGTTAGGTAACAAACTCTCAGTGTTTCGCAACCAGTGTGCTTTCAGCCGTTGCAAAAACTACAACTCTCAGCATGCAGTGACAACTGAAGGGCATGCTGGGACTTATGCAAAAGCTAACACTCCCAGCATGCCCTTTGGCTGTCTGTGCATGCTGGGGGTTGTAGTTTTGCAACATCTGGAAGGGCTACAGTTTGGACACCACTGCACAGTGGTCTCCAAACTGTGGCCCTCCAGATGTTGCAAAACTACAACTACCAGCATGCCCAGACAGTCCAGGCATGCTGGGAGTTGTAGTTTGGCAACTCCCTTAAGGCAGCAGTGAAGATCACTTACCGCTGATCTTTACTGCTGTCTCCGCCGATCCTGCCACTGACTGCCACCATTCCCGCCACGATCACCGGTCCTGCCGCAATCGCCGGTCACGGCACCTGCCACCATCTTCCCCCCGCTCTGCCCCAACATACAGGGGTGGGCAGAGCGTGGATTTCAATGTTAACCCCCGTCCCCAAGAGACCCGATCAGCTCGGGATTTCAATGTTAAACCCCGCCCCCCGTCACCAGAGACCCGATCAGCTCGGAACCGCCACGATCCCCACAAGTCCCTTGTCATTGGTCAGTCACTCATTGACTGGCCAATAACAACGATCAGCAGCAGGGGACCATTCTGATTGGTCACCAGCTGCATAGTGTCATCGGTCAGCTGTTCAGAACAGCTGCAATGACGTTTCTATCACCATGCCACCGGACATGGTGATAGAAAATGTATTGGACGTTCTTAAAAGTCCATTTGCGGGAAGGGGTTAAGGCCAAAATGGCTTGATCCTTAAGGGGTTAAAAACTTTCATGTTCTTTTTATTTTATGGGTCAATACAAATAAAATGATACCCATGGTTACCTGTAGTTGTTATCGGTACAACTTTTGTGTAAATGTGACTCTTTAATCACATTTTATTCCTTTTTTCCTGGGATGTGATATAACAAAAAAAAATGTTTTTTCACTCCATTAACCATACGGACTCATTAACATGATATTGAAACAGCTCAGACATTTCCGCATGTGGTAAAATTAAATATATTTATTCATTTTTTTATTTGTAAAATGGGAAAAAAAGGTAGATTTTTCTTTTTTCCATTTTGGTGGGGTTTTTCACACGTTAAAACTTGTTTTCTTTTTTTTATGTTTTAGGTCTCCATAGACTATTTATAGCAATCTTTTGATTTCTATTATTATTCAGTGCTATGCATAGACATCGCACTGATCAGTTACATTGGCAATCTACCTCTATGGCCTCCCACAAAGCAGACCATACAAGAAGATCATAGCACCTGATCCGGATGCAATTAAAAGTCTTTATTCCTGCTGGAATAGACATGTCAGGAGGGGAAGAAGAGACGGGACTAGGTCCGTTTCACAGATCACTCTGCTTCTACCGGTCCCTACGTCACTTTTCCTTCCTTCACACATTTAATACACTTCTGAAGTAAACCTGATCAGGTTGGGCGTTAACCCATTCACTACTGAGCGGTGTTAGTATCAAAAATGCAACTGCCTGTTCACACATAACGTTTTCAAACAATCACACCTGGAACATAATTGTACAAAAATTGATGGAAAATTACATACAATAAATCAGTGCTCTGATACAGGTAAGGAACAAGTTAAGAGCCTAACTATAAGATGTATAAATACTAAATACTGAACACATTAATATCGCTTCGATCATTTAGGCCTAACTGACCTAGGTTTGATGAGTCTTTCAAAGACTCCCTAATATTTCAGATTTCCTAATCAGTATTGATCACAGCATCTGAAGAGTTAATGGCAGACCAGCATGATCGCTGATGTCCGTCATTAGCAGTGGGTCCTGGGTGCTATCAGCTCTTGTGCTGAGACTCATGATGTGCATGTACGTCCTGGTGGGCCAAGTACCAGACAGCCAGGGCATACAGGTACATACTGCATCATCTAGGGGTTAATATTCTATGCAGTTGAGTGAAAATTTAAGGATAATCTTCATAAAAGTATTATTGTTCCAATAGAAAAGAAACTACACTGTGTATACAGTTGATACATAGGTACATAACATGAGTGACATCTACAGGAGTAAAGATTCCACTGCAATATTATGTTTTATTTATATTTTAACATGCCATGCACAATAGAATTCATGGTAACCCAGTATGGCAGATGACAGCTACTTGTATTGTGCGATGGTCAGTTTGTCATAAATGTCATGTAGAGTTGTTGCAGAACGAAAACTGATTTACCCATCTATGTCCTGGATAGGTGATGTGTACCCCACTGATTTGACCTACACAAATGATGAAAACAGAACTTAATGCATAGAGAAAGTGCGAGCAGTGTATAATGATGGGATCCTGCAAGTATTGTCGTGGATAAACTGCGCATGTAGTGCGATCTGAAAGGTGAGTTCACACAGGTGTGGTGCAGGGAGATGCCATTAAAGGGGTACTCCGCCCCTAAACATCTCATCCTTTGGATAGGGGATAAGATGTCTGATCACGGGGGTCCCCCCGCAGGACCCCCCCCCCCCCCCCATTTTCTTTTTAGAACGCTAGCTGTGGCACTGGAGGCTCATAATGTCATGGTCAAGCCCCCTCAATGCAAGTCTCTGGGAGGGGGCGTGGACTTGCATTGAGAGGGAGGGCATGTCATGAGGGGTGCGTGGCCGTGACATCAGCGCCGCATCGCTAGTCATCAGGCATGGAGAGAAGTTCGCTCAGTGCACCATATGACTGCGATGCCGCAGCAGAGATAGCGGGGATTCCCAGCGGCAGGACCCGCACGATCAAACATCTTATGCACTATCCTTTGGGTAAGGAATAAGATGTCTAGGGGCGGAGTACCCCTTTAACTGGGCGCAGGGGATAATGCTGCATGTTTGCATTTGATTAATAGTGTTGAGCGGCATAGGCTATATTCGAATTCGCGATATTTCACGAATATATGGATGAATATTTGTCAAATATGTGCTAAATTCGCATATTCGTAATATTTGCGTTTTATTTTCGCATATGCGAAAATTTGCGTATGCAAAAATTAGCATATGCTTAAATTAGCATAAACCAAAATTCGCATATGCGGAAATTAGCATATGCAAATTTTCGCATACGTGAAAATTCGCACGCCAGTCTCACACAGTAGTAGTAGAGCCTTCTTTACACCACACAAGCTGGAAGCAGAGAGGGGTGATCATTGTGATGTTTACTGTGAAAAAAAACAAACAATATTCGTAATTACGAATATATAGTGCTATATTCGCAAATATTCACGAATTCGCGAATATGCGATATTCGCGAATAAAATTTGCATTGCGAATATTCGCAAGCAACACTATTGATTAATTAAATCCCCACCATGTATGTGGAGTGACGAAGTTTAAGATCAGTTACCCCAATAGGAGGAAGACTGATCTCACTAGTAAGGATTTGTGCTATTTATGAGTATGGTGAGGAGAAACAGAGGCAATGCCCTAGCGAGTAAGTCTATAAATATTCCAGTGTACATGCATAGGCAGCCATTGCTCATTACCCTGCTGAAGTTGTTGCTTTTGCAACAAAACCTGTAGAGGAGGCATGTTGTCTAAGTTTTAAACACATTTTTTTCTAATCAAATGGTGGCAGAAAGTTAAACAGAGTTGTAAAATAAAAATATTAATCCTTTCAATACTTAAAGGATTAATGATTTTAGTACGTACCTGGCAGACAGTAATGGACATGCATAGTAAGGATCTGCGCTTGTCTTGAGGCTTAATGGCTATGTTGTGAGATTACCATAATACTGTGGCTAGCTATTTGTGAACTGCTATTTCCTGTCTGACTTTTCTTTTTTTGACTACAAATCCCACAATTCCATCTTCCTCCCTCCCACACATCAGCCACCCCACCCATTGAAACATAAATGAGCTGCATCCATTTAAATCAGTGTGGTTTTCAATCAGGGTGCCCACAGCTGTTACAGATTGATCTCTCTCCCACCAAGCGATACCTCCACCCATTGAAGCAGACAGGCTCCCTGTCATCAGCTGACTAGTGAGTCTGGACTAGTGAGTGAGCCGCATTGCAAGCTGGGAAAAATCTGAGACAACAGTAACATAGTAACATAGTTCATAAGGTTGAAAAAAGACCAGAGTCCATCAAGTTTAGCCTATAACCCTAATGAGTCCCTACTGAGTTATCCAGAGTAAGGCAAAAAACCCTCATACTAGAGGTAAAAATTCCTTCCTGACTCAAAATATGGCCGTCAGATTAAATCCCTGGATCAATGTTCTGTCCCTATAAATCTAGTATACATAACCAGCGATGTAATTATTCTCCAAAAATGTATCTGTCACGATGCCGGCTGGCAGGTAGTGGATCCTCTGTGCCAGAGAGGGATTGGCGTGGACCGTGCTAGTGGACCGGTTCTAAGCCACTACTGGTTTTCACCAGAGCCCGCCGCAAAGCGGGATGGTCTTGCTGCGGCGGTAGTGACCAGGTCGTATCCACTAGCAACGGCTCACCTCTCTGGCTGCTGAAGATACTGAAGATAGGCGAGGTACAAGGGAGTAGGCAGTAGCAAGGTCGGACGTAGCAGAAGGTCGGGGGCAGGCGGCAAGGTTCGTAGTCAGGGGAGATAGCAAGGTACTGGTACACAGGCTATTGAACACACAAGGAACGCTTTCACTGGCACTAAGGCAACAAGATCCGGCAAGGGAGTGCAAGGGAGGAGACTAGATATAGCCAGGGAACAGGTGGGAACCAATTAAGCTAATTGGGCCAGGCACCAATCATTGGTGCACTGGCCCTTTAAGTCTCAGGGAGCTGGCGCGCGCGCGCCCTAGAGAGCGGAGCCGCGCGCCAGCACATGACCGCAGGAGACGGGAACGGGTAAGTGACCTGGGATGCGATTCGCGAGCGGGCGCGTCCCGCTGTGCGAATCGCATCCCCAACGGCCATGGCAGAGCAGCGCTCCCGGTCAGCGCTGACCGGGGAGCTGCAGGGAGAAGGACGCCGTGAGCGCTCCGGGGAGGAGCGGGGACCCGGAGCGCTAGGCGTAACAGTACCCCCCCCCTTAGGTCTCCCCTTCTCTTTATCGGGTAACTGCCTCCCCTGGGATGAGGACACCGGGAAAGGATGGAGGGATTCCTCAACGGCAGGCAGAACCGCAGGAGTAGGAATGGGGAGAGAGGGCAGAGGGCGAGACCTGGCACGGGGCAGTGTGACACCAGGACGAGGGCCATGAGGGGACACAGAAGCTTGCCTGATGGAACTGGGAGGGGGGGAGGGGCATTTCCTGTGGCAGGCAGAGTCCTTAAAGACCTTAGGGGGACCGAATACAGGAGGAACCACAGAGTTACGGCAAGGGTTACTGGGAACCGGTTTTAGACAGTTCTTGGCACAAGAGGACCCCCAACTCTTGATCTCCCCAGTGGACCAATCCAGGATTGGGGAATGAAGTTGAAGCCAGGGAAGTCCAAGGAGAATTTCCGAGGTGCAATTGGGGAGGACCAAAAGTTCAATCCTCTCGTGATGAGATCCGATGCTCATAAGAAGGGGCTCCGTGCGGAAACGTATGGTACAGTCCAACCTGGCTCCGTTGACCGCGGAAATGTGGAGTGGCTTGACAAGACGGGTCACCGGAATACGGAATTTATTCACAAAGGACTCCCGAATAAAATTCCCAGAAGCTCCAGAGTCCAGGCAGGCCACGGCTGAGAGGGGAGAGCTGGCTGAAGTGGAAATCCGAACAGGTACCGTGAGACGTGGAGAAGCCGACTTGGCATCAAGAGACGCCACACCCACGAGAGCTGAGTGCGAGCGTGCGTTTCCCAGACGTGGAGGACGGATTGGGCAATCCACCAAAAAATGTTCAGTACTGGCACAGTACAGACAGAGATTCTCTTCCTTACGGCGATTCCTCTCTTCCAGGGTCAGGCGAGACCGATCCACTTGCATGGCCTCCTCGGCGGGAGGCCTAGGCGCAGATTGCAGTGGAGACTGTGGGAGAGGTGGCCAGAGATCTAAGTCTTTTTCCTGGCGGAGCTCTTGATGCCTCTCAGAAAAACGCATGTCAATGCGAGTGGCTAGATGAATGAGTTCATGCAGGTTAGCAGGAGTCTCTCGTGCGGCCAGAACATCTTTAATGTTGCTGGATAGGCCTTTTTTAAAGGTCGCGCAGAGAGCCTCATTATTCCAGGACAATTCTGAAGCAAGAGTACGGAATTGTACGGCATACTCGCCAACGGAAGAATTACCCTGGACCAGGTTCAACAGGGCAGTCTCAGCAGAAGAGGCTCGGGCAGGTTCCTCAAAGACACTTCGGATTTCCGAGAAGAAGGAGTGTACAGAGGCAGTGACGGGGTCATTGCGGTCCCAGAGCGGTGTGGCCCATGACAGGGCTTTTCCGGACAGAAGGCTGACTACGAAAGCCACCTTAGACCTTTCAGTGGGAAACAGGTCCGACATCATCTCCAGATGCAGGGAACATTGGGAAAGAAAGCCACGGCAAAACTTAGAGCCCCCATTAAATTTGTCCGGCAAAGACAGGCGGAGGCTAGGAGTGGCCACTCGCTGCGGAAGGGGTGCAGGAGCTGGCGGAGGAGATGGTTGTTGCTGCTGTAGCTGAGACTGAACTTGCTGTAGCTGCGACTGTTGCTGCTGTTGCTGTGACTGGAGCTGCTGTAGCTGCGACTGGAGTTGCTGTGTCATGGAGGTCAAGTACGACAGCTGGTGCTCTTGTCGGGCGACCAATGTAGGGAGGTCGGCGGCAGCTGGCAGAGGAACTTCAGCGGGATCCATGGCCGGATCTACTGTCACGATGCCGGCTGGCAGGTAGTGGATCCTCTGTGCCAGAGAGGGATTGGCGTGGACCGTGCTAGTGGACCGGTTCTAAGCCACTACTGGTTTTCACCAGAGCCCGCCGCAAAGCGGGATGGTCTTGCTGCGGCGGTAGTGACCAGGTCGTATCCACTAGCAACGGCTCACCTCTCTGGCTGCTGAAGATACTGAAGATAGGCGAGGTACAAGGGAGTAGGCAGTAGCAAGGTCGGACGTAGCAGAAGGTCGGGGGCAGGCGGCAAGGTTCGTAGTCAGGGGAGATAGCAAGGTACTGGTACACAGGCTATTGAACACACAAGGAACGCTTTCACTGGCACTAAGGCAACAAGATCCGGCAAGGGAGTGCAAGGGAGGAGACTAGATATAGCCAGGGAACAGGTGGGAACCAATTAAGCTAATTGGGCCAGGCACCAATCATTGGTGCACTGGCCCTTTAAGTCTCAGGGAGCTGGCGCGCGCGCGCCCTAGAGAGCGGAGCCGCGCGCGCCAGCACATGACCGCAGGAGACGGGAACGGGTAAGTGACCTGGGATGCGATTCGCGAGCGGGCGCGTCCCGCTGTGCGAATCGCATCCCCAACGGCCATGGCAGAGCAGCGCTCCCGGTCAGCGCTGACCGGGGAGCTGCAGGGAGAAGGACGCCGTGAGCGCTCCGGGGAGGAGCGGGGACCCGGAGCGCTAGGCGTAACAGTATCCAGACCCCTTTTGAACTCTTTTACAGAGTTCATCATGACCACCTGCTCAGGCAGAGAATTCCTCACTGCTCTTACAGTAAAGAACCCCAGTCTGTGCTTGTGTAGAAACCTTCTTTCCTCTAAACGTAGAGGATGCCCCCTTGTTATAGATACAGTCCTGAGTATAAATAGATCATGGGAGAGATCTCTGTACTGCCCCCTGATATATTTATACATAGTTATTAGGTCTCCCTTAAAGGACAACTGCAACACAATATACACTTATCCCCTGTCTACAAGATAGGGGATAAGTGTTTGATCGCGGGGGGTCCGACCGCTGGGACCCCCCTCGATCTCCCTAACGGGGCGCTGCCATTAGCGCTCATAGTGCGCTGGAGGCGCGTAGCGTCGACCTAGAGGTCGACGGTGACGCCCCGTCTCCTCCCCGTCCCAATACAGTTCTATGGGGGAAACGGGGAGGCAGGAACACTGCCTCCCCGCCTCTCCCATAGAGATGTATGGAGGAGGCGTGCCGGCCGCAACGTCATGCTGCGGCTGGCACGCCCCCTGCACGGGAGAGCCACGGCATAGCCACGGCCCCGTACAGGAGATCACAGGGAGTCCCAGCGGTCGGACCCCCCACGATCAAACACTTATCCCCTATCCTGTGGATAGGGGATAAGTGTTAATTACGCTGCAGATGTCCTTTAAGCCTTCTTTTTTCTAAACTAAATAACCCCAATTCTGCTAATCTTTCTTGGTACTGTAGTCCTCCCATTCCCCGTATTACTCTGGTTGCCCGTCTTTAAACGCTCTTCAGCTCCACTATATCTTTCTTGTACACTTGTGCCCAGTATTGTACACAGTATTCTATGTGTGGTCTGACTAGTGATTTGTACAGCGGTAGAATTATTTCCTTGTCGTGGGCATCTATGCCCCTATTGATGCACCCCATGATTTTATTTGCCTTGGCAGCATCTGCCCGACACTGGTCACTACAGCTAAAGTTACTATTGACTAAGACTCCTAAATCCTTTTCCATGTCAGACGTCCCAAGTGTGCTCCCATTTAATACATAATCCCAGCCTGGATTTTTCTTCCCCATGTGCATTACCTTACATTTATCAGTGTTGAACCTCATCTGCCACTTCCCAGCCCAAATCTCAAACCTATCCAGATCAATTTGTAACAGTGCACTGTCCTCTACAGTGTTTACCACTTTACAGAGTTTAGTTTCATCTGCAAAGATAGTTATTTTACTATTCAACCCCTCTACAAGGTCATTAATAAATATATTAAATAAACTAGGAACCAAGACAGACCCCTGTGGTACCCCACTAGTAACAGTCACCCAATCAGAATAAGTACCATTAATAACCACCCTCTGTTTCCTATCATTGAGCCAGTTACTTACCCACTTGCACACATTCTCCCTGAGCCCCATGCTTCTCATTTTATGCACCAACCTTTTATGTGGCACCGTTAAAATGCTTTGGAAAAATCCAGATATACGACATCCAGCGATGACCCCTGGTCCAGTCTGGAGCTCACCTCCTCATAAAAGCTGATCAGGTTAGTTGGACAGGACTGATCCCTCACTAAGCCATGCTGATATGGATAAAGTCATTTTGTATGATGGTAAAAATAAATATTGGAGTGAAAATCACAGAAGAATTGTGAGAAAACCATCAAATACAGGTACAAACACTATATTATGAACTACACTAACTTTACAGCCCCTGTAGCATAGTCAAATAAAAAAAAAATCCTGGAATACCCCTTTAACCCAATAACGACCATGGACGTCTATGCTCGTCCAATGGCCGTTAACAGGGTATGAGCCCGCCTTCGGCCCGCCTTGACCTCCCGTCATACCGTCTGGCCCCCAGCTGACTCCTGTAGCTGGGGGCCGGCGTTAATAGCTGACATGCAGCGATCGCTGCGGGCGGCTATTAACCCTTTAGATCGCCACTGTCAAAGTTGACAGCGGCGTCTAAAGGTGCCTGTATCCCGTCCCTGGTGGTCCAGTGGGGTGGATCACCACTCTCCACTACTGAGGTAGCCTGAGGGCTTACCTCTCCTGCTGCGGCGGCTCCGGTGCTCAGAATGATAATGCCTGGCAGAGCCAGGCTTTATCAATCGAGCGCAGAGTACACAGATCAATGGGATTGTATGTAATCCCATTGATCTGTATGAGGAATCAAATGATTCCTTCTAAAAGTCCCCTAAGGGGACGAAAAGTTTAAAAAAAAGTTTAAAAACACACACATTAACCTCTTCCTTATTAAAAGTTTAAATCCCCCCTTTTCCCAAATTCCATATAAAAAATATATAAACATACTAAAAATAAACATATATGGTATTGCCGCCTGCGTAAATGTCCGAACTATAAAAATATATCGTAAATTAAACCGCACGCTCAATGGCGTACGTGCAAAAAATTCCAAAAACCGAAATAGTGTATTTTTGGTCACCTTTCATACCATAAAAAAAAGGAATAAAAAGCAATCAAAAGGTCCAATTAAAACTTCAGATCACTGCGCAAACAATGAGTCCTCATACCACCCTGTACGTGGAAAAATAAAAAAGTTATAGGGGTCAGAAGAGGACAATTTTAAATGTATTAATTTTCGTGCATTTAGTTATGATTTTTTCCAAAAGTACGACAAAATCAAACCTATGTAAGTAGGGTATCATTTTAATCGCATGGACCTACAGAATAAAGATAAAGTGTCATTTTTACCGAAAAATGTACGTGTAGAAATGGAAGCCCCCAAAATTCACAAAATGGTGTTTTTTCTAAAATGTTGTTGCACAATTATTTTTTTTTCTTTTTGCCGTAGATTTTTGGGTAAAATGACTGATGTCATTACAAAGTAGAATTAATGGTGCAAGAAATAAGCAATTTTTAGGTGCAAAATTGAAAGGGTTATGATTTTTAAAAGGTAAGGAGGAAAAAACAAAAGTGCAAAAACACAAAAACGCTTGGTCCTTAAGGGGTTAACAGCTGCTGTATGCTCTAGAGGAAGTTGTATAGTTCTTTTCTGTCTGACAACACTGCTCTCTATGGGGATTTAATTTAACTTGTTGGCACCAGTTGATTTAAAAAAAAAAAAAATGTTTTCTCTGGAGTACCCCTTTAATAGCTAGGAGTTTTGCAGGCCCCTAGGACTACAGAAAGTGATTAAATAGGGACATTACCCAGTAGCCAAGGAGATAGTAATTATTATTGCCCCACTATACCTCTGATTTTAATGGTGTGTAACTCAGTTAATTTTAATAGCAAAATGTGAGTTGGTTTTAGTCTTTTAAATAAGATGACCTTTATTTTTTTTATCTAGAGAAATGCTTAAATAAGGCAAACTGATTATATACTCCTGAAGTTAATAGCTATTAACCTGTTTTTACTAATGGTATTAACTATTACGGTTTGAACAATGAATACAGACAAAAAGATTAATTCTGATGGGATCTCTTCCCGAATCTACCAAACAAGTCTCCTTTTAGTCAGTTGACTAAAATGTTGATAGATTTTCTTGTCATCACAACTTAGTTTTATTTACTAACAAAGCATTGTTAAGTAAAACTATGATGAAAATAGTTAGCCCACAAAGTTAAAACTGGTGTAACTCAAAAAATGTGGATTTTTGTACTCACCGTAAAATCCCTTTCTTATAGCCTTCTTTGGTGAACACAGGATAAACATGGGTACATGCTCTGCCACTAGGAGGCTGACACTAAGGAAAAAAGTTGTCTCCTCTCTGGCAGGATATGCCCGCCCACTGGCACTGAGCTATTCAGTTGTGTCACCAAGCAGTAGGAGAAGCCATCAGAAAAATAATGTCCAAAAGGACCCTGAACAAAACAATCCAAAGGAACCTGAAAACCAGGCAGCAAGTCCCTGACAAGGCAATCATAAATGGGGGGGGGGGAGCTGTGTACCCCACTGAAGACTACGAGAAAGAGATTTTATGCTGAGTACAAAAATCCACTTTTCTTGGTCACTTTATTGGGAGACATGGGATAACCATGGGTCCAAAAGCAGTCCCTGGGGTCGGGAAAAAAAAAGACCTTGTGGTCGAGAACTGCATCTGCTGATGCAAAGGTATGAACCCTGTACAATCAAGAGAAGGTGTGCAGAGCATGGTTACAAACCATCCAGGAAGCCCCCACAGACCTATGGAGTGAGCTGTGACCTGAAAGGGAGGGGCCTTCCCCTTGCCATGGTAGGGTTCCGAGATGGGCAACTGGATCCAGCGTAAAATGGTCACCTTGGAGGCCTGGAGACTCTTGCGCCATCCTTATGGAATCACAAAGAGAAAGTCGAAGCAACAGAAGGAAGAGATAAAAGAAAAATATGCACAAATGGCGCGCACCACATGACAGTGGAGAGAGCAGGAGAAGGAAAGAAGACACGACCTTCAGAAGGAAGGAAGGGACAGGGGAAGACCACCTTGTCCTGATAAAGAACAAGAAAGGAGAGGGCCGCGATCTCCAATACTCAACGAAGGGAAAGCATAGCAACCAAAATGTCCCCTTTCAGGAAAGGAACCTTAGAGAATCATCCCGTAGGGGCTTAAAAGGAGGACCCTGCAGTGTATCCAGAACCAAATTGTGGTCCCAGGCCAAAGTAGGAGAACGATAGGGGGGAATCTCATGAGCCACCCTATGCATTAGGTGTGAACATGAGTGTTGAATGCGAGGGACCTCTAAAAAAGAATAGAGAGCACAGAAACCTGTCCCTTGAGAGAAATTAAGATAAGGTGCGCTTCCAAACCCCACTGTAGAAAAGCCAAAAGATCCAGTAGTGAAAAAAAATGTAGGAGAAAGGCCACGGTAAAGAGGAGCCCTGAGAAAGGAGATCGGGCCGGACAGGAAGACACAAGGGAAGTCTGCGACGAGGTTGATCACATCCAGGTACCAAACGCGTCTGGGCCAATCCGGAGCCATTTGGATGACCGGAACTCTCTTTGCCTTGATTTAGTGCACAACCCTGGGAAACAGGGGCAGAGGCAGAAATGACCCTGAGTGTGTGGAATGTGGACTGCAAAGAGGAAAGGGAACAAAGAGTTTCACACCAGGACAGGATCCTCGATGAGCTTAGAGGTCCGCCTTGGTGGTTCGTGTATACCACAGCTGTGCAGTTGTCCATTTGAATGCGGAACGGAAGATCACAGAGAAGAGACTGCCAATGATGGAGACAGAGAAGAATGGCAAAGAGCTCCAAGACATTGATCAGACGTAAAGGCTCCCGGGAGGATCAGCAGCCCTGAACCGCCTTGTTAAGAAAAACTCCTCCCCAGCCAGCTAGCATACTCATGTTGGTCATCAAAATCTGACAATGGACTGACAGGAAAGAGCAACCGAGGGGGTGGAGAGGAGACTGGAGCCACCAGAGAAGAGAGTGGTGCACTCTGAGGGTCAGGCGTTGGAGAGATTGAGGCAACCGATCCCAAAGGGAAAGAAAGCCGGTAAAGCGGGCAACAGTGGAACTGGGCAAAGGGCACAGCCTCTATGGTTGCCACGATGCTGCTAGCCACTCATGCAGAATTGGAGGGAAAATAGGCATGGTTGACAGAGAATCTTGATCCCCAATGCCAGTGTAGAGCGTTTGTCCATGGGCAAAGAGATCCTGGCCGAGGACGTTTTGAAGTGAAGTCCCAGAAACACCAGGGATTGAGAAGGGAGCAGATTGGACTTCGTCGTGTTTACTATCCACCCGAAATGCGAAAGCGTTGGGAGGGTGATGTGAAGGGCAAATTCTGTGCGCAAAAAAGGTGCCTTAATGAGGATGCCATCCATATATGAAAGGAAGCAACTGAGAAAACTTTTTGTAAGTAATTAACAAAAGTATTGTTTTAGGGGTGAGGTTAGTTAATAATTTCTTTTTTCACCCTTGGTATTTTGCCCGTGGTCCAGTTGTTCATTGTATTTTGGCCACCTAATCCATTTAAGGGGGTTTTGTGTAAATTTGTGGGGTTTTGAGAATAAAAATACGGGGAACCCTATGCGTTTTTTTAAATGTATTATTTTTTTATTATTTCATTCTCAGCCAGATACCAACCAAGCAACAATAGACTGACATTACCAGGGTGGGCAAGGACCATTGCTACTGGCCCTACCCAACCTAAATAACGCCAGCCTGTTATCGCCTGGGCACAGGAGCGCCATTTTTGATGCTCTGGGCCTGTTGGTACTGGTTCTTCCCGATACCCCTGTGGTGGTGGGTACCGGAGTAATATTTGGGGGTAAGCACTAGCTGTATTTGGGGCTAACACTAAGCCCAGACTTAGTAATGCATTACGTCTATAAGACAGCTTCCACTACTAAGCCTGAAAATTCAATTTTAAAAAAACACAACACATTGGAAAAACAGCCCTCGTTACCCACAGCCCTTGTTAGCCATTTTATTAAAAGAAAAAAAAATCCAGTTCACCTGCAGTAGTCAACCAAATCCGCCATAATCTTCTGCATTCACGGAACTTAAACGAAAAGAAAGAAAAAAAACACAAAAATGGGTTAGTACATTTTTGGCGCTCCCTGCTGGGAAGAATGCCCATGATGCAATGTTTTCCCAAACAGGGAGCCTTCAATTGTTGCAAAACTACAACTCCCAGCATGCTCAGACAGCCATTGGCTGTCTGGGCATGCTGGGAGTTGTAGTTTAGAAACAGCTGGAGACTCTCTGTCTGGGAAAACACTGCCAGAAGGGTCTGTTCACATTATACAAAATGTACAATGTGAACAAAGCCCCACACTTACCACCCTGGCTCCGGTCTGTAGCTCCATCCCCTAATGACATCATCACTAGGGGTTGGAGCTACACAGACTCAGCAGGGACAGGAGCAAGGGTAGTAAGTGGACCTCTTGCTCTGCATACACAATATACAGCTATCTATAGACTGCCAAGCAGTGTAAGTTAACTCTTTCCTTGCTGGGCTGGCAAATAACGCTCAGCTCAGCAGGGTGTTAAGTGAACCAGCAATGTGTACACTGTATACACATTGCAGGTTCACTGTAAATTCTTGCTGGGCAGTAGATATACAATGTATATCTACTGGCCAGCATCAGCTGTGCTCCCGGCTCTGTAGCCGCAAGCACAGCATAGTCCCGATCTATGCAGGGACAATGCTGTATGGCTGCTATGCATCCCTACTTCCCTCTGAGGATGCTGAAACTATGGCGTTTTTGCTTAAACACCATAGTCTAAGCATGTTAAACTGGCAATACTGCCAGATTGCCGCAAAATGCCGGGGTCAGGGGAAGAAATGTCAAATCCCAAAATTCAATGTGGGTTTGGTGTATTGCATTTCCCTATTGACTCCCAGCTAACATCTGGCTGCAGCGTTATTGCCATGAAAAAACCCCAATGCGGACGTTTTGGCGCCTTTTTGGGCAAAACGCCCCAAAAAACCAAGTGGTAACCTAGCCTTAACCCCTTAACGACCATGGATATGCATACATGCGTCCATGTGCCATTAAGCAGGTATGGCACGGGCTCCCAACTCGAGCCCGCGCCATACCGGCAGGCCCCCAGCTGATTCCTGTAGCTAAGGGCCGGCGTTAATAGCCGACATGCGGCAATCGCCGCGGTTGGCTATTAGCAATTTAGATCGCCGCTATCAAAGATGACAGTGCCATCTAGAGATACCTTTAACCCCTTAAGGACCCAGCCAATTTTCACTGTAGGACCCGGCCATTTTTTGCACATCTGACACTGTCACTTTAAGCATTAATAACTCTGGGATGCTTTTACCTTTCATTCTGATTCCGAGATAGTTTTTTCGTGACATATTCTACTTTATATTAGTGGTAACATTTTGTCGATACTTCATAATTTCTTGGTGAAAAATTCCAAAATTTTATGAAAAAATGTAAATATTTGCATTGTTTTTTACTTTGAAGCTCTCTGCTTATAAGGAAAATGGATATTCCAAATAAATTATATATTGATTCACATATACAATATGTCTACTTGATATTTGCATCATCATAAAGTTGACATGTTTTTACTTTTGGAAGACATCAGAGGGCTTCAAAGTATAGCAGCAATTTTCAAATTTTTCACAAAATTTTCAAAATCGAAATTTTTCAGGGAAAAGTTCAGTTTTGAAGTAGATTTTAGGGGCCTTCTTATTATAAATACCCCATATATGACCCCGTTATAAAAACTGCACCCCTCAAAGTATTCAAATTGACATTCAAAAGGTTTGTTAACTCTTTAGGTGTTTCACAAGAATAGCCACAAATTGAAGGAGAAAATTCAAAATCTTCATTTTTTACACTGGCATGTTCTTGTAGACCCAGTTATTGAATTTTTACAAGGGGTAAAAGGAGAGAAATCTTCCTAAAATGTGTAACTCAATTTCTCTCGAGTAAGGAAATACCTCATATGTGTATGTCAAGTGTTCGGCGGGCGCAGTAGAGGGCTCAGAATGGAAGGAGCGACAGTGGGATTTTGGAGAGAAGTTTTTCTGAAATGTCCCATTTAAAAAAAAAACAAATGGCGTACTATTTTGGAAACTACACCCCTCAAGGCATGTAAGAAGGGGTCCAGTGAGCCTTAACACCCCACAGGTGTTTGACGACTTTTCGTTAAAGTTGGATGTGTAAATGATTTATAAATTTTTTTCACTAAAATGCTGGTTTTCCCTACAATTTTTTATTTTTTTTGCAAGGGATAATAGGACAAAATGCCCCCCAAAATTTGTAACCCCATCTCTTCTGAGTATGGAAATAGCCCATGTGTGGACGTCAAGTGCTCTGCTGGCACACTACAATGCTCAGAAGAGAAGGAGTCACATTTGGCCTTTGAAAAGGGAATTTTGCTGAAATGGTTTTTGGAGGGCATGTCGTATTTAGGAAGCCCTTATGCTGCCAGAACAGCAAAAAAAAAAAACACATGGCATGCTATTTTGGAAACTACACCCCTCAAGGAACACAACAAGGGGTACAGTGAGCCTTAACATCACACAGGTGTTTGACATCTTTTTGTTAAACTCGGATGTGTAAATGAAAAAAAAAAAATTTCACATAAATTCTGGTTTTTCCCCAACTTTTACATTTTTAGGGATAATGGGAGAAAACGACCCCCAAAATGTGTAACCCCATTTCTTCTGAGTATGGAAATATCCAATTTGTGCTCTGCTGGCGCACTATACTGCTCAGAAGAGGAGGAGCGCCATTGAGCTTTTGGAGACAGAATTTGGTTGGAATAGAAGTCGGGGGCCATGTGCGTTTACAAAGCCCTCCGTGGTGCCAGAACAGTGGACCCCCCTCCCACATGTGACCCCATTTTGGAAATGTAATAAGCGGCGCAGTGAGTATTTACACCCCACTGGCATTTGACAGATCTTTGGAACAGTGGGCTGTGCAAATGACAAATTACATATACTGTTCCAAAAATCTGTAAGACACCTGTGGGGCGTAAATGCTCACTGTACCCCTTATTACATTACATGAGGGGTATAGTTTCCAAAATGTTCACAACTATTTTAGGGGAAACCCCCTAAGGGGAACCCTTAAACTAAGTACCTCCTAAAATTTAACTTTTATTTGTCCTATTAAAATATTAAACTAAATAGTGAATGTGTGATTTTCCTTATGGTGTGATCTACACCACTGATTATTTAAAATCACAGCCTCAGACCAGCTCTCGTTGTAATGTTATAGTAGTAACTGCAATTAATAGCAGAATGATTGCACAGCGATCATCATCTTTTGATATGATGATCTGTTTTTAGGGAGTTGTTAGTGGCTGCTAATTAAAAACTCCGAGGATAACCATTAGCCACCAGCCCTTCCTGACGAAGCTGGGGTGCCAGCGAAACATTGGAGGCGCTGGCTAATGCTCGGAGTTTTTAATTAGCAGCCACTAACAACTCCCTAAAAACAGATCATCATATCAAGCTCATACTTGAAGCTGTAGTTTCACAACAGCTGGAGGCACACTGGTTGGAAAACCTTCAGTTAGGTTCTGTTACCTAACTCAGTATTTTCCAACCAGTGTGCCTATAGCTGTTACAAAACTACAACTCCCAGCATGTACTGATGCTGGGAGATGTAGTTTTGCAACAGCTGGAGGTACGCAACTAAAACTCCCAGCATTCCGAGACAGCTGTTTGGGCATGCTGGGATTTGCAGTTTTGCAACATCTGGAGGGCTACTGTTAGAGACCACTGCACAGTGATCTCCTAACTGTGGACCTCCAGATGTTGCAAAACTACAAATCCCATCATGCCCAGACAGCAAACAGCTGTGTGGGCATGCTAGGAGTTGTAGTTTTGCAAGATCTAGAGAGCCACAGTATAAAGATCACTGTGCAGTGGTCTCTAAACTGTAGATCTCCAGCTGTTGCAAAACTGCAAATCCCAGCATGCCCAAACAGCTGTCTGGGCATGCTGGGAGTTGTAGTTTTGCAACATCTGGAGGGCTACAGTGTAGAGACCACTGTATAGTGGTCTCAAACTGTAGCCCTCCAGATGTTGTTAGGCAACTCACCGACTTCCGTAGGATCCAGGGAGCCAGTCGCACGACATGCCGCCCGGGCCGATCACCGCAGTCGATCGCGTCCCGCAACCTCCACCTATGGGTAAGTGGACTTCGGCGCCCGGTCCCCTTCAGTTTCCCCGTTCTGCCCCGCCTATTGTGTGTGGGCCGAACGGGGAAAAACAAAAGTTAACCCCCCCGCCACCGACCTGCTATTGGTCGTCGTTTTTTTGGACTACCAATAGCAGGGATAGGAGGGGTGGCACCCCTGCCACCTCACTCCTATCCCTTCAGGGGGATTGTAGGTGTCTTGGACAACCGCAAACCCCATTATATTCCGGGTCACCATAGACCCGTATGACCCGGAATAGGCGCAAATCGCTAGTGTGAATTCACTTGCGATTTGCGCCGATCGCCGACATGGGGGGGGTCTAATGACCCCCCCTGGGCATTTGCGCGGGGTGCCTGCTGATCGATATCAGCAGTCACCCGGTTCGGTCCCAGCCCGGCACGGCGGGGACCGAAATTCCCACGGACGTACATGTACGTCCTGGGTCTTTAACCCCTTAAGGACGCAGGACGTAAATGTACGTCCTGGTGTGGTGGTACTTAACGCACTAGGACGTACATTTACGTCCTGTGCATAACCGCGGGCATCGGAGCGATGCCCGTGTCATGCGCGGCTGATCCCGGCTGCTGATCGCAGCCAGGGACCCGCCGGCAATGGCGGGCGTCCGCCAATAACCCCTCAGATGCCGGGATCAATACAGATCCCGGCATCTGCGGCAGTACGCGATTTCAATGAATGATCGAATCGCCCGCAGCGCTGCTGTGGGGATCCGATCATTCAGAACGCCGCACGGAGGTCCCCCCACCTTCCTCCTTCCAGCTCCAGGCGTCTTCTGCTCTGGTCTGAGATCGAGCAGACCAGAGCAGAAGATGACCGATAACACTGATCTGTTCTATGTCCAATACATAGAACAGATCAGTATTAGCAATCATGGTATTGCTATGAATAGTCCCCTATGGGGACTATTCAAGTGTAAAAAAAATGAAAAAAAATGCAAAACTAAAAGTAAAAATAAAGTGAAAAATCCCCTCCCCCAATAAAAAAGTAAAACGTCCGTTTTTTCCTATTACCCCCAAAAAGCGTAAAAAAACTAATTTAATAGACATATTTTGTATCGACGCGTGCGTAAATGTCCGAACTATTAAAATAAAATGTTAATGATTCCGTACGGTGAACGGCGTGAACGTAAAAAAAAAAGTCCAAAATTGCTACTTTTTTAATACATTTTATTAAAAAAAATTATAAAAAATGTATTCAAAGTTTTTTATATGCAAATGTGGTATAAAAAAAAAGTACAGATCATGGCACAAAAAAATGAGCCTGCATACTGCCACTTATACCTAAAAATAAAAAAGTTATAGGTCATCAAAATAAAGGGATTATAAACATACTAATTTGGTAAAAAAGTTTGTGATTTTTTTTAAGCACAACAATAATATAAAAGTATGTAATCATGGGTATCATTTTAATCGTATTGACCCTCAGAATAAAGAACACACATCATTTTTACCGTAAATTGTACGGTGTGAAAACGAAACCTTCCAAAATTAGCAAAATTGTGTTTTTCTTTTTAATTTCCCCACAAAAATAGTGTTTTTTAGTTGCGCCATACATTTTATGATATAATGAGTGATGTCATTACAAAGGACAACTGGTCATGCAAAAAACAAGCCCTCATACTAGTCTGGAGATGAAAATATAAAAGAGTTATGATTTTTAGAAGGCGAGGAGGAAAAAACGAAAATGTAAAAATTTAATTGTCTGAGTCCTTAAAGGAGTAGTCCAGTGGTGACTCAGTGGTGAGCAACTTATCCCTTATCCTAAGGATAGGGGATAAGTTGCAGATCGCGGGGGGTCCGACCGCTGAGGCCCCCTGCGATCTCCTGTACGGAGCCCCGACAGCCCGCGGGAAGGGGGCGTGTCGACCTCCACACGAAGCGGCGGCCGACACGCCCCCTCAATACAACTCTATGGCAGAGCCGAAGCGCTGCCTTCGGCAATCTCCAGCTCTGCCATTGAGATGTATTGAGGGGGCGTGTCGGCCGCCGCTTCGTGCGGGGGTCGACACCCGCTATCTGGGCGGAGAGCCGGGGCCCCGTACAGAGAGATCGCAGGGGGCCCCAGCGGTCGGACCCTCCGCGATCTCAAACTTATCCCCTATCCTCAGGATAGGGGATAAGTTTTTCACCACTGGACTACCCCTTTAAGGCCAAAATGGGCTGAGTCCTTAAGGGGTTAAGACCCAGGGTGTCAGGACATACCTGTATGCCCGGGGTCCTGAACAGGATAACTGCTCCCTGGTGGATCGCCCCCCCCCCCCTCGCAGCACGATCACGTGGAGGTGATCCACTTCTGAGGTAGCCGGAGGGCTTACCTCTGCTCCTGTGTCGGCTGCTGCGTTGTGAATGATAAAGCCTGGCAGGACCAGGCTTTATCAATTGAGTGCAAAGCACACAGATCAATGTGGATCTATGGAACCACATTGATCTGTATGAGGAATCAAATGATTCCTCCTAAATGTCCCCTAAGGGGACTAAAAGTGTAAAAAAAAAAAAAAAGTTTTAAAAAAGTTTAAAAATACACACAATAACCCCTTCCTTATTTAAAGTTTAACCCCCCCCCTTTTCCCAAATTCCATATAAAAAAATATATACCGGTAAACATAATAAAAATAAACATATGTGGTATCACCGTGTGCGTAAATGTCGGAACTATAAAAATATAAGGTTAATTAAACCCCTCGGTCAAAGGCGTACACATAAAAAAAATTCCAAAGCCCAAAACAAAATTGCGTATTTTTGGTCACTTTGCATACCCTAAAAAAATGTATAAAAAGTTACCAAAAAGTCAGATCCAAACAATCATGGTACCAATAAAAACTTCAGATCATGGTGCAAAAAATGAGCCCTCATACCACCCTGTAAATGAAAAAATAAAAAAGTTATAGGGGTCAGAATAGGACAATTTTAAACATGCTAATTTTTATGCATGTAGTTATAAAGTTTTTTAAGTAGTAAAATATAGAAAACCATATGAACCTACAGAATAAAGATATGGTGTTATTTTTACCGAAAAGTGCACTGTGTAGAATCGGAAGCCCCCAATAGTTACAAAAATTTTTTTCCATTTTTGCCCCACAAATATGTATTTTCTGGGTTCCCCAAATTTTGTGGTAAAATGATTGATGTCATTACAAAACACAATTGGTGGTGCAAAAAATAAGCCCTCATATGAGTCTGTAGGTGGAAAATTGAAAGCATTATGATGTTTAGTGATGAGGAAAAAATGAAAGTGCAAAAATGAAAAAAGTTTTTTGCAGTGGTTAATAATTTATCAAATGCAACTTTTTGGTAAAAATTTACCTCTTTTAAACACTAACTCAGACTTACTCCCACCAGCCCTACAAAAGCATCTAAACTGACACCATGAAAAAGTGATTTGGTCGTGCAACAAATTTATCAAGTGTTGTGCGATGAATTTAATCAATTTGTTTCACGTACATCAAAATCACCCCAAGATCCTTGTTCTAAACCTGCACGGAGAGTAGACCATAAATGATAAATTCCCCCAATGACTTAAAGCACACAACTAAGACAACACAGGAGAGGCTTAGGGACAACTCTTTAACCACTTAAGGACACAGGGCATACAGAGCAGTTAACATCCAAATATGAGGTACTTCCATACTCCAAAGAAATGTATTTACAAATTGTGGGGGACATTTGACACTTGGGAAAATGACAAAGTTGGGTTAACCCCCAGCATTTTAGTGTAAAAAATTTAAATTTTCCTTTTCACATCTCACTTTAATGAAAATGTATCAAACACCTGTGGGGTGTTAAGGCTCACCCTACTGCTTGTTACATTCCTTGAGGGTAACTACTTACCGGCGTTCTGCAGCGGTTCCGGGTCATCAGGGTCACGTGTGACCCTGTGACCCGTATATAGATGGTGACTGGTGGTGTAGTATACACCACCAATCACCATCCGTACTGTACTGGGGGCTGGCATTGTGGCCACCCCCCTCAGTACAGTTGTGATTGGGTGGCCAAAGTGGCCACACCAATCACATAGTAATGGGAGGGGATGGTGGGGGCTAGGAGCACGTTGCTCCGTTCTGCCCCCCATTCCACTTAGATCTGGTGTGCAGGACGGAGCCCCGTGCTGCCCACCATCCCCTCACTTGAAAAAAGTGCCCCTTGCCCCCTTTTCTGTGGCCCCTTGGCACAGAAATCACACAGGGTTAGCTTTAGATTAGGTAGGGACAGGTTAGGGTTAAAAAAAAAAGGCTTTTTTATTTTATTTATTTTTTCGGCGTACCTCAGTGAGTGTCCGTGGGTCCGTAGCACCTTTAGCTGCGTGACCCCAGCCCTGCTGGGTCGCTGCGGTCTGCCGCCAGCCTTTTTTTTTGGCGCAGATCTTTTTTTTTTCTTTTTCCCTAAGCGTGTGTGCGGACTCTCTTAGTTATAAAAGAGCGGTCCGCCACCGTTTGTTAAAGCCCACCCGCCGCTGATCAGTCCCGTAGTACTGATCAGCGTTTTTTTTTTGTGGTGTCGGCGCTTTTTTTCGCGTTTTCTAGCGCTTTTTTTGCACCCATAGGCGGTCCGTGCCACCAGTAGCAGGCGTGTACTGTGTGGCCGGACCGTAGCTGTGTGTGCGGCGTGCCTCACCGCTGTCAGTGATTTATCACTGATCAGCGTTTTTTTTTGTGGTAAAGGCACTTTTTTCGGTTAGCGCATATTTTTTTTTTTGCACCCATAGGCGGTCCGTGCCACCAGTAGCAGGAGTGTACTGTGTGGACGGACCGTATCTGTGTGTGCAGCCTGTCCCACCGCTGTCGGTGATTTATCACTGATCAGCGTTTTTTTGGGGTTCAGGTGGGTGCATTTTTTTTCGGGGTAAAGCGTTTTTTTATTTTATTTTTCGGGTTTTTTGTGTGGGGGTCTGTGAACAAGCCACCATCCACTGTTCTGGGCTGAGTGGCCGGACCCCCCACTGACTTCTGCGCCCCCTGCCGCCACAAGTGCTAATCAGTGCGCACACCACGGATTAGATAAACGCTTTTTTTTGGCGCAGGGCTTTTTTTGCGCTAGAAGTCCCCTTTTTTAAAAAAAAAAAAAAGTCCCCTTTTTATTTAATATTTTTTTTTTGTTAGGGCGGGTTAGGTTAGGCTAGGGCGGGTTAGGGCGGGTTAGGGAGGTAGTATCGCACCACACCACACGCAGCACACACACCAATAAAGTTTTCCCCCCCACACACACACCGCCGTATCCCCATTAGAGTAGGGAAATGGCCCGCAGAGTGTTTTCGGCGGAGGAGGCATATGACATAATTGCCTCCGACACCGAGAGCGGCTCAGAGGACGATGAAGACCCCACCTTCCTTATTTCATCGTCCTCCTCATCATCTAGTTCTGATGATGAGCCACCAAGGCGGCGGAGACGCCGCCGTGCGGTGCCGCAAACCTCCTCTGCCCTTGACCCTGTGCCCCATGCTAGTATGAGTCCCCCTGGCGCTCATACTAGTGAAGCCCCCCTGCCAAGATCACTGGTACATCGTACCGGAGAACTTGACTGGGCTGAGCCAGCGGACCACGAGCCCGTGATTCCTGAGTTTGTTGGCTACTCAGGAATCAAAATTAACATCGCCGGGTTCACTGAAAAGGACTTTTTCGGTCATTTTTTCAGTGACGACTTTGTTAATTTGATGGTTACAAAGACGAATCTGTACGCCCAACAGTTCGTCGCCGCTAACCCGGGCTCACTTTTAGCTAGACCCGGCGGCTGGACTCCAGTCGATGCAGCCGAAATGAGGACCTTTTGGGGCCTCGCGCTGCATATGGGTATAGTTAAAAAACCCAGTGTCAGGCAATATTGGACTGGGGACGTCTTTTACCAGACACCCCTCTACAGTATGGCCATGGCACGCTCCCGGTTCGAGGCCATTCGGAGATGTTTGCATTATGCTGATAATGCGGCATGTCCCCCCCGAACTGATCCCGCGTATGACCGCCTGTATAAAATCAGGCCGGTCATCAATCACTTCGGGGCCAGATTTTGGGAGGCCTATGTCCCGGGGCGGGAGGTCTCTATTGATGAGTCGCTCATCAGCTTCAAGGGGAGACTCAGCTTCCGGCAATATATCCCGACCAAGCGAGCGCGGTATGGCGTGAAGATGTATAAACTTTGCGAGAGTACCTCCGGGTACACTTGCAAGTTTATAGTGTATGAGGGACGAGATTCCCGTTTTGAACCCCCAGAATGTCCCCCCACTCTGGGTGTTAGCGGGAAAATCGTTTGAGGCCTTTTGCACCCATTGCTAGATAAAGGTTACCACCTTTACGTGGATAACTTTTATACTAGTATCCCTCTCTTCACATCCCTCGCCGCCAGATCCACGGTCGCTTGTGGGACAGTCCGGAAGAATCAAAGAGGCCTTCCGCCCCATCCCCTACATGCTCCTATCCCCCGGGGTGAGTCCCGTGCCTTTTCCCATGAGAACCTGTTGTTGGTCCGGTATAAGGACAAGAGGGATGTCCTTATGCTCACCACAATTCATGGGAATGGCAGCACCCCTGTCCCTGTGCGAGGTACCGCGGGACCGGTCCTCAAGCCCGATTGTATTCTGGACTACAATCGGTATATGGGGGAGTTGATCTTTCTGATCAAGTCCTCAAGCCATATAATGCCATGCGGAAAACACGTGTATGGTATAAAAAGGTTGCGGTCTACATGGTACAGGTTGCCATGTACAACTCTTTTATACTGTACCAGAACGCTGGCAACACAGGGACATACCTGGAGTTTCAAGAGGTAGTTCTAAGGGCCCTCATCTTTGGTGACCGCCAAAGAGCGGGTCAGAGCACCTCTGGAACTTCAGTGCCCCGGATCGTCCCCGGCCAACACTTTCCAGGTGAGGTCCCCCACACTGGAAAGAAGGGACGATCTCAGAAAAAATGCAGAGTGTGTCACAGGAGGGGGATTCGGAAGGACACCACCACTCAATGTGACACTTGCCCCGATCATCCGGGCCTCTGCGTTAAAAACTGCTTCAGGGAGTATCACACTTCCATGGAGTACTACATTTTTAATCCTTTTCCCTGATTTTAATTCCCCAGAATTCGGCTCCAATGTACCAGTCCAGGGTACATTGACTTCCAAATTTTATACCAAAATACCCTACCCCCAAAAAATCAAACCCAAAACCTCTTTCCCAATGCCCCTCATAACATCTTTGTCCCCCAAAAAATGGGTTATGGGACACAGAGTCAACGGCATTGGAGGTTTGCAGTTGCCTCAAATGCGCAACGCTCTCTCTCCCCACCTGAGCGGGTTGCGCATTTGAGGTAACAGAATAGGGACGGCCCCACACATTCCCTTCCCAGAATGATGATTCAGAGTATAGGGTTTGGGGCGGGCATCATTTTTACTTTTGGCTGTACTCTGGGTCATCATTCTGGGAAAATAATTGGCATATCAGTTCTAAAATTGCAATTTTCTTCCCCCCATAGTACTCTTCATCCATTCCTGGAAAATAAATGAAGGGAACAACCGTCTGTTCCAAATCTCCACTTCTCCCTATACACCTTCCCTAGGGGGTGTACTGTTTGTAGTATTCTCACATATGGATGTTCCTTTCTTGTATTTTTCTCTGAATGTATGTAACTGTTAGGTCCGTAACAAACATCCACCTCAAATGCGAAGAGTTCTCGCTGAGCTCTGTCGTATTTCCAGGCGACAATTCGGAGTCACATGTTAGTTGTTCCCAGAAAGATGAAGCAGAGCATAGGTTGAAAATTGCAATTTTCAAAAGCTACCCTTCATCCATTCCTGGAAAATAAATTTAGGAAACACCCGTGCGTTAAAAATGTCCTTTTTACCCCTATACCCATTCCTCAGGGTGGGTACTTTCTTTAATGGTGTCACATGTGGGTGTTTCATTTTTGTATTTTCCTCGGAATGTATGTAACCGTCAGCTACTGATATGCCATAGGCCACAAATACAAAGTGACCTCTATGACTTCTGAGCCTTGTTGTTCGCCCGCCCAGCATGTTACCCCATATGTGGATGTATTTTTATAGTCAGGGGGAAAAGCCCTCAAAAATTTGTAACCCAATATCTCATATTAACCCTTGTGAAAATGTAAAAAATTGGATAACGCCAGCATTTTAGTGTAAAAAAATCAAATTTTCCAATTTATGGACCACTTTTCAAAAAACCTGTGAGGTGTTATTTCCCACTGTACCCCTTGTTACGTTCATTGAGGGGTGTAGTTTCTAAAATGGTGTCACATGTGGGTTTATTTTTGCTTTTGGGGGCTTTATAAATGCACGGGACCCCCGACTTCAATTTCAACAAAATTTTCACTCCTTCTATTCTGAGCATTGCAGTGCGCCCACAGAGCAATTTACATCCACATATGGGGTATTTTTTTTTCTCAGACAAAATTGTTCTACAAATTTTGGGGGCCTTTTGCCCTATTACCCAATGTGAAAATGAAACATTTGGGGTAACACTATCAATATAGTGCAAAAAAAATAAAATTTTTCACTTTTACGGCCCACTGTTTAAAAAACCTGTGAGGTGTAAGTACTCACTGTATAACTGTTACTTTCCCGGAGGGGTCTAGATTCCAAAATGTGATGCCATGTGTGTTTTTTTTTTTGCTGTCCTGGCACCATAGGGGCTTCCTAAATGCGGCATGCCCCCAGAGCAAAATTTCCTTCAAAAAAGCCAAATGTGACTACTTCTCTTCTGAGACCTGTAGTGCGCCAGCAGAGCACTTTTCACCCCCATATGGGGTGTTTTCTGAATCGGGAGAAATTGGGCTTCAAATTTGGGGGTGTATTTCCTGCTTTAACCCTTTGTAAAAATGTAAATTTTTTGGGAAACCAAGCATTTTAGGTAAAATTTTTTATTTTTTTTTTACTTATGCAAAAGTCGTGAAACCCCTGTGGGGTATTAAGGTTCACTTTACCCCTTGTTACGTTCCCCAAGGGGTCTAGTTTCCAAAATGGTATGCCATGTGTTTTTTTTTTGCTGTCCTGGCACCATAGGGGCTTCCTAAATGCGGCATGCCCCAGAGCAAAATTTCCTTCCAAAAAGCCAAATGTGAATCCTTCTTTTCTGAGACCTGTAGTGCGCCAGCAGAGCACTTTTCACCCCCATATGGGGTGTTTTCTGAATCGGGAGAGATTGGGCTTCAAATTTTGGGGGGTATTTTCTGCTTTAACCCTTTGTAAAAATGTAATTTTTTTGGAAAATAAATCATTTTAGGTAAAATTTTTTTTTTTTTTTTTACTTATGCAAAAGTCGTGAAACCCCTGTGGGGTATTAAGGTTCACTTTACCCCTTGTTAGGTTCCCCAAGGGGTCTAGTTTCCAAAATGGAATGCCATGTGAGGTTTTTTTGCTGTCCTGGCACCATAAGGGCTTCCTAAATGCGGCATGTCCCCAGAGCAAAATTTCCTTCCAAAAAGCCAAATGTGACTCCTTCTCTTCTGAGACCTGTAGTGCGCCAGCAGAGCACTTTTCACCCCCATATGGGGTGTTTTCTGAATCGGGAGAGATTGGGCTTCAAATTTTGGGGGGTATTTTCTGCTTTAACCCTTTGTAAAAATGTAAGTTTTTTGGGAAAATCAAGCATTTTAGGTAAAATTTTTTTTTTTTTTTACTTATGCAAAAGTCGTGAAACCCCTGTGGGGTATTAAGGTTCACTTTACCCCTTGTTACGTTCCCCAAGGGGTCTAGTTTCCAAAATGGTATGCCATGTGAGTTTTTTTTGCTGTCCTGGCACCATAAGGGCTTCCTAAATGCGGCATGTCCCCAGAGCAAAATTTCCTTCCAAAAAGCCAAATGTGACTCCTTCTCTTCTGAGACCTGTAGTGCGCCAGCAGAGCACTTTTCACCCCCATATGGGGTGTTTTCTGAATCGGGAGAGATTGGGCTTCAAATTTTGGGGGGTATTTTCTGCTTTAACCCTTTGTAAAAATGTAATTTTTTTGGGAAAATCAAGCATTTTAGGTAAATTTTTATTTTTTTTTACTTAACAAAAGTCGTGAAACCCCTGTGGGGTATTAAGGTTCACTTTACCCCTTGTTACATTCCCCGAGGGGTCTAGTTTCCAAAATGGTATGCCATGTGAGGTTTTTTTGCTGTCGTGGCACCATAGGGGCTTCCTAAATGCGGCATGTCCCCAGAGCAAAATTTCCTTCCAAAAAGCCAAATGTGACTCCTTCTCTTCTGAGACCTGTAGTGCGCCAGCAGAGCACTTTTCACCCCCATATGGGGTGTTTTCTGAATCGGGAGAGATTGGGCTTCAAATTTTGGGGGGTATTTTCTGCTTTAACCCTTTGTAAAAATGTAATTTTTTTTGGAAAATCAACCATTTTAGGTAAAAATTATTTTTTTTTTTTTACTTATGCAAAAGTCGTGAAACCCCTGTTGGGTATTAAGGTTCACTTTACCCCTTGTTACGTTCCCCAAGGGGTCTAGTTTCCAAAATGGTATGCCATGTGTTTTTTTTTTTGCTGTCCTGGCACCATAGGGGCTTCCTAAATGCGGCATGCCCCCAGAGCAAAATTTCCTTCCAAAAAGCCAAATGTGACTCCTTCTCTTCTGAGACCTGTAGTGCGCCAGCAGAGCACTTTTCACCCCCATATGGGGTGTTTTCTGAATCGGGAGAAATTGGGCTTCAAATTTTGGGGGGTATTTTCTGCTATTACCCTTTTTAAAAATGTCAAATTTTTGGGAAAACAAGCATTTTAGGTAAATTTATTTTTATTTTTTTTACATTCCCCAAGGGGTCTAGTTTCCAAAATGGTATGCCATGTGTTGTTTTTTTTTTGCTGTTTTGGCACCCTAGGGGCTTCCTAAAGGTGACATGCCCCCCAAAAACCATTTCAGAAAAATGTTCTCTCCAAAATCCCCTTGTCGCTCCTTCCCTTCTGAGCCCTCTACTGCGCCCGCCGAACACTTTACATAGACATATGAGGTATGTGCTTACTCAAGAGAAATTGGGTTACAAAGATATGTAAAAATTTTCTCCTTTCACCCCTTGCAAAAATTAAAAAATTGGGTCTACATGAACATGCGAGTGTAAAAAATGAAGATTTTGAATTTTCTCCTTCACTTTGCTGCCATTCCTGTGAAACACCTAAAGGGTTAAAACCCTGACTGAATGTCATTTTGAATACTTTTGGGGGTGTAGTTTTTATAATGGGGTCATTTATGGGGTATTTCTAATATGAAGACCCTTCAAATCCACTTCAAAACTGAACTGGTCCCTGAAAAATATCGAATTTCAAAATTTTGTGAAAAATTGGAAATTTGCTGCAGAACTTTGAAGCCCTCTGGTGTCTTCCAAAAGTAAAAACTCATCAATTTTATGATGCAAACATGAAGTAGACATATTGTATATGTGACCCAAAAAGAAATTTAATTTGAATATCCATTTTCCTTACAAGCAGAGATCTTAAAAATTAGAAAAATGCTAAATTTTAAATTTTTTCATCAAATTTGGGGATTTTTCACCAAGAAAGGATGCAAGTTACGACAAAATGTTATCACTATTTTAAAGTAGAATATGTCACAAAAAAACAATCTCGGAATCAGAATGATATCTAAAAGCATTCCAGAGTTATTAATGTTTAAAGTGACAGTGGTCAGATGTGCAAAAAACGCTCTGGTCCTTAAGGTGAAAAAGGGCTCGGTCCTTAAGGGGTTAAGTTGACGTGTTTTTACTTTTGGAAGACATTAGAGGGCTTCAAAGTTCAGCAGCAATTTTCAAATTTTTCACGAAAACTTCTAAATCAGAATTTTTCAGGGACCAGTTCAGTTTTGAAGTGGATTTGAAGGGCCTTTATATTAGAAATACCCCATAAAAGACCCCATTATAAAAAAAACTACACCCCTCAAAGTATTCAAAATGACATTCAGAAAGTTTGTTAATCCTTTAGATGTTTCACAGGAATAGGAGAAAAGTGAAGGAGAAAATTCAAAATCTTCATTTTTTAACACTCGCGTGTTCTTGAAAAGCTATTTTTTTTTCAAGGGGTGAAAGAAGAGAAATCCCCCCATAGTTTGTAACCCCATTTCTCTCGAGCAAGGAAATACCTCATCTGTGGATGTAAAGTGCTCCATGGGTGCACTAGAGGGCTCAGAAGGGAAGGAGCGACAATGGGATTTTGGAGAGTGAATTTTGCTGAAATTATGTTTGGGGGGCATGTTGCAGTTAAGAAGCCCCTTTGGTGCCAGAACAGCAAAAAAAAAAAAAAACACATGGCAAACTATTTTGGAAACTACACCCTCAAGGAACGTAAAAAGGGGTACAGTGAGCCTTAACACTCCACAGGTGTTTGACGACTTTTTGTTAAAGTCGGATGTGTAAATGAAAAAAAAATGTTTTCACTAAAATGCTATTTTTTCCCCAAATTTTACATTTTTACAAGGGGTAGTAGGAGAAAATGCCCCCCAAAATTTGTAACCCCATTTCTTCTGAGTATGGAAATACCCCATGTGTGGACGTCAAGTGCTCTGCAATGCACTACAATGCTCAGAAGAGAAGGAGCGCCATTGGGGAATATGTTTGGAATTGAAGTCGGGGGCCATGAGTATTTACAAAGCCCACCATGGTGCCAGAACAGTGGACAACCCCCCCCCCCCCCCCCATACACACACACACACCTGACCCCATTTTGGAAACTACATCCCTAACAGAAGGCGTGCAGTGAGTATTTACACCCCACTGGTGTTTGACAGATCTTTAAAACAGTGAGCTGTGCAAATGAAAAATTACATTTTCAGCGAAGTCCCGACTCGGCCGTCGATAGGCTGAGCGGCAGTGTGAGAACGCTTCAAGGCTCACAATTCTTTACTACACCGGCACCTGCTGCCAGAGCCGAAAACGTCACCCTGCCGCTCAGCCTATCGCCGGCCGAGTCGGGACTTCGCTGCGGCCGGTTATTGGCTGAGTGCAGTATGACTCGCCGACCACTGGCAACCAGGAAGAGGATCGTGGCGGAGGCCGGAGCGAAGGAAGGTATGTACCTCTTTATTTTTTTTTCACCGGCAGTATGGACGATAATTTTCCTATTCCGGAGTTCTCTTCAAGGCATGGTTGTGGTAAGAAAGTAGGGACTGGGCTAGCTGTTAACTGCCAATACTGTCAGTGGCTGAGATAGGAAGTATATATCTCCTATCAGAGCTTATAAACTCCATAGTGTCATGAGTGGGGTCTGCAATTTAGCAAATTTGGGGTTGAGGGGGTTGGACATTTACTGTGCAATCAAACTGACATGTTATCGTGATTCCTCAGGTCAGTACAACTACAAAGATACACAATTTATATAGTTTTATTTAACGATTTACTAGTTTTTAAAAAATAAAATTTTTCCACAGTGCTCATAACAGTTCACTGCACAACCAATAAACCACCAAAGGTGGTCCAAAAAAAACCTTAAGTTCCCAACCATCAAATAGAACTATTTAAAGGTCTTTATAAGAAGGGTCCTAAAATGAAAAATAAAGTGAAACAATGAAAGAACACACACTTTAAAAACACTGTGTGTAATTAATCACCATAACATTTGAGTAATATGGGCTCTGCTGGCCCCATTATTGCTGATAGAATGTAGGGGATATTTCTGCAGCCTATGTCCCTTGTCTACTTATTGTTAAAGGAGTACTCTGGTGGTAAACTTTTTTTTTTTTAATTAGCTGGTGGCAGAAAGTTAATCCTTCTAGTACATATTAGCTGCTGAATACTACAGAGGAAATTCTTTTCTTTTTGGAACACAGTGCTCTCTGCTGACATCATGAGCACAGTGCCCTCTGCTGACATCTCTGTCCATTTTAGGAACTGTCCAGAGCAGCATATATTTTCTACGGGGATTTTCTCCTACTCTTTACAGTTCCTAAAATGGACAGAGATGTCAGCAGAGAGCACTGTACTCGTGATTCAGCAGAGAGCTCTGTGTTCCAAAAAGAAAATAATTTCCTCTGTAGTATTCAGCAGCTAATAAGTACTGGAAGGATTAAGTTTTTTTAATAGAAGTAATTTACAAATCTGTTTAACTTTCTGCCACCAGTTGATTTAAAAAAATAAAAAAAAAGTTTTCCACTGGGGTACCCCTTTAATGCACACAGCTGATTAAAACCAGTTACACTGCCTCGCTCAATGTTTTACTACCTAAGTGGCTTTGTCAAGAGGCATGTGGGCAATGGCCATTGGTGTGTGGAACGCTAAGAAGATTCGTGGGAAAGGGCTGGTTTGGTGTTTAACATTGTGTTGTTACAGTCGTTCCCTTTTTTGGTTTCACTAGTTATTTGGGGTAGTCATTTTCACAATCGTAGGATTTTAGTGTATTCTCACAATAAAGGGGTTGTTTTTGCTGTCAACTGTTTATCCTCCAGTTCTGATCCAGTTGTAAAGTTGCTATGTCATCTTGTTTTGATATGTTTAAATTTAAATATTTGGTTAAAAGCAAAATATTTTAAGGATGTTACAAATGTCATAGCTGTTGCTTTGTCCTGGTCTCAATTCTGCAGGTTTCGGTAGCTGACACCTAAGGCGGAGCTCACCGGTTTTCCATATCCAAGCCAGCTTTGGGAGTTGGTTAGTTTGGTCTTGATTAATAAAACACAATTTTTATTGCTTGGTGGCAGAAAAAAATTGAAATTAATATCGCTTTTCTTGGGATCGCTGGTGTAATTTCTGCCATGACAGCTGTCAAGACATCCTGGTATCCGAGGTAGACAGTTCCCTGTTGTTACGCCGAGCGCTCCGGGTCCCCGCTCCTCACCTGAGCGCTCGCGGCATTTACCTGCTCGCAGCGCCCCGGTCAGACCCGCTGACCGGGAGCGCTGCGATAGTGTCCCTAGCAGGGATGCGATCCGCGATGCGGGACGCGCCCGCTCGCGGTTCGCATCCCAGCCTGCTTACCAGACCCGTTCCCCGTCTGTACAGTCCCGATGCGCGCGGCCCCGCTGTCTGCGATTTAAAGGGCCAGTGCACCGCTGATTGGCGCCTGGCCCAAATTAGTGAAATCTCCTGTGCACTGCTCTATATCACCTCACTTCCCCTTCCCTGTATTGCCGAATCTTGTTGCCATTGTGCCAGTGAAAGCGTTCCTTGTATGTCCCAAGCCAGTGTTCCAGACCTCCAGCTGTTGCCCCTGACTACGATCCTTGCTGCCTGTCCTGACCTTCTGCTACGTCCGACCTTGCTTTTGCCTAATCCCTTGTACCGCGCCTATCTCAGCAGTCAGTCGGGGTTGAGTCGCTATCGGGTGGAACGACCTGGGGGTTACCTGCCGCAGCAAGTCCATCCTGCTTTGCGGCGGGCTCTGGTGAATACCAGTAACCTCTTAGACTCCGTTCCCCTGGTACATCATCACCCCACTGACACAGAGGATCCACCTCCAGTATCCTCACAGTACCCGGATCCTGACACCTGTGTTTCATGACAATGTTATTGTCTGGATCATATTGCTACATTTTCATTTATAAACAGTTTTCTGGCATTTCTTTCTTCTAAAAATTTCAGAGAAAACCGGAAGAAGACCTATTGCCCTAGCACTGCGGATGCTTGTCCCAAGAATTTCAATGGAGACAGGAGTATGCAAACGTAGATCCCTCGGCAGGGTACAGATTACGCGTTTTGAGGGAAACACCCTCTTCATCAGATCTGATGAAGAGAGTGTATCCCTCGAAACGCATAATCTGTACCCCGCATTTTATTATTTTTCCTAATAAAGTGGTCCCTGCCGAGGGATCTACGTTTGCATACTCCTGTCTCCATTGAAATTCTTGGGACAAGCATCCGCAGCACTAGGGCGATAGGTCTTCTGTTTCCTGTTTTCTCTAAAACTTCTCCAGGATTGGAATACTCCAGCTTCCTGTGACCTCCCGGCTTCAGCAGAGGATCTCATCTTATGGTACCCTATACAATAGGGTGAAAGGCGCAGTTATTCATCTCCTGAGGTGAGCGGCCATCCACTAGAAGCGTCGGCAGCCCCGACATCTAGTTTCTCTCTCTCTTGCTGGGGGTAATACACGAGACGCCATCCGCATGGTCTCTTTTTTATTCCTCTTCTTCTAAAAATGGTATGGTGTTAGAACAATTTTGTTATCTTTTTCAGGTAAAGGAGTCTTTAAAGGGTTTCCAGCTATCTGATATCCCATTGATGATTCTCTGTTACAATGCTTATGTTTGGCCTGCACCCATGTCTGTTCATTTACCTATGAAGCCTATCTCTTTTCAACAGCTTTTCTTATAGGGCTTTCTGTCTGGATGAGCTGGTGGCAGCTTATAAACATTCTTTTTCTCTAGACAAGGGGGGAAATGTTGTGATCTGAACGAGACAATGAACGAGAAGGAGATTTTCACTCAATTAAGAGATAAACAGAAGTATGAGAAATTATCATTTACCTAAATTTGCTACAGAATTGAATGTAATTCTGGAGAAAGCCCTTCATAATGGTATAAATAAAAAAAAGGTATTTGAAGGATTGATAAAACCTATGCTCAGGTTCCAACTTTTTGTGTGATTCCCAAAGCCCATAAAAATCCCCTTGACCCGCCAGGACATCCAGTAGTGTCGGGTATCGACGTTCTAGGTGACTTGATATGTAAATTTATAGATCATTATTATCTTAAACCATTAGTTTAATGTTTACCATCCTATGTAAGAGACACAAGGGATGTCCTGGGGAGAGTTGATGGGATTTTTATGGACCAGGATATGATCCTTGTTACAGCAGATGTAGAGTAACTCTATAATTGTATAGGACATGAAAAGGGACTAGAAGCAGTGGAGTTTTATCTGAGGTCCAGCAGTTGGGACACCAAGACCTGCAATTTAGTTTTGCAATTGTTATAATTTATTCTTACACATAATTTTTTCACATTTAAAGACCAGTATTATTTGCAGAAACGCGGCACTGCCATGGGACGGCCTGTGCCACATCATATGCCAACCTCTTCTTTGGTTACTGGGAGAGGGGGTGTTGAAGTGTGATGGGGCACAGGGTGTGGACCATGTGCAATGCTCGCTACGGTACATTGATGATGTTTTGTTTTTGTAGCAGGGTCGGTGTCCAAACTGAACTGAATCAGTTTATGTTAAGACAGAATATAAAGAGACCGCCGCCGCCACCCGCTTCTTTCCCCCTGCCTGTCCTGGGGTTCTGAATCCAACCACCACTGCTGACCCCCCCCCCCCTGCCTATCCTCTGGCCAGAGACCACCGCCGCCCGCTTCTCTCCCCCTGCCTGTCCTGGGGTCCTGAGTCCAACCACTGCTGCTGCTCCCCCCGCCTATCCTCTGGCCAGAGACTGCCGCTGCCCGCTTCTCTCCCACTGCCAGTCCTGAGTCCAACCACCGCCGCTGCCCCATTGCCTCCCCCATCCCCGGTTTTATAATTATCTGTTACCGGGGTCTGCACTACTTCTGGCTGCGGCGGCCTCCTGATCTGTCACTGTGCGCACTGATGGTGATGCCGTGTTGAGGACGTCACTTGTCATTGCGCAGCACACAGCAACAGCGCAGGATGCCACAGGAGCCAGAAGTAGCGTGGACCCCGGGAACAGGTAATTATAACACCGGGGATGGGGGAGGTAATGGGGCAGCAGCGGTGGCGGTCTCTGGCCAGAGGATAGGCAGGGGGGGCAGCAACGGTGGTTGGACTTAGGACCCCAGGACAGGCAGGGGGAGAGAAGCGGGCGGCGGCAGCGGTCTCTGGCCCCGCAAAAGCCACTGCAGTTCATTGATTTAAAGAGACCACATTATCGGCTATCGGCAAGGTAACCGATAACTTCCAAAATTGTGAATATCGTCCGATAATATCGGCCAAACCGATAATCGGTCAATCCCTACTTACAAGTATAGTTATGAAAAAACTGATTTTCTGGATATACAAATTGAAAAGGAACTGGATGGTTCTTTGTCTACAGATGTCTATTGTAAATACACATCCACAAATTCATTACTTTATGCAACTTCGGTTCATCAGGGATCTAGGTGGTCTCAATTGGACAATTTTTGTGAATGAAAAGAATTTGTTCAACTAAAGAAAAACAATAACAATAAAGTAAGGTAATATAACATCCACAATGGTTACCATTCATGCACACTTTCTTAACCTCAAAAGAAACAATGTTCTTGATAGCCGGGCTCTACGGACCTCGCAGCATAAACTTCCAACACAATATCAAGGTGCATAAATCAGCAGACAGGTAGGGAGTATTGAAAAATCTTCTCACACTAGTCAACAGGAGAAATCTCCGATATACTCTTATTTATCCCTTTAACTTCATTTTTCACATTTCATGGTGCAGGATATAGATGATTTCATATAGCAAGATTAAAAAAGTACATACCTTGGTCAGATGGAGAGAGACACAAGTACAAACCTGCCGCGCTAGATTTCATGGGCACGCCCCTGAAAACTTACCATAGAGCAAGGTATACCCCTAGGACAGATTTATTGGTAAATAAGAGAGAAAAGGAAGGGATAATAAGACAAGGTTTATCTCTACCTTTAATTGCCAGTTAGAAAGTAATGAGAATGGCCATGAAAAAGCAATGGAGTGTACTACAACTAGACCCAAAAGTTTCATATTTTATCTCTGAGATGGTCACCATGACAGTAAAATGGCCAAAGAATCTAAAAGATTCCCTAGTGCAGAGCCATATGTGGCTAAAATTCTAAATCCCTTTTGTGCTAAAACCCCGAGTTATTTTCCATGTGGAGGTTGTAAAGCATATGAGAACATATATTGAGCGACCAACTTTACATCAGCAGATGGGCGGAGACAATTTGATATCCATCAATATATATCTTGTAACACCTCAAATTTATTATGCCATCTGCGGTTGTTCAAAGATATATATTAGATTGACCTCTAGGGAGTTAAAAATTCGCACTAGGGAACATGTGCAGGACATTCTTGCTGCGAGGGAGATAGGAGATGTGAACACCCTTAAAAGTTTGCCCAGTCATTTTAAACAGGCAAACAATTGTGATCCAAGCTCATTACCAATCAGAGGAATTTAAATAATACACTGTGGCGTCAGAGGGGGAAATGTTAACATTTTTTATCTAAGAAAGAATGTCGCTGGATTTTCACTCTCGATGCGATGCATCATTTTTGTAATGTTTTCTGTCCATCCCTGATTTTAACTTGTTTCTTTTATCCTTTTAGTAGATTATGAGATGAACCAAATCACTTGAAATTAGGCCTAGCTATAAAAACCGGTAGAAGAATATCACCAATAGGGCTGGGTGGTATGACCAAATATGTGGGGCCGCGCGCGCCAGGACACATAGGGGGGACGAGGAGCCACAGAAGGTAGGGGACAGTGTCGGGATGCGGCGTGTGAGCGGGAACCTCCGGCCACGCTAACCGCATCCCCATCGGGGATCACTCTGCGCTCCCGCACAGCATCTCTGACTGGGACAGGCAGGGACTTAGTGGACCGGGACAGGGGCAGTGAGCGCTCTGGTCCAGGAGCGGGGACCGGAGCGCACACTGTAACAATGAGTGTGAATATGGCACAATATAATAGATTTCATCAAATGTCTTTGTACGACACCAAAATGTATGCACAACTTTAGCAGAGGTAAAATTGCAGGACTATGTATACAGCTCTGCAATATACCCCCAAGAGGTTTACTGTGTTTTAATTCAATTTTATTGATATGTCAGTTATACACTGAAGCACATTTCCTTTCACATAAGGTTGTTTTTTTTCAGAATAAAGTTCAGAAAAACATTTTTAGGTGAACAAAGTAGTGGAGCAACTGGCAATGAACGTCAATACAAAAGGCGCTAGTGCCCCATGGAGAACGACATAAGTATTAGCAATGGAAGTAAAAATAACAAACAGATAATACAGAAAATCACTTGTAAGATGTGTACTCGTCGCACGGGACATCAACACAGTAAGGCAACCATAGGAACACAGTCGTTCCACAATGAAAGCTCTGGTATAACTAAGGAGAGTATGGGGGGAGTGAAAGAAGAGGTAGAGGGCAGAAAGGACGAAAGGGGAGAGGGACAGTACAGAGGAGAAGGATAGGTAGAAACAAGCAGTGGAAAGGAGTAAAGGCATGTAGGCGAGTAGGCGTCCTATCCAGGAGAAATCCCTAAGCTCCCATCTGGCCAAATCAGATTTCAGCAAGTGCAATAGCGGGGGATAGTTGAGGGCATACGTGTCTGATAATGCCGCAGGGACCTGAATTCCAAGGTATTTAAGGGACCTATCACACCACTTGAAGGGATAAGTGGTCCGCAGATGATGGACGAGTCGCGGAGGGAGAGTGATATTAAGGGCCTCATTTTGTAGTTACTATAGTGGGAAAATGTATGTATGGTAGTCAGTAAAGAGGGGAGGGTGGTAAGGGGGGAGGATAGAAATAGCAGGAGGTCGTCAGCAAATGCGGAGCACTTACAACGGCACGAGGCGGTCTGGAGTCCCTGGATATTTGGATCTTGGCGTATGGCGGTTAGCAAGTGTTTCATACATAACACATAAAGGAGTGGAGACAGGGGGCAGCCCTGCCTTGTGCCATTGCGAATGTCGAATGGTAGAGACAGTTGGCCATTTACCCGGACCTGAGCTTGAGGGTTGGAGTAAAGGGCCATAATACGAGCTTTCATCAGGGCACCCAATCCCACTTGGGAAAGCGTGGCCTCCAGGAAGCCCCAATCCACCCGGTCAAAAGCCTTCTCTGCATCTAGGGACAGCAAGAAGAGAGGTCTATTCTGTTTGTGGGCATAGTGGATGGCAGAGAATGCACGGAGGGTGTTATCTCTAGCCTCCCTTCCACGAATAAAGCCTACCTGGTCTGGGTGGATTAGGGCATCCATATGGTCAGCCAGTCTATTCGCAATCAGCTTGGCGAAAAAGCTTGGTATCAGAATTGAGGAGTGAAATGGGCCTATAGTTCTGGCACTGTGTGGGATCCTTGCCTTCTTTAGGTAGCACAGTGACAAAGGCCCGTAGAAAGGAGGGGGGGATATAAGGTTGTTTTTATGGTATATGATCACTGAGCAAATATACATAATATATGGTCTTACTATATTTCACTGTATATTTTCTATTATTTGTATGGATATTATATAATATTAAAGGGGTACTCCAGTGAAAACCTTTTTTCTTTTAAATCAACTGGTTAAAGTTAAACATATTTGTAAATTACTTCTATTAATAAATCTTAATCCTTCCTGTACTTATTAGCTGCTGAATACTACAGAGGAAATTCTTTTCTTTTTGGAATGCTTTCTGATGACATCACGAGCACAGTTCTCTCTGCTGACGTTATTATAATAATAATAACGCTTTATTTATTGTTGTCCTTAGTGGGATTTGAACCCAAGTCCCCAGCACTGCAAGGCAGCAGTGCTAACCACTGAGCCACCATGCTGCCCTTAGCATACATCTGCTATGCATGGTTGCTAAAATGGACAGAGATGTCAGCAGAGAGCACTGTGCTCGTGATGTCATCAGTGTTCCAAAAAGAAAGGAATTCATCTGTAGCATTCAGTAGCTAATAAGTACTGGAAGGATTAAGATTTTTTAATAGAAGTAATTTACAAATATGTTTAACTTTCTGCCACCAGTTGATTTAAAAGAAAAAAGGTTTTCACCGGAGTACCCCTTTAAAGATGTAATGAGGTGTGCACAACGTGTAATGTAACTTTTTTTTGTAATTGGTAATTAAGATGTGAGCACTAGCACTTTATCTTGCACTTTATTATGGTAAACATATATAGAGATCACAGATGTAAATTGAGAAGTGAAAGGAGAGAACAACCTGTTCTGCAAGAGATAATTGTACTTGTAATGTAGTAAGCAGGCTCTGCTGTATGATCCTGGACCCCCCGAGTGCAAACGCGCAGCGTTCTTAGCCGGAGTGCTTTACCCTGAAGCGACAATGAACGGCCAATGACTGGCTCGGTCATGCGCACTGGAGTAATGGCACAGAGGAGTATGGCGAGATTCTCAGGCGGACCATAGTGAGTGCGACGCGAATCATATGACCGGGATAACCGGAAATGGTGGTAGCGTCCCGGAAATGATTTCTACAGGCCATATAAATAGAGGTTAGGAACAAGTGTTAGAATGCTCCCTGAAGAAGAGACAAAACGGAAGCTGTATGGGTAGCGGTGGCGATCAGGAGTACCTTCTAATGGGTGAGACACTTTAATATTATTGGCATCACTAATCTATGCATAGACAGAATAGAGACTGCTCGCTTAATCATAGGCAAAGGAGGTAAATGTAAAAGGAAGGCTGAACTCTGAGTTGTGGTGCAGCATAAATTATATTTAACCCTGCGTTGGCTGGAATTGATGTTGCATATACCATTAAAGGGGTACTCCGGTGAAAACCTTTTTTCTTTTAAATCAACTGGTCCCAGAAAGTTAAACATATTTGTAAATTACTTCTATTAAAAAAATCTTAATCCTTCCAGTACTTATTAGCTGCTGAATACTACAGAGGAAATTCCTTTCTTTTTGGAACACTGATGACATCACGAACACAGTGCTCTCTGCTGACATCTCTGTCCATTTTAGCAACCATGCATAGCAGATGCATAGCAGATGTATGCTAAGGGCAGCATGGTGGCTTAGTGGTTAGCACTGCTGCCTTGCAGTGCTGGGGCTTGGGTTCAGATCCCACTAAGGACAACAATAAATAAACAAAGACTTATTATTATTATTATAATGTCAGCAGAGAGCACTGTGCTCGTGACATCATCAGAGAGCATTCCAAAAAGAAAAGAATTTCCTCTGTAGTATTCAGCAGCTAATAAGTACAGGAAAGATTAAGATTTTTTAATAGAAGTAATTTACAAATCTAGAAAAAGGACGGAGAGGCTCCTGCGGAAAGTTTCACTAGAATGACCCGGGCAACTCAAACTAACACCTGTACCCAAGGTGTCTGAAAAGAGAGTACTATACAAAAAGAATTTTTGAGGCTCAAGGTCTATGGATAAGGAACACACTTGTTGGTTAAAATATATTAAATATTTATTAATTAATTAATTACTATCAACTGATAGTCCGGGATCACAGGGCCCTTGTAAATCCACGGAATCAGAAGATCCATATAAAATATAAAATCATAAAATTCATATGTATATTCATAATATATATATATATATATATATATATATATATATATATATATATATATCTATAGATGTATGAGACCACTGGAAAGGGTAGCAGCTATTTCAAATCGGCACTCTGGATAGTATTTGTATATAAATAATGTCCATCAAAGTGCCAGTGCAGTCCTGAAAAAATATATAACAAAGTCTATCACACTTATGAATGTCCTTTCAAAACAGTAAAGTAGCAGTTGAATAATATTCAGGTGTCTGTGGCTCCAGACTTAGATGTCGCTCTGTATATTATATAGAGCAATCCTAGGATGCTGTATTCCACAGCGGTAAATTCAAACTATGCGCATAGTGTTTGGGAAAGGTTTAGCTCACCGGTCCTGATGCGATTCTCAGGAGGTAACTTTACCATTCCTTGCTTGTCCTCAGCGATGTCAGGCAGCCGTCTGTCCCCGCTCTCTGGCCTGAGAGCGCATCGCTGGAGTCTCTGCCGACTCCTATTCGCGCGATGTTAACAGATGGTGGGCGATAGATACAGGGGCTGCTGCGTGTAGAGAGCGCGCGCTCCCGGTCTCTGACCGCGCGCTCAGAAATGTCGGCTAATCTCCTCCCTTGTCAGTGAGCACAGAGCCAACAGAGCTGCCATTGACACAAGAAGGGTGAGAGAGCCTGCAGCAAGCACAGATTTGGAGGTACCACTATTAGATAGAAGTGTAACTTTGTTGCAGAATAGTGTGACGCTCAGGACATTGCTGACTGACTGCACTGACTACAACCCTACTGACTACAACAGTATGATGATAATATTTCCTCCTTGTATACTGATATTATGGGTAATATTCGTCTCAGTATACAGGATTTGGTCAGTAACAGTATGATGATAATATTTACTCATTATAAACCGGTGTTATTTGGTAGCTATATAATTTATTTAGAGTCCTTTTTTATCATGGAAAATTGTCTTACCTTAACAGGTTTGTGTCTTTTCAGGCATATTTTATTATAAAAAAAAAAATCTGTCCACAAAATCATGGAACAGTTGCATCAGTATGTTTAACATTAATCTGCTCTATGTAAGTCTATGGGAAAGTGGTTGTTTTTTGCATCCAAAATGTAAAAACAACCCCAAAAAACTGATAATTTTTTGCATTCGTGAAATATATCCTTTTCACATATTGTGTTCACAGGCAACTACTTTTCCCATACACTTAAATAAAGCACATTATTATAAAAAATACAGACGCAATTCTATTTGCCATTTTGTGAACACATTTTTTTTAAATGAAATACAGCTGAGATACACTGTGTGAACATAGCCCGTATAGCATGTATGTATAACATACTGTATATTTTTTTCCGTTCTGTACCCTATTATACCCAACATCTGGCCCCTCCAATTTGTGGCTCCGTCTCCTCATAGCCACACCCATGAACAAAATGGGCTGCTTATTCTAAAATGCCCGGGCCTATTTTTGGTCCCAGTCCGGCCCTGTAATCTGCCATTAACCCCTCAGATGCTGTGATCAATATGATCACGGCATCTGCAGCAATGCCGCGCTTTAAATGGCTGATCGAATTGCACACGGGGATCCGATCATTGCTGATGGGGGACACCTGCCTCACCTGCCTCCGCCACTTTCCCGGAGTCTTCTCCTCTGGTCTGACATTGAGCAGACCAGAGAAGATCGCCGATAATACTGATCAGTGCCATGCCTATGCATAGCACTGAGCAGTAGCAATCTAAAGATTGCTATAGATAGTCACCTATGTTTAAAAAAAAAAAAAAAAAAGCCCCTCCCCAAATATAAATGAAAGTTGCCCCTTTCCTATTTGACTCATAAAGGCATAAAAAAAAAAAAAAAACATATTTGGTATTGGCGCCCATGTAAATGTCCAAACTATTAAAACATAATGTTAATGATCCCATCCGGTGAACGGCATAAACATAAAAAATAATCCAAAATTGCTGCTTTTTGGCCATATCACGTCACAGAAAAATAAGAATTTATCAAAAAGTCAAATGTAGGCAAAAGTGGTACGGATAAAAAGATCACATCACAAAAAATTTGCCCACATACCCCACCGTATAAGGAAAAATAAGAGTTAGAAGGGTCAGAATAGGGCAATTTAAAACATACTAATTTTGTTTAAAAGTTAGATTTTTCTAAAAAAAACATTTCAAGTTGTACAATAATAGTAAAGCAAGTAAACATGGGTATAATTTTATTTGTATGGACTCACAGAATAAATAGAACATGTAATTTTTACCATAAAGTACACTGTGTAAAAATGAACCCACCAACCAACAGTTGCAAAATTGTGTTTTTCTTTTAATTTCCCCACAAAATATTATTGTTTTGGCTGCGCCATACATTTTATGGAAAAATTAAAGGTGTCATTACAAAGTACAATTGGTCACACAAAAAACAAGCCCTCAAATGGGTTTGTGGATGGAAAAATAAAAAAGAGATATGGGTATTAGATGGTGGGGAGAAAAAAAAAATGCAAAAATTAAACTGGGCTGTGTCCTTAAAGGCGTACTCCGCCCCTAGCATCTTATCCCCTATCCAAAGCATAGCGGATAAGATGTCAGATCGCCGGGGTCCCGCTGCACGGAACCCCCGGGATCTCCGCTGCAGCACCCCACTATCATTACTGCACAGAGCAAACTCGCTCCATGCGTAATGACAGGCAATACAGGGGCCGGAGCATCGTTATGTCACCGCTCCGCCCCCTCGTGACGTCACGGCCCGCCCCCTCAATACAAGTCTATGGGAGGGGGCATGGCGGCCATCACGCCCCTCCCATAGACTTGAGTTAAGGGGGCGGGCCGTGATGTCATGAGGGGGCGGAGCCGTGACATCACGATGATCCGGCCCCTGTATCGCTGGTCAATATGCACAGAGCCAGCGTGCTCTGTGCAGTAATGATAGCGGGGTGTCGCAGCGGAGATCCCGGGGGTCCCCAGCAGCGGGACCCCGGCAATCTGACATCTTATCCCCTATCCTTTGGATAGGGGATAAGATGTCTAGGGGCGGAATACCCCTTTAAGGCAGTGATTCCCAACCAGGGTGCCCCCAAGTGTTGCAAAACTACAACTCCCAGCATGCCCGGACAGAAATTGGCTGTCCGGGCATGCTGGGAGTTGTAGTTTTGCAACATCTATAGGCACCCTGGTTGGGAAACACTGCCTTAGGGTGCATTCACACTGAGTAATTCAAGAGGAATTTACTCGATTAATTTCTCTTGAATTCTCCTCTCCAAATTTACCCCTTAAAAGGACTGAGCCCTTTTTCACCTTAAAGGGGTATTCCAGGCCAAAACTTTTTTTTATATATCAACTGGCTCCAGAAAGTTAAACAGATTTGCAAATTACAATGTGAATTCAGGTAGAAAACAGACATGGTGCACATCTACAATCTTGCACAATGATCTGATTGCTTCTCAGCATAATTTCAAAAACTAACAGGTTGTTAGTATATACGTTTTGATCAAAAAGTACAAAGCCCACTCGCCATGTCAAGGCCACCTATTTAGAGTGGGTCCCTAACGTCCCTAGCGTAAAATGGCGTAGCACTGGCCTTAACGTGGCGAGTGGGCTTTGTACTTTTTGATAAAAACGTATATACTAACAACCTGTTCGTTTTTGAAATTATGCTGAGAAGCAATTGGATCATTGTGCAAGATTGTAGATGTGCACCATGTCTGTTTTCTACCTGAATTCACATTGTTTCCTATCCCCACTTTTTTTTTTTTTTTTTACATGTTGTTTGCACTCTTCCCCACCCCCTCAGCCAAACCCTATATAAGTAGTAGTTAGCTACACATGGGCCTTTTCTTTCCTGGCAGCCTCCCAGTTTGACTGGGAGAGAATGGTAAGTGTGCTGTAACATCCTGTTCACACTGGTGTGGTGCTGTGTGGCGTCCGTTGCTGCCGTGGCTGCGGGGAGGTGCGACCCATGGACTGGTTTGAGTGGCATTGGGGCCGCTCTGCCATTGGGTCGTTCCCCCTGTGGGCACTGGTGTTGCGGCGGTGGTGGTCGCCGCCCAGGGCTACGCCATTTTATGCTAGGGACGTTAGGGACCCACTCTAAATAGGTGGCCTTGACGTGGTGAGTGGGCTTTGTACTTTTTGATCAAAACGTATATACTAACAACCTGTTAGTTTTTGAAATAATGCTGAGAAGCAATCACACTTTTTCGCAATTCGGACCACTATCAGTTTATCCATTAATAACTCTGGGAAGCTTTTACCGATTATTCTGATTCAGAGAATGTTTTTTCGTGACATATTCTACTTTAACACAGTGGTAATTTTTCGTCATTACTTGCATCCTTTCTTGGTGAAAAATCCCCAAATTTCATGAAAATCTTGCATTTTTCTAACTTTGAAACTCTCTGCTTGTAAGGAAAATGGATATTCCAAATAAATTATAAATTGATTCACAAATACTATATGCCTATTTTATATTTGCATCATAAAGTTGACATGTTTTTACTTTTGGAAGACATCAGAGGGCTTCAAAGTTTAGCAGCAATTTTCCCAAAAAAAATTCAAAAACTGAATTTTTCAGGTACCAGTTCAGTTTTGAAGTGGATTTGAGGGGTCTTCATATTAGAAATACCCCATAAATGACCCCATTATAAAAACTGCACCCCCAAAGTATTCAAAATGACATTCAGAAAGTGTGTTAACCCTTTAGGTGTTTCATAGGAATAGCAGCAAAATGAAGGAGAAAATTCAAAATATTCATTTTTTACACTCTCATGTTCTTGTAGACCCAGTTTTTGAAATGTTACAAGGGGTAAAAAGAGAAAAAGCCCCCCAATATTTGTAACCCAATTTCTCTCGAGTAAGGAAATACCTCATAGGTGGATGTCAAGTGCTCTGTGGGTGCATTACAAGGCTCAGAAGGGAAGGAGCAACAATGGGATTTTGGAGAGTACGTTTTTCTGAAATGGCTTTTGGGGGGCATGTCACATTTAGGAAGCCCCTATGGTGCAAGAACAGAGAAAAAAAAACACATGGCATACTATTTTGGAAACGACACCCCTCAAGGAATGTAACAAGGGGTCCAGTGAGCCTTAACACCCCACAGGTGTTTGACAGGAAAATTAAAAATTTGATTTTTTAAACTAAAATGCTGATGTTACCCCAAATTTTTCACTTTCACAAGGGGTAATTGGAGAAATAGCCAAAATGTGTATCCCCATTTCTTCTGAGTATGGAAATACCCCATATGTGCTCTGCGGGCGAACTACAATGCTCAGAAGAGAAGGAGCGCCATTGAGCGTTTGGTGAGAGAATTTGGTTGAATAGAAGTCGGGGGCCATGTGCGTTTACAAAGCCCCCCGTGGTGCCAGAACAGTGGACTCCCCACACATGTGACCCCATTTTGGAAACTACACCCCTCACAGAATTTAATAAGGGGTGCAGTGGACATTTACACCCCACTGGCGTGTGACAGATCTTTGGAACAGTGGGCTGTGCAAATGAAAAATTACATTTTTCATTTTCACGGACCACTGTTCAAAAATCTGTCAGACACCTGTGGGGTGTAAATGCTCCCTGTACCCCTTATTACAATACGTGAGGGGTTTAGTTTCCAAAATGGGGTCACATAGGGGGGGGGGTCCACGGTTCTGGCACTATGGGGGCTTTGTAAACACACATGGCCTTCAATTTCTGACCCATTCTCTCTCTCCAAAATCCCAATGGCGCTCCTTCTCTTCTGAGCATTGTAGTTCACCCGCAGAGCACTTTACATCCACATATGGGGTATGTTCTTACGCAGAAGAAACGGGGTTACACATTTTTGGGGGCTTTTTTCCTATTCTCCCTTGCGAAAATGAAAAATGTAGGGTAACACCAGCATTTTAGTGAAATTTTTTTTTTTTTTTCATTTTCACATCCAACTTTAACGAAAATTTGTCAAACACCTGTGTGGTGTTAAGGCTCACTATACCCCTTGTTACATTCCGTGAGGGGTGTAGTTTCCAAAATGTGGTCACATCTGGGTATTTATTGTTTTGCTTTATGTCAGAACCGCTGTAAAAACAGCCACCCCTGTGCAAATCACCAATTTAGGCCTCAAATGTACATGGCACGCTCTCACTCCTGAGCCTTGTTGTGCGCCCACAGAGCATTTTACGCTCACATATGGGATATTTCCGTATTCAGGAGAAATGTTACAAATTTTTGGGGTCTTTTTTTTCCTTTTACCGCTTGTGAAAATTAGTATGGGGCAACACCAACATGCTGGTGTAGACCCCAACTTTACCTTTTCATAAGGGCTAAAAGGAGAAAAAGCCCCCCAAAATTTGTAACACAATATCTCCCGAGTACGGAGATACCCCATTTGTGGCCCTAAACTGTTTCCTTGAAATACGTTAGGGCTCCGAAGTGAGAGAACGCCATGCGCATTTGAGGCCTAAATTGGGGATTTGAATCCATCACAAAAATACTCCACGGCAGTGTTTCCCAAACAGGGTGTCTCCAGCTGTTGCAAAACTCCCAGCATGCCTGGATAGTCAGTGGCTGTCCGGCAATACTGGGAGTTGTTGTTTTTCAACAGCTGGAGGCTATGTTTTGGAAACAGTGCTGTACAAGACCTTTTTTTTTTCTTTTTTTTATTGGGGGGGACTGTGTAGGGGTATGTGTATATGTAGTGTTCTACTTTTTTTTGGTGTAGTGTGGTGTTTTTAGGATACATTCACACTGTTGGGTTTACAGTGAGTTTGAGCTGTGGCGGAAAATTTGCCGCATCTCAAACTTGCAGCAGAAAACTTGCTGTAAACCCACTTGTGTGAATGTACCCTGTACATTCACATGGGGGGGAGGCAAACCTCCAGCTGTTGCAAAACTACAACTCCCAGCATGCACTGACAGACCATGCATGCTGGGAGTTGTAGTTATGCAACAGCATGAGGCACATTGGTTGCAAAACACTGAGCGTTTGTTACATAACTCAGTGTTTCGCAACCAGTGTGCCTCCAGCTGTTGCAAAACTACAACTCCCAGAATGTACAGTCTCTACAACTCCCAGCATGCCCTTTGGCTTTAGGTAGGAGGTGAACAGGCTCAGCTCCTGCTGTATCCTGCCACCGGGACTGTGCGCTGTATCCTGCCGCCGGGACCGATCCTGCTGCTTCTGTCGCCGCCACCGATCCTGACGGGACCCCTGCCGGACCAGGGCAAGGTAGGAGACCCCCGCCGGTGCCGATCTCTGCCCCAATCACCGCCCAGCAGGTCCGTGATTGGTCGGTTGTTCCGACCGATCAATCACGTGATCGTGAGGCTGCACCCGTGCCACCTCACTCCTGCTGGGTATGGGGCTGTCTCAGACAGCCCCATTCACCCTTTTTTTCCGGGCTACCGGATCACCAGAGACCCGACTGACCCGGTATAGCGGAAAATCGCAGGTCTGAATTGACCGGCGATTTGCCGCGATCACCGACATGGGGGGTCTCAGGACCCTCCTGGGCGATATACCGGGATGGCTGCTGATAGATATCAGCAGTCATCCCGTTCCGATCACCGTGTCCAGAGACGCTGTGATCCAGGAAAGCTGCGCCGTAAATGTACGGCGTTGTGCGCTAAGTACTTCTTAGCAGCGCCGTACATTTACGGTGCATGTCCTTAAAGGGGTTATCCAGGAAAAAGGAGATTTTTTAACACTTACTGTAAAATCTCTTTCTCGAAGGATCCATTGGGGGACACTATGGCAACAAGAAAGTCGGCTCCTCCCAGCAGGATATACCCGCCTCCAGGCCCTGAGGTAATCAGTTTAAGTACTAGAGCAATAGGAGAGGACCGACAGGTCAAAGAAAAAACACGAACTGTCCGAGAACAGAAGAAAATATATAACTGAACACACCCACGGACAGAGAACCAACGAGAAACCCAAAAGGGCGGGAGCTGTGTCCCCCAATGGATCCTTCGAGAAAGAGATTTTACGGTAAGTGTTAAAAAATCTCCTTTTCTCTATAGGCTCCATTGGGGGACACAGACCGTGGGACGTACCAAAGCCGTCCCTTGGGTGGGCAGATAATCAGTCAGGCAGACGGCTGTTCCACTGCCGCCTGCAGCAGTTTACGGCCCAGACTAGCATCAGCCAATGCGAAGGTATGAACCCGGTAGAACCTCGAGAAAGTGTGCAAAGACGACCAAGTAACCGCCTTGCAATCTGCGAGGCCGAGGCTTTGTTCTGGGGAGCCCAGGATGCCCCAACAGAAGCGGGTAGAATGAGCCACAACCCTGAAGGGAGGAATCTTTCCCCTACAGAGATAGGCTTCCAAAATGGCAGACCGGATCCACCGAGAAGTGGTGGCCTTGAAAGCAGGCTGTCCCTTACAATGCCCTTCCGTGAGGACGAAAAAGGAATCTCACTGACGAAAAGAAGAGGAGATAGAGAGGTAATACCTAACAGCCCAAACAACATCCAGTTTGTGGAGTAAATGCTCCTTAGGATGAGAAGCAGCGGGACAAAAGGACAGAAGAACAATGTCCTCATTGAGATAAAAGGCCGAAACAACCTTAGACAAAAAGGAAAACAAAAAATCAGAAGACCTGGTCTGGAATATTCCAGACCATGTCCACCTCCTTCAGACACTAAGCTTAAACTAAATTAATTACCTCAGGGCCTGGAGGCGGGTATATCCTGCTGTGAGGAGCCGACTTTCTTGTTGCCATAGCGTCACCTCCTAGAGACAGCAGCATACACCCACGGTCTGTGTCCCCCAATGGAGCCGATAGAGAAAAACTTTTTTTTATATATCAACTGGCTCCAGAAAGTTAAACAGATTTGTAAATTACTTTTATTAAAAAATCTTAATCCTTTCAGTACTTATGAGCTGCTAAAGTTAAGTTGTTCTTTTCTGTCTAAGTGCTCTCTGATGACACCTGTTTCGGAAACCGCCCAGTTTAGAAGCAAATCCCCATAGTCAACCTCTACTACTCTGTGCAGTTCCCGAGACAAGCAGAGATGTCAGAAGAGAGCACTGTTGCCAGATAGAAAAGAACAACTCAACTTCAGCAGGTGATAATTATTGAAAGGATTAAGAATTTTTAATAGAAGTAATTTACAAATCTGTATAACTTTCTGGAGCCAGTTTATATATATAAAAAAAAAAAAAAAAAAAAAAAAAGGGTTTTCCTGGAATACCCCTTTAACCCCTTAAGGACCCAGCCATTTTATACCTTAGGACCCGGCCATTTTTTGAACATATGACCACTGTCACTTTAAACATTAATAACCCTGGGATGCTTTTAGTTATCATTCTGATTCTGAGACTGTTTTTTCGTGACATATTCTACTTTATTTTGGTGGTAAATTTTCGGCGTTACTTGCATCCTTTTTTGGTGAAAAATCACCAAATTTCATGAAAATTTAGCATTTTTCTAACTTTGAAGCTCTCTACTTGTAGGGAAAATGGATATTCCCAATAAATTTTATTTTAATTCACAAATACAATATGTCCACTTTATGTTGGCATCATAAAATGGACATATTTCTGCTTTTTTTTTTAATTAGAGGGCTTCAAAGTAGAGCAGCAATTTTCAAAAATGTCATGAAAATGGCTAAATCTGAAGGAACAGATGTTACAGAACTACAACTCCCAGCATGCCTGGGCAGTCTAGGCATGCTGAGAGTTGTAGTTTGGCAACATCTGGAGGGCTACCGTTTGGGCACCACTGTAACAGTGGTCTCCAAACTGTGACCCTCCAGATGTTGCAAAACTACAACTCTCAGCATGCCTAGACTGCCCAGGCATGCTGGGAGTTGTAGTTCTGTAACATCTGTCCCTTCAGATTTAGCAATTGGGAATGTCTGGGCATGCTGGGAGTTGCAGTTTGGCCTTCCTAGTGGTTGCCACAGTAAAGATCACTTTACTTTCACTTTCAATTGCCGCACCTCCACCCCACCCCACCGTCGCTTCCTTACCTGAGCCAGGATCCAGCAGTCTTCAGCGACGATCAGCTGTTCCCAGGCATCTTCAGGTAAGGTACCCGGCCTCCATCTTCTTCCCACGATCCCATCGATATCCAGGGGTGACCAGAACGGGGGGTTGCCATGGCAACCCACTGTCCTGCTCTGCCAATGGTCAGAATCAATTCTGACTAATGGCAGGTGATAGGAGGAGATCGCAGCATTGCGACTTCACTCCTACCCTGCAAGATGATCAGGGCTGTCACTGACAGCTCCGATCATCCCAATTTTCCGGGTGATCGGGTCACCAGAGACCCGATCAGCCCGGAATAGGAGAAAATCGCATGTCTGAATTGACATGCGATTTTCTGCGATTGCCGACATGGGAGGGTCCCGGGACCCCCCTCGGCATTTACACGGCATGCCTGCTGAAGGATTTCAGCAGGAATGCCGTTCCGATCTCCGCCCGGTGAGCGGCAGAGACCGGAAAATGCCATGACGTACTCATACGTCATGGGTCCTTAAAGCCCAGGGTGCGGAGACGTACACATAGGTCATGGGGCGGAGACATACGCATATGTCATGGGTCCTTAAGGGGTTAATGCACATCTCCTCTGCCCATTGACTTTAATGTTATTTCTGCTGTCCTGTTAACACTGCGGAAATTCTGCTAGCAGAATTCCGATGCTGAATTCCTTTCCGTTTGAAGAAAGAACATGTTCATTCTTCATGCGGACTCCACGAGCAGAATCCAATAGAAGTCAATGGTAAAAAAAAATTCTGCCAGACATCGTTTTCAAGCCGAATTTGAGCGGAATTCAGAAAAGTATATTAAATAGCCTCCTCTTCCATTCCTCTTCATTTCTGCATGGAAATTCCGCTTGATGGAGAAGGCAACGATTTCCTGACCAAAATTATTCCTTGAGAATTCCTCTTGAATTCCTCAGAGTGAACGCACCCTTAGTGGGCGTTCACACTGAGTAATTCAAAGAGGAATTTACCCGAGTAATTCCTCTTGAATTCTCTGCTCCAAATTAATGCACATCTTGTCTGCCAATTGACTTTAATGTTTTTTCCGCTGTCCTGTTCACATGGCGGAAATTCTGCTAGCAGAATTCCGACGCTGAATCCCTTTCCGCTTGAAGAAAGAACATGTTCATTCTTCAAGCAGAATCCCCTAGCAGAATCCAATAGAAGTCAATGGTAAAAAAAAAAAATTCTGCCCGACATCGTTTTTGCGCGGAATTCAGAAAAGTAGATTAAATAGCGTCCTCCTTCCTCTTCATTTCCGCATGGAAATTCCGCTTGAAATGCTCTCAAATTCCGCTTGATAGATAAAATGACAGAAGGCAACAATTTGCCGACTGAAATTATTCCTCGTGAATTCCTCAGTGTCAACGCACCCTTAAGGGGTTAAAAAACAAAGAGGTAAAGTGTAAACATGCCCTGGATGAGTATATTCATAACTTCTACAAACTGGAGTACCCTTTAACCTCTTAAGGACGTAGGACGTACCTGTATGCCCTACCCCGGTGTTTAAAACGGGGTCATGGTATCACAACCGGTCAGTCCTGGCTGCTATTCATAACCGGGACCCTGGGCTAACAGCGCGTGGCACCGATCGTTGTGCCGCGCGCTATTAACCCTTCAGATGCGACGATCAAAGTTGACCGCCGCATCTGAAAGTGAAAGTAAACTGTCCCTGGCAGCTCAGTCGGGCTGATCGGGACATCGCGATGAAATCGCAATGTTCCGATCAGCTAGGACGCAAGCGGAGGTCCCTTACCTGTCTCCGCCGCGTCCAATCGGGGTTTGATTGCTCCAAGCCTGAGCTACAGGCTTGAGAACTCAAGCCCCTATCTCGCTGATCCATGCAAAGCTATGGCTTTACAGGGATCAGCATAAGAGATCAGTGTGTGCAGTGCTATAGCTCCCCACTGCAAAAAAAAAAAGTGGAAAAAAAAAAGGTTAACAAAGGTCATTTAACCCCTTCCCTAATAAAAGTTTGAATCACCCCCTTTTCCCATAAAAAAACGGTGTAAATAAAAATAAACATGTGGTATCGCCGCATGCAGAAATGTCCGAACTATAAAAATATATTGTTAATTAAATCGCACGGTCAATGGCGTACGCGCAAAAAAAATTCCAAAATAGCGTATTTTTGGTCACTTTTTATATCATGAAAAAATGAATAAAAAGCGATCAAAAAGTCAGATCAATACAAAAATGGTACCGTTAAAACTTCAGATCATGGCGCAAAAAATGAGCCCTCATACTGGCCCGTACGTGGAAAAATAAAAAAAGTTATAGGGGTCAGAAGATGAGAATTGTTAAATACATTTTCCTGCATGTAGTTATGATTAGTAGTAGTACGACAATATCCAACCTATATAAGTAGGGTATCATTTTAATCGTACGGACCTACAGAATAAAGATGAGGTGTTATTTTTACCGAAAAATGCACTGCGTAGAAACGGAAGCCCCCAAAACTTACAAAATGAAATTTTTCTTCCATTTTGTCGCATAATGAATTTTTTTTCTGTTTTGCCGTGGGTTTTTCGGTAAAATTACTAATGTCACCGCAAAGTAGAATTGGTGACGCAAAAAATAAGCCATCATATGGAATCTTATGTGCAAAATTGAAAGCGTTATGATTTTAAGAAGGTGATGAGGAAAAAATGAAAATGCAAAAACGGAAAAACCCTGAGTCCTTAAGGGGTTAAGAGAATAAAAAGTGATAGGCAGGCGATATCATAATATAATAACGTAGTAATAACATGGCGCCTTGTTCGCCCTCTTATCTTTTCCACAGTCCCATCCATGACTGTCCGCACACGGATCTGTTCACAGTAGAGAGGACTGTGGCGAGTAAGTCCCGCCCACTACGTGACGTCCACCTTCTGTCCCCGCGTAATCCTGTCAGAAGCCGCTACGCTCATTTCCACTGAAATGTACCTCCGCGGCTTCCGTAAGTGGTCACTGCTGGGGTACCAATAGTGATACTACGCCGGTAGAGCGGCGGAAGGAGAGGCAGCGGCTGCGCCGGAACTACTTTGACGTATCATTGTTTTATCCCAGTCATGTTTTTATAACGGGAACTGGAGTGCGGTATTGGGAGAGGATGCGGTTTCTATTGGGCTCTGCCCCGGTGCCGTCACTGCCACCATATAACAGCTTCCGCCAGCGCTTCCCGGGCTCCTCGCTGTCCCTGTGACTTGTTTGTAGAGCCCATTTCCGTCCACTGTCCGGTCATGACCCGCAGAGTGTTCACAAGCCCGCTGTAACCGGCGGACACGGCAGAGAGCCCACAGCCCGCTTCCGGAGAAGTTCTGTGGCTCTGGCGAGGCGGCCCGCGGTGTAGTGTCCTGTCCCGGTACAGGAGGAGAGATGGCCAACCAGCCGGTGATCCTCAATGTGTATGATATGGTGAGTATATGGACTGAGCCGTAATATGTATGATATGGTGGGGGATATATGGACTGAGCCATAATATGTCTGATATAGGGGGGTATATGGACTGAGCCATAATATGTCTGATATAGGGGGGGGGGTATATGGACTGAGCCATAATATGTCTAATATAGGGGGGGTATATGGACTGAGCCATAATATGTCTGATATAGGGGGGATATATGGACTGAGCCATAATATGTCTGATCTAGGGGGGATATATGGACTGAGCCATAATATGTCTGATATAGGGGGGTATATGGACTGAGCCATAATATGTCTGATATAGGGGGGTATATGGACTGAGCCATAATATGTCTGATATAGGGGGGTATATGGACTGAGCCATAATATGTCTGATATAGGGGGGGTATATGGACTGAGCCATAATATGTCTAATATAGGGGGGGTATATGGACTGAGCCATAATATGTCTGATATAGGGGGGATATATGGACTGAGCCATAATATGTCTGATATAGGGGGGATATATGGACTGAGCCATAATATGTCTGATATAGGGGGATATATGGACTGAGCCATAATATGTCTGATATAGGGGGGTATATGGACTGAGCCATAATATGTCTGATATAGGGGGATATATGGACTGAGCCATAATATGTCTGATATAGGGGGGGTATATGGACTGAGCCATAATATGTATGATATAGGGGGGGGGGCATATGGACTGAGCCATAATATGTATGATGTAGGGGGGGCATATGGACTGAGCCATAATATGTATGATATAGGGGGGGGGGCATATGGACTGAGCCATTATATGTATGATATAGGGGGGGGGGAGATATATGGACTGAGCCATAATATGTCTGATATAGGGGGGTATATGGACTGAGCCATAATATGTCTGATATAGGGGGGCATATGGACTGAGCCATAATATGTCTGATATAGGGGGGGCATATGGACTGAGCCATAATATGTATGATATAGGGGGCATATGGACTGAGCCATAATATGTATGATATAGGGGGGGGGGGGCATATGGACTGAGCCAAAATATGTATGATATATGGAGGTGGGGGGTATATGGACTGAGCCATAATATGTATGATATGGGGGTGGGGGGTATATGGACTGAGCCATAATATGTATGATATGGGGGTGGGGGGTATATGGACTGAGCCATAATATGTATGATATGGGGGGGGGGGAGTATATGGACTGAGCCATAATATGTATGATATATGGAGGGTGGGGGGTATATGGACTGAGCCATAATATGTATGATATGGGGGGGAATATGGACTGAGCCATAATATGTATGATATGGGGGGGGAAATATGGACTGAGCCATAATATGTATGATATGGGGGGGGGGGGGGGGGGGAATATGGACTGAGCCATAATATGTATGATATGGGGGGGGGGGAAATATGGACTGAGCCATAATATGTATGATATGGGGGGGGGGAAATATGGACTGAGCCATAATATGTATGATATGGGGGGGGGGGAAATATGGACTGAGCCATAATATGTATGATATGGGGGGGGGAATATGGACTGAGCCATAATATGTATGATATGGGGGGGGGGGAATATGGACTGAGCCATAATATGTATGATATGGGGGGGGGGGGAATATGGACTGAGCCATAATATGTATGATATGGGGGGGGGGAATATGGACTGAGCCATAATATGTATGATATGGGGGGGGGGGCATATGGACTGAGCCATAATATGTATGATATGGGGGGGGGGGGGAAATATGGACTGAGCCATAATATGTATGATATGGGGGGGGGGGGGAATATGGACTGAGCCATAATATGTATGATATGGGGGGGGGGAATATGGACTGAGCCATAATATGTATGGTATGGGGGGGGAATATGGACTGAGCCATAATATGTATGATATGGGGGGGGGGGGGGAATATGGACTCAGCCATAATATGTATGATATGGGGGGGGGGGAATATGGACTGAGCCATAATATGTATGATATGGGGGGGGGGGGAATATGGACTGAGCCATAATATGTATGATATGGTGGAGGGAAGAATATGGACTGAGCCATAATATGTATGATATATTGAGGGGGTGGTATATGGACTGAGCCATAATATGTATGATATATTGGGGGGGGGGTGTATATGGACTGAGCCATAATATGTATGATATAGGGGGGGGGGGGGGATATGGACTGAGCCATAATATGTATGATATATGGAGGGTGGGGGGTATATGGACTGAGCCATAATATGTATGATATGGGGGTGGGGGGTATATGGACTGAGCCATAATATGTATGATATGGGGGGGGGTATATGGACTGAGCCATAATATGTATGATATGGGGGGGGGGAATATGGACTGAGCCATAATATGTATGATATGGGGGGGGGAATATGGACTGAGCCATAATATGTATGATATGGGGGGGGGGGGGGGAATATGGACTGAGCCATAATATGTATGATATGGGGGGGGGGGGGGGGAATATGGACTGAGCCATAATATGTATGATATAGGGGGGGGGGAATATGGACTGAGCCATAATATGTATGATATAGGGGGGGGGAAATATGGACTGAGCCATAATATGTATGATATGGGGGTGGGGGGTATATGGACTGAGCCATAATATGTATGATATGGGGGTGGGGGGTATATGGACTGAGCCATAATATGTATGATATGGGGGGGGGGGGGTATATGGACTGAGCCATAATATATGATATGGGGGGGGGATATGGACTGAGCCATAATATGTATGATATAGGGGGGGGGGGGAAATATGGACTGAGCCATAATATGTATGATATAGGGGGGGGGGAATATGGACTGAGCCATAATATGTATGATATAGGGGGGGGGGGAATATGGACTGAGCCATAATATGTATGATATGGGGGGGGGGGGAATATGGACTGAGCCATAATATGTATGATATGGGGGGGGGGGGGGGAATATGGACTGAGCCATAATATGTATGATATGGGGGGGGAAATATGGACTGAGCCATAATATGTATGATATGGGGGGGGGGGAAATATGGACTGAGCCATAATATGTATGATATATTGAGGGGGTGGTATATGGACTGAGCCATAATATGTATGATATATTGTGGGGGGGGGTGTATATGGACTGACCCATAATATGTATGATATAGGGGGGGTGGGCATATGGACTGAGCCATAAAATGTATGATTTATTGGGGGGGGGGGGGGTATATGGACTGAGCCATAATATGTATGATATGGGGGGGGGGGGAAATATGGACTGAGCCATAATATGTATGATATGGGGGGGGGGGGGGATATGGACTGAGCCATAATATGTATGATATGGGGGGGGGGGGAATATGGACTGAGCCATAATATGTATTATATGGGGGGGGGGGGGAATATGGACTGAGCCATAATATGTATGATATGGGGGGGGAGAATATGGACTGAGCCATAATATGTATGATATAGGGGGGGCATATGGACTGAGCCATAATATGTATGATATAGGGGGGGGGCATATGGACTGAGCCATAATATGTATGATATGGGGGGGGGGGGGAATATGGACTGAGCCATAATATGTATGATATGGGGGGGGAAATATGGACTGAGCCATAATATGTATGATATATGGGGGGGGGGGGGGGGAATATGGACTGAGCCATAATATGTATGATATATGGGGGGGAAATATGGACTGAGACATAATATGTATGATATGGACTGAGCCATAATATGTATGATATAGGGGGGGGGGGGAAATATGGACTGAGCCATAATATGTATGATATGGGGGGGGATATGGACTGAGCCATAATATGTATGATATGGGGGGGGGGGGGAGATATGGACTGAGCCATAATATGTATGATATGGTGGGGGGGGGATATGGACTGAGCCATAATATGTATGATATGGGGGGGGGGAAAATATGGACTGAGCCATAATATGTATGATATGGGGAGGGGGGAAATATGGACTGAGCCATAATATGTATGATATGGGGGGGGGAAATATGGACTGAGCCATAATATGTATGATATGGGGGGGGGGGGGAAATATGGACTGAGCCATAATATGTATGATATGGGGGGGGGGGGAAATATGGACTGAGACATAATATGTATGATATGGGGGGGGAAGAATATGGACTGAGACATAATATGTATGATATGGGGGGGGAAGAATATGGACTGAGACATAATATGTATGATATGGGGGGGGAAGAATATGGACTGAGACATAATATGTATGATATGGGGGGGAAGAATATGGACTGAGACATATGTATGATATGGGGGGGGGGGATATGGACTGAGCCATAATATGTATGATATATTGGGGGGGGGGGGGGGGTGTATATGGACTGACCCATAATATGTATGATATAGGGGGGGGGTATATGGACTGAGCCATAAAATGTATGATATATTGGGGGGGGGGGGGGTGTATATGGACTGACCCATAATATGTATGATATAGGGGGGGGTATATGGACTGAGCCATAAAATGTATGATATATTAGGGGGGGGGGGGTATATGGACTGAGCCATATGTATGATATGAGGGGGGTATATGGACTGACCCATAATATGTATGATATAGGGGGGATATATGGACTGAGCCGTAATATGTATGATGTAGGGGGTGTAGACTGACCCTCAATGTGTATATGGGGGGGGGGGGGACATTCCAACCCCTATATATCTTGTGTTTATCCGGCTCTTCTCGTCCTGGTTCACACTAGACAGTTTCCTCTTTATTATGAGATGGTTTATTTTTTGCCATTTATCAGGTCTGATCCATGAAGACTATTGGGTTCTGAAGTGATCAGTCTCCTTGTTTCAGCGCTGTTGTGTCGAGCACTGTACCCATCCTTGTAGGCTGTTTGGCTGTGTTATCGGGCGGGTTGTGGTTTGGATACGATCAGTACATGTCGCACCTATGGGATGATGATTGTGTATAGTCACCTCCGATAGGTGTCACGTAGGAGGTTGTGACTGGCAGCCAATCCTTTGTTTCTTGCTTTGTCAGTGAGTCACATTGGGTCAGATCTTATTCGTGAGTCAACAGGCAGAAGGGAGACGCTGTGAATGGGCTGCAGTCTGCTCGCTCTTCAGCTTCCATTACAATGATTGCAGTTGTGGTAATAGTCTCGCTGCTTAGTCATTTTTCTTTTCACACCCTCAAGCGATTGCTTCTTTGTTTCTAAGAGCCACCTGTTCCCAAGGAGCACGGGGAGGAAATGTGCAGACTGACCCACTGACAAGGGGTCCACAGCAGTGTTGGGAGGATTCTTGTGAACGCAGGAACGGTTCTGTCCACTTCTGCATTGTGATTTCTGTCATAAATGTTTTCTGTTTGGGTTCCACTCTACTGTCTGTTACTATCATGGAGGAAAAACACCACCTGTGATGGACCCTCTGACCAAGCCTCCTGTCCTGAAGTGACTAAAGTAACTTGGACACCTTCAATAACTCTCTCTGGCTATGCTTCCCAGTTCCCCTCTATACTTATGTTCTAAATGCCTCTGCCAGGGGTATTTTGGCTGAGTATCTTGATGGAGAACAAAAGGATCTGGTATTGAAACTTAGTGTAGCTGTCGTTAACAAAAACCTTTTATATAATGAAGATAATACCATTATATGTAGATTTGTAATATACATTAATTGAAAAATGTGTATATTTTTGGGAGAAAAATGCTGTCCCTGCACCTATTGCGTGTGTCTGTATGAGGAGTCCGAGTACAGGAAGTGAGGGCAGGACAGGCAGGGACCTGTGCAGGCTCCTGGCTTATCATATGATGTGTGGGCCCGGCTTGTCCAGTCACACTTCCTGTATTTGGACTCGTCACAGAGACACACAGACAATAGCTGTAGGGACAAAAATATACACATTTGTAACCAATGTATAAGACAAATATAAATGGTATTATCAACATTATATAAAAAAAAAAATATATATGTTTTTTACGACAAAGGGTTTATCTGACTTTTAACAAATTGACGGCCTGTACTCCAGATAGACCCCTGCTGATTTGATATTGTTGGCCTGACACCCTGTACCCAGCCAGGCTGTATCAGTGGAGTGCTGATCACACTATATAATGCTATGCAATAGCATTATATATTGAATGCAATCTAATGATTGCATAAAATAAGTCCCCTATGAGGACTTAACCTCTTAAGGACCAGGCCCATTATGGCCTTAAAGGGGTACTCTGGTGGAAAACTTTGTTTTTATAAATTTCAAAAAAAAAAAAAAAAAATTTTTTTTTAAAGAACTGGTGCCAGAAAGTTGAACAGATTTGTAAATTACTACTATTAAAAATCTATACCCTTCCAGTATCTTTTAGCAGCTGTATGCTACAGATGAAATTCTTTTTTAATTTTTAATTTTATTGGCTTGTCCCCAGTGTTCTCTGCTGACACCTGTTGCCCGTATCAGGAACTGTCCAGAGCAGGAGGAAATACCCATCGCAAACCTATGCTGCTCTGGACAGTTCCTGACACAGACAGAGGTGTCAGCAGAGAGCACTGTGGATAAGACAAAGAAGTTCAAAAAGAAAAGCTCACTCCTCCCCCCCCACCCCGCACTACCAGCGGTACTGGCTGGTAGTGCGGGGGACGCTGATCAGTTTGATGCTCTTTTTTTTTTTTTTTTTTTTTATATATATATATATTCAAATGAGGTGCTAACTGGCACTCTGACATCAGTGCTGGGCTGCAGCGCCGCCTAGCTCATCAATATTCCTCCCCTCTGTCTTCATTACAGAGCGGGGAGAAGAGGGAGAGGCAGAGGAAGGGATATTGATGAGCTGGGCGGCGCTGCGGCCCGGGACACTGACGTTAGTGCCAGTTAGCACCTCATTTGAATATACAGAAAATAGAAGATTAAGGCCGAACTTTGCGGCGGATCTGGGCATGGTAAGGATCAAACTGATCACTAGAGATGAGTGAACTTACAGTAAATTCAATTCCTCACGAACTTCTCGGCTCGGCAGTTGATGACTTTTCCTGCATAAATTAGTTCAGCTTTCCGGTGCTCCCGTGGGCTGGAAAAGGTGGATACAGTCCTAGGAGACTCTTTCCTAGGACTGTATCCACCTTTTCCAGCCCATCGGAGCACCTGAAAGATTAACTAATTTATGCAGGAAAAGTCATCAACTGCCGAGCCGAGAAGTTCGTGACAAATCGAATTTACTGTAAGTTCGCTCATCTCTACTGATCACTACCAGCCAGTACCGGGGGAGAAAGCTGACAGTTTTCCTTTTTAATAGGTCATTTACAAATCTGTTTATCTTTCTGCCACCAGTTGATTTGGGGGGAAAAAAAAATAAAAAATTCCACCACAGTAGCCCTTTTTTTAAATCACATTTATTTTTTTAAATTTTTTTTTTTTCCGTTAGTCCTCTTAGGGTCTATTTCATGCAATCTTCGTTGATCAGTGTTATTGGTGCTCTGCTGCTCTAGCCTGCATGGCAGGTTTGGCGCAATAAACACCGATTGGACATCAAGGAGACAGCTGTCACCGCAGCGGTCCAGAACAGCCTGCTGAGCTAACCAGCAAATGTTTTCTCCAGTTTTAGATGCTACGATCAACTTTCATTGCGGCGTCTGAAGGGTTAATACCGCACATCAGCCTGATTGGTGATGTCCGGTATTAGGTGCGGATCCTGGTTGCTGATAACAACCGTGACCCACCAGGTATGAAGCGCGCCCAGCTCTTGAGCGAGCTTCACATAATGGGAGCCGGCCATCAATGTAAATATATGTCCATGGTCATTAAGGGGGTTAATCACATTTAAAAAAAATTATGGTGTTCAGGTACAGGATAATTAAATTATATTTTGATAGTTCGGACATTTACGTATGCGGTGATACCAATTTTTTTTTTTTTTCATGCTTTCTGGCATAAAACAGGAAAAAGGGGACATTATATTTTAATTGGGTGAGGGGATTTTCACTGCTTTTTTTATTTTTATTTTTTACTTTCTAATATTTTCTTACACCTTTTTTTTTTTTTTTTTTTTCCCATGGCGGACTATTTATAGCCATCATTAGATAGCATATACTTAACAGTTCTGCTACTCTGGTCTGCTCGATGTCAGACCAGAGAAGACCCTAGGATGATGGCCGGAGGCGGGCCGTGGGTGTCCGATCATCCATTCAAAAGCCTGCATCTGTATTGATCATGGCATCTGAGGGGTTAATGGCGGACATCGGCACGATCGTTGATGTCCTCCATTACCGGCGGTCCCTGGCTGCTGATAGCAGCCGGGACCTGCTGTGTGTCTCTTTGTAAAGTTTAAAGAGATCTTACAAATTATTTAAAAAAATAAATAAAAACTCAAAAATGCTGATTTTTTTTTAAATTTTTTTTTATTTTTGTTGACATCATATATTAGGAAAAACAAACACAATAAAAACTACAGATCATGGCATAAAAAAAGGAGTCCTTATGCTCAGCATTAGTCTTATTCTCCACTGTGATTGGTTGCTTTGGGCAACAGTTTCCTAAATATAACCTAATGGCTTTGTGGCCTTTGCATCTATTAGATCCGGTCACAGTCCTATCCTACCTATAATCATATAGGGGGAGATTTATCAAAACCTGTGCAGAGAAAAAGTTGACCGGTTGCACATGGCAACCAATCAGATCGCTTCTCTCATTTTTTCAGAGACCTTTTCAACAAGGAAGTTGATTGGTTGCTATGGGTAACTGATCAACTTTTCCTCTGTACAGATTCTGATAAATCTCCCCCAGTGTCTTTAGTAAGCTCTTATGTATAGTACAGAGGCTATTGGTACCATTGTTCAGTTACCTTTACAACATTTCACTTTCTGACTCTTATTTAGGATTTGATAAGCTATAATCCTGGACAAGACATATGTACTCCGGCCCCGTGGTCACCACCCGGCTGTCTGTGAACTGGCACCGCGGTGTGCAGCTCAAACAGGTGGGTGGCAAATAAAAGATTGCGGGGGTCCCCAGCGGCGGGACCCCCTCGGTGAGACATCCTATCCCCTTTCCTTTGGATAGGGGATAAGATTTCTCAGGGCCTGAGTACCCCTTTAAAGGGGTTCTCCGGCGCTTACACATCTTTTCCCCTATCCAAAGTATAGGGGATAAGATGCCTGATCGCGGGAGTCCCGCCGCTGGGGACCCCCCGGGATCATGCACGCCGCACCCAATTTGTAATCAGTCCCCGGAGCGTGTTCGATTGCTGTCACGCCCCCTCCCGTAGGCTTGCATTGAGGGGCGGAGCGTGACGTCACACGGGGGCGGAGGCATGATGTCACATGCCGCCGGCCTTGTGGTCGTCGGTAATCAGACCCGGAGCGAACACGCTCCGGGGACTGATTACAAACAGGGTGCCGCGTGCATGATCACAGGCGTCCCCAGCTGCGGGACTCCCGCGATCAGGCATCTTATCCCCTATCCTTTGGATAGGGGATAAGATGTGCACCGGAGAACCCCTTTAAGGACCACGTTTTTTCCCGTTTTTGCAATTCTTCTTTGCACTGCCATCAGTCATTTTACCCAAAAATCTACGACGAAACGGGAAAAAATCATTGTGCGACGGAATTGAAGAAAAAACACCATTTTGTAACTTTTGGGGGCTTCTGTTTCTACGCAGTAAATTTTTCGGTAAAAATTACACCTTATCTTCTGTAGGTCTATACGATTAAAAATGATACCCTACTTATATAGGTTAGATTTTGTCCTTCTTAAAAAAAAATTATATGTTTAAAATTGTCATCTTCTGACCCCCATAACTTTTTAATTTTACCGCGTATGGGGCGGTATGAGGGCTAATTTTTTGCGCCATGATCTGAAGTTTTTAGCGGAACAATTTTTGTATTGATTGGCCGTTTTGATCGCTTTTTATTAATTTTTTTTCATGATATAAAAAGTGACCAAAAATAAGTTATTTTGGACTTTGGAATTTTTTTGCGCATACGCCATTGACCGTGCGGTTTAATTAATGATATATTTTTTTATAGTCTGGACATTTAGGCACGAGGCGATACCACATATGTTTATATTTATTTTGACTTGCATGCAGTTTTTTATTTTATGGGAAAAGGGGGATGATTTGGACTTTTATTAGGGAAAGGGTTTAAATGACATTTATTAACTTTATTTGACCTTTTTATTATTTTTTTTATTTTTTTTATTTTTTTTTGCAGTGTTATAGCTCCCATAGGCGGCTATAACATTGCACACACTGATCTTATACACTGTTCACTGCAAAGCCATAGTCCTGTTGAGTTTTATTTTCTTACCAAGAAGGACCACTAACTTCAGCTTCAGCATACTTACAACTTGGGAACTTAAAGGGGTAGTCCGCCCCTAGACATTTTATCCACTTTCTGAAAGGTAGGGTATAAGATGCCAGATCACGGGGGATCTGGCCACTGGGATCTCCAGGCTGGCATCGCGGGGGTTCTGAAAGCGGAAGCTTGGAGCTTCTGTGTTTGTGACGTCACGCCACTCCCCCTCCATTCATGTCTATGGGAGGAGACATGACGGTTGTGATCGCCCATCATCCGGCACGAAGTAGAGTTTGCTCTGTGCATTTGTTGACAGGGGTGCCGCGCCACAGATCATGGGTGAGTCCCAGCGGCCGGACCCCTGCTATCTGACTTCTTATCCCCTATCCTTTGGATAGGTGAAAAGATGTTAATGGGCAGAGTACCCTTTAATGGTGTTCGAAGGTTTTGTGCCTGGAGCACAACCATGCTGGTGTAACGCCTACTTGGTATTGCATACATTACCACTTGCTTTCTGCACATAAAGCAATGTCCATTTTATTTTTGTCAGTATCAAGCATTGACAGTAGTACGATGGAATGGAATGTGTAGCACTTGATGTCTATTGTGTTTTGTGGCAAATGTGATCGCTTTATGGCAAAAGTGATTGAAAATGTGGCCGATTTTTGTGAATAGGTGGATGGTCTATTTGATTCCCAATACGATAAGTAGGACTTGTTTGCTGGACTAATGCACTTGCTATTAAAGACTTCATACGAGATTTAAAAAACTCAGGACATTGGGGGAGATTGTCAACTTTTCCTCTCCACAGGTTTTGATAAAAGTGCCCATAGCAACCAATAAGATCACTGCTTTCATTATCAAGGCATCTGAAGAATAAAAGAAGCAATCTGGTTGCTTTGGGCAACTGGTCAACTTTTTTTTTTTTTTTTCTGCGCAGGTTTTGATAAATCTCCCTCATTGTCCTTTTAAGAAACATGCAGCCTTTCAGGTTTGCCCTATAGACTAAGCAAAGAGGAAAAAAAATATATATATATATATATATTTATATTTATATTAGGGCTGCATGATATGGGGAAAATGTGCTAGTGTGATTATGGGCGTAAATATTGCGATTTCGATATGCGATATAATAAATGATGAAATCCCGCCATTTCATGTTCAATCTCCTCCATTTCAGACCGCCCATTTCACATCTCCTCCATTTAACCTGTTAAGGACCAAGGGTGTACAGGTACGCCTTTGCTCCCTGGTACTTAAGGACCAAGGGCGACACCGGGGACCAGACGGTGGTGACTGCTGATATCTATCAGCAGGCACCCCGAGCAAATGCCCAGGGGGGGTCATCAGTGAATTCACACCAGCGATTTGCGCGGATTCCGGGTCTATGGTGACCCAGTGACCCGGAATATATGGGGGATTGCAGTTGTCAAAGACGCCCACGATTCCCCTGAAGGGATAGGCGTGCCGCCCCTCCTATCCCTGCTTTTGGTCGCCAGAAGCGACGACCCATAGCAGATCGGGGGGGGGGGGGTGTTACCTTTCGGTTTTCCCCTTCTGCCCACCCACATTAGGTGGGGCAGAACGGGGAAACCGACAGGGGACCGGCGGCAGAAGATCCACTTACCCATCCGGAGGCTGCGGGCGGCAATGTCGTGCCGGCTGGCTCACTGGATTCTACGGAAGCCGTTGAGTTGCCTAGCAACATCTGGAGGGCTACAGTCTGAGACCACTATACAGTGGTCTCTAAACTATTGCCCTCCAGATGTTGCAAAACTACAACTCCCAGCATGCCCAGACATCTGTTTGCTGTGTGGGCATGCTGGGATTTGTAGTTTTGCAACAGCTGGAGGGCTACCATTTGTAGATCACTGTGCAGGGATCTCTAAACTGTGGCCCTCTAATCTTGCAAAACTGCAAGTCCCAGCATGCCCTAACAGCAAACGGCTGTCTCGGCATGCTGGGAGTTGTAGTTATGCAACAGCTGGAGATACGCAACTACAACTACCAGCATGTCCTTTGGCGATCAGTACATGCTGGGAGTTGTAGTTTTGCAACAGCTGGAGGCACACTCGTTGGAGAATACTGCGTTAGGTAACAGAACCTAACTGAAGGTTTTCCAACCAGTGTGCCTCCAGCTGTTGCCAAAGTACAACTCCCAGCATGCACGGTCTGTCAGTACATGCTGGGAGTTGTAGTTTTGAAACAGCTGGAGGTTTGCCCAACCAGTACAGGGTACATTCACACTGGTATGTACAGGGTACATTCACACGGGCAGGTTTTACAGGGAGTCTCCTGCTTCAAGTATGAGCTGAGGCAAATTTTTCGCTGGCACGCAAACTCCCAGCGGGGAAACTCGCTGTAAACCTCCGCTTGTGTGAATGTACCCTAAAAGCGCTACACACACACACACACACACACACACACACACACACAGAATCAATAAAGGGTAAAACACTACATATACACCCCCTTACATTGTCCCCCCCCCCCCCCCCCCAAATAAAAATTAAAGACTTATTGTACGGCAGTGTTTCCAAAATGGAGGCCTCCAGTTGTTGCAAAACGACTGAATGTCCAGGCATGCTGGGAGTTTAGCAACAGCTGAAGGCACCCTGTTTGGGAATCACTGACGTAGAATACCCCTGTGCAATCCCGATGCAGTCCTCAAATGAGCATGGCGCTCTCCCACTTCAGAGCCCTGTCGTATTTCAAGGAAACAGTTTAGGGCCACATATGGGGTATTTCTGTACTTGGGAGAGATTGCACTACAAATTTTGGGGGGGCTTTTTCTCCTTTTACCCCTTATGAAAAGGAAAAGTTGGGGTCTACACCAGCATGTTAGTGTAAAACTTATTATTTTATTTATTTTTTTACACTGTTTTACACTAACATGCTGGTGTTGCCCCATACTTTTTATATGCTCAAGAGGTAAAAGGAGAAAAAGACCCCAAAATTTGTAACGCAATTTCTCCTGAGTACGGAAATACCCCATATGTGGGCGTAAAATGTTCTGCGGACGCACAACATGGCTCAGGAGTGAGATGGAGATGAGGGAACATACAGTAAATTCGATTTGTCACGAACTTCTCGGCTCGGCAGTTGATGACTTTTCCTGCATAAATTAGTTCAGCTTTCAGGTGCTCCGGTGGGCTGGAAAAGGTGGATACAGTCCTAGGAAAGAGTCTCCTAGGAATGTATCCACCTTTTCCAGCCCACCGGAGCACCTGAAAGCTGAACTAATTTATGCAGGAAAAGTCATCAACTGCCGAGCCGAGAAGTTTGTGACGAATCGAATTTACTGTAAGTTCGCTCATCTCTACTCCTGAATAAATTCTGCCTGGTGAAGTAGAGTTTTGGTTGTCAAGAAGTTATAAAATACAGCACAAGATATTTGTATTTTCTACTTTAATTAACATTTTATCATTGTTGCATTTCCTCTCACAAGGTTTAGATAGAAAGACTGGGTACTCTACTAGTTTTGTCAAAAGTTTAAAAACCAGTAAAATGCTTATCTGACTAAAAGATCTAAACATCACTGAAGCAGCAAACATTGTAAAAACACAATTTGTGTCAGTCTCAAAGTGTTTTGTCTCGACTATAGACCTGTATTATGGATTTGTGTTCTCTGGACTCCTTTGACTAACGTAAGTAGAATATGGAGATAATACAGCCTCTGATTGTGCCTTATCTGAAAAATGGAATGGCCCAGATTTATCAAGAGCTGTCTGCTCTACCCATAGCAACCAATTACTGCTCAGCATTTGTTTCATCAGAGCTTGTTAAGATATGAATTGTGAGCTATGTTGGGTTGCTATGGGCAAAACACAACAGTTTATATCTAGGACAGACTGTCCCTTGTTTATCAGTGTATAGAAAGAGCCACGTAATGTAGCCAAGTGAATAACTAGTTACTAACCTTTTATTTCTTTGTGTGTGTGAAATAGACTTGATACATTTTGTATCTCCTTTAGCTGTTACATGTGCTGGGATTGTGACCTGTATGGTAATGCTCTCCAGAACCTTTACTGTGCAGGGTTCTGGAGAGCATTACCAGATCAGGAAAAAAAATGTTGACTTGCTCTGCTGCTATATTTATATATAATAAATCCTGAGTGGTGCAGTGTATATATATATATATATATATATATATATATATATATATATATATATATATATATATATATATATATATTTATATATATATTTATATATATATATATATATATATTTATATTTTAATATATATACACTAAGGCGAGAAAAGCTGCCAACACTACATAGGAGCTGTGAGGAATATATAAATATATATTCCTCACAGCTCCTATGTAGTGTTGGCAGCTTTTCTCGCCTTAGTGCGGGGGGGGGGGGGGGGGGGCACAGAGACTGTGCAAGAGTATCTTACTAATGCCTTCCAAGAAGACCCCTGTAATTGCAGAGTGTAGGGAAAAAGTCTGCAGATAATTAGAATAATGAACAGCCTGGGGTATTAGGGGTAAGCCAGGGGCAGCACAGTCTTTAGGTGCATGGCCCTGGCTGAACCTGCACTGTATGGAACTGATTCCAGCAGGAGATACGGGGTGCTGGCCCCTGGTGCTATGCCTATTCATAGCACTGAACAGTAATAGCAATCTAAAGGATTGCTATGTATACTCCCCTGTGACATAAAAAAAAATAATAATAATTTGAATAATTTTTTGCTTGTTTGCGCCATACATTTTTAGGGCAAGATTAAGATGTCATTGCAAAGTACAATTGGTTGCTCAAAAAACAAGCCGTCATATGGGTCTGTGGGTGGAAAGTAAGAGTTATGGCTCTAAGAAGGCGAGGAGGGATAAAAAGAATGCGAAAATGAAATTGGCTCAGTCCTTATGGCAAAAATGATCTGTGTCCTTAAAGTGTGTTTGTCGTTAACAAAAACTTTTGATATAATGTAGATAATACTATTATGTATATTTGTAATACACATCGATTTAAAAATGTGTGTATTTTTGAGTGAAAAAATTAGGGATCGGCCTATATTCACCATTTTTGACATTTTCGGTATCGGCAATTACCTTGCCGATATGTTGATAATGCCCCATCCCTGGTTTTATAATTACCTGTGCCCGGGGTCCGCGCTACTTCTGGCTTCTGCAACGTCCTGCGCTATTGCTGTGCTCTGTGCAATGACGAGTGATGTCCTCAACGCGACGTCACAGTGCGCACAGTGACAGCTCAGGACACCGCTGGAGCCAGAAGTAGCACGGACCCCATGAACAGGTAATTAGTAAACCAGGGATGGGGGAGGCAATGGGGCAGCGGCGGTGGTTGGACTAGGGAGGACCCCAGGACAGGCAGGTGGAGAGTAGCGGGTGGCGGCGGCGGTCTCTGGCCCCGTAAAAGCCACTGCAGTTCATTGATTTAAAGCACCCGCTTTAAATCCTTGTTCTGCATCGGCCTCTGTGGGGCCGGGGGGGGGGGGGGGGGGGGGTAATAGCCTATAACGTGTGCCGGAATATCGGTATAAGTTATCGGCCTCAAAGTTAACATATTATCGGTATCAGTATCTGCCCTAAAAAATCAAGATCTGTCAATCCCTAGAAAAAATGCTGTGTGTCTCTGTGAGGAGTCCAAATACAGGAAGGGAGGGCGGAACAAGCAGGGCTCTGTGCAGGCTCCAGGCTTGTCAATCTGCTGTGTAAGACAGGACCATGTCACAAAGCCTCCCTGCACAGAACTCGGCTTTCTGTATTTGGACTCCTTACAGAGACGCACACACAATAGCTGAACGGACAAAAATATACCCATTTTTTAACCATTGTATAAGACAAATATACACATATTATCTACTTTATATAAAAAGTTTTTGTTTACAGGTACACTTTAAGGGGTTTAATAGATGTTAATATCGGCCAGGCGAAAAAGTGTGTAGGCAGCAGTGGCAAATTCTTAGTAAGGTTTGAGATAAGCCCCTAAGTCATGGTTCCACTTCATATTTATTAACCCCAAGCCAAGCCCATTTTAACCTTAAAGGGGTACTCCGCCCCTAGACATCTTATCCCCTATCCAAAGCATAGGGGATAAGATCTCAGATCGCCGGGGTCCCGCTGCTGGGGGTTCGCTCTGTGCGTAATGACAGGTGATACAGGGGACGGAGCAGCGTGACGTCATGGCGTGATGTAACAATGCTCCGGCGCCTGTATTGCCCGTCATTACGTGCAGAGCGAACTCTCTCTGTGCAGTAATAGCGCGGTGCCGCAGCGGCAATCCCAGGGGTCCCCAGCAGCGGGACCCCGGCTATCTGACATCTTATCCCCTATGCTTTGGAGGGTTTCGTTTTCACACTGTACAATTTACGGTAAAAATGACATGTTCTTTATTCTGTGGGTCAATACGATTAAAGTGATACCCATGGCTAGATACTTTTATATTTTTTTACCGCTTAATAAAAAAAAAATCTAAAACTTTTTGTACAAAATCAGTAATCTAAAATCGCCCTATTTTGACCACCTATAACTTTCATTTTTCCGTATATAGGGCGGTATGAGGGCTCATTTTTTGCACAGTCATCTGTTCTTTTTATTGATACTACATTTGCATATATATATATATATAGCTTTTAGATCATTTTTTATTTTATTTTTTGGAATAAAATGTGACAAAAAAGCAGCATTCTTGGATATTTTTTATGTTTACGCCGTTCACCGTACGGGATCATTAACATTATATTTTGATCGAACACTTACGCACGTGGTGATACCAAATATGTTTATATATATATATTAAAAAAAAGTTTACCCTTTTTGGGGGTAAAATGGGAAAAACTGACAATTTTCATTTTTATTGGGGGAGGGGGCGGTTTTTTCACTTTTTTTTTTACACTTTTTATGCCCCGATAGGGGACTATCTATAGCAATCATTTGATTGCTAATACTGTTCAGTGCTATACATAGAACATAGCACTGATCAGTGTTATCGGTGATCTTCTGCTCTGGTCTGCTGAATCTCAGACCAGAGCAGGAGACGCCGGGAGACGGCAGCACTGCGGGCGATCCGATCATCTATTTTAACGTGCGCATTGCCGCAGATGCCGTGATCTGTACTGATCGCGGCATCTGAGGGGTTAATGGCGGACAGCCGCGCGATCGCCGATGTCGTCCGTTAGCGGCGGGTCCTGGGCTGCTAATAGCATCCGGAACCTGCTGTGTATGGCGCAGGCATCTCTCCGATGCTCAGTCGTACACAAGAGGTAAATTTACGTCCTGGTGCGCGAAGTACTGCCAAACCAGGACGTACATTTACGTCCATGGTTGTTAAGGGGTTAAAATATATATATATATATATATATATATATATATATATATATATATATATTTTTTTTTAGCTATTGTCAGAATAAAGGAATCCACTGTACACAGATGTATCATAATTTAATCTTGAGTTGTTTTCCCCCCCCAATCTGACAATGTGTTGCTGATAGGACAAAGCAGTTGATGGTCTTGTGTAATCCTATGAACAATACACCATAAAGTAGTGGACAGGCTTCTCTAATCTTTGCACAAAGCATAGTAATTAGTTTAGCCTGTGGGCTAAATCGATGTGAATTTATCAAGTAGAGGCTGCCTGCTGGACACTTCATAACTTATAGATGGAGCTTCAGGCCCTGGTGAGAGCATTGGTTACTGACAGAACACTTTGCTTGGGAGGAAGATTTTATTTCTGGAATCTATCATCTGTCACGAGGACTGACACTTACTATAAAACTAACCTGTTTTATCTGTTCTACTGCTGCTGGCCAGCGCTGCCTGCTAATCTGTCTACACCACTAGCTAATGTGCAGTAGAGAATATTTCCGTAAGAACTGCAGCTTATGTCATTGTCCACATTAATATGCCTACGAGAAAGGGGATCTGGGAATACACTGCTCCAAAAAATAAAGGGAACACTAAGAACACATCCTAGATCTGAATGAACTACAGTGGGGATCAAAAGATTGGGCACCCCAGGTAAAAAATTTATATTAATGTGCATAAAGAAGCCAAGGAAAGATGGAAAAATCTTCAAAAGCCATCAAATTACAGATTAGACATTATTCTAATGTCAACAAAATTAGATTTTATTTCCATCATTTACACTTTCAAAATAACAGAAAACAAAAAACTGCATCTGCAAAAGTTTGGGCACCCTGCAGAGTTAATATGTTGTACTGCCCCCTTTGCCAAATATCACAGCATGTAAACGCTTTTTGTAGCCAGCCAATAGTCTTTCAATTCTTGTTTGAGGTATCTTTGCCCATTCTTCCTTGCAAAAGTCTTCCAGTTCTTTGAGATTTCTGGGCTTTATGTCACGCACTGCTCTTTTAAGGTCTATCCATAGATTTTCAATTATGTTGAGGTCAGGAGATTGTGAAGGCCATGGCAAAACCTTCAGTTTAAGCCTCTGGATGCAATCCCCCGTGGATTTCGAGGTGTGTTTAGGATCATTATCCAGCTTTTTCACAGATTGCATCAAGTTAGCATCCAAAATTTGCTGACATTTTATTGAATCCATTTTTCCTTCTACTTGTGAGATGTTCCTTGTGCCACGTGCTGCAATACAACCCCAAAGCATGATTTATCCACCCCCATGCTTAACAGTTAGACAGAGGTTATTTTAATTAAATTCTGTTCCCCTTCTTCTCCAAACGTACCTTTGCTCATTCCGGCCAAAAAGTTAAATTTTAACTTCATCGGTCCACAAAACTTGTTTCCAAAATGTATCAGGCTTGTCTATATGTTCATTTGCAAAGTTCAGTTTTTGTGGTGAGGATGTAGAAGAGGTTTTCTTCTGATGACTCTTCCATGAAGACCATATTTGTACAAGTATATCTTTATAGTTGAATAGTGTACCACAACTCCAGTGTCTGCCAGATCTTTCTGGAGGGATTGTACAGTCAAATGTGGGTTTGTAATTGTTTTTCTCACAATCCTGCGAGCTGTCCTGTCTGATATTTTTCTTGGTCTTCCAGATCTTGCTTTAACTTCCACTGTTCCTGATGAATGCCATTTATTAATTACATTCCAAACAGAGGATATTGACATCTAAAAATGTTTTGCTATCTTCTTATAGCCTTCTCCAGCTTTGTGAGCGTCAACTAATTTTCAGTTTCAGATTTCTAGACAACTGCTTAGAAGAACCCATGGTGCTGATTGTTGGGGCAAGGTCAGATGAGTCTGGGCATTTAAAACCTTTGAGATTGACATCACCTGGTCTTCCCAGATGATGATTGAGAACAATCCATGACACTGGCAGGTCTCAGCTTTGCAAAGGGGGCAGTTCGTGGTATAAATTCTGCAGGGTGCCCAAACTTTTGCAGATGCCATTTTTTTTTTTTTTTTTTTTGTTATTTTGAAAGTGTAAATGATGGAAATAAAATCTAACTTTTGTTGACATATTATAAGAATGTCTAATCTGTAATTTGATGCCTTTTGGAGATTTTTCCATCTTTCCTTGGCTTCTTTATGCACATTAATACAAATTTTTACCTGGGGTGCCCAAACTTTTGATGTCCCGCCTCGGCCGGTGATAGGCTGAAGCTCCGTGTGACGTGCTGGGCTAAAAGGAAGTAAGAAGCAAACAGCCCGGCGACCGAACACCTGTACCGGAGCTCCGGGGGCACGTAGGCAGGCAAGAGAAATTTTTTTTTTTTTTTTTTTTTGCAGCCCGGACCGGATAAAATAAAAGTGCACGCCGGACTACTCCTTTAAAACAAGTCAAAATGAGGCTCATTAGTGTGTGTGTGTGTGTGTGTGTGGCCTCCACGTGCCCGTATGACCTCCCTACAGCGCTTGGGCATGCTCCTTATGAGGTGGCAGATGGTTTCCTGAGGGATGTCCTCCCAGACCTGGGCTAAAGCATCAGCCAACACCTGTACAGTCTGTGTTGCAACGTGGCGTTGGTGGATGGAGCAAGACATGGGCCCTCATTTACTTAGCAATCAGGTAAGAAAGCAACATAGACTTACAACCCAATTTTCTATTTTCCCCTGGTATTTATTATGTTGCAACCTGTTTGTTGCACTTGCGTCTTTTTTTGGCTTGGTTTCAAACTCCTGAGTTGTAGGGAAAAAATCCACAACAATTCAACAAATTGGGGTTGGAAAGCTTTATAAATACGTGGGAGAGCTCAGAAATGTGGTGTTACGCCCCTTTTTCGGGGTTGGGAGAATCCGAATCGGGTCTGTCCGCAAAAAATGTTGCATCGTGTCTCTGACTGTCGCACGATGTCTGCGACTTGTCGCAGACAAAGATGCGACAAAAAACCTGACAAAACAAGTCGGGTTTAGAGTAGTAAATGAGGGCCATGATGTCCCAGATGTGTACAATCGGATTCAGGTCTGGGGAATGGGCGGGCCAGTCCATAGCATCAATGTCTTCCTCTTGCAGTAACTGCTGACAACCCCAGCCACATGAGATCTAGCATTGTCTTTCAGGAACCCAGGGCCAACTGCACCAGCATATGGTCTCACAAGGGGTCTGAGGATCTCATCTCTGTACCTAATGCCAGTCAGGCTACCTCTGCCAAGCACATGAAGGGCTGTGCGGCCCCCCAAATAAATGCCACCCCACTCCATTACTGCCCACCGCCAAATCGGTCATGCTGGAGGATGTTGCAGGCAGCAGAACATTTTCTACAACGTCTCTAGACTCTGTCATGTCTGTCACATGTGCTCATTGTGAACCTGCTTTCATCTGTCTAGAGCACAGGGCGAATTTGCCAGTCTTGCATCCTGCACGGTGTTGGGCTGTAAGCACTAGGGATCGACTGATTATCGGTATGGCCGATATTATCGGCCGATAATCACGATTTTGGGCATTATCGGTATCGGCAATTACCTTGCCGATAATGCCCCGCCCCCACCGCACCGCGACTGCCACCCCCCCCCCCCCGATCTGCCGCACCGCACCCCCGACCCACCGCACCGCGTGATGCACCCCCCACCGTGATGCTGGGCGTATATCGGTCGGGCCCCTCCCCCACCCTCCGAGTCAATAAAAAAATTTAACTTACCCGTAATGGGGGTGGTCCGGTCCATCCATCCTTCCTGTAGTGTTCGGGGGTGTTCCGGGTGGAGCGTGAACCGGTCCGGGCTGTACTTCATCTCCGGCGGTCATCTTCTCCACTCCGGGCAAGCTCCGGCCTAGTACGCTGCATAGACGCCGCTATGCCGTGATGTCAGGTGCGTCGCTGCGCACGGGCGTCACTGCGCAGCGGCGTCTATGCTGCGTTACTAGGCCGGAGCCTGCCCGGAGTGGAGAAGATGACCGCCGGAGAAGGACAGCCCGGACCGGTTCACTCTTCACCCGGAACGCCCCCGGACACTACAGGAATGAAGGATGGATGGCCCGGACCACCCTGACAGGTAAGGGGAGAGAAGCGGGTGGTGGCGGCGGTGGCCTATGGCCCCGCAAAAGCCACTGCAGATCATTGATTTAAAGCGCCCGCTTTAAATCAATGATCTGCAGCGGTGTCGCAGGGGGTTAAATAGCCGATAACTTATACTGGAATATCGGTATAAGTTATCGGCTATCGGCCCTAAAAAACGATATCGGTCGATCCCTAGTAAGCACAACCCCCACCTGTGGATGTCGGGCCCTCTTACCACCCTCATGGAGTCTGTTTCTGACCGTTTCAGTGGACATATGCACATTTGTGGCCTGCTGGAGGTTATATAAAAATATTATAATATTTAAATATTACACATATCTGTCTCTGTTCCACAGTCATGTCCAAACGGCTAAAGATATTAACATGAAACTTGGCACACATGTTACTTATGTCAACAACAAACATAGGATAGGTGATTTAACCCTTACTCACCCCCATTTGCTAGGGTCGGGGTTTTTGGTTAAAGTCCCATACAAGTCAATGGGAAATATGTTACTGCATAAATTCCAAACGGCTGGAGATATTTCGATAATACTTGGTCACATATTAGTTATATGTCCACTTAAAATATAGGATGGTTAATTTAACCCTTAACTACCCCCATTGGTGAGGGTTGGGGTTTTTGTTTAAAGTCCCATGCAAATCAATGGGAACTGTATCTTCCCACATAACTTCCATACGGCTGGAGATATTTCAATACCTGGTACACATATTACGGGTCGGGATAGGAGGTCTGGATATGAGGTCTGGATATGAGGTCTGGATATGACAACAGTATATGAGGACGGGATATGAAGTCAAAAGCTTCCTCTGTTGATTTTCCTCCACAACAAGGATTAGGAAGGAAAAACCGGGCAACGCTGGGTACTCAGCTAGTTATTTTATATATTAGGACAACAGGTAACATCACAGGCTATTGCACACCAGCACGGACTCCACAAATAAGTATCTATCTTCCCATTATTTTTAGTGACAACTACAGTGCAGTTTTGTTTTTCTGACAGATTTTAAAATCCATGCGGGAGGTTTATCAAAACTTGTCCAGAGGAAAAGTTGCTGAGTCGCCCATAGCAACCAATCAAATCGCTTCCTTCATTTTTCAGAGACCTTTTCTAAAGAAGCAATCTGGTTGCTATGGGCAACTCAGAAACTTTTCCTGTGAACAGGTTTTAATCTCCCCCATGTGTGGAAAAAGTGACCTCACACATTGGTGCACTTGTGTGTGGATTCCACAAGGAATCTGTGCGCAAATAGTGTCAGGTAGCTAGGGCAAGTTATAGTCCCTTTTGTATGGGGCTAATCTGCATCTAAAACAGCAGTGAAACCCAAGGCATTGTCATAATCTGCATTAGAATTCCAAGGGTATGCCTCAGATTTCTGACATGAATTCAGAGGCTACGGGTACTTTGACACTACAGAATTCCACCGTGTGAACTTTAGAGTGAATGGGTCTCTGCAGGTGATGGCTCAGTGGCCCGCGGCCCTAGCGCTGAAGTATTATTGGCGGCAGCTGCCAGATGTAATCTTCGCTCGCTGAATTCAGTGAGATTCCGCAATGTGAATGCACCCTAAATCTTCAGCCTCTTTACTGGAAAACGTTTTATTTTAATTTTTATTAACTGGTGCAAGAAAGTTAAACAGATTTGTAAATTACTTCTGTTTAATTAATTAATCTTTCCAGTACTTATCAGCTGCTGTATGCTCCAGAGGAAGTTATTTTCTTTTTGAATTTCCTTTGTCTGACCACAGTGCTCTCTGCTGACACATCTGTCCATTTTAGGAACTCTCTGGAGCAGGATAGGTTTGCAATGCAATTGCTCCTACTCTGGAAAGTTCTTAAATTTGACAGAGGTGTCAGCAGAGAGCACTGTAGTCAGAAAGAAAGAAAATTCAAAAAGAAATGGACTTCCTGTGGAGCATATAGCAGCTAAGTACTGGAAGGATTAAGATTTTTAAAGAGAAGTAATTTACAAATCTGTTTAACTTTCTAGTTGATTATTTAAAAAAATCCAGCCAAGTACCCCTTTTAATGTCCATGTTAACGAGCACTTATGGGTCTGGTTGATTCAACAACACTGAAGTAAAGTGACTTTTTATCCAAAAAATGTTATGCAGTTAAAATGGCCAGTAACCCCTTCATGACCCAGGGTTTTTCCATTTTTGCACTTTCGTTTTTTCCTCCTTACCTTTAAAAAAAACATAACTTTCTATTTTGCACCTAAAAATCCATATGATTGCTTATTTTTTGCGCCACCAATACTACTTTGCAGTGACATTAGTCATTTTACCCAAAAATCCACAGCGAAACGGGAAAAAAAAATGATTGTGAGACAAAATTTAAGAAAAAAACACAATTTTGTAACTTTTGGGGGCTTCCGTTTCTACACAGTACATTTTTCGGTAAAATATACACCTTATCTTTATTCTGTAGGTCCATACGGTTAAAATTATACCCTACTTATATAGGTTTGATTTTGTCGCACTTCTGGAAAAAAATCATAACTACATGCAGGAAAATTTATATGTTTAACATTCTCATCTTCTGACCCCTATAACTTTTTTTTATTTTACTGTGTATGGGGCGGTATGAGGGCTCATTTTTTGCGTCGTGATCTGAAGTTTTTTAGCGGTACCATTTTTGTAATGATCAGACTTTTTGATCGCTATTTTTTCATGATATAAAAAGTGACCAAATACGCTATTTTGGACTTTGAAATTTTTTGGCGCTTACACCATTGATCATGCAGTTTAATTAACTATATATTTTTATAAATCGGACATTTCCGCACGTGGCGATACCACATATGTTTTGTTTTTATTTACAGTTTTTGTTTTTTTTTTAAATGGGGGGGGGGGGGGGGGGAAAGGGGGGTAATTCAAACTTTTATTTGGGAAGGGGTTAAATGATCTTTTATATTTTAACTTTTTTTGCAGTGTTATAGCTCCCATAGGGAGCTATAACACTGCACACACTGATCTTTTACATTGATCACTGGTTTCTAATAGGAAACCAGTGATCAACGATTCTGCCGCTTGACTGCTCATGCCTGGATCTCAGGCACTGAGCAGTCATTCGGCGATCGGACAGCGAGGAGGCAGGTAGGGATCCTCCGGCTGTCCTGTAAACTGTTCGGAATGCCGCGGTGATGCCGAACAGCTCCCTGAGCTAACCGGCATTAGTTAACTTTCACTTTAGACGCGGCATTCAACTTTGAACGCCGCGTCTAAAGGGTTAATAGCGCGCGGCACCGTGATCACTGCCGCGCGCTATTAGCCACGGGTCCTACCCGCTATGACGTTGGGCCACGGCGTGGCCCTGCGTTATAGAATAGGAGCCGACCCATGACGTACATGTATGTACGTTATTACTCCATGCCCATAGAATAATATAAAATAAATATTTTTTGTCCAACTGAGATTATAAGAAACTATTTTTCACTGGGAGCCAAGTTATACGTGACATGTATGCTATTTACCATTATAACTCCAGAAGTGTTGCTAACCATAAGACCACCAATATACACATTTACTTGTTGTTTTCCGGCCACCTCCTAATGATTAGTTTACAGTACAGAATTTCAAGGTAGAATCCACAAGAAATTCCACACAGATTCTGCTGTGCAGCACACTTCCATTCCCTTCAGTGGGTTTTCCTTTTGCTGTGTTCACACTGCTGAAGTTCTGTTACTGATTTCTGCCAAAATTCAACAGTAAAAGCACTTAAACCTATAGACTTTTGTATTTCTGCAGTAATCGCCATGGTAATAAGCACTGCTTTATCGTAATTTATACTTCATTTACCATGAAGCAAAAAGTTTGCTGATCCATAGTGTGTACGTACCCTAACAGTCTGCTTACACTGTTTAGCTATAGTCATTCACATTTCTGAAAGTGCCAGGAAGTGTATTTCACTATAAATAAGAACAAAGAATTTTCTATGAACTGTAATATTTGACTAGTTTTGTAGCTTGGTGCTGCTTGTTCCCAAGCCTGTATTGTTATGCTATCTAGTAAAAACAATATCCCTTAGTTATATTTTTGCCATTTACTGGGGACAGTTGGTAAATTTAAATTTGTTGTATATTATTTCTATTATTTATTTATTTATTTTAAATCCATAACTGCATCTGTATAGTTAAACTATAGCAATATATAAATGCTTACATATTCTTGGTTGCTCTGAAGAAGCACTCGAGATTCCCCCCCCATATAATGGACACTAACCATCACAAGTCCTATAGTGCCATCTGTTATATTCCAGCACAGTTGCATCCATACATTTCATCACTGTAGCTATGTCATGTGATCACTACTCTGACCACTAAAAAAATTATAGTGCTTAATGTGATCTTTTAAACTACAGGATGAGATGACCACCTATTAGAGCTTGAGTGGAAAGGGGTCTGTGAGCTGCCAGTAGATATCTATCTGTATACTGCTGCTGTCTCTATATAATCTGCATATATAGTAAACCTCTCCCCTGAGGCTGTGTTCACATGTTATGTTTTTGCTGTGTGTTTTTTGCATTTTCACAATGATTTTTCACCTTTTTTACCATCATTGCAAAAGTTGCTGTAAAAATGCATAAAAACATGGTAAAAATGTAACGTGTGAACGCAGCCGGAATCTTTACTCCTAAATCTAATCCGTTCACCTGGATGAACTCCAGCAGCCTGATTAGATGAACTGCAGCAGTGAAACTCCACCCCACCCCCTCTGTGCAAATCCAGAGGCTTCATGGGAAATGTAGGCAGCATTAGAAAAGCATTTGTGTTGACTAAAAATCCATGCCACATCAGCTAAAACAGGTAAACATAAGGCAATCCTGGAGTGCTTCTTTACATTAAGTAAATTATTGATTTGTTTTGGGCTTTACATGCTTTATCTTTCTCTTATAGTATTGGATCAATGAGTACACGTCATCCCTGGGAATTGGGGTCTTCCACTCGGGCATTCAGGTGTATGGTCGAGGTATGTGTTATATATTTTTTTTAAAGACCTTGGCCCAGACTTTCTAAAAACTGTTCTTAGACAGCATACACTTAAAGGGTGGTGCCATGAACCACTTTTCCACAGCAAACTTATTTTACAGTGTTGTTATAGGGAATAATATCCCTCCCCGCCTGCCAAGTGAATTTGGTGTTACAGATTGTAATATAATAGCTATAGTAGTACATAATATATATTTACCTCATCCTGGCCACCCTAATTTACCCTTAGTAAGCCGAAAAACAGGACAGAAATGTGGTTGACTACAGTTTTGTGCACTACAAAAAAACTTTCACAACCGGATACATCTTGTTGTGTACATTTTTGTTTGGGATGTCAATATATGGTTTGCCATGTGGTTTTCAAATAAAAAAAACTGTATACAGAACCGTATAGCAAAATTGTGATGTGAATGCACCATGTATTAGTATGTAAGTGAATTTATGCTGCTGTATATTCACTATTTGTGAGGAGAACTGATCATGTTTGACCAGAAGAGAAAACAGCCTACAGGATGTATCCCATGAACACAAACAAAAACAAAACACGAGAGGATTGGTTGGGCTACCTTTTTCATATATGGTTTATTTTTAATAATTACTTGTGTTTGCAAATAGATTTCATTTCACATATTGGATCAGTTTAGACCTATTTATCTTCATAGTAAAACCCTGAGATATATCATGCTTCAAAACTTATGCCCTATCCGCTTCATAGGGGATAAGTTTTAGATCGCAGAGGTCCGACCACTGGGGGCCCCAGCTCTCTCCAGGAACGGGGTATGTTGACCCCCGCACAAAGTAGTGGCCGACACACACCCTTAATATATCTCTTTGGGAGAGCTGAATGAGATGCCTCCCATGGAGAGGTCGTGTCGGCTGCCACCTCGTGCGGGGGTCAACAGGCACAGTTCCCAGAGAGAGCTGGGGCCTTATACAGGAGATTGCAAGGGTTCCCAATAGTTGGTCCCCCGCGACATTCTTGGTGGACATTCTGCACGTTTTCTGCCGTGTGAACCCAGCCTAAAGCCGTGTTCAAATGCACGACTTCACGGACCTGTGGAAATGCCACCTTAGACTGTTTAGTCAAAGTTTAAAGAGTATTATTTTATGCAAATTGCACCAGCATTCTGGCACATTTCCAAACGTAAATCTGCCCTATTATTTAAATTTACAATAATAAGGATTATATTGAAGCATCCCTCCCCACCATCACTTCCTCATACGTATTTTGTATGAATTCATTGTAAATATTCAAAGCTTTTTTTGTTTTTTTTTTGTTTATACATTCCACAGCACTGTCTATCTGAAATACAGAGATGTTCAAATTGTACCTGTTTTAGTGTCTTTTTAAAAACTTGTCAAACATTTTTATAATTTGTGGTCTGAGTGTTCGAAATTGAACATAGCAACACCTAATCCCAGTTGGGGTCAGGTGCACATTTTCCACCAGGAATGTGTATATTCTTCCATTATTCAAGTACCAATATAACAAATAATGCCACTGTAAAACTGGTATGTGGCCTCTATATGGTTAGTGAACAGACTCATTTTGCATTGCAGACCACATATGAAAACACCATACTCAAAGGCTGCAGTTACCGGCAAAGTAAATAACTATCAGTGGCCCTGTTGCCTTTCCTGATTTTTCACCAGGAAAGGCCATCTTCTGCTGGCTCAGGACGTTTGACCGGATCTGGTCTCTGAGCTCTAGCCCTACTAGGTGTGTGTGTGTGTGTGTGTGTGTGTGTGTGTGTGTATATATGTGTGTGTGTGTATATAGATAGATATAGATATATTATAGAGATAGATAGATAGATATATTATAAAAATCTATATATATTGTAAAAAAAAATTAAAAATATATATTATAAAAAAATATATATATTATTTTTTATAATATATTTTTATAATATATATATATTTTTTTATAATATGTTTTTATAATATATATATATATATATATATATATATATTATAAAAAAAAAATATATATATATATATTATAAAAAAATTATATATATATATATATGTATAATATATATATGTATAATATGTATATGTATATATATATATATATATATATGTATATATATATATATATATATATATATTATAAAATATAATCTTTATTGTTACATGTAGGGAAGGATGAGATGTGTTTTCTACCATGCTGCCTTGTGTTAAACAATGTCATAGGCACAGACAGGCAATGAATACAGCAGCTTTTGCAGACTTCTTGTGTGGAAAGAATCTACTGTTCTGCAGCAGGTTAGGCAGAGGACTGGCAGGTATACTGTGGGAGGGCTGTAATGAAGAGCTGAGGGAATCCATTGCATTCTGGGAATTGTACGGTCATAGGAAGAGAAATTACTGAGCAACAAAACAAAAAGGGTTTTTGGTGGTTTCAGAACTGGGGCAGACAGGTAAGCAATGCTTTATACTTCTGCCGTATTATTTTTTATACCTGATGCTGCAATACCACTTTAATGCTTGTTAACGAATATTTCTGCAGCTGGAATTTATTGCACCAGGGACATGCAGTTCCGGGCGCCATGCAGGTGAATTTTTGAGGCCTTTAGCCTGGCTTCGGCAAACAGATCACCACAACTGACTAGTAACATAAGATGTTAGATCGCAGGTGTCCCGCCACTGGGGAACCCTGCGATCTCTGGCCCTCCTAGCCGCTTCCGCGGTTGTGATGTCACACCACACCCCCTCCATTCATGTCTATAGAGGGGGCGTGATGGCTGGTACATAGCCGTCACGCCTCCTCCCATAGACGTGAATGGAGGGGGCTTGGCAGCTCGCATCGCTAGTCATCGGGCACGGAGCGGAGTTTGCTCTTTGCACCGAATGACGGGTGCCTTGCCGGTGATTGCGGGGGTCCTGCCGCTGGAATATAGAATAAGAGGTTTCCAGTGTAGTACCCCCTCATTAAAAAAAAAAAATATTGAAATTCTAAAGTTTTTTTTAATTCTTTTAAATATTTAAACGTGGCGGAAATTATACATATTTTGGTATTGCTGGAATCAGACCGATTTTAAAGTGTGAAAATAACAGGTCAGTTTGACCACAAGGTAAATGACACAAAAGAAAACCACCAAATTCGCAAAGTCTTTTTTTTTTTATTTTTTTTTTATTTTTTTTTTCAATTTTTTTTGCTTCGGAGCATATGTTATGGAAAAATGAA